>NC_052053.1:101102160-101819385 GCF_903992535.2 Arvicola amphibius | reverse complement strand
CTTTCCCTAACACGTCTGATTTCTACTATGGAATGGATCTGAGCAAAAGGGCTAGATGCTACTAGAAACAGGTGACCCCTTGCAAGGTTCTCCCCGCCCCTCACAGCCCTATACATGCCTAGCTACTGAGTTTCTCATCGTCTTAGGAGTCCCCAAAATCCAATACTACCCTTCGCCTGTCCTGCGGAAGCATCCCCTAGGAAAATGTATTCATTCATTTGTTCAAATAAACACTTCATAAACGCTTAGTGTGTGTCAGGAACTAAGCGAGGCGCTCTGAAACAGGCAGTGAATACAGCCTTGAGCTCTGAGAGCATTCATTCTAGCCGAGTAGACAGATGCTGAGGAAACCAACCAAGTCATTATTTTAGAGGGCAATGAGGGTCAAGACGTCAGAGGGGGTCAGAGGGAGAAGGGGACACAAGTCACTAAAAGTGGCTGTTGAGAGGAGCTCTCTCAAGGTAGTGGTATCTGGATTGAGGTCTCAGTGCCAAGGGTGTACAACAGAGAACGCTAAAGGACCAGAGCTCCTGGATTGAGGTCTCAGTGCCAAGGGTGTAAAACAGAGAGCGCTAAAGGACCAGAGCGAGCTCCAGGCAGAGGAGGCACAAGCATCTATCTGCAGGCGGGAATATGTTTTGGTCAAACTCAAGCTCACAGTCCTTGGGAAAGAAAGAGAATAGGGGCCAACATTTTCCTTTCTTCTGTTACAAAGAGGGAAAACATGCCAGACTCTTGCATCTTGTTGGGTCTTGTGAGGACCCTTACACATGTATCTGGGCACATGTATACTCACTCACTCACACGGGGGGGGGGGAGATGGGAAGGAAGGAGGGAGGGAAGGAGGGAGGGAGGAAGGGAGGGACGGAGGGAAAGGAAGGAGGCTCTGACCCTAACAAATCCAGCAGCGGTGGAAAGGTCGGTATTCTCTAGACACAGCCAGGAAAGGCTACGGTGTGGCCTCGCTGGTCCCAACAAGTTGGGGAATAGCTTCCACCCTGCTTCCTCTAGCACCTTCCCCTGACCTCTGTCCCAGGAGGAACTGACTTAGCCTTCAAGAGCCTACTCAAATGTCACTACTGTGAGGACTTATCAACCTGCGCAGGAGGGATGCCCCACTCGGTGAGTTCAAAGCATCTGGACATCCCATCCCTGTTACACGGGAACATCCTGGTTGTTTGGAAGCCTCACTCCCAGTGACCCTGTGAGCTCCTGGAAGGCAAAGCAGCAAGCATCTTATTCCATTCATCCTCTCATTGCCTGGCAGAAAGGGAGATTCCTTCAATAATATTCAACGAAGTTGAAAACATGCTAGAAAAAAAATGAATGGGAAAGCGAGTGACTGAATTCATGGATGGATGTGTATCTGCCAGGAGCAAGGAACAGCCAAGAGACCAATTTTAATCAAGGAGGAGCAGTCAGGGGATAGCGCACATTTCAAAGCCAACGGCTGGCTCTCTCTAGATCATGGTGCCCATCAGAGTTCTCAGTTATCTCCATCAAAATGGCAATAGAAGGGTAGCCCTCCAAGCCCATCCTACTGGTGCCCATCTGACTTCCTCAGTCTGTCCCAGATTTCCCTCAAGGGATGTGCAGAGAAAGCAGAGCCCTCTTCCGGGCAGGGGAGGTGTACACTCTCTACCCTTTGACTTGCAGGAGAGTCCCTTTAGAAGCCTTTGCTGGGGATTCTGGGATGAAGGGACTGCTCAAAGGCGCTTTGGAAGCACTGAAAGGGAATGGGATACCTGCAGGGGAGCCAGCAGTCACTGCTTGTCCTAAACATCTTTCTAAAATAGGGTGGATGATTAGCTTCTACCTCCCCAGCAGAAGGAATCAAATGTAGAGGAAACCCTGGACCCTCCTTGACTGAACTCACCGAGCAGACACACGAGTCAAGGAGAAGCCAGATTTGTTCAGGAAAGTGGCAGTTTTACAGGGGAAGCACACACAAGTATTAGATTACAGAAGTAGGCCCTCTGAGAAGACCTGGCAATTGGGATGGAAGGGTAATGGCCAAATATCGACTTCCCGTGTTATAAACCGCATTACCAAATTGTCTGTGCAGAGAGAGGAGAAGGAAAGGGCAGAGCCAGGGAGTGTAGGGAGGCAAGAGAGAAATGGGGTGCTCAAAGCCGTGGGTGAGCCAGCACATCTGTGAGTGTGGTACAGATAGGCAGGTCAGCAAGACCTTCTGCAGGTCTCAGCTGTGTCCCTCCAGGGATGATGTCCTTTGGGGGAAAGGTGGGAGACTGGGTCTGTGCCTGTGCCAAAAGGAGGAAGGACCAGAATGGAGAATAGACGGCTGAGAAAGAGTGATACCTGGTAGGGGCCCCAGCCTGAGACAGAGCCACCTTTGTCCTCCCGGGTGACCCAACTCTGTGGCACTTCCCTACTAATACTCTTCCTTCAGAGACGCTGCCAGCACTAGAGCAGGAGTATGGAACAGGGGTAAAATACACTGAGCCTGCAGCCCTGGGATGGCAGACAGCTCCCTGATTCCGTCCCATTCATTGAACACTGTATCCCCAGCCCTAGCGTAGAGGCCCGACACATCGTGGTTGACTATTCAATAAATAGTGCCCAGAGGGGCCAGGGAAACAGCATGGTTGGTAAAGCATAAATCACACAAGCCTGAGAATCTGAGTTCAAGCTCCAGCATCCAGGCAAAAGGCCAGGTGTGGCAGCATGTGCCTGGAATCCCAGTGCTGAACAGGCAGAGACAGACAGATTGGGCTCCCCTGGCTAGCAAGCCTCGTTGAATCAGTGTGCCCCAGGTCCCGAGGAGAGAGCCGTGTCTCAAAAACCAAGGTGGATGCTCCGAGGAGTGACATCCAAGGTTGACCTCTGGCCTGCATGGGTACCAGTGTATAGATCACATACCCAAAATATCGTCCAAATGATTGAGCCTTCGAGTGATGGGCAGGATGACGTCATAGCCCATTATCGACTGTTTACTCATCTCCATGACATTCGTATAAGCTAGGAATAATAAGAGTGACAGCAGCTGCAATTTTATGGAGGACTCTCCCAGTACGTTGTATCTATTAACCTCTATAATCTCCCAGGCAACCATTAAGAAAGGTTCTGCTGTCCGTTGTTTGGAACTGCAGAACTAAGCGCTGAGATCAAGTGAGTGTTTGAAGGGCTCGGGGCAGGCAAGGCAATGAGCATGTGCAGGCCATTGCCTGCGCTGTTTCCATTCTACCAAGTGCTTTTTATCTTCCCTCCTTTCTATCAGGCCTGGGGGAACGGAGTAGGGAGCGGTGGGTCTCAGGCTGCCCTAGATCTGAGAAAATCTGACAAAGCCATGACCCTCCCAGAGTGACACTGTCTTTCTTCTCAGTTCCTCGGCCTAGAAACCTGCACACCCTGGGGTCGTAGCACCCAAACATTTGCCCAGTGTCTGTCAGGTCACTTAGATCCAGGCTCAGATCTAGCTCTCCTGGTTCTTCTTCCCCTTGGTCCCCCCAAGTCACCACAAGCACCTGCCTTAGGCAGTCAGAGCCTGTTCCAGTTTTCTCCTCAAGGCAGGCGGCTGCGGCAACAAGAGAAAACAGCCTTGAGTTGAAGCAGCTGGACTGGTCCAACCAGGAAGAAGTGGTGGCCTCTCCTCACTGGAAAAGGGGAGAAGCCTGAGGGTGGCTTTTCAAACAAAAGGCCCAGAGACTGGCGAGTGTACTCCAGGAGGACCCAGGAACCATCATCCCCTGGGAAGTCCCCTCAAGGTAGTATTATATACCACAGTCCTGGCCACCATAAAGGAGATGCCTGAACACCAACATCCACAGAAGAGGTCTCCCAGCCAGATCAGACAGCCCAGGTCACAGGATAGGCTTTACTTCTTTCAGAAGTACCAGGCTGCCGGCTGGAGGTACTTCCTATTTCAAGAGAGGAAACCAAACCACAAAAGTGAAGGCGCAGGCACTTCTGCTTGGTCCCAGAGGAACAGAAAAGAGCTAAGCGGCTCCTCCTAACCGGGACAGCAGCAGACCAAGGTGCACATGATTTGGCCTCACCTCAAATTACTGAAGGTTTAGGAGACAGAGCAGAACAGAGGAATGTTCTTGCTCCTAAAAGCTCCCTTCTGCTGCAGCCAGACTGCCCAGAGTCCCATAGACACCCACTCACTTCGCACCTCTGTTATCTGTGCTCACGTTGTTCCATCTGCTCCCTTCCACTGCAGGAACCCACCCACAGGCAACCCACACCGCAGCGCCCAGCTTCAGCCTTGCCTGCCTCGTGGAATCCACAGGGACCTCTCCCTTTCTAACCTCCATTAGCAACAACTGCTCTCATCGAGTCCACCGCCTCTCACTGGCTGCCTCTGGCACATCTTCCGTGGAGGATTCCAAGACCTTTCCTAGGAGCAGTGGCTCAACTGTAGTCCATCCCTTCAGTCTAAAGAGTGCTTTCAGATGCTATCTCATTTTAGCAATAGCTCTTTATTGCCTTGCCTTGCTTCCTCAGCTAGATCAGAGACTTCTATGGGCAGGAAAGGGCAGACTGTAATGTCACTAGAATGCCTAGCATGGTCCTTCATGGGAATACTCCATTATGTTAACAGGTGAGATAGTCTTATCAGGATACGGCAGGGACAGAAGGCTCTGATTGCTCCACTCCGGACCATGCAAGGGAGCATGACTGCAAGGAAAGGAGAATGGAATGAGGGGCACAGACCTAGCTTCATGGTTGAAAGACGCAGAGTACATTAGTGCCTCAGTCTCCCCGGCTGGCTCTCTCATGGAACGTCTTGGGCTCTTATGTATATAGAATATATAGGAAATTATCAAAGAACCAGCCAAGGTGATACCAACATGAGCCAAGGATCTGAACTCTTGTCTTGGCAGCATCAGCGAACTGCCTTGTTTTCTCCATTTGTGAGACAAACAAAACAAATGGGGAGAGATGCCTAGATCAACACCCGCTATGGAATCTCCCAAGCCTAGAATACAGGGCACACATGTCTGCCTAATGGATAAATTATGAATCCGAGCTAGCAGCCCCCTCCCCCCCCCATTTCCTCGGTTCTTTGATTTGTCTTCTGGCTGCCCCTTCCTTGGGAAACTTTCCAAATCACCTAAGGAAATAGCTTCTCTGGACCATCCAATTCTTTCCCTTCAATTGTAGTTAACGCTGGAAACCGTGGCCAAGCCGGAGAGAAGCACAGGCCCTCCCTCTGTCAGCTTTAAATAAGAAAGCACTTAAGAAACCCGGTGGGGCAGATTTGAAGGGCTGGAGCGAAGGATGACAGATTTCTTTGTCTTCTGTGGACTTCAGGATCCGAAGGCATTGGAGCATCATGTGGAAAGGGGTACCAGGCCATCTTCTGATGGCAGAGAACAAACTCCAGGAAAAGGTTTTAGGCAATATGCCAAGGGAGTATAGAAGTACACCAAGACACTCACTGATTCACCACTGCCCCTGAAGGAGCGCACTCTGGAGGGTTTCCGGGGAGGTCCCTGGGCTCTATCTGCTGGAAGAAGATGGCTGAGGAAGGTTAGGAGGTTAGAGGTGTGGGGTGAAGAATGGTTCTCTTTCATGGAAAGCACAGCCTCTGCAGGGCCATCTGGCATTTTGGAAGCAGAGGTTCCTTCGCTTCTCTGCCAAAGAAGGGGGCATATGTCTCCTGGGGGAGGCTCACTCCTCACACACTGGGCAGGAGTCCTCAGGTCTTCTGCAGTGATGGGAACCAGTCAAGTCCGCAAAAGGAAAACTCCAGGTTACTCCTAGGACTTGTAACCAGGGTGCAAGCTACTCTTCAGGCAAAATCCAGGCACACCCGCCCCCCCTCCCACACCTCTTGGTTCACTGCAGACTGAACAGCTCCTGGCCTGAGACCCTTGTCAAGGATATCGGGCAAGTTTCCATAATAGAAACCTGTTGCCCTTTGTCCCCAAGCCTGCAAGCGCTCTCATACCCCATCTGGTTCCTCAGCCACTCCCTGCCTCGCTCTCATGACTTTCCCCAACACCTGCCTCATTCTCAAGGGCTCCAGAGAGGCAGGCAATCCTCTCTCAGGCAAGGCTCTGTATCTGTTCCCTTCCCTTCTCTCCAAAATGGTTTTTATTCAAACAGTGGTCCAACCCAAGCTCCTGGATCTCTTAGGAGCTGGCTTTAGTGCCCTGGAGAAATATGGACACGTTTTGTTCTCTGGCTCCAAGTGACTTGATGAGAGCAAAGCACGTCAGGAGACCGTAAGATCTCAGTGACAGGGACAACCAGCACTCAGCCAGTTTCACGCTCAAGCTAAGTGCTTTACACACACTTGTTCACTTAATCTCTACAACATCTCGGGAAGGTCTCGTTATTAGACCCATTCAACAGACGAGACACTGGAGCTCAGAGCGTAAGTCACAGTCAAGGCTATCCCAATGGGAAATCTCCAGGTAGGCCTGGCAATGCTTGCCTCTTACAAACGTGGCTCTTCTTCTCTTAACTGCAACTATGCAACTACCCTACCTTCTCTTGGCAAGGAGTGTGTGTACTGGAGAAGGAGTAGGAAGGGGGCGGCGGAGGGGGGGATCCTTAAGAGGAAGCTGAGAGCTGGGGCCCTCCCTGAAGGCTGCAGGATTCCTACTGGACGACTAGACAGCTGGCAGGTTGTTTCTGCCAGGAGCCATGAGAAGGCTACTTCAGAGACGACCAAGTCTGATACCCGGAATCAGATATAGGTGGAATCCCCTCAAGTCAAGGGCCCTCCCTTGCCCATGAAGGAAAGACCACTGAGTCACTCTCAAAACAGTGACCCTCCTGGCCTTGCCAGGGTGTCATCAGGCCTTTGTCCCGGTGTTAGGTATGTCCTGTCTACTTGCTGACCCTCTGGTCTGCATGGACATTCCCGATCTTCCTTCACCCTCCTTCAAAACTGCCGCTAGCTTTTATTTTTCTTTTCATTTTTCCTCTTGCACTATTGTATCTCTACCCTACTCCAGGTGTCTGATGGCTTTACCCACACAACAGCCCTGAAAACTCCGTTCCTTTGACCAATGTCTCCCGCTGCCCACTCCCATCCTGGCTCCACATCGACTCACCCCAAACTAAGGGTACCTAAGCGACTTACTGACTGGTGCCCACCCGGATCTCTTTTTCCTCCCCCCTTCATCTGGAGCTGTGAGTGTATCACTTCACTGGCTGTAAGTCTCGTTGCCCCAGCTCAAGGTACCCTGGCCTACACCCGTCTCTGTCTTACCATGTTGGATGGGAAGGCTCCCTAGTCAGAAGGCTGAACTCCCACCCCTAGTTCCTGATTGCAGGCAACATGTTCCCCTCACCTGCAGGAACCGAGGCTCAGGGCCCCAGTCGGGGGACTTCTCACCCCTAGGTGTGCTCCCTCTCCCTGGCCTCCCGCGCCACCGTCTCTACCTTGAGGGGCGCACAATCCCTCCCGGGCTGGGGATGAAGAAGCAACCACAAGAAGGGGAGGATGGGGCGCCCCCGGGCCAACGCCCCTTACCGATGGTGGAGATGTGCGAGGAGTGGAACTCGTTGTCGGTGAAGCGGCACAGCAGGCAGGTCTTGCCCACCCCGGAGTCCCCAATCAGCAGCAGCCGGAACAGCACATCGTACTGCTTCGCCATGGCAGGGACTCAAGGGGGCCCGCGGGTTGCGGGCGGCGGCGGGCTCAGCCCCGCTCAGCCTCTGCCATCGCGACCGGAGCCCGCCTTAGGACACCGCTGTGGCGAGAAGGAAGCTGCCCGGCCCCGGCGCTGGCCTCGCCCGCTCGCTCGCTCGCTGGAGCGGGGAAGCGCGGCTGCGGCGGGAGCGCGGCGCTGGGAAGCTCGCGCAAGCGGGTGGCGGGCGGGGACAGCCGCGGATGCCGCCCCTGTCCCGCCCTCCGCCCGTCCCCTGCGCCGCCGCCGCAGCGGGAGAGGGAGAGAGGGGGGAGGGGGGGAAAGGGACCCCGCTGCCGGTCCGGGTCGGATCCCAGCTCAGATCCTAAGCCCTGGGGTGAGGGGACCCGGCCAGTGTCGAGGAGGGAAACGTTTGCGTCTGAGTGGAGGAGTTGGGATAAGCGCTAACCGAACCCACCTCGCCAACCTTGACTTTCCCGTCCCAACACTTCTCCTCGAATCCCACCCCAAGCCTGCTCCTCCTATGCACTGGCCCCTGGCCCAGCTTATCAGTGGCAGGTCCTCACCTGGGTTCACTCCTGGTTGGAAGGCCTTCATCAGGGTCTGGATTGGAATTCCCTTTCCTCCATCAACACTCCAGTGTGTTGTGGAATTTTCTCTCATGACCATCTGGCCTCCCCACAAACACACACCATTCCTCCTCCCCTATTTCTGTGTTAAACCGGGAAAAACATCCCCTGACCCCGTTCTGTACATCAGGGTAGTAATTTTATCATTTAAAAAAATCCTAATGCAAAATTATTCGGAGGAGATTCCTGTCAAAGTCTTCTTTGGGTCTAAGTTGCTAGGATGAATCTCAGATTACTGAATATTTCTGTACACAAATGGTACCCAAGAATAAAGGGTCCGCTCTGGAGACCCAGTTTACTACTGACAAATGTGTTACCCCAAGAGGGAAATCATTCCTTTCTGGAGTTCAGAAAATTGCCTGATCTTAAGAACTAGTATTAGGGGAGAGCAAGTCTAGTCTACTTGGTCTTTTAAAAGCAACAACTGTGTAAGTGTGTGTGTGTGTGTGTGTGTGTGTGTGTGTGATGAGTGTGTGTGTGTGTGTGTGTGTGTGTTTCAGGCTGAATATTGGATGGAAAACGGATTTCTCTGTAGTTGATCAGAGAAAATGGTAAGTCTATTGTCTTCAAATGAACTATATTTCAAGTAAAGTGTCTAAATGCATATTTAAGAGGGGGAAACCTTAGGCCCTATTGCTGTTTTGATCTTAAGGAACAGATCCTAGAGTAGCCACTAAGACTCACAGTGTGGGCTTGGCGCACTGGCTCAGTGTTTGGGAACACTGGCTGCTCTTCCAGAGGTTCAGTGCTTAGTACAGCATACAGCACCCACGCGGCTGCTCACAGGAGATCCAGCGCCCTCTTCTAGTCTCGGCAGGCACCAGGCATGCATGTGATGCACAGATAGGCATGCAGGTAAAACACCTACACACATAAAATAAAGTTTAAAAATAAATAAATGTCATAATTCAAATATTCGCAGGTACATCTCTCGTCGAGTTCTCGTCGGCTTTCAAGGGAGTTCTGGGGGCTGTGGGGCTCTGCTCAGCAGCTTTGGGGCTCTGATTCTCACTTTCCTCATCTCAAAATAAGGATATTCAGGGCAACAACCTTATAGGATTGTTAAAAATAAAGTGGCATGTAGAAAGAACTCCGTTTAGCGTAATCCTGAGGTAGAGAAAACACCATTTCTGTTTCCCTGGCCTATAGGAATATCCCTCAGATGATGATTAGGTTATTGTCACTGAACAGAGTAGGCCTTTGCTGTGATCTCATCCCCCCCACACACATACACTCACCAGCGCAAAGGGCACTGTGTCTGCTTCCCCGCTGCTCCCTGGAAACACTGGTCTCTCTTTGGGACGGTAGGGCTTCTCTGCTGCTCTCTCAGGAAGCAGGGACGGCATTCCAGATGACGCAGATCTCTTAGTCCAAAGGGGAACTTGTTTTTTTTTTTTTTTTTTTTTTTTAAAAGAAATTGTGTTCCCTAGTCAAGACAGGAAACTGAATAGAGTTTTCTGAACGACTCTGCTGGGATTGGGGATTCCTAAAAAAAGAAAGAGAAATGAGACTGTTTCATCATAGCCTGCTGATTTCAAATTCAGTAGCTTACACTGCTTGTTTGTTTGTGTGAATGCACCTGGGGGCGGTGCTGGCGTGATATGACTTGGTTGGTAATTAAAGCTGTCTGCTCTGTCAGAGGACTAGAATTTGGTTCCTAGGACCCACACTGGATGGCTCACAACTGCCTATAACTCCAACTCCTGAGGATCTGAGGCTCTCGTCTGTTCTCTATACACACACACACACACACACACACACACACACACGGGGGGGGGAAGGGGGCTCAAGCAGACACATCTTGATTAACAAATCTTTAAAAATAAAGGGAATTAGCAGTAGTGACGCACATCGATAAACAAATGCCAAAAAGAATGAGGCAGAAAGATTTCAGGATTGAGGTCACCCTGGGCTATATGTTTACTGGGCACGGTGGCACCCGTTTATAACCTCAGCACTTGGGAGTCTGAAAGATCACTGTGTCTTCAAGGCAAGCCTAATCTACGTGTCAAGTGTCAAGTTCTAGTCAGAATGACATAATGAAATCCCTAATAAATAAATAAATAAACAAGCAAAAAAACAATAATTTTAAAAGGGCTAGAGAGATGGCTAAGTGGGGAATGGGGGGAAGGAGGGAATAATAGGGAAGGGGGAAGTATTTGCCACCAAGCCTGATAGCCTGAGTTCAATGTCTGGATACCACAAGGTGGAAGGAGAAAACTGACTTGAATATGTTGTTCTCTGACCTACACACACACACACACACACACACACACACACACACACACACACTAGAAGGAGGAGGGAGGAGGAGAAGGAAGAAGAGGAAAGGGAAAGAGGAGGAGGAGAGGAGAAGAAGGAGAGGAGGAGAAGGAAAAAGTTCTGGGGCATGGTTGTATAACCCCAGCTACTGGAAAGGATAAGGGAGGCTTGTTTTGAGTTCAAGGTGAGCTTGGGATGCATTGTGAGACCCTTTCTCAAAAAAGACACAGCTAGAGAGGTGAGTGAGCTGGCCTAGACCAAAAGCAGTACCTGTGCAGAGGGTCCCACAGGTGTGAGCCTGTACCGGTGTGTTTGTAAGGTAAGAGCATGATCCCACCTCTGGATCAGAGCTGTGAGTATTGTGGGATGGAGGTGCTGTGATGTTGAGACAATGTTAACAAAAGGATTAGGTAGGTCAGCGGAGGCAACAAAGTTGACTTTAACCTTCGGGCAATCCAGGCACACTGTGGGATATTTTGGCATCCTCCCCAGTTGTACTCAGCGTGGACCGAGCAAGTTTCAGTGTAGCTGAGAGACATCAAAAGAATGATTGCTGAAAATCCCACAAGCCTTCTAGAATCAGTCACTCAATTATACTGATTCATTTGCCAGGAAGACAATCTCCGGGCTCACCCCCACCCCACACCAGCCACACTGAGCATGCTCCCAAGGGTATCATTGTGGGATCTGCCATAGCAACAGCGGAATAGCTGGAGTGATGCTCGGTGGGCAGCCCACCCACCACTGAGACAACACAGCTGGTCCACAGGCTCTTCATTAGCTTTGTTCTCAGTGTCTCTTTTGGATGCCTCCTCGTGTGTCCAAGCCCGTGTGACAGCGAGTGAAATGCCCACCTTTCAGGATTCTAGCTCAGAAATAGAAAAAATATGACAGACACCCCCAAGGCAGCCCCACCATGCACTCACACAGCCCTCACATTAGCACCGCCCTCCCTCTACTGCTTCCTTGTTTCTTTAGGTGGGAAGGAGAATAGCAGGAAGAGCTACATAGCAGTGTAGCTACATCGTCCTGTAGCTCCGGCTGTACTAGAACATGCAGAGTATGTAGTGACCTAGGCTGGCTCATAGCCCTCTTCCTGCCTCAGACTCCCCGTGTTGGAATTAGAGGTCTGATCCTGCAATGGGATAAGGTGATCCTGAAATGGAAGAAGGCAAGTTTTTAGAGATTCAGGTATCTTAGGGCTGGGAAGCAAAGGGAATAGTTGTGGTGGTAGTTTATGTTGATACAAAATGACCTATCCAGTTGTCCTTAGTTTCCCGGCCACCACTCTTGGGCTGCTGTGACAAAATGCTGCAAACTGAGTGGCTTAAAGAACGGGTGTTTGTTTTCCCCCAATTCTGGAGGTGAGAAGTTAGACTGAGGTGTTCACAAGGTTGGTCCTTCTGTGGCCTCTGTCTCTGCCTGTAGATGGCATCTTCCTGCACAGAGAGTCTTTCTATGTGTGTCTAATTCGTAATCTCTTCTTCATATAAAAACATAAACCAGGGGGCTGGAGAGATGGCTTAGTGGGTGGAGACATTTGTCATCCTAGCCTGATAACCCAAGTCCCAGAATCCACAGAAAGGTGGCAGAAGAGAACCAGCTCTACATAGGTTTCCTACACATGTGATCAGGCACATGTATACACACACACAAACACACATATGCACACAGATTTTAAAAATATATCAATTAAAGTACACCAGCCATATTGGATTATCCTAATTATCCTTTTCCTCCACTGAATTGGGGTCTATATTGCCTTGGTTGGCCTGGAGCTCACTATGTAGACGAGGCTGGCCTCAAACTCACAGAGATCTGCCTTCCTCTACCTTCAAGAGCTTGGATTAAAGATGTACACCATCATCATGCCCAGCCTTAGTTACCCTTTTAAAAGTCCGTATCTCTAGAAATTATAAACAAAGAAACCATAAGCAAAGTTAAAACAAAGCACCGACTTTGTTTTCTCTTCATCTTGTTTTGCAGTGCTGGGGATCAAAGCCAAGTACTAGGAAACTAGACAGAGCCCCACAGGGCTTTATTTAGGTGCAGATTATACTTGTAAGTCTAAAAACACAGGCTTAGCAAGGCAGAACCAGTGCCCCCCAGAGGGAGAGTAAACCTGGGCTCTTTTTTTTTTTTTTATCAAGTCTGACAGTGGACCCCAAGATAACCTAGGAGTTGGCATAAAATGCGTAAGTACATTACAATACCCAGGTCAAGTGGCATTCAAACTGGTCATGCTGGTGTTCTCAAACCTATCAAGATTGTTAGATTCCAGAAAATCAATCCTTCTAGCAGATTTGGTTCCTCACATGACAGAGTAAGGAATTTTTCCTCCTGTAAGAACATCTCTAAGGATTTCTGATATTTCTTATTGCTGCTGTTTTGCTTTTTAAAGCATCCTGTAGTCATTTTTATTTTACTTTCTATCAAAGAAGGCCTTTTTGTTCATTGAGAATAGGGTTTAGGACTGGGAGTCCTAGGTTCAGATGGCCACATAGGCTTGGGGAAATCCTCCTACCATTCAGCCCATAATAGGCACCAAACCGGAGAAGACTCATCACACATAATTTCCTGTGTGGCCAGAGCTTTAGGAATTGGTTCATTCTCTCACAGCAGGAAATGAGAGCCGAGGGGTGCTTCTCACAGCTCCCTAGCAGGCCAGATGGCCTTTGTGTGGAGGATCTTGTTATGGGAATGTCTCAGTAATGACATCTTTCTCTTTCTGAGATATGACTTGCAACCAGGAACACGTCATCTTAAATACTCACCATCAGAATTCAGGTCCAGACTGAGTTTTGTATCCTCCTTTGAGTCAAGCAGTGGTAGGTTCAGCCAGTCCTGTACCTTTCTGACTTTGGAACGGGCAACTTTTCCTGTTTGTTTTTTCTACTTCTTTTTTTCTTTTGCATGCTGGCCAGAACCTAAATGTGCTTTTTCTGGTGCATTGGGATTCCTTGCTCTTTTTCTAAGTCCTCCCTCCTTAGCCATGTGGCAGACCTCCATGCTGGCATAATTCAACTGGCACGGGCTTTTTCTTTTTATCCTCCTTTCCCCTCCACTGGGCAGCTGTTGAAATTTACAGCTTGCCTGACCTGGGTTTTTTTTCTTTTAAATTCTAATAAAATTGTCCTTGATTGTGCCCAGTGATGGTTGTTCATGCTTTTAATCCAGCACTAGAGGCAGGTGGGTCTCCGAGTTCGAGGCCAGCCTGACCTATAGAGGGAGTCTATAATCCTAGCACTCTGGATGCAGAGGCGGGCAAATCTCTGAGTTTCAAAGCCAGCTTGGTTTACATGCCAAGTTTAGCCAGCTAGGGCTACACTGTGAAAGCCTATCTGGGAAAAAAAATAAAAGTTAGGTTTGAGGGAACAAGATGCAATTTGTAGCTGAGAACCTTTTCAGGGAGTCAGGCACAGTGGTGCTTATTTCTAAGAGAGAGGCTGAGGCAAGAGGTTTGAGAGTTCAAGACCATCCTGGGCTATATAAGCACATAAAACCCAAAGGTTCATACCTTAAAGGTCTGTTTCCCTCTCACAAAAGCCCAATGAAGAACAAATTGGGGAAAGGCTCTGCTCCACAAGGCCATTTAAGCTTAAGTTAGTTCTAGGACAGCCAAGGCTACACAAAGAAACCCTGTCCCAGAAAACCGAGAGAGAGAGAGAGAGAGAGAGAGAGAGAGAGAGAGAGAGAGAGAGAGAGAGAGAGAGAGAGATTGGCAGTTTCTCCTTTTTATTGTTTTTATTGAGCTATATATTTTTTTCTACTTCCCTTCCTCCCTTCTCCCTTTACACTCTCCTCCCTGCCGCCTCCACTCCCAATTCTCTGGAGCTGTAGACTGTAGTCTGGTTATTTGCTTTGCTTTATATGTTCAATCCACTTATGAGTGAGTACATACTGTGTTTGTCTTTCTGAGTCTGGGTTACCTCACTCAGGATGATTTTTTTTATAGTTCGATCCATTTGCCAGCAAATTTCCTGATGTCACTGTTTTTTTTTTATAGCTGAGTAATACTCCACTGTGTAAATGTACCACATTTTCTTTATCCATTCTTCAGTTGAGGGGCATCTAGGTTGTTTCCAGGTTCTGATTATCATGATAATGCTGGTATGGATATTTCTGAACAAGTGTCCTCTTGGTATGATTGAGTATCCCTTGGGTATATGCCCAAGAGTGATATATCTCTGGGTCTTGAGGTAGACTGATTCCCAATTTTCTGAGAAACTGCTACACCGATTTCCAGAGTGGCTGTACAAGATTGCACCCCCATCAGCTATGGAGGAGTGTCCCCTGACTCCACATCCTCTCCAGCATAAGCTGTCCTCAATATTTTTGATCTTAGCCATTCTGATAGGTGTAAGATAGAATCTCAGAGTCATTTTGATTAGCATTTCCCTGATGATTAAGGATATTGAGCAATTCCTTAAATGTATTGCTGCCATTTAAGCTTCCTCTGTTGAGAATTCTGTTTAATACTCCATTCCAATTTTCAATTGGATTATTTGGTATTTTGTTGTCTAGTTTCTTGAGTTCTTTATATATTTTGGAGATCAGCCCTCTGTCAGATGTGGGGTTGGTGAAGATGTTTTCTCATTCTGTAGGCTGTCATTTTCTCTTGTTTTCTGTGTCCTTTGCCTTACAAAATCCCATTTATTGATTATTGCTCTCAGTGTCTGTGCTACTGGTGTTCTATTTAGGAAGTGGTCTCCTGTGCCAATGTGTTCAAGGATACTTTCCACTTTCTCTTCTACTAGGTTCAATGTAAGTGGTTTTATGTTGAGGTTCTTGATTCGCTTGGATTTGAGTTTTGTATAAAGTGATAGATATGGATCTATTTGCAATTTTCTACATGCTGACATCCAGCTATGCCAGCACCATTTGTTGAAAATGCTTTATTTTTTTCCATTGTGCCTTTTTGGCTTCTTTGTCAAAAATCAGGTGTTCATATGTGCATGGATTGATTTCAGGGTCTTCACTTCAATTCCATTGATCCACATGTCTGCTTTTAATGTCAATATCAAGCTGTTTTTATTACTTTTGCTCTGGTAGAGCTTGAGGTCATGTCAAGGATGGTGATACCTCTGGAAGTTCCTTTGTTATACAGGATTGTTTTAGCTATTCTGGATTTTTTGTTTTTCCATATGAAGTTGAGTAATGTTCTTTCAAGGTCTGTCAAGAATTGTGTTGGGATTTTGATGGGGATTGCATTGACTCTGTAGATTGCTTTTGGTAAGATTGCCATTTTTATTATGTTGATCCTACCTATCCAAGAGCATGGGAGATCTTTCCATTTTCTAATGTCTTCTTTAATTTCTTTCTTTAGAGACTTAAAGTTCTTGTCATACAAGTTTTTCACTTGTTTGGTTAGAGTTACCCCAAGATAGTTTTTATTTGTGGCTTCTCTGATTTCTTTCTTGGCCTATTTACCATTTGTGTATAGAAGGGCTACTGATTTTTTTGAGTTAATCTTGTATCCTGACACATTACTGAAGGTGTTTTTCAGTTGTAGGAGTTCCCAGGTAGAGTTTTTGGGGTCACTTATGTAAATTACCATATCATTTGTGAAAAGTGATAGTTTGACCTCTTCCTTTCCGATTTGTATCACCTGATCTCGTTTTGTTGTCTTACTGTTCTAGTTAGAACTTTGAGTACAATATTGAATAGATACAGAGAGAGTGGACAGCCTTGGCTTGTTCCTGATTTTAGTGGGATAGCTTTGAATTTCTCTCCATTTAAATTGATATTGGCTGTCGACTTGCTGTAAATTGCTTTTATTATGTTTAGATATGTTCCTTTTATCCTTGATCTCTCCAAGACCTTTATCATGAAGGGGTGTTAGATTTTGTCGAAGGCTTTTTCAGCAACTATTGAGATGATTGTGTGTGTGTGTGTGTGTGTGTGTGTGTGTGTGTGTGTGTGTGTTTTCTTTCAGTTTGTTTATATGGTGAATTACATTGACAGATTTCCGTATGTTGAACCAACCCTACATCTCTGGGATGAAGCCTACTTGGTCACGTGGATGATTGTTTTGATGTATTCTTGGATTCGGTTTGCCAGTATTTTATTGAGTATTTTTTAAAAGATTTATTTATTTATTATGTATACAACATTCTGCCTCGATGTATGCCCGCACACCAGAGGAGTGCACCAGATCTCAGTACAGATGGTTGTGAGCCACCATGTGATTGCTGGGAATTGAACTCAGGACCTCTGGAAGAACAGCCAGTGCTCTTAACCTCTGAGCCATCTCTCCAGCCCCTTTATTGAGTATTTTTGCATCAATGTTCATGAACAAAGATTTTTTTTGACCGATGACTCTGTTTTCTGTATCGTATCTTCAAGGCCTGAGATTCTCTCTTTCTTCCCTCATTCATGATCATTTACTCAGCTTTTCCATTTCCAGATTTCCCTCAGTTTATGTTTTCTTTATTGCTTCTATTTCAGTTTTTAAGTCTTGAACTGTTTCTTTCATTTGTTTGGTTGCTTTTTCTTGGTTTTCTTTATGGGATTTGATGATTTCTTCCAATTATTTTTTGTTTGTCTTTTTTTCCATTTCTTTAAGGGATTTTTAAATTTTCTCTTTAAGGTCCTCAATCAGCTTCATAAAGTTAATTTTAAGGTTGTTTTCTTTTTTTCCTGCTTCTGTGTTGGGAATTTCAGGTCTTGCTGTTGGAGAACCACTAGTTTCTGGTGGTGTCATATTGCTCTTTATGTTGTTGAGTGTATTCTTACACTGTTGTCTGTCCATCTCTCCCTCCAAACGATGGCTGTGGCTTGATTGACCACTCCTGCAGGACAGGAAGGGTAGAGCCTCAGGTGATAGCTCTGCTGGACGCAGATGGAGTCACAGGACTCTGGGGATGCTGCTTTTGGTGCAGGCGGGTCTGTGGCTCTGACGGTTGCTGTTGCAGCAGGGTATCTCGTACAGAGAATGGCACGTGATGCTGGCTGGGACACGGGTGCTTTTTCCCAGAGGAACTTCTTTTTTTTAAATTTATTTATTATGTATACAATATTCTGTCTGTGTGTCTATTTGCTGGTCAGAAGAGGGCACCAGACCTCATTACAGATGGTTGTGAGCCACCATGTGGTTGCTAGGAATTAAACTCAGGATCTTTGGAAGAGCAGGCAATGCTCTTAACCTCTGAGCCATCTCTCCAGCCCCCCAGAGGAACTTCTTAATATACTTTCTGGAAGCTGCTGCTGTCCATGCTTCCAGGTCGCCATGGCCACTCTTCCGGCCAGGGGTTGGGGTTACCAAGGCTCTCCCTCTCTCTGATGCTTCCTGCCCAGGGCTGGGGTCTGTGCCATGCTACCTCTCTCTCTGATGCTTCTGTGCATTTGGCAATTTCAAGCAAACTACCTTCCTTCTTATTAAAGACCTGCTACCTTAGCTGGGCACGCCTTTAATTCTAGTACTCAGGAGGCAGAGGCAGGTGGATCTCTGTGAGTTCGGGGCCAGCCTGGTCTACAAGAGCTAGTTCCAGAACAGGCTCCAAAGCTACAGAGAAACCCGGTCTTGAAAAAGCAAATAAATAAAATAAAGACCAGCTACCTTAAACAAAGATCTCCCAGACAAGACTCAATTTAAAAGCAAATGTTGCCCTGCATTAAGACCCACCTTGCAGCAAGAATCAAGCGTCATCCCCTAACACATCCAGATTGCAAGCTGTGTTTTTCACTGTGGATCTGTATATTCGCCTAAGATTAATAGGGAGGAAGGGCTCTGTCAACAGAACAGGGAGAGAGGTTTCACTGTGGTTAGCACACTTCAGAGAGACTGCATAACGGAGACAAAACACTCTCAAAAACAACAACAACAAAAAAGCATCAGAATATTTGTCCAGAAAGTAATTTGAAATCTATAAAGAGAATGCTTTTGTCCAGTGGAGTAGAACACTGAGAAACTTATTTGCTAATTGAGAGTTTTAATTTATAGAACATGAGGCTTAAAGTTCCTTTGAATGGAGGGGGCTGCTCTAGGCATCAGCATCCATCTAGAAGAGGACTGAGTAGAATTGTTTTTCAAGGGCCAGGCCTGGACATAATGGACGGCACTTCTGCGTTCTGTGGACCCAAGTGCAATGGGCTGTAGGGCAGTGACTTCCCAGAAACCCTCTCTTCTCTGGGAAGAGAGTAGGGTTCTGATGGGCAGTGAGCATTTCTGTCAGCCCTACTAGCACAGCAGCACGATTTACAGGACTGTAAAACCACCGTTGCCTGGGCCCCCTCAACGAGTCTCCTTCAGCGGTTAGGCTGGAGGTGTCGGGGACAATCTGAATTATTGCTGTTGCTAAATGATTTTATTATTATACTAGTGGATTCCATTATGCTTCCATACATGTATATAAAATTCTTTAATCTTATCCTCCCCCCATAATCCTCTCTTGTTTCAAACCTATCAGTTCCCTTTCTATCTTCATGCCTTCTGTTGTGTGAGTGATCTAATGAGTTTTGTTAGAGTTGTTTACAGCAGTTGGATGGGAGGGTTTTGTTTTGTTTTGTTGTTGTTGTTGTTGTTGTTGTTTTACAGGAACAGGTGTGCATTTCTGAGACCTACTCCACTGAAGAAAATGTCTCTCCAGCCCCACCAACCCATACCTGTGTTGTCTTAGGGTTTCTGTTGCTATGAAAACACCATGACCAAAGAACAAATTGGGGAGGGAAGGGTGTATTAGGCTCACACTTCTTCATCGCTGTCCACCACTGAAGGAACTCAGGACAGGAACGCAAACAGCGCAGGATCCCAGAGGCAGGAGCTGATGCAGAGGCCAAGGAGGGAGCTGCTTATTGGCTTGCTTTTCACGGCTCGCTCAGGCTACCTTTCTTAGAACCCACCATGGGCTAGGTCCTCCGCCATTGATCACTAAATGAGAAAATGCCTTCCAGCTGGATCTCAGGAGGCATTTCCTCAGCTGTGGTTCCTTCCTCTGGTGACTCTCGCTTTTGCCAAGCTGACACACAAAACCACCCAGTACGTGTTAAGTCCTTGGGAAGGAGACCTGGCTGCTTTCATGACGAGATATTGATGGGCTCCATTCTGTGGAGGTCTTCTGCAGGTGATCACAGAGAATACATCAGCTATGTCACTCCAGATGTCAGCAAGCCATACCCTTCTTGCCTTCCCCTGGCTCTTACACTTTTCCTTTTCTCCCTTTTCTGAAATGTAGCGCAATCCTTACAGGGGTGAAAAACCATCATTGTTACTATTATTATTATTATTATTATCATTATTGTTGATTTTAGTTTCTGGAGGTAGGGTTTCTCTATGTAACCCTGACTGTCCTGGACCTCCCTCTGTAGACCAGGCTGGTCTCCAACTCACAGACATCCACCTACCTCTGCCCCCCGAGTGCAACATTCTGTATTCAATAGTGTGCTCTTAAAAGCTAAGGTTAGTATCATATTAATTGTTATTATCATTCACAGAAAGCTAAACACATAAATGTTAGTTACTTTTCTTTTGCTGTGATAATTCACCATGACCAAGGCAACTTACAAAAGAAAGCATTTACCTGGGCATGGTGGCACATGCCTTTAAGTCCATACTTGGGAAGCAGAGGCAAGAGGATCTTTGTGAGTTTGAGGCCAACCTGGTCTACACAGTGAGTTCCAGGACAGCCAGGACTACATAGAGAGATCCTGTCTCGAAACAAGCAAATGAGCAAATGAACAAACAAACAGAAAGAAAGTGATTAATTTAGGACTTACAGTTTCAGAGGTTTAGAGTCCAGAGAGAGACTGGGAATGGCAAGAGTCTTTTGACACTTCAAAATCCACTTCCTCCAACAAGGCCATATAGTTCTACCAACTGGGAACCAAGTACTCAAACACATGAGCCTATGGGGGCCATTCTCATCCAAGTACCACATTCCACTCCCTGGCCCCTGTAGGCTTATAGCCATGTCATAATGGAAAATGCATTGAGTCCAATTTCAAAAGTCCCCATAGTCTATCCCAGTCTCAACACTGTTTAAAAGTCCAGAAAGACTCTTCCGAGACTCAAGACAATTTCTTATGTAACCCTCTGTAGAATAATGAAAAACAAACACTTATTTTCAATGAATAAAGGCACAGAATATACATTGCTACTCCAAAAGGGAGGAAAGGGGACACAGTGAGGAAATACTGGGCCAAAACAAGACCAAAGTTTCTCAGGGTAGACTCTAAATTCTGCAGTTCTATGTCTGATGTCAAAGGGCCTAGAAGACTTTAACATTCTGGCTCTGGTGACTACAGTACACTGCTTTCTCTTGGGCTGGTTCCATTCCCTGTATGTAGCTCTCCTTAGCAGATGCCTCGTGGCTCTGCTATCTCCAACACAGTCCGGGCTTCATTTTCACAGGCTCACATAATGGCCTCTCGGGGCCTCCTTGCAGGTACCTCTCACCACACTCCTGGCCTCAGTGGGTCTCCTTAACTGCAGAGGAAGATTCCACAACCCCTTCACTCATGTGTCCTTCATGACTCTAAAGCCGAAACCACAGGAATAACACTGCCACATTTGACTGACTACTTGGGGTTAAGCATGCCCCCCCCCCAGATTTGTAGAACCCTCCCTTGTTACATCATTTTAGAAGCAGACATTCCTCAGGCTTTTCCTTTCTATAGCAGTTGGAAGCTTAGCTGGGTGGGGTCTTGCACCGAGATCTCCCCTCTCTTTATTCCATTTTGGAGCAGACCTTTCTTTAATCTTCTCATCTTTTCCAGCACAAGCCTTGGCTCTCCCATGAAATATCCTGGATCTTTTTTACTTCAAACTGCACATTTTTATTTCTTTTTGCCCTACTTGATCTTTCTCATATTGTGGACCTGTATAAAAGTGATCACCAATAACCACTTGGCAGAAACAATATTGAACTGTTTTGAAATATCCTCTGTCAAGGACCTTAACCCGATATCCTTCAATTTAGCCTCAGGCAGATCCTTAGGACAAGGGCAGAAAGCATCCATATTTTTTTTTTTTTTTTGCAAAAACATCACAAGTATGCTCTCTACCCCAGCTGTTACTATCGCTCCCCTCAGAAACCCCTTGAGCTAGGTCTCCAGGGTCTACATTGCTCTTGGTGCTGCTGTCTCCCACACTGCTCCTAGAATGACCTATTAAGCTTCACTTACAATATTTCTAGTTCAAAATCCCAAAGTCTTGCATATTCTTCCAAAGTGCAACATGGACAGATTCTTCACAGCAATAGTCCCTGGTACTAACTTCAGTCCTAGTTACTTTTCTAACGCTGTGATAAGACACCATGGCCAAGGAACTTAAAGAGGAAAGAGTTTATTTGGGCTTACAGTTTCAGAGTGCTGAAGTGTGATCTCCCGAGTAAATTGGGAGCATGGAGACCATGGGAGAGGGTAGAACAGGAGGGGACGGGAAGGGAGCAGAGAAAAATATATAACTCAATAAAAACAATAAAAAAGTCTTGTAAAAATAATAAGAACCTGAGGTTCTGTTACAGGACAGATGATTGTGCCTGTCTTAGGCCACCTTCGTCTACCTTCCAGACTTAACCATCATTGGTACATCCATTTGCCATAAGTGATTAAGAAGCAGGCTTTGAGGATTTATTCCCTGATGAGATACATGTAAAGATTGTGTGCATATATCACATGGCTTAACAGTCTTACAAACAATTTTTCTTGTTAATCCAAACTGTTTTTCTTAAATTTTTACTATTTTGATGACGTAAAGCATGTGATTGTTGAGCAAGCTCAAGTTGAGATAAAGTGGTCAATTGAGTAAAAGTATATCAGCTGCCGGGCGGCGGTGGCACACGCCTTTAATCCCAGCACTCGGGAGGCAGAGGCAGGCGGATCTCTGTGAGTTCGAGACCAGCCTGGTCTACAAGAGCTAGTTCCAGGGGCTGGAGAGATGGCTCAGAGGTTAAGAGCATTGCCTGCTCTTCCAAAGGTCCTGAGTTCAATTCCCAGCAACCACATGGTGGCTCACAACCATCTGTAATGGGGTCTGGTGCCCTCTTCTGGCCTGCAGGCATACACACAGACAGAATATTGTATACATAATAAATAAATAAATATTAAAAAAAAAAAGAGCTAGTTCCAGGACAGGCTCCAAAGCTACAGAGAAACCCTGTCTCGAAAAACCAAAAAAAAAAAAAAAAAAAAAAAAAAAAGTATCAGCTAAAGCATTACTTTCATTCAATGGACCAGAAAGATTTGGATGTGCTCTAATATGACCCTCTAAGCATGGCAATTTTCTTTGATGAATGGCATCTTGAATTTGCCAGAAAAGTATTTTAACTTGACTGTTACTAGCTCCAATTCAGGGGACCGTTTTTAATTACCTGAGAGCTTTAAAAATGACTGTCAGTACATAAATTAAATGCCTTGTTTGAAAAAAGCTGGAATAATACAGCAACAGCTCGCAGCTCAACTATAAGAACTGAGGCCAGATCTGTTTGTACTACATATCCTTTACCATCAGCAACATATGCTGCTCTTCCATTGGAAGAACCATCTGTAGAAATTAACATAGCATCCTTTAGGAGATGTTTCATTACAATTTTAGGAAAAATAAAGGAATGTAGTGGTATAAATTGCAGCAATCAATCAGCTGGAAAAAGATTATCAATTTGGCCTACAAATTGAGCAAATGCAATTGCTCAAGAATCATTATTTTGAAATAACCAATCAATCTATTGCTTAGTATAAGGAATATTGATCATATTAGGGTCTCTACCAAAATATCACCTAAATTCCACCTGGCTTTTCTGTACTAAATAAGCTATTGCTTCAAAATAAGGGTTTAGTACCCTGACTGGTTAAATTAAACTGAGGTTTAATTTCTTTAGGATATAACATGTGTCTTAAACACCGGAAAGCTGGTGCCTTTGCACTTTCTCTGGGACAGTAGCTAACCCTTGATGGGCAAGCCTCTGCTGAACTTGTTCATGTGTCTCATGAAATACGCTTTCCTTTTTCTGGGTAAGCAAGATATTATCCATAGAATGGATAATATGGAATTGTCGAAACTGATCTCTAACATTTTGTATAGCTTGAGTCACAAGTCTTTGGCACAAGTTAGCACTGTTTGCCATACCCCAAGGCGAGACGTTTCAATGATATCTTCTCATTGGCTCTTTGAAATTAACTGATAGAATACTAAATGCAAATCTTTGACAATATTGTGGTGCCAAAGGATGGTATAAAAACAATCCTTTAAATATAAAATAATCTTACAGTTATCTTTTTGTACGGCTGTAGGAGAAAACAACGCAGGCTATAAAGCTCCTGTCAGTTTCATGGTCTCATTAACCTCTCTAAATCTTGTATCAATCTTCATTTTCCTGATTTCTTTTTAAGAACAAAATAGGAGAATTCCAGGGGGCATTGGAGGGTGTAATGTGACCATTATCCAGCTGTTCCTGCATTACCACTGGGCAGCTTGTCATTTTTCTTGTGTGAGAGACCTCTGATTTACCCAAATAATTGGGTCTGCATGGAGTGCAGGCTTTTCAGTGACCTCTCCTAGAAATACCCTAATCCTGCTCTGGGAGGCCTTCTACTAGGTCTGGTAGTGTCTGTCCTTCCCTCATTCTCTTTGCGCAGCCTTTGATTGGGCAACAACCCTTGTTAGAACATTTGACTAGCAATAACTGTGTTGGGGCTGTATAAATATACCTCCGTCTGGGCCATAATATCTCAACCCCACAAATTTACAGCTAAGTGAGGAATGATGTATGACTTAAAAGTCCCTTCATAACCCTCATCTTCTCTCCAGGAAAGTTTATTATACTTTGTTCAAAATTCTGAGTTTGACCAATCCCTTGTAACTGTGTAATAGTCTCCCTTTTGGGCCACCTTGAAGGCCATTGACTGGCAGTTATAACAGACATATCTGCACCAGTATCCAGAAGACCAAAAAAAAACCTCTTTTCATTTATAAACAAAGTGAATTCTGGTTGCTGTGGAGCAAGTATCAGATGAACCAAATCCAGCCTCTACTCTCTCACGTCCCTTAACTTGATTTCTCCTTTGCACTTGAGGAAGTAAAATTAATTGTGCAAGCCTCTGGCCTGTTTCTATCACAGAAATTCCATCAGGTGAGTGAGTCATAATCTTGATTTCTCCTTCAAAATCAGCATCAACCACTCAAGGAGCAACAAAGATCCCTGGCATAGAAGTGCCGCTTCTCCCCAACACACAGTGTTGTTGTATGCCTTCCAGTAAAGGCCCATAAACCCCAGTGGGGAGAGCTTGCATCCCCATTTCAGAAGTTAAAACTATGTAGACAGAAGAGCTGAGATGGAGGCCTGTACTGCCTGGGGTTGCTCTACCAAGGTCCTGAATGGATTTTTTTGCAGGGGAACAGGCTACTGGATCACCCCATGGATTCCTCTGTGGGGCCTGACTTGGGCGATTCCCTTGGGCATCTCTCTTTGATCTGCATTCGTTAGTCCAATAATTCTCTCTCCTGCATCTTCTGGTTCCTTCCTCGCCCCTGGGCTTACTCTCCTATGGAGACACTGCTCTATCTGATGTCCCATAAGACCACACCAAAGCAGCTTCCAGGAGGCCCTGCAACCCCCCCCCCCCTTCTCTCTAGGCTTTGGTTTCTCTTTTGGGAGACAGCATCTTTAACTGTCCTTCCCTACAAAGCATCTGCGTTAGCCAGTCACTGTGTATATGGGTGGCCAGTATCTGAACAAATCCGGATATATTATGTCTCTGTCTCTTAGCGTCGCTGGTCAGAAGTGAGGGAAGTGAAAACTCCTCACTGTGGCCTCTTCCTCTAAAGTCATCAGGCTCAGACTGATCATAATCACCCAGTCCTGTAAATGCTTCCTCATCTAGCAGTTCCTCTGGCGGCCCGGAGGGTTCTCACTTCTAACCAGCTCAGGGGGCAGGACTCCCTGCTGTTGGGCGCTTAAATACAAACCCTCCTGTATAAGCCCCGGAAATAAAGAGTATCTGTAGAGACAGTTTCAGGCCCATATTTGTAATAATGTTGGATTTTTATCCAGTTTCTTTCCATGTTTTTGCGTCCGAGATCCCATGCTTGGGAAACCAAGGGCACAGCTGCTCTGTAAATTCTAAAAGTTTCTGTACTTGTTGCTGCTGCGTTCGAGCTCCTTTGTCCTTCAAAATATCTCTGAGCAGCTGTATAGACAGTTGATTACTTTTTCCCTGCCCAGTATCTATAATTTTTATTCATAAATTTTTTACTCCCGATATCCCCCCTCCCCTCGCGTGCACTTTTCTGCTTTTATTATCTGTTTGAGCGCTCACTACTCACCTCTACACCTGTGGTGTGATGCTCATGTGCGGGGTCCATTACATTTTCCATCTGTACCACTGCCATACGCCTGGGCGCCATCTGTTGGGGTCACATGTGTGTGGGGGGTGGGCTTTTGAAACTTCAAAGTTTCAAGTGACACTCCTTCAACAAACTACACCCCCTAATCTTTCCCAAACAGGTCCACCAACTAGGGACCAAGTAATCAAACATACGAGCTTATGGGAGCCATTCTCATTCAAACCATCACAAATGTTCATTACAATGCCTAGAAATTATTCAGCAGCATTTTCTGTGTGCCAGGGAGTATGGCAATGAGCCAGACTCAAGGATCTTACAGACTGTTCATCGTAATGGGGAAGAGATGGGTAACAAACAAGCTGATACATAACACACAATGAAGTTTGAGGCTGGGTAAATATGGAAAAAATAAAGGAAGAGAGTGGTATAATGTATATAACTGGCGGGAGGAGAGAACTTTAGTTCTACAGAGGGAGGTCCAGAAAGGCCATGAGGGAATGAACTTAAGTTGGGCTAAAGTACTAGTAAAAATTACAAAAGTAGCCAGGCTGGGGTGGCCCATACCTTTAATCCCAGAACTCAGGAGGCAGAGGCAGGTGGATCTCTGTGAGCTGGAGACACAGGTTTTCGGCCGATTGGTGGAATTTACATCACTGACTCCTCAGCTCATAGACGAGAGAGTGTAAATGGAAAAGATGCCCAAGCACCAAATCCTGGGGTGTTTACAGTCGGGGTATCAGAGGAAACCCAATATTAGATTCTACGAAAGAAAGTGTTGGGGCCAGCAAGATGGCTCTACAGGTTAGAGGTACTTGCCACCAAGGTAGACCACCTGGGTTCAGTCCTCAGGGCCTCACATGGTGGGAGAAAAGAGCAGGCACCCTAAAGCTTTCCTCTGTCGCGTGGTACATCTACATAAATATACATATATGTGCGTGTACACACACAAATGAGCATGTGTACACTGGTACATACTAAGGAAATAAAACACACACACACACACACACACACACACACACACACACACACACCAAAGTTTACTGAGAAAGAAAAGCAAGCCTTGGGCCAGCTAGTTGACTCAACAGGTAAAGGCACTTGCAGTGCAAGCCTGGGGTCCAAGTTTGATCCCTGGAGCTCACACAAAGGTAGAAAGAGAGAACCAACCCCCACAAACCAGGGCACATGTGTCCTCTCCCATACACACACCTCTAATCATCATCACCACCATCATCACCATCACCATCATCACCATCATCACCATCATCATCATCATCATCACCATCATCAAAAGAAGATTTTGAAAAAGAAAGTGGTTCACCCAGGTAAAGATTAAGCATGCAAATATTGTCGGGATATCAAGCAGGAAAAATAGAGAACTGCCCAGCAATACGGAGTTTAAGAGATGTTTAAACTTTTCAAGGATGTTCGCTCATTTTGATTTAGGAAAAGACAGTATCAGGTATTTGAGTAAAAACTCAAACCATCTGCAGCCCAAGCAAATGAGCAACGAGATAGCAGAGAAAGGGGGGGGGGTTCAAAGAGAACCCTAAATAATATGTTTGGAGGTGTCAGCCTTTATCAGATAAAGGGGAAAGCTGATGTTTCAGGAGAGGCAGGGAGACTCCAAGTCTTGGAGTGCAGCCGAGGCAAGATGGGAGGGGCTGTCTCTTGAGCAGGGCTGAGCTACCTCTATCAATCAGTCAGTCCTGGGAATAGCCAGGGGTCTGGGCTGCAGAGCAGGAGGGCACAGATGACAGGGAATAACTATGTGGCAGAAAACTAATTACCTAGCTGGGTACCAGATGAGCTCTTCCGTTTGCCAGATGTTCTGCTATATATATATTACAGAGTTTACAAGATATTAAAAGAAATTTCATCTTGACAAAGGGCATGGATGAGTAATGCACCTAGAGTCCATTTGAAGTTTATGCCATGCCTGGTGTGTGTGTGTGTGTGTGTGTGTGTGTGTGTGTTGGGATGTGTGGTGTGTGTGTCTCTGTGTGTCACAGGCGCCCTCTAGTGGTTCATTTAGATCATTAACTTTCTTCTTGTTTTCTTGCTTTTCCAAATGCAAATTAACACCATCAACATTTTAAAAATTATTTTAAATTTTAAGAAATACGATTCAACATTCAACCTAGGAAAGAAAATAAAAGCGTAAACAGCAGGAGTTTTAGTAAGATGAACCCAAATCATCTGCATGCAGGCCAAGCTGGAGTTGCCATTAATTATCATCTACTGCTGGTTCCTTTGAAGGACATTACTTCCTTCAAGGATGCCAATGTTGACCCCCATTCTGCTTCAGGAGCCAGCGGCTTTACTAAACCAGAGGAAGGCTGCTGCTGATCCAAGACTGACTGATCTTGATGCTTACACACTTACAAACGCTTGACTTTTGATTGCCGTTGGATTTCCTGCCTGGCCTGTACCCTGGTTTAGCTAGCTCATTTCCTCATGAGAGTCTCCAGGTCCTCCAGCCTGCCTCAAGTCTGACCTCTTATGCAGTCTTGCAACACTCTGTGCTTCTTTTTGCCATACTCATTTTCCTGAATGAACTGTAATGAAACAATTTTGTATGACTTTTTTAGTGTCTGTTTCTCCTGATAAGTCATGAGACCCACAGAGCAGAGATCAACTGGCTTGTTCAGCACTGTCTCCTAAGCACTTACCCCAATAGCTAGCATGTAACAGGTACTCAACAGATACTCGATAAATATTTATTGAATGAACCAACACGCTCCTGCAGGGGGCTTCTGCCAGGATCCTATTACATCTTCTGGATCTCACTGCAGAGAAGACTGAATTTCAGAAAAAGATTTCTGGGCCTGGGATGTATCTCAGTGGTAGAATGCTTGCTTAACACTTGCAAGGCCTTTGGGTTCAGCCCTCAGACTCCCCCCACATACTTCTATTTCTAAAATAAAATTTGCAGTTGTTCTATGTTCACCAACAAAGATTCAACAATGTGATGCAAAATTTCATCTGTTCTGTCAATGACTCCACCTTTAAGATTGAAATGTTAATTTTCTAGATCCTAAGCAAAGAAGCTTTTTACATAAAATGCTGAATCCTTAGATATAACCCAGTGTTGTGTGATAATCTTTTTGTACACAAGATGTGTTTCTGCCAAGGTGTCTTCTGACTGGCTTAATAAAGAGCTGAATGGTCAATAGGTGGGCAGGAAAGGATAGGCAGGACTTCCAAGCAGAGACAGGAACTCTGGGATGAAGAGAGGCAGGATTCGCTAGCCAGACCCGAGGGACTCATGATACTGGGCAGAGATAACAAGCCACGTGGCAGAATATAGATTAATATAAATCAGTTAATTTAAGTTATAAGAACTAATTGGGAACAAGCCTAAGTTAAGGCCAGGCTTTCATAATTAAACAAGTCTCCATGTCATTATTTGGGAATTGGCAGCATAAAAAGAAATCTGACTACAACCCAGAACACTGCCCTTCCAGCAGAACTAAGGGAAAGAGAAAATGTGAATACCACAGGAAGTATGACAAGACCCTTGCACACTTCACATCCATATCCGTGGTCCTAACCATGGTCCCACTTCCTGCCAGATTTGGTAATCCTCTGGTGCCACAGGTTTTCACCTGGCACCAAGATGCGGCATGTGGCAGTGTTTACCCACATTTTGCTACCCAGCCTCAGCCTCCCACATGGAATCTGAGTACTTCTGTACAGAGAGATGAACAGAGAGATGGCCAACTGTGAAATACTACCTAGGCCCTGGATCTTAGACGTGTGGCTTGGGGTTGAGTAGGAACAGAGTAAAATGTTCTGAGCAGGGAGCAGAGTGTATGTGTTGTGTGTGTGTTGCTGGAGTTTAAACTCAGCCTTGTACCTACTCGGCCTACACACTACCACCAAGCTACCAGCCCCAGCACCTCTAGTGTCTTTGCCCACAAGCTCTCATCCTAAATAATTTAACCTCTCGACATTGCAATTTTGATGTAGTTACTTTCAGCTTTGTTGGGTGTGTGGTGTGACTAGGTGTTCTTCTTTTGCATGTGTGTGCGTACATGTTTGTTTATGTATGTGAAGGTCTGAGGTTGATGTTGAGAATCAACCTTAATTCCTCTCCCACCTTAGGTTCTCTCATTTAAACCCAGAGCCCACTAACACAGCTAGTGAGTTTGTTCTGGGCACTCCTTTTGGGGGTCATTCTCTTTCAAACCACCACAGGGGATATATTATAACACTCACTCAATGCTTATTAGAATTAACCCAAGCATGCAAGAGTATATTTGTGGCATGTTCCTTCAAACATGCTGCTGTTTTCTTTCTTGAGGTCCCTCATCGTATTGTTATAGATGGCTGCTTGTCATCCTTGGGTCTCGGCTTAAATGTCAAATACCCAGAAAGGTCAGGGTCTGCCTGGGTCCGAATCTAATTAGAACCTTATTCATCCCACCAGTCATCATAAGCACTTTTAGTTTCTTTCCTTTGTAATTTTTTTAAAAGATTTATTTATTTATTTATTATGCATACAATGTTCTGTTAACATATATACCCCAGAAGAGACACCAGATCTCATTATAGATGGTTGTGAGCCACCATGTGGTTGCTGGGAATTGAACAAAGGACCTCTGGAAGAACAGCTAGTGCTCTTAACTTCTGAGCCATCTCTCCAGCCCCTCCTTTGTAATTTTTAAAAAATTTAATTTTATACATGTATCTGTGCTTCTTGGGCTGTCTCACTTTTTAAAATTCTGGTTGTTTCCTCTTTTTGTTGGCTTTTTTATTTTCTAAAGAGCGAGAGAAAGAAGGGGTGGAGTTGGGTGGATGGGGAGGTGGGGAGGGTCTGGGAGGTGTTGAGCGAGGGGAACCATGATCAGAATATATGATATGAGAAGTTATTTTCGATAAAAAACATACTTTAAAAAGCAACATTAAAAATAATGTGTATGGGTATGTTGCCTACATGTATATCTATCTGCATCGCTTGTCTGTGGAAGCCAGAAGAGGGTGCTGGAGTTATAGACGGTTGTGAGTTGCTAGGTGGGTGCTGGGAATCAAACCCAGGTCCCCTGGAGGAGCAGCCAGTGCTCTTAACTGCCGGGCCATCTTTCCCGGCCTATTTTCTGTCATACTATAATTGTAAGTCTTCAATATTTGTGTTCATTTACTTAATTCTGTCTCTAAAATGAAATCCAGATGCATTCCAAGGGAAGGGACCTTGCAATCCTGTTCACTTTTCTGTTCCTGAACTCTAGCACAGTACAGTTAGCAGATGCCCCTTAAACGTTTGTCGACTCTTTCTTTGGTTGTTGCATTTACACTCATTTCTTGTATGGTATTTTAGTTTCTGTCATTGCACTGTCATCCCCACGGGAGTAGAAGAAAATTACATTACTCCCCTCCTCTATCTCTGAGTACTGAGACCGGCAATTCTGCTCATTTACTGAGCTCAGGCTTCTCCTAAGAGGCTGTCAAGGACCCAAAGGAGCATAGTAAGAGCGTGACTAAGGCAATCAGAGAGCTGTAAGAAATGCTTTTCAAGTTACATTCGTAGGATTCTTGAGCCGCCGAAATCGAAACCGCAAACTTCTGTATTACAATTAGGTGAGAGCAGAACGTTGTAACTTTCTTTTTGTATTATTTGCATAGAGAACTGAGGCATGCTTCTCGCTCCACGAAGCCGAACTCTTGCAGAAGCTCATCTGCCCAATGGGGGGCGGCAGCATCCCAGTAACTCACTCCTTGAGGATGTGTAGGTGGGAGGAGAGATTCGCGTTCAAAACCTTTTTGACTCTACCCACTCTCCGTAGCGCCTTAGCCCGCTCGAGTTTCAATGCGCGCTGTTGCTGGACGAAGCTGAGTCCTATACAGCGCTCGCTGCTCTCCCGATCATGGCTTCTTCGAGTTCCTTCACCTACTGTTGTCCTCCATCTTCCTCCCCTGTCTGGCCAGAACCGCTGTATAGTCTGAGACCTGAGCACGCGCGGGAGCGGTTGCAAGACGACTCAGTGGAAACAGTCACGTCCATAGAACAGGTGAGGTGGCAGGGCTGGGCGAGGCGCCCGCGCGGGGCCTTCTGGGAGCAGGAGTCCCGTTTGGAGGTCCATCTAGGTGGGAAACGCTCCTTGGAACTACAACTCCCATATTGCACTGCGCCCCCGCCCCCGAGCTCTAGGTGCCCAGACTGGGGCTTCCGAGCGGAGTGTTTGTGGGGCTGCGTTGGGTAGGAAAGGATGGTTGTCGGGGTTGGGCTCGGGGGACGGGACAGTGCCCCTGTCCTCTGCTTCAGATGGTATAAAGAATCGTGTTCTGTGTCTGGATCCCACAACAGTCTGAGCGGACTAGGTAGCCCGCTCCATTCTGCCTAGACGCCTGGAGATTCTGGGACCTACCGCTCACTTTCCCCTACGTTCTTGCTCGCAGTTTCCGGACCTTTAGGGGATCGAATGTGGTCCGCCGGACTGTGGTCACGCCGTCCCCAAATCGTTTTATTATCTGACCTGCTAGGTCAGATTAAGGCCTACCTCGGGGTGGGTAATCATTTGGGTACCTGCTGTTGAATGCTGGAAATAGAAAAAAAGAAAACAGCCCCTAGACAGGAGCCTAGCTGGGAAAGACAGTCTGGAAAACTGGATAGTTTGTGAAGAACAAAAAAGTATGGAGTGTGAACTGCTTGCGATTCTCTCAGGCCTAGGGTGTACCAGACATGCATTTTGAAAAGTGTGGACAGTGAATTATAGTTTTCATTTTTCTCACTCCCCGTTTGGAATTGTTCCCGAATTGGTTGTTGCAGAGCTGTTTACCCATCTGTTACTAGAAATGATCAGGATGGATCTTGTTGGCGCCAAGGAATAGGCATCCACCTGCTTCCGAAAATAAGCTCTTACTAGATCAGTACCCAGGTTTAACCATGGAGGGACCTGCTTCATCCTAAGGCTGGGAGCCTCTATTTAGGCAAAGTTAACGGCAATAGTGACTATACGAATTTTGCAGTTGTGACTAAATACACATTTATTTTAATTTTTTTAAATGTGTGTGAATGTGTACGGCATGTTTGTGGGTGTTGGTGCCAAGGCATACAATATGTGGGTTCCAGAGATCTAACCGAAGTCGTCAGGCATGCATAGCAAGCACCACTTACTCACTGAGCCATCTTGCTTGCCCTAAATAAAATTCATAACAAAACAAGGGGTTGAACACATGGTTATTCACACAGTAGCAGAGGGGATCTTTAATCTTTGAGTTAATGCCTCATGGGCTTTAGGGAATTAAAGGAAACTTTTTGAATATAGCTCTCTGACTTAGTTAACTTGTGTCCCTTAGAAGGCTCCTGTAAAATGTTGCAAAAAAAAAAAAAAACCTTTCCTCAGTGACAAAACCTACAGACTTCGGTGTTTAGAGTTAGGTTTCTGCTGTTGACTAGTGTGTGACAAAGTTAAGGTGTTGGACATGCCTCCCCCATCCTTTAAACCCTTAACTAACTGACTTGGCAGATAAGGGAGTGCAGGATGCTAACGAAGAAAAGAGGATCAGGGTTAGCCTGTTAATTTACAAAAACATCTGTGTTTTAGAGGCAACAGGGACATTATCAGGAGTTTTTCTGATCTGTTCTCTTTTTCTGTGTACTGCTGTCTTCTTCGGTCCATTGCTGAGGTTCCTTCCTGTTGGGTTTCTATTAGGAAAACAACTTAAGTTCCAAGTAGGCATAATAAGCAAAGCAAATTTGGACCCAAGATGCTCTCTGGAAAGGGGGCAGGCCAAGACCAGGGCTGTGGAGGATGCGAGGTCCCGATAGGTTAGTGTAGAGTGTCCGTCAGATACAAGCCCAATGGGATGATAGTCTTACATTTTATGTCATTATTCCAGCTCACATTTTAAAAGCCTAGGATGAAGAGTTGCACTTACTAGGAAGCTAATGTGATATTCCATCCTTCGGGCTTCCTCTGCACTTTAGTGGTCACCACAGTGACCATTTCTTTGGTTCCAGCGGAGTGCTAAATGCTCTCTGTGCATTGTGTCTCTCAGTCCATCCTGACAGAGAAGGCAGGTGTGGCCGTCAAAAATAACGTTGCTGGGAGGAATTCTTTACAGAAGATACTGTTTGGTTCTTTTGGTTTTGACTGAGCTTCCACAGGGCTTTGCTGACAGCTCAGTTTTGTGTCATGGCAATAATGATTAATGCTTGCCTCTCCTTCTCAATTATTGGGAACCTTCATTTGTTAGACAATAACTTAACTTAGGAACAGGCGTTAAATCTGTAAACAGTGGAGCAAACTCTTTCTTGTGAGGCCTTCTGTTCCATTCGTTCATTTTCCTTCAGGAATTTCGTTAGAGCAGGAGAGATGGCTCAGTGGTTAAAAGCACTGGCTGCTCTTTCAGAGGACCTAGGTTCAATTCGCAGGACCCACAAGGTAGCTTACAACTATCTATAACTCCAGGCCCAGGGCATCTGATGCCCTGTTGTGGCTTTTGGGGCTCTGTATGCATTAAAAATTAAAAAAAAATCTTTAGGTGCTAGGCATTGTTCAGACACTTAGCATGAGTCAGTGAACAAAGAAAATGGATTTGGTGGGGTTTTGTTTGAAGACAGATTTTTTTTCTGTATAGCCTTGGATGTCCTGGAACTCGCTCTGTAGATCAGACTAGCCTTGAACTCAGCTACCTGCCGCTGCCTCCCAAGTGCTGGGATCAAAGGCATGCACTATCAATGCCTGATTGGATTTGATGGTTTGGGGGTTTTTTAAAAAATAATTTATTTAACTTTATTTTATGTGCATTGATGTGAAGGTGTCATATCCCCTGGAACTAGAGTTATAGACAGTTGCAAGCTGCCATGTGGGTACTTGGAATTGAACTTGGGTCCTCTGGAAGAGCAGCCAGTGCACTTAACTGCTGAGCCATCTCTCTAGCCCTGGATTTGATTTTAAGGAAACTTTTGCTCCAGGCCAGGGATTCAGTCAATTAAGAAAAGAAAAACATAATCCCAACACTTGGGAGGCAGAGGCAGGTGGATCTCTGAGTTTGAGGTCAGCCTGGTCTACAGAATGAGTTCTAGGACAGCCAGGGCTACACACAGAAATCCTGTCTCGAAAAACCATGTGAGAGAGAGGGGGGGGGGAGGAAGAAGAACAAGAAGAACAAGAACATCTGGAATGGGGATGTAGCCCAGTGGTAGAGCATGTGTGCAGGGCTGAATCTATCACCGGTACCACAAAGAAGGGAGGATAAAAAAGACGTTGCTTAGAAGTTTAAGAAAAGAATAGGGCAAGGGTGTGTTGAGGATGCCGTGTTTGATCTGAGAGGCGAAGCACATGGGGGAGCAGTCCTGAGTGGGCAGAGAAAGTGTGTACGAAGGGCAGTGTGTGCCAGGTGAGGAAAGAGGCCGGTAGACCAGTGGCTGGGAGGTGAGATGGAGCCGTGCATCGCCCGTGGCTGTTGTGTTTGAAAGGACTAATTGAGTGGGGGGAAGCCAATTGGCTGGAGAGTTTGCCCTTACCAGCCTCCCCAGACTCCTTTCTGCCTTGGTCTTTAGATTTGCCTCAGGGAGTGGATCCGTACCAACAGGCTTACTAGTTTAGTGTGCTGGGCGTGAGCCATGAGATACTGCTAGGGGACAAGCGAGCAAAGGGTGCCTTCAGCCAGTTTCCTCCCTCCTGCCCAGACTTAAGGTCTTATCTGCTGGGTGCCTTCACCACAGAGACCCTGACTCTCTCCACCTTCAAACCTGGTAGCTCCTAGGACTCAAAGCAGTGACACAGTCTAAGTGATAATTTATCGAGCCCCGCAGATCACTCACGAGTATTATGTGGGGGGTTCGAGAGATGACTCAGAGATTAAGAGTGCTCGCTGGAGACGTGGCTCAGCTGTTAAGAGCGCATGCTACCTTTCCAGAGGAATAGACTGGTTTCCAGCACACATGGATGGCTACAAACCTTCGGAAACTCCCACTCCGCGGGTATCTGAAGCCTCTGATCTCCAAGGGCACCTACACTCAGGTGTACATACCCCATCCCACACATATATAATTAGAAATAAATCTCTTTTTTTTTCTTGTTTGTTTGTTTGTTTTTGAGACAGGGTTTCCTTGTGTAGCCCTGGCTCTCCTGAAACTCGCTTTGTAGACCTGGCTGGTCTTGAACTGTTTTTTAAAAATAGAGTATTATGTGGGGATTAGGGTGGACGTAGGAGGCAATGGTTGGGAGGCTATTGTACTGTTCTGGGTGAGAGGTGACCACAGCTCACAGATTGGCTATCATGCCTGTGATAAGATCAGTTCCTGGGGGGCTGGAGAGATGGCTTAGTGGTTAAGAGCATTGCCTGCTCTTCCTAAAGGTCCTGAGTTCAATTCCCAGCAACCACATGGTGGCTTACAACCTGTTATGAGGTCTGGTCAGAAAGAATATTGTATACATAATAAATAAATAAATATTTAAAAAAAAGATCAGTTCCTGTTTTTGTTTTGTTTTGTTTTTTGAGACAGGGTTTCTCTGTGTAGCTTTGGAGCCTGTCCTGGCACTCGCTCTGAAGATCAGTCTGGCTTCAAACTCACAGAGATCTACCTGCCTCTGCCTTCAAGAGTGCTAGGATTAGAAGTGTGGCCCACCACTGTCCGGCTCAATAAAGTCAGTTTCCTGATGGTTGGTGAATCTATTCCTTGTTAATATTTTCCCAGTGGATGTGATAGAAAGGGCCTCTTGTGATGACAGCAAGGTGAGGTTGTGCCGTTAGTGACCACCCTCGTCAGTGACGTCATCGGGAATCACCCTATCGCAAACTGCAAATTAATATGGAGAGTCTCGTGGTCTCAGTGGTGGCCTTGCCAACATTTGTTTACAATACATACTTAATGCTGTTTTTTTTTTTATTTTTGTTTACCCTTGAACAGAGACCAAAGCATCTTCCACTTGAAATGCCATTGTCATTAGTCAGACAGCTCTAAGGGGAACATGAGACAGTATTGGTTAAATATCAAATTTATGTAAATCCTAAGGGGGGGTGAGGTTGGATTTATTGGTGCCTGCCTGTAATCCCAGCACTTGGATGACGAGACATGGAGCCCACAGCTAGAGAGCCAGTCTAGGCTACATAGCATGACCTTGTCCGGAAACAAACACATGAATAAACACAAAACGAAAACTGGGCTCAGTGCTAGCATGCCCGCAGTGTAAGGCCTTGGGTCTAACCCCCGGGTCTACCAAAGAAGAATGGCATCCACAGACTCTTCCGGTTGAGATGAAATACATGTACTTTTAGACTTTCAGGTGTGTAGTAAAACAAATGCCTGTTGAGAAAATTTACGTTTAAATTTAGGTCACTGTGGGCCTGGGATACAGCTCAGTGGTAGAACACTTCCAAGTGTAGATGAGGCTGTAAATTCAGCCCCTAGCACTACACACACAAATGTAATAACTGTTACAATTCTTACTTTATATAACTGTAGTTTAGAGATGCCAACTCTTCTTATGAGACAATTCTCTTACAATTCTTCATGTGTCTTTATTATCGTCAATTTTTGATATATATATATATACATATATATATATATCTTTTCTAAATCATATGAGTAAGATAATTATTACTGAATATTGAATATCTTATCCCAGCTTTAAGGACCGACCCAGGCCTAGTAGAACAGGGCCTGTAATCCCACCTGCTTGGGGGACTGAGGCAGGAGGATGGCAAGTTCAAGGCCAGCTTGGGCAGTTTAGTGAGACTCTGTCTCAGACGGAAGAAGGAGGAGGGGCAATGAGATGGCTCAGCGGGTAGAAGTGCTTGCCTTGTAAGCCTGATGACACGTGTTTGCTCCCCAGAACCCATGTAAATGTGGAAGTAGAAACCAGCTCCCGAAAGTTGACCTCGGCTGTCCCCACGTGCACTGTGGCTCACACCCACCCTCACATACATCATACCCACAATGATAATAAAATAATATTAAAAAGGAAAATCTCTCCTTTTCCTGAGTTTTTAGCTTGAACCCTCTGTGTCTAATGTGATTAACAAGAGAAACTGCGTAGAAGTTGACTAACATCCCCTCATGGCTGCTACCCAGAGAAGGTAGTGAATCTCTACCAGGTGGCTTAGGGTTCCCATCTCCACCTGTAATGGGGAGGTGGCCAGGAGGAACCCAGAAACCAAGAGTCAGGCTTGTTATACACATTCACATTGTGCCTCGTGGAAGAGTCTGGAGCTCTTTCATGTGGGCGTGTGGGTGGGTGACGGAGAGGAGAGGAGTGTGCCCAAGGAGGTGGGGGAAGATGACCATTTCCTTTAGGGATACAGAAGGCCGCTTATAAAGGAGTAAGTCACTCCTGCTGCGTTTCAAAGCTGTATCTGCTGTTGCTCAAAATAACCAGCTCAGAGTAATCCTCCCATGAAGGAGGCTTGTTGTGAATGATGCCTTTGGTCTCCTGCAGTCTGATCGTGGGGTGACATATTCTAGTCACTAATAGTCCTCAAATATCATTCATTCAGAAAATGCTTTGCTCGTTAAACATGAGAGATTTTTTTGTTATTCCTTTAGTTGAGAAGATGAATAGTGTGGCTAGGGGTTTTAGAAAACATTTAAGTTATGAATGAGGAAAGTGCTTTATCCCTTCTGAAAGTCTTTTGTGGCTGGGGAAATGAATGTTCACACAAGCTTCAGGACCTGAGATCGGATCCCCAGCACTCATGTAAAAGCCCCTATGGGTGTGGTACTGAGGCTGGAGGTTCCTGGACCTCACTGGCCAGCCGTATAGCCAGTTGGTGAGCTTCAGGTTCAGTGAGAGACCCTGCCTCAAAAATAAGCGCCCAATGTTGACCTCTGGCCTTTATGACATGCAAGTGTGCATGTGCACACACACACACACACACACACACACACACACATGCACACCTTTCAACCTACTAAAGAGAAACATGCATCAGAATCCCTGATGGTTTGTTAAAAGCTAGTGGACGGACTTCATACTCAGGCTCTGAGTATATAGGTGTGTACTGAGACACCTGTTCCCAGCTTCTGGGATGTTAGTGTTCTGCCTCTGTTCCGATTGGAGGCCTCTTTCTGCTTTTCCTTTTCATGCTCATGTCTAGAGAGTGTGGGTGAGCAAAAGGCAAGCTCTAGGCTAGAAATTCTTGTCTCTTTGATTCAGGAAGGTATTATAGACACCTACAGTATAGCGGGAAGGTGAGAGTATTAATGAAAAGCTATTTCTTTTTTCTTTTCTTTTGGTGCGTGCAGGTGCACTCACTGTGTGTGTGCATATGTGGAGGACAGGCTGCCCAGGTGCCTTCCTCTGTCTTTTTCAGCAGGTGCACTCACTGTGTGTGTGCATATGTGGAGGACAGGCTGCCCAGGTGCCTTCCTCTGTCTTTTTCCAGCATGTCTTAGTCACTCTTCCCTGGCTGTGAAGAGACACCATGACCACGGCAACTCTTCTGAAGAGAGCATTTACCTGGGGACTTGCTTACAGTTCTAAAGGTTTAGTCTGTTATGAGCATGATAAGGAGCGTGGTTGCATGCAGGCAGGCACTGGAGCAGTAGCCCAGAGCTACGTCCTGAGCCTCAAGCAGAGAGAAAGAGAGAGGTAGGCAGAGAGACTCTGGCTTGTCATGGGCTTTTGAAACCTCAAAACCAAACCCCAGTGATGTATGTCTTCCAACTAGGCCACATCTCTTAATCCTTCTGATCCTTTTAAATAGTGGACTCCCTATTGGCCGGACATTCAATATATGAGCCTATGGGGGCTGTTCTTATTCAAAGCACCATATACTATCTCCCCCCCCCCCCAGCCCGCCCATTTTGGCTACAGTGGCTGACCAGAGCATTCTCAGGCTAAGCTTGTTTCAGTCCCGCAGAGCTGGAGCAATAGACATGCCGCCATTCCTTCCATGTTTTATGTCAGCTGGGACACAAGCTCAAGTTCTCATGCTTCTGTGTGTCATACTCTTTACTGTATAAGCCATCACCCCAGCCTGAGAAAATATTTTTTTTTGAGACAGGGTCTCACTATGTAGCTCTGGCTTGCCTGGAACTCACTATGTAGACCAGGCTGGCCTCGAACTCACAGCAATCTACCTGCCTCTGTTTCCTGAGTGCTGGGATTAAAGGCGTGTGCCATGATGTCTGGCTAAGTTGAAAGAATTTTATGTTGAAAACCAGTATACATACCATCTAGATTTTTTTGTTAACATTTTCCATACTTTGGGGAGCAGAGTGGGGCGAAGGAGACAGGGTCTCCTAGGCCCTGTGAGTTCCTAGGCCCTCTGTGTCTCTCTCCCACGATCCAGAACTTCAGGCGTGCAGCACTACCATTTCTGGACTCTTCCCTTTCCCTTCTCTTTGTGGCATTGGGGTTGAACTCAAAGCCCACACTCAACATGGCGCGGACCCCCAGCCTGTTGTCGTTTATTTCCTATCTGTTTGTTTGAGGCAGGGCCTTGCTGTGTGTCTCAGGCTGCCTTGCTCAGGTGCTGGGGTTACAGGCATGCACTACCATGCCTGGCTTCTACCCATCTCTTATTAATGGGTTTCAAAGTAAGTTGCAGATGTCAAGACAGTTCTTAAATACTCATTAAGTAGAGTTTAATATTAACACATAGTTCTTGTAAGATGTAATTTATACAGGATGAAATGTGCGTATGATAAGAATAACACACGTGCACTTAGCTTTGGCAGGTGCTCATTCCTATGCATCCAAGTCTTTGTTTAAGATATCACCACACCAAAGCATCCCACTCCTGACCCCGATTCCAAACAAAGGTAACTGATAGTTGATGTAAAAGAAAAAATAAATTCATTTAACCACTTCTAGAATTTTATCACTTTCTTTTTTTTAATATTTATTTATTTATTATGTATACAATATTCTGTCTACATGTATGCCTGCAGGCCAGAAGAGGGCACCAGACCTCATTAAAGATGGTTGTGAGCCACCATGTGGTTGCTGGGAACTGAACTCAGGACCTCTGGAAGAGCAGGCTGAGCCATCTTTCCAGCCTGAATTTTATCATTTTCTAGACAGGGTTTTGTTATGTAGACCTGGGTGAGCTAGGACCTGCTGTGTAGACCAGGCTGGCCTGGAAAGCACAGAGATCCATCTGCCTCTGTCTCTTGAGTGCTGATATTTAAGGTATCACTACTCCCAGCCATTGTAGTTTTAAAAAAACCTTATTTATTCTCTCTCTCTCTCCTTCCCCCCCCCCCCTCTGACCTGTACATGAGTGTGAGCGCTTGTGCATTACTGGGTCCTCCTATGGAGCTCAGAGGACAACTTGCTGGAGCAGGATTTCCCCTCCTAGCCCACTCAGACAGGATCTCAGGGTCTCTCTTTTCCGCTGCTTTTATGGTCCTTGGTGCTTCATCCCAGGTAATTCAGGGGTGTAAGGGACTTTTTTGAGGGAAAGACTATGTAGGGAGACAGTACTCAGGAAAGCTGTCCTGTATGGGGCCTTCATCATCCATGCATCCATTTTCCCTCAGAGGCAGAACATCTCAATAGACTCCAGCCTCCTGGGGCTAGTGCCTGTATTTTCTGAAAGTTAACTATCACCATAATTTACGTTTTTTGTTAATTGGTACTCAGAACTGAAGACTAAGGAAAGAGTTTGCATATTTGGATGATGTCTGAAGATCCTCAGGTCTTCTGGGTTCTTAAATCTGAAGATTATCTAATATCTTAGTCATTCAGGTGTACCTCCTCTTTAGAGCTGAGGCCAGGCGGAAGGGAGGGGACATCATCCGTGACAAAGGCATTGGGAGGGGAGGTAGCTTCTGGCAAGGATGAAGCTTCCCCAAGGAGAAGGGGCTGCTGCAGAACACAATGTGTCCACAGCATAATGATGAAGGTATTTTCATTCCTTCTGCCTGTCGGAGTGGGAACTGTCCACAGCCCTGCCAGTTTGCTAGTTAGGTCACCCTCTCTCTGCAGAATTGTCAGGTAGCAGAGGTGTGGACGGTCTAGCCAAGATACTGGGTTTCGTTTGATGTGTGTGCTTACATGTACGTATGCATAGATAGATTTTACATAGTTACATGCATGTCTGTGTATGGTTTGTGTCCTGAAGTAAGATGAAGACATTGTCTCCTAAGAACATGACTTCCTTATATGTAAAGGCAGCAACATCATCTATAAAAAGAAAAGTAATTGTATAATGTTGACATCCTGTTCATGCTTAATTTTTTTTCTATTGTCCCAAGATTTAAAAGAAAAATAAATTATATGTATTTACTTATTTGTACGTACATGTGAGCAAGAACTTGTTGTGCACATGAGCCGCAGTGTATTTGTGGAAGGGTAGAGGACAAATGCGGCGCCCGGTCCCTGCCATCATGCAGGTATCAGGGGTTGAACTCAGGTGGTCAGGCTTGGCTGCAAGCACCTTTACCCACTGAACCTTCATGCTGGCTTTTTTTAATTTTATTTTTTTTAACAGCTTTTGGCTATGTGTTTAATTAGGATCCAATAAAAGCTCACTTATTTGGGGCTATTTTTAAATATTAAAGAGCTCGTCTCTTGGGAATTAATCTTCCATGCGTGATCCTGGCCTTGTAACCTTGTCACTTAGCAGAATTCTGAAGCAGAACAGGTGTTCTGGGCTCCACCGTTCCTGAGAAGCGGCTCGTATTCATTTACAGGACTTTGAGTGGTGTAGCCCGGTCTCTAGGGAGCCAAGCCTGGGGCCCTTTGCAGAAGGAAAGGATCGGTTGCTATGGGGCTGTTGAACTGCCTATAGGCTGGTAATGGCTGTGGAGATTGCTGTGTAGAAAGGAGAGATCAAATGGAAGGTGGGATGGAAAGGAAGCAGGGGAATTAAAGAAGAAGCGAGCGGTCCGTGGGGGCGCACATGCTCCTGCCTTTTCTCCTTTTTGCTGTGGAAACCTCTCCATTGAAGGCTTTTGGTGGTGTTTTCAGAGTTCAGATTTCAGAGCCAAAGAACTTTCATACGTCTTCGTGATTTTAGACAACAAAACAGTAACAGCAGCAGCTACACAATCACCTTCAGCCCCTCAATATTTCTTTTTTGTTCGTTTGTTTATTTATTTTTGTGATGTGCTGGGGAGTTGAGCCCAAAGCCTCATGCATGCTAGGCAAATGTCTTTATCATCCCAAGCCGAGTTCACCTGTGCTTAAGGTGTGTGTGTGTGTGTGTGTGAGAGAGAGAGAGAGAGAGAGAGAGAGAGAGGAGAGGTGGGGGGAGGGAGAGAGAGAGACAGAGAGAGACAGAGACACAGAGAGACAGAGACAGAGAGAGGGAGGGAGGGGGGGAGGGGGGAGGAGGGGAGAGAGTTGTGTATGGATAGATGTCGTGTGTGCAGGTGCCCGTGGGTGGGTGTGCCTCTGCACACACAGGTAGAGGCCAGAGTGTCCCATTGCTCTCTCATTCCTTTGAGGACTCTCCATGAACCTGGATTCTCACCGCCAGCAAGTCCTGGTGAACTTGGTGTCACTGTCTCCTGCAGCTGGGGTTACAGGTGTGTGCGGACGTGGTCTGTAGGTGCTGGGATTGGAGCCAGGTCTTCAGGGCCGCACAGCAAGTGATTTTACACACTGAGTCATCTCTCCAACTCCTAAATTGAATATTAATTTATGTTAATTTTTTGTTTGTTTTGTTTTTTTCAAGACAGGGTTTCTGTGCGTAGCCTTGGCTGTCCTGGAACTTTCTCTGTAGACCACCAGGTTGGCCTTGAACTCACAAAGAAGTTAAATTATTTTCTAAAATTTAGATGTGTTTATTTTATTTTTATGTGTATGGTGTTTTGTTCACATGTATGCCTGTGCACTAGGTGCCTGTCTGCTTCCTTTGGAGATCAGCAAAGGGTATTGGAGTCTCTAGAACAGGAGTTCCGGACAGTTGTGAGCCACCATGTAGGTTCTGGGATTCCACCTGGGTCCTGCACAAGAATAAGTGCTCTTAACCACTGAACCTCCTCTCCAGCCCCTAAACTGAGGAGTTCAAGTCTGTTTGGTTTTGAGACAGAGTTTCACCAGTAGCTCTGGTTTGCCTGGCACTTGCTGTGCAGCCCAGGCTGGACTTGAACTTGCATTGCTCATCCTTCGTCTCTTGAGCGTTGGAATCACTGGCACATGCCACCATGCCCAACTAGACTTTAATAAAAATTCAAGAGGGATTTGACTGTCATGTTTTCTTCCATAATTCTGCCCCACAAGGTACATTTCTCATTGTACGGTGAGGTTGGAAGTCCCCTAAGCCATGTCTAGGTTTGGGGATTTGGTATAGGGTCTTGGAGAATTCAGCATATGTTAAGTTTATTAAAACAATTGAACAACAGAACATCATCACAGACTCGAAGCTCTTGCCAAATCTGGAGGAAAATGGACACAGCTTTTCAGTGTGATCTCTCAGGGGAGGGAAGGAGAAGAGAATATTTATTTTTCTTGTTTGAGGCTCTGACTAGGACCCAATAGACTATTGGATGACAGGTTAACAAGAAGAAACAGAAATTTATTTGTTTTTGTCATTTTTAAATAGAGTCTAACTATGTAGCCCAGGCTGGTCTTGAACTTGCTCTATAGCTGAAGCCAGTGTCGAATGCCCAGCCTCCTTAGTGCCACCATTCTGAGCCACAAATAGTTTATTAGCATGTGTGAACAATATACACACACGTGAACATCCAGTGAACATCCAGTGAGGAGTAACCCAGTGGGGCGGTGAGAACCTGAGGTTAACAAAGGGAAGGTGGTTCATTCAGGCAGAGAGGAGAAACGGTGTGGGAAGATGGCATTTTGGGCACTTAGGTCTGTAAATGTGCTGCCTCAGTTTCCCTGTATTGCAGAGAAAGAAGGAAACAAATTAGTAAAAGAAAATGGATTTCTTTACATTTTGGCCAGAACTGGGGAGAGAAAAGTTCTTAGATTCTGTGTGCCTTTGATGTAGCCTTATAGAACAGATAAAAGGAGACTTTTATGTGCACGACTTAGCTGGTAGCAGAACCAACCGCGCAGCCTCTCCTTAGGGACAGGGTCTGCTTCTCCTCTGGCCCCAGGCTTCAGCCTGTTCTCCCTGAGCAAGGGATCCCCACAGAAGCTGTCATTCTTTTGGGCCCATTGTCTCAGGGTCCCTTTTTGACTGCAGTCCCCTGTCTTCCTTGTTTGTTCTTCAGTCTCGAAGACTTGGGATACTCTGTTATAATCCGCTGGTGGCTTGATGTGAAAATTCTTGAGATTTGCGTTTCCATGCGCCTGAAAGGAGAGTGCAGCAGCCAGAGTTAGAGACGCCCAGTTAATGTCAGGTCACCTGCCTAAGAATCCCTTCTCTATAACCTCTGGCCTTAGTGACTTTCAGAATGGCTGGCACCAGGCCCTTCATTTTGGCTGTGTATGTCCCTTGCCTCAGAGCTGTTTTTCTCTGAAGACATCGATGCTAACCGTCTTGTGGTTTGCTTTTAATTCTCCCTCCTTGGTGTGATGAGGCTTTGCCCTTTAATCTGCTCTATCTTGGGGGGTTGGGGAGGAAGAAGTATAGCAAGCAAGCAGGAAGACAGTGCCAAAGGCTCCTTTTTCTTGGTCAAACACAAGCAACTGTTTAGAAGGAAAGACGCTTAGGCTAAGTTTACCTGAAATTTTATGAATGCTGAATCCCTTTTCATTGTGTCTTGACAGATTGTGCGGTGGAAGCATTTCCTTTTTTTCATATATATAAAGATTACATGTACTAAAGATTGATTATAATTGGGGGTGGATGAGACAGGTTATATAGCCCCAGATGTCCTGGAACTCATTCTGTAGACCAAGCTGGTCTCCAACTCATAGAGCTCTGCCTACCTCTGCCTCCCAAGTGCTGGTATTAAAGGATGTGCCAGTGCATGTGTGTGTGTGTGTGTGTGTGTGTGTGTGTGTGTGTGTGTTTGTGTGTGTGTGTATGCAGAGGCTCAAAAGAATAGAAAAGGTCGTGTGACATCCTGGAGCTAGAGTTACAGGCAGTCATGAGCCGCCAAATGAGGGTGATGGGAGGGAGCCCTGCTTGGGTCCTCCAGGGGAGCAGCGGGTGCTTGTAACTGCAGAGCTGTCTCCCAGCCCTTCTTTTCTCTTATTTGAAAGGTCAGCTGTAAGTGTGGCCTCCTGACGTTGGTTAAACACACTGTGATTTCTAATAGAAAAAGGATGCTTGCCTTTCTGTAGCAGAGTATCAACAGACAACAGCTATAAAACATCACAGAGACTTACAAAGCAAAATCAGAGAAAACAGCAATTAACAAAGACTCTAGCTATTTTCACTTAGGTAACTCATCAGGTCTTGTGTGGTCAGTGTTTAATTCTTCTAGCTATTAGAGCTTAGAATGCAAAGTGCTTGGCCATATCTAATTGCTGGTACTAAAAAATAATGATTATATTATAGTTAGAAATAGACACATGCGATATACACTTGTATTTGAAAACCATAAAAAAATAAACAAAAATTCAATGGTGATTTTTATCATGTTATATCTATCAGATATATATGTAATATGTACAACAGATAGAGTGCATTTCATATAAGAACATTTTCTGTTATATAAATATTATAAATATAAAATTGAGGGAGCTGGAGAGATGGTTCAGTGGTCTGGACACTGGCTGCCCTTCCAGAGGACCTGGGTTCAACTCCCAGCATTCACATGGCAGCTCACAGCAGTCTGCACTGCAGTTCCAGGGGATTCAGCATCTTCTGCTGACCTCTGAGAGCACTGCGTGGAAGTGATGCACAGACATACATGTTGGCCAAACTAATAAAACAACTAAACAAAATAAAACATATTCTCTCTCTCTCTCTCTCACTCACTCTCTCTCTCTCTCTCTAAATCTAATTTGCCTTTTGGTGAATAATACTTGTTTTCATCTTAGTAATTTTTATTACGTATATATTAAATTAGATATTAAAATACTTAACATTATTTATTGACAACATATATGTTATCTACTAGCAGTTAATGAGTGTTGAGTAGCAATTTTACCATTTTATAGCAAGAATAGCCCATCCCAGATGATAGTTTACATAGATTTCAAATGGAGCAAAGCCCAGAAACGATGGGACAATATCTCCATATAGAGCCGCCATTGATCTTTCTTTGTTCTCTCTTAAATTTATATTTTAAGTTTTCTCAGCAAAAAGAGAAAGAACTGTTTAGAACTTTCTCTGAAGGCTTAACAAAATATTCCAATACTGTAACCAACCACCTTTAAAGGTAAGGTGTTAGTTCCTCCCTTCTTGGGGCGGTCTGGTCCTTTTACTGTTTTTTTTATATTTATTTATTTATTAAGTATACAATATTCTGTCTGTGTGTATGCCTGCAAGCCAGAAGAGGGCACCAGATCTCATTACAGATGGTTGTGAGCCACCATGAGGTTGCTGGGAATTGAACTCAGGACCTCTGGAAGAGCAGCCAGTGCTCTTAACCACTGAGCCATATCTCCAGCCATTAAACGAACCTGGGGTTTGAACTCGGGACCTGGCTTGCGCCAACGCAGGGCGCTTAACAGGCTGAGCTATCGCCCAGCTCCCTTTTACTGTTATTTAGAGTGATATAGAAGTTTATCATGGGGCTGGGGATTCCCTGGTGTGCACAAAGCCTTGGGGTCAGTCCCTGCATAAACTGAGGGTGGTTCTGCACGCCTGTGGTCCCACCACTTGGGAGATGAAGCAGAAGGAGCAGAAATTCAAGGTCATCCACAGATGAAAGAAGAAGTGAGGCCAGCCTGGACACAGGAGATCCTGTCCAGGAAAAAAAAAGCTTATTTGGACCTTGAATGTTACTGCTTGTTGGGTTTGGCACTTTCTATTATCCTGCTATGAGAAGAAAGTTAAACATAAAGATCTTTGACGAAACATATTCACGTTTTTAATTGTAACACAACTTTAATAAAAATCTTATATTTACTAATTGTGCATAAAGGAGTATTGTGGGAAAGAAACCTATAGCTACAATCTAATGAATGTATTTAATATACATCATTTATGTATTTTGACTTTATATGTACTAAGATATTTTAAAAAGTATTTAATTTAATGTGTGTGTGCGTGTGTGTCTACCTGAGTGTATTTATGGCACCACTTATGTGTAGGAGTCTGCAGAGGTCAGAAGAGGCATCAAATTCCCTGGAACTGGAGTTACAGATGGTTGTGAGCCACCATGTGGGTACCTGTAACTGAACCTAGGTCCTGCAAGAACAGTAAGCAGTCCTCACCACTGAGCTATCTCTCCAGCACCCTGCACTAAAACATTTATACCACAGCAAACTCATGGTTGGCCACCTCCATATACCAAATATATGGAGATATATATATAGGATTTTTGTATGTTTTCATTTTTTCAATTATATTTAGAGTTATGCATTTTTTTTGTTTTGTTTTGAGACAGGGTCTTGCTATGTAGCCCAGGTTGGTATTGAACTCACTAGTCTCCTGGTGCTGAGATTATGGGCATGTGCCATTATTCCTGGCAGAAATATATCACTACTGAAGAGGCGAGGAAATTTCTGTTCATTTTTATAATAGCTGACTTGCCATAGGTGTTCATTAGCATTCACAACCTCAGTGATCGCTATCAGCCTGAAGGTGTGATCCACATTCGGAAATCCACAGATAAATGACAGTATGCTGGGAATGCTTTTCTCATTTTCTCGAGGATTATGGCATATTTCCGTGTTTCTGTCGGGTGTTTTAGTGTAGAAATAACCCTCCATTCTCCTGTTTGGGATTTGACTGCTTATGTTGCCCAAGTGAGCACTGAAGCCAGTCCTGATCGGATGGTTTTCTCCCCAGTGGCTAAGTGGCAGCGTCGGTCCTAGGGAGAGGATGGATGGATGCCATTATATGGATTGAATAGGCTGTGTTTGTTAGTGAGTGTTTCTCACAGTTGGCTTTCTTTCTTTGAAGATCTGTCATCTCAGGTGTATAACAGTGTGCCTCAGGCAAATCTTGCCACCGTGTGCTACACGAGCTCATTGGTTGACAGCTAAGGGCAGCCTGTCAGGAGCACTATCTGTGCTCCCTTTTCTCTGGTGCTCTGGGTTAGTCCGAGGCAAGTGTTTGGAATGGAGAAAGAAGTGTAAGGAATCTGGAACAGTGTTCCGTTTCTCCTAAAACATGTTTGATGCTGACTTTTAGTCTGTTACTGACAGCACTAAAGATTCTTAACCGCAGCATCCCTCAAACTCGTGTTCAAATACAAATATCAAAACATATCCTAAAACCAAAGACGGATTTCAGGTGACTGCCATTTTGGATGGTCCACATCACTTTTCTCAGTAATGCAAGGTTTTACACTTTTGTCAAAGGAACTAGAAGCTCTCACTCAATGGAGGTTCCAGAAACAGTGTTTTTGTTTGTTTGTCTTTCTTTTAGGTTTTCCAGGGAGAGGACGTGAGATGTAGAGCTGAATGATAGAACACGTACCTAGCATTCGCCATCCCCTGCATCGCAAAAGAGGGGAACATTTCCTAAGAACAAGATCGTAATATATTTGCAGCCTCAAGGAGAGCTCAGTATAGAACAGGAATGCAGAGGAAGCTGGGTGTGAGAGTGTGTACTCGTGATCCCAGGACTTGGGAGGTGGAGGCAGGATTAGGAGTTGAAAGTCATCCCAGCTAGTCTGGAACTCACTGCATAGCTGGGGATGACAGAACAATGGGAACTGGAGAGAAGGCTCAGTGGTTAAGAGCTGATACTGCTCTTACGCCCCAAGTTCTGTTCCCAGCATCCACGCCAGTCAGTTCACCACTGCCTTTAACTCCAGCTCCAGGGAGCCCAACAGCCTCTTTCTTCTTTTGGCCTCCGCAGGCACCGCACACACATGTCGCAGTGCAAGCATGCATGTGCGCGCGCGCACGCGCACACACATACACGCACACACACACATACACACACACACACACTAAAACAAAATCTAAAACACAACACTCAATAAATGGGTGAGAAAGAAAGAGGGAAGAAGAAATGCAGAGAAACCTGTGGTTTCTTTGGTGATCTGATTTTCTTACATTCTTCATTTTGTGAGACTGTGAGGATATGTATGTGACAGAGAACCAGATTTTCCATTTCCTTGGCTTTTTAGCAATTGATGTCCTTATAAATTCCTGCATGATTTTCATATTTTTATTTTATTTAAACTTCAGCCTGACAATGACAGTCTTTGGTAGAAACTGTGTGTTTGATTGACAGTTTCATGGAACAGGGAGAAGAACACCTTCAGAACTGGGACTATAGCTAAGCGGTAAGTGCTGCCTGCCAGCACAAGGCCCCCTGCACAGAGACAAGAGAAAATATATATTTCAAGAGAAGGGGAGGAAACAAAGGGAGTAGAGAGATGGTTCAGTGGTTAAGAGCACTGCTTTCTCTTCCAGAGGACCCAGGTTCAATTCCTAGTATCCACATGATGGCTTATACCTGTCTATAACTCCAGATCCAGGGATCTGATGCCTCTTCTGGATTTCTTGGGCACAAGGTGTACAAGTACTGTGTAGACATCCATGCAGGCAAAACACTCTTCCCCTTTTAAAAAAAATAGGGAAGGAAAAATAATTTTTCCTTTAGCTTTTAAATTTTTTTCTAACAACCCCCCCCACCGAAGTCTGTATAACAAAAGAAATAAATTTGTTAACTTATATACATGAAAACAGATACTTGGGGAGAAATGTTGAGAATATAAGCTTATATAATATCTTACACTCACAAAAAGGGCTCTCTCTGTCTCTCTCTCTCTCTCTGTCTCTCTCTCTCTCTCTCTCTCTCTCTCTCTCTCTGTGTGTGTGTGTGTGTGTGTGTAAAGGTGACCAGGAAAAGTAAACAAAAGGAAGGTTTGTGTAGCTTTACATAGGCGCCTTTTTCATGCATTGGAGCTTTTTTGCAATTTATTCCTTTTTTCTTTCTGGTACTGTGGGTTGCACTCTTACAAATGGATATTTTTACATAGGTAAGAATTTCCCTTACAGAAGGATATCTATCCTCTTCTTATTTTCAGAGCTTGTCCTGAATCTGCAATACTTTAAAGTGATAGGCTCAAAACAATCCCTATGCATATAGAGGCAGATCCAGGTATCCTACTCAGGTACAAGGTACTGTTAGCGTGTAGGGGTAATGGTCCGGTTCATTTTCTCTGCCTGTTGAAAGAATTAAGAGGCAGGAAAGATCTTGAGCATTGACAGGTATCAGTAGAGAAATCTCCGATAGAGCAAATAGGAGCAGAGAGAATTAGCAGTTGAAGAAAGGCTTTTATTAGAGCTGAAGAAATCCACACATCCAGCAGGCACACAGGTCTGCACAGAGGGACAGATCTGCACAGCAGACAGCTTCTTGAGGGCTGGGAGTAGTTTTTAAGTCTGAGAAAGGTCATCCTCCAATACTTCAGGGCTGGCGAGTTTGGAGAAAGATGGGCTGGCCAATTGGCCTACAACCACTGTGTACTTGTCCCGATCTGGCTTTGGACTTGCTGAGTCAGCCATTAGCCAGGGACCTACTGGCAGGAGAAAAAGCCACAGGGCCTTTGTTTTGCACTGCCAGGCTTTTGTCTCAGGTCCAGAGGATGAAGAAGCAAGCCATCTTGGGAGCTCACCATCTTATTACCTAGTCGTGGACAGTCTCCCTATCTGCCTGCTTGCCTGGGAGTCCATGGATCTCTGAGTCCCTCAGTGTTCACCTTCCCTCGTTCTCTGAGTGACTGGTCCTGGGGAGCTAAGCACCCAAACTGCATTAGTTCTGTTACTAGATCCAAGATGGCTTCTCGTCACTCAAAGGCTGATACTTAGTCAAGAGTTGACAGGAAGGGAATGGGTTCATTCAGGCACCCTGAGGAGGAGAGGAGGAACCTCTCTGTCCCTCCAAAAAGACAGTCTTAGAGAACTCAGGACTGCAAATGGACTCTTGGAGGGAAAGAAGAGGCTCAGGGGACAGTGAACAAGAGGGCTAAATGCTCGGTAGGGCCTTCATCATCTTCCTCACCCACAGCATGAGTCTCTGTTCCTTTTTCCTGGCTAGGTAGGACGTTACAATCCATCTCGATCTCCTAAGGCTAGTGCCTATAATTCTCTAGACGAGCACACTACCTTTCTGCAACTTAAACTTCACAGCAGTGCGCTTGCTTCGTGGTTGATACACAGACTTAACAATAAGGAGAGGTGGAACACGTTTGCTGCGACCCGGAGGTCTCCGATTACTCTGTTCTGGAAATGAAAAGCAATATTAGCAGTTAACAGCTCAGTCATTTACATGTGGCTTCGCTAGAATTTAGGGAGGGGACGTCAGAGGGCTGTGTAAGCAGGGGCAGCTACTGTTACTGTTTGGAAATCATGGGCTGAGTTACTGGAGAAGCTTGTGTGCCACCAGCATGTGTCTATAAACAGAGTGATCTCTCCCCGTCTTTCTCCCTCTCCTCTCAGTTTTACTGGAAATTTTGGGGAGCTCCATCCGGGGTGCCACCCGTTACTAGAAACTAAAATCCCTTCTTGAAGTTTTCAGTCTTATATTAATAAAAGCATTTAAGAATGGTCTCAGCGGATGGGAGAGCTGGTATGTCCTTGTCTTCCCCATCCCTTGCTCAGGTAGCGTGAAGAGCTGGCCTTGGAAGTGTGGGTGCAGGAGGAGAGCTAGTCCCATCCCTCACCGGCTGCTGGGCTCCTTGAGAGCAGGCCCTGTAACTCGCCTGGGTAATGGGCCTGGTGGAGGGAGAACCGTCCCGAGGGTGTGCATTTGCAGTTAAAGCTGTTTGGGCAAAAGGGCAGACTGGGAGACACACACCATGACATACCTAAGCTTCCAAAGCAAGATGATTTTTTTTTTGTTTTGGTTTGGTTTTTTAATTTATTTTTATCATATTTATTTTTTTATTTATTTTGTTTTCTATTGCGAGGGAGGTTGCATGAGTGGAGGGCAGATATAGAGGGAGAGGGAGGTGAGTAGGATTGGGGTGCATGATATGAAATTCACAAAGAATCAATAAAAATTATTTTTAAAAAAAGAATAGCCTTAGGGAAAAACCTGAGGACAATTTTATTAGAGTTTAGAAGAAATATTCCAGGGCAGGCAAAGCTATAAAATCTTAGCAGCTGTCCAGAGGAGAAAATGGAGGGAGAAAGAGAGAAAGCCATGTTTTTTGAGTTAGGCAAAAGCAGTGGTGTTCTGACTCGTGACAGAAGGCAGGGTGACGGTCTTCATCAGAAGAGGGTGAAAGCCCAAACTGTCTGGGAAAGCAGGTCTAAGCTTTGGCAAGTATCCAAAAGAAAGAAAAAGTTAAACAAGGAGATATATTGGCCAGGTAGTGGTGTTCACCTTTAATCCCAGCACTTGGGAGGCAGAGGCAGGTGGATCTCCTTGAGTTCGAGGCCAGCCTGGTCTACAAGAGCTAGTTCCAGGACAGCCAGGGCTACATAGAAAAACCTTGTCTTGCAGACAGACAGACAGACACACGCACACATGCACACACGCTTTTGGAGTAATTTGGAAAACAGGAAGATCTACGCAGAGCCTTCTGGCATAGTTTCATAAGAAGCTAATTGAGTGTGAAGATTTTGGGAAGAGAAAGCACATTATCTCCTTAAAGGGATAGTTATTTCAGCTGAGTTAACGCTATGTTTTGGATAGTTTGGATTGTTAGCTCTTAACCCAAGGCCAGAGGTAGATTCTATTCTTTTGACCAGGAGGTCCTTTAGTGGGTCTCCATAGAGCCCTGATCAAGACTCCTATGACATTCTCACCTCTGAATAGGTAACGTTAAAATCATTTAAGAATGGACTGAAATTGGGGAGTAAGTAAAACCCAGTTCCACCGTGAAAGTCTAGAGAGCCAATTACGTTCACTGAAAGGATTATTGTCTGGACTGGGGTTTCGTTCCCAACCTCGTGTATAGCCTGTTCTGGCTAGTTGTTTGCCAATTGATGTAAGCTAGAAGTTGTCTGGGAAGAGGAACCCCAATTGAGAAAATGCCTCCATTCAGATTGCTTGTAGGCAAGTCTGTAGGGCGTTTTCTTTTTCATTTATTTATTTACTTATGTATTTCTATTTTCCTCTCCTTTTGTTTTTTTGGTTTCTCAAGACAGGGTTTCTCTGTGTAGACCTGGCTGTCCTGGAACTTGTTCTTTAGACCAGGCTGGTCTCGAACTCAGATCCTCCTGCTTCTGCCTCCCGAGTGCTGGGATTAAGCATTTTCTTGAGTAATGATTGATGTGGAGTGGCGCCATTCCTGGACAGGTGGTCCTGTGTTGTGTAAGAAAGGCTGAGCAAGCCATGGGAAGCGAGCCAGTGTTCCTCCGTGGCCTCTGCTTCATTCCTGCCTCCACGTTCCTGCCCTGACTTCCCTCAGTGATGGCGTGTGACCTTAGTGGTGAACTAAACTCTATCCTTCCCCAGTTGCTTTTGGTCATGGTGCTTCATCACAGCAACAGAAACCCTCACTAAGACAGGCCTTCAAGCATGGCGCTCATTTAGGAGGTGAAACCAGAGCCTCCATCTGGCATTCCGGTCTAGAAAACCAAGGACATTCCTGACATTGTTGTTTTTGGGTCCCTGCTCCAAACTACTTCTCTTCTATGTCCTGTTTGTCAGTAACCCTGTCTTGCTATAGAGCCTCTGAGTCGCTGTGCAGCACAGAACTGTACTGAAAAAACTTAAGGCACTAGAGAGTCGTGGCCACAGGAAGAAAGAGTCGACAGCGTCTCATCTGTCTTTTCTCTCTTCCATGTCCTGCTGCCTCATCAGGCCAAAGTGGAAGAGAGGATCCAGGAGGTCTTCAGTTCTTACAAGTTTAACCACCTAGTGCCAAGGTAAGCTGTGAGTGGGGCATGGGGGCCTGAGAGAACCTTTTCTCTTTCCTCGCCCTCGCTTAACTAACCAACCAGCTGGACTACATCTCTACATGACTGGAACCGGAGCTAGGCGGTTGTGAGCCGCCTCATGTGGATGCTGGAAATCAACCTCGGGTCCTAACCATGGAGCCGGCTCTCTAGCCCCTGGAATAGTTCTTTGTGACACTTTCCAAATTAACTGTGGAGACACCAGGTGAGCCACTGTAGTTGAGGCGCTGTGTGGCCTGAAGTTCGCTTCACCTTGCTTAGCATGTCTCCTGACTTCTCCAGACAGTCGAGGAGGCCTCAGAGGTGGGAGTTGGTTCTCCCATTTGCCTTGTAGTGCTGGGGTTTGGATTCAGGGCCTCCCATGTACGTTTTACACACACACACACACACACACACACACACACACACACACAGCCTAGAAAGAACCCTTCAGTGTTCAGGACGGGCAATCAATAAAAGTCTTGTGAGCCTGGTTCATCAGGAAACCAGGCTGCCCTCCCCAGATGCTGTCTGTACTCTCCAGGCCAGAAGCACCTGGTACAGGACTCTGACCCAGGAGGGAGAACAGGATCAAACTCAGTCATCTGGAAGTCTTTCCCTAGCCTGGCAGGCCACGTCTCTGCAGTACCCAAAGCCAAGACTTTTGCCACAGTGGAGCTCGGCGAATGACATGTCAATAGCTCGGGAGTGAACACTAAGAGAATCTCTGCCACTTTCGCTGCCTCCACACAGACCTGCCCCAGCTTCGCTTCCCCAGAGGTGGTTGGACTTGGTGATGGTGGAGGATGAGATTGTCTGGGAGGCTTTGCTCTTAGCCACTGTGCCCACAGATGACTCACCTGACTGAGCTGAGTCACTGTCTCCTGCCTCAGGCTCCGTGTTCCCACGCAAGGGACCTGTGACATCTGACACTCCTTTTCACTCTCCAGCCTGATAGATCCTTTGGACTCTGTCGTTCTAATGAGATGAGGAAGGCTGAGGGGCTGCAATCCGGAAGGGTCTTTTGGGGAGTGGTGAGGGGGGACAGTAAAGGAGACCCCACCCCCGTTCATAGAACTTCTGTCAGGTGTGGGTGGAAAACAATGTTCTTCTTGGGCTTGGAACTGTCTAGAATCAGAATATATCAGGTGTCTGGGTTTGTTTCAGGAATCATAGCTTCCAATTTGTATCCTTTTAATTTTTTTCTTCTTTCTTGTTTTCTTTAATTTTTTTTATTTGTATTTCTTTGTTTCAATTTTTGTCATTTTTGCCTATGAAAATGAGTGTCTTTTTTGGGAGGGGGGTTTTGAGACAGGGTTTCTCTGTGCAGCCCTTGCTGTCCTCTCACTCTGTAGACCAGGCTGGCCTCGAACTCGCAGAGATCCACCTGCCTCTGCCTCCCAAGTGCTGGGGTTAAAGGTAGGTGCCACCACCACTGGCCAAAATAAGCGTCTTGAAGGAAGATAATTAACATGTTAATTGTTGTGGAGATATTACACATTTGGGCTGAATAGCTGAGGTATAAATCAGAATATCAGGTATTTAGCTTCTAGAGCAGAAAGATCAATCTGGAATATGATTCAGTGTGGTAAAATACTTGCTAGAATACACCAGGCACTGGCTTCAATACCCAGAGCACCTCCTGCCAAGGAATAAATCTAAAAATGCGTCAGAATTTTAAATTATCATTACACTTTTAACCTTTTAGTAGTCAAAATTTAGGTCTTGGCTAGGAAGTATAGTAAACAGTAGAGTATTTGTCTAGCAGGTATGTGGCCCAGAGTTCCACCACAAAACAAAATAAAACCACCCCAGACAATAAACCAAAGGAAAAAAGCACATTTCAGAGTCTGACAGTGTGAATCAGGAACGGACTTCGTGGCTCACCACCATACATGCACATGTTGGCAGTACACCTAGGGGACATAGCCTGCTTGCATTTTTAAGGTCATGATGCTGATCAGATCTGACTTACTGTCAGGACCACTGGCTGTGCACAAGCCCAGGAATGCCCGCGATGATGCTTAGGCGGGCATTTGCTATTCAGCCTGCTAGAGCCAAAGCCAGGAACCAGCCGTGGCTGAAGTCCAGGGCTGACACTGAATGTTGCTGCATTCCACAATTAATCCCCTTCCCAGAAAGGATTTTTCTGTACAGTCTGGTGGTAGTATATGCCTGTGATCCTAATACTTCAGTGGAGGTGGACCAGGCCTTCCCAGTTTTCCTCAGTTCTGGGGCTGGAGAGATGGCTCAGAGGTTAAGAGCACTAACTGCTCTTCTAGAGGTCGTGAGTTCAGTTCCCAGCAACCACACGGTGGCTCACGGCCATCTCTGATGAGATCTGGCGCCTCCTTCTGGTGTGCAGGTGTACATGCAGACAGAGCACAGTATATGTAATAAATAAATAGATCTTTTAAAAAACAAAGACCAAGACTGGCCTGGATTACAAGAGACTTTGTCTTTAAAAAAATGTAAGAAAAAAAAGAAAGATTTATCACTCTTCATGATTGTGAAGTGTGCACTTGTGAGGTAGTTAGTACCAAGAAGCCCCCTTTTCTTCGTTTTTCTTTTTATGGTGCTGGGGTTGAATTTAGGACCCTCTCTGCCTCCTAGGTGCTCTCTGCCAATTCCCTGTACCCTCAACCCTTGAACTCCGGTCATGCTCAGTGGCGAGCACCTTTACCCACTGAGCCATCTCTCTGGCCCCTGTACCTTTAATGCTTTTGTCAGCATCCTGCTTTCTTCTACTGTTATTGTGGGGTGTCTTGTTTGCTTTTGTTTTGGCTTTGTGTCTTTGATGACCTTGAACTCAATCTTCCTTCCTCCCAGATGATGTGATATTAGGTGTACACCATGATGCCACACTACATACTGCTTTCCTTTTTAAAAATAATTTATTTTTATTTTATATGCACTGGTGTTTTGCCTTCATGTGTGTCTGTGTGAGGATGCTGGATCCCCTGGGACTGGAGTCACAGACAGTTGTGAGCTGCCATGTGGGTGCTGGGAATTGAACCCGGATCCTCTGGGAGAGCCGCCAGTAATAGCTTAACTGCTGAGCCTTTTCTCCAACCCCACATCCTGCTTTCTTACGAAAGTTCTTAGTTTCTGTTAGGGCTCAAAGAAACTCGGGACAGGTGGCCAACTGAGGTGCCTGTTAGCATGTGAAAGCCGTCTCTGGCTTCTCTCAGCATCGCTAGTACCTGTGACCGAGCCCTGGCTCCTCTCTGCACGTCTCATCCCAGCCCCTCCCCTAAGCTTCCCTTTCCCCCTCTTCTCTGTCCTCTCTGTGTAACTCAACCACGTTGGCTACCTGTCGGCTTGGTTCTTCTCTTGGTTCTCTTTGCCCTCTTGGTTTTCTTTTCTCTCTCTCTTCTTTCTTCTCTTGCCCCCTCCATGGCCCAGTCTGTTCTGCTCTGGACCCTTCCAGAAGCCTCTGACCATGCTCCCCCTCATATCTACAGTAAACCTCCTCCTCAGCCACACCTAGGAGCAGTTAATGTTCTTAGTTTCATTCGTGTTCCTCTACACTCTTTTGCTCTAGCCATTGAGGAGGTCAAACCAGGGCCTGGCACATGCTATGCAGAAGTCCTACTCATTGAGCCGTATCCCTAGTCCTGTCCACGAGTGTTCTGTCCTGCCCCCGGTGAACATCTACTTCTCCAGTCTAGCACCTTAACCACTTGGCAATCCCAGCCCTGAATGTGCACCTTTCCAGTTCATCTCATTTGCTTTAATGTGAAATCTAGAGTGTGCACACTGTGCATGCACAGATACACACGCACACACCCAAGAACTTATTATCTCGCAGTTCAAGAGGTTGGAAATCCCAGGTCAAGATGCCAGCGGGCCTGGTTCCTCCTAAGGCCTGATCTAAGATTTACAGTTGGCTGCCTGGCTAGGTCCTCACATGGCCTTTTGTGCTCAGACTCCCTCACGTCTTTCCTCCAACCCCACCCCCTTCAGAGCTGGATCAGCACAGGGCCTTTGTGCGGGCTGGGCAGGCACTCCACACTGAGCTACACCCTAGCATTCTTCCTCTTACTAAAGCTCCTGGGTTACTGGATAGGGTGCCACCTTGGGTTCTCATAACCTTAAATTCTTTAAAGCTCTTATTTCTAATCTCAGTCACACCACAGGTTAAGATTTCAACATTAATTGTGAGGTGGGAGGGGAGGGCATAATTTGTCTCGAACAGTAGTCCTTTGAAGTATAGTTTCTGACTGACCAAAATAAACTGGACACTTACTTAGCAATATATTTATATGTTTATGATTAAATGGATGAGAATGAAAGAAACTGGCTTGGGGAAATGGTCACCGGAAGTAATCTCTCCCTAACCTCCACCCCCCAACCTGCCCAGGATATGTGGCTGAAGTTTTCTCTTCAGACAGAGCCAGCTGGAAAACCTCAACAATCCCCTTCTCAGCAAGACTCTTGGGGCCTGGCTGTCTGTAGAGGGGAGCGTCTTAGGAGGGGCTTGCCTTTGAGCTGTCTCAGGTTCTTTCTTTAGGGACCAACCTGAGGTAGATGAGGAGGTGAGGAGGGTTTCCTCCATTAGCTAGCTGTAGGAACAGTTGGGGTTCAGGCAGTTCCCTCACCACGTCAACAAGCCGACCTGTTGCCCTTTGGAGGCCAACATCTCCAGCCTTAGAGCTCTTTGATTCCTTAGTGATCCCAAATGTCCTGTCACATAAAAAGATTGTTCAAGAGACAAGGAGAAGACTTCCCAGGGTTTCAGTACTTGAAAGACATTTCTTTTACATTTATTTATGACGTGTGTGTACGTGTTTGTGTGTGTGTGTGCTTGTGCGCCCACATAGGGCACTTGCATAGTCAGAGGACAGTTTGCAGGAGACGGCATTGTCCTCCCACCATCCAGAGATTGAACTCAGGTCGTCAGGCCATGGTGGCCAGTGTTCTCTTACTTGCTAAACTGCCTCAGTGGGCTGCATTTCTGTGTATTTGAAGGATTTGTTTAATTGTTTAACTGACTCAGTAAAAATGCCATGCCTGGTGGTGCACACTTTTTTTTTATTTAATCGCAGCACTCAGGAGGCAAAGGCAGGGGGATCTCTGAATTTGAGGCCAGCCTTGTCTACAGAGCACGTTCCAGGACTACCAGGGCTACGCAGAGAAACCCTGTCTCCAAAAAAAAAAAAAAAAAGACTCTGTAGGTTAGACCTGTTCAGTTAGTCAGTTAGTAGTCCAAGCACCATGCTTGGTTTTACCTAGCTCGGTTTCTTAGCCTCTGGTCACTGCTAGTCTGCCCTCATTAATGGTCTCACTCGTTCTTGTAATAGCCCATGCTAGCCCGTGTTTCCATCCTATTGAGTCTGAGCCAGGACAATGAGCTATTCCAGAAATCTGCTTACCATTTCCCTCCCTCCTGCTTAGTCTGCTCTTCTCAGCCCACTGCTGTCTCTGAACAGTCCCAGGAGGAAGCCAGGCATGCCAGCACACATGCATAACATAAGCCCCTGGGCTGAGGCAGAAGGATTTTGAGTTTGAGGCCAATTGGGCTACACAGTGAGACTCTGTCTGTAAGAAAAAAGATTATCAAGAAACCACCTAGGAATGTCTGCTGACCGGCTTCGCTAAAATTTTTCTATTTCTTGGCTTCCAATCCCCTTATGCATCTCGTATAGATTCTCTAACACCCTCGCCACAGTAGCCAGTCTTTAGCTCCTGGGACCTGCGTTCCTCATTCCCAAGAAATCAGGGGCTGGCACCCCACATAGCTTCCTGTCTGCTGTTCCCCACTTCATCGTCCACCTGCTCATCGCATCCTTTCTGGCTATGAGGATGTAGGAATCTCCCTTACCGGAGACTCACGTCTCCTGCTGTCTGAGCCACTTCAGCATCAAAATTCCCCTTACCCGCTTATTATCGTTTTGTGTGTGTGTGTGTGTGTGTGTGTGTGTGTGTGTGTGTGTGTGTGTATGGTGCATGTGTAGGCACACTGGAGGTCAGAGGACACCCGTGGAACGAGCCCTCCTTCTGCCGTTACACAGGTTTCATGGTTGAATGCAGGCCCTTAGGTTTCCATAGCTAGTGCTTTACTAGCCCAGAAAGTCTGGACCTCTCTGGCCTTGGACTTGACGTCTTCTTGTATTTGCCTCCTTAATTCTGGGGTTATAGGCATACGCCACCATATCCAGCAATGTTTAGGAAATCTAATTATATAACTCACTGAGTTCAAATGTATAATTCATTGGTTTTAGTGTGGTCACAGAGTTGTATAACTATCATCATGATTAATTTATGAACATTTTATTGTCCTTAAAAGAATACCCTTAGTCACCATCCTCAGCTCCTTCATCTTCTGAACTCTAGGCAACCAATTAATCTACTTTTTAAATTTTTTTATTTTTTCTTGAGACATGGTTTCTCATTTCTCTGTGGCTTTGGAGCCTGCCCTGGAACTTGTTCTTGTAGACCAGGGTAGCCTCGAACTCACAGACATCTGCCTGCTTCTGCCTCCCGAGTGCTGGGATTAAAGGTGTGCACCACTACCGCCTGGCTCAATCTACTTTCTAAGGATTTTCTTTTTGTGGCCATTTCATATAAACAGGGTCATATAATATGCAGTATTTTGAAAGCGGCTTCTTTTGCTTAGCATATTTTCAGGGTCATCCCTGTTGTATTTCATTTGCTCTTAGGTTTTGCGTGTTTTGTTTTAGAGACAAGTTCTCAGGATGGCCTAGAACTCTCTGTATAGACTGGGCTGTCTTTGACCTACTAGCAATCCTCTTGCCTCTGCTTTCTGAGTACTGGGCTTATGGGCCCCTATGCCCAGCTTTGTTTTCAGAATACACACACACACACACACACACACACACACACACACACACACACACATTGTTTTGAGATAGGCCCTTACTTTGTAGCCCTGGCTGGCCTGGAACTCGCTCTGTAGACCAGGCTGGCCTGGACCTCTGAGAGACCTGCCTGCCCTTGCCTCCTGAGGTGGGATTAAAGGCGTGCAGCAATACACCAGGTTAATGATTCTGAGCACCCAATTGGCTTCTGTAAGGGCTTTTGCTCTGTTTCAGCTCAGGGCAGAAAACAGAAGGCAAGTGAGTGCCTGGTGAAGGTTCAAGAAAGGCGCTCACATGCCTTGCCAGTGACTTAATGACCAACCCTTCCCAATGCTCAAAGACCCCACCATCTCCATCTCCTGATGCCATTGTGACTCTGTGTGTGTGTGTGTGTGTGTGTGTGTGTGTATGTGTGTGTGTGTGTGTGTGTGTGTGTGAAGGGTCTTGTTATGTACCTGGCTTGGAGTTTGTCGTCTTCCTTCCCTCTGAATGCTAGCATAACAACAGGTAGATGCCACTGCTATTCTTTTTAAAGACAGCATTTCTCTTCCTGCATTGGAAGATCTCTTTTGCTGAGTGGAGGCCACGTTAGTGCTCGTGTTCTGAGCCCAGAGCAGCAGGAGCTCTGGAAACAATTGTTGAGCTGACCACCTAGAAGAGCGTGGTGCTCTTTCCCGTCATTTCCAGTCAGCAGCTCGGTGAGCATCTTGACATTCTTTCCCTTTCTCTTTCTTCCGGAGCCACACAGGTCATCTTTCAGCACTAAGCAGGAAGTCCCGCCTCTCTCTTTGCCCTCGCAGGTGGCCACGGGCAGCACATTCCATCTCAAAGCCAGTATTGCTGACCCCAGTGCCACAGGCCTGACTGGCTGTGGAATACAAAAGGCGTCCTCTGGCCAGGCCTGTGGGTCAGCACGTGGGAGGTGGAATTTGGGGGCAGGAGTAACAGATGGACAGCCAAGGGGTGTCCAGGGGACAAGTGGTCCCAGGAGAAATGACTCAAGTGACCGAAGTTAACCAGCCCAGGGAAGCAGAGAGGTTCTGAGTTAGGTTGTGCACAGCACAGGCAGTCCCAGAATAAAATGTTCCTAGGTCCTGGAGGAGCTTTGTGGGTGGAGTATAGTAGCGTAACAGCGTGCGCCCAGTGCAGCTGTTTTCTCTCCGCACATCTGCCAGGACAGTGTGCAGGCACCAGAGAACTCAGAGGTATGCCCCTTCTCCCTGCTGTAGTCGTCTTTGGTACGCACAGAAGTCAACGGGCATCCAGTTAGTGACTGTGGGATGTGTGCATGCGTGCGTACACGCACATGTGTGGTGGGAGTGTTAGCTGGTAGGAGGACTTACAGGCTCTTTGTCTTTCCAGGCTCATTTTGCAGAGGGAGAAGCACTTCCATTATCTGAAAAGAGGCCTTCGACAGCTGACAGATGCCTACGAGGTAAAAATCTTGCCGGGGAACTTTCTGTCAGGCCCTGGGCATACCCCTTATCTGAACGAAGGCTGTTGATTTTTACCTGTTACAGATGAACACATCACACCACATGGCTCTGGCAGGAAACAGGCTGTTCTTCAGAGCTGGGACTCTACTTTTGACAGGGGCTAAATAAAGTCTCCTGTCTCCTTGCTGGCCCCTAGTGCTGGTGGGACCCCTGGATGGTCTGGGCTTTCCGTCATTTTGATCGCAGTGTGCTTTCTGCTGGCTCCCTTCATATCTCAGTTAACTCAGTTCCCGTCATCCCCACACCATGGCCCTGTAAGGCTGATCAAGTGCCTGTCTTGGCCAGAGGACTAGTACTTGGATTCCAGAGGACGCTAACACAGAATGACTCTTAAAGCCTGATTCTAAGAGCCATGAGATTCAGGGAAGAACCTCAGCTTTGTGGTAGGAGAAGAAAAGACTCTGATAGGCAGGCTGCCGTCTCCCTGCCTCCCTTCACAAAGGGTAGCTCTGCTTTGAACTGGCTTTTACTTCAATGTTCTATATTTGATTTTTTTTGTGAAGGGTTTTCCAGGTCTCATAGGCAACCTGAGTAACAGCCTACACCCCAACTCTGACATTAAAAAAATTGGTCTGGGGCTGGAGAGATGGCTCAGTGATTAAGAGCACTGGCTGCTCTTCCGGAGAGCCTGAGTTCAATTCCCAGCAACCACATGGTAGCTCGCAACCATCTGTAATGAGATCTGGTGCCCTCCTCTGGTGTGCGGGCATACATGAAGGCACAATGTTGTATACATAATAAATAAATAAATCTTTTTAAAAAATTGGTCTCCCTAGGCCTTGTTTACTTTAGGTAGAACTGGTAAATGGTACCACGTACCACCTGCTCTGTCCAGCATGGGGTGCTCAGCAGCCATGTCTGACTCCAGTTAGGATCAAGGTTGTCCACACATCACCTTCAGAAGCCTTTGCCCAGTCCCCATCCACAGTCAGCGTCCTCCAGGTCCTCAGTGCTATTTCTGTGCATGGCAGCACTTAACATGTATGTACGTACACATGTTCACCATGTTCTGGAAAGACACGGGGCAGCTATGTGTCTGCCACTTCTTTCTCTAAGATAGTCAGTCACACCAGTGTCCTACAGCCTGAGCACCCCAAGACTCAGAGCCAGTTTCCATAATTACCATGCCCCCCGTGACTATGATGCTTGGCACAAGCAGATACCAAATATTTGCTGAATCTATAAATGAGTGAATTCAAGATTGTGTGTTTCCTTGGGTCTGCACTGGGAAAACAGGAGCCTTTACCTTCCTGGTGTGTAAGTTCTCTGCTCAGACTTGCTTGGACACCTGCAGGGAAGGGACTCCTTAGGATTAAGGCTTGCTTCCTGTTGCCCTTTTGTCACGGATGGACATGCCACCTCCTGGCTAAAGCCACAAAGCAAAGCATCCTTCATTTACCGATTGCCGTCCAAGCAAGGATGCCTTCTCCCCTTTCTAGGCTTTGGGGACTAAGACAGATGTAGTCTTGTACACAGGATCTTGGAATGATTGAGTAAAGGGTGTGTTTTCTTCTCGTCCTTCCCAGTGTCTGGATGCCAGCCGCCCCTGGCTCTGCTACTGGATCCTGCACAGCTTGGAACTCCTAGATGAACCCATCCCTCAAATAGTGGCCGCAGAGTGAGTCTGGCTCAGGGGAACCTGGGGCATTCTCTGGAATCACATCTCGGATTAGAAATTCCCTTTGTTTCCGTTTTATTTGTTGTAATAGGGAGGAAAGAGTGTTACAAAGAAACCCTTGCCCTTCCCTTAACCTCCAGCAACTTCCGGAAACTCCTCCACTCAGAAGCCTGTTGTGGGCTGTGGGTGGAACAACTCTTTGAACTTCCAAAGGAGCTCTGTCTTTTCTGTGCGTTCTCTCTCTCTCCCTCCCTCCCTCCCTCTCTCCCTCCCTCCTTTCCTCCCTCTCTCTTTCTCTCTTTTAAGAAAGTGTTTCTGTGTAACCCTGGCTATTGTAGAACTTGCTACATAGACCAGGCTGGCCACAATCTCACCATGATCCACCTGCCTCTGCCTCCCGTGTTCCCTGGCTCTGATCTTTGAGAAGAGTCTTCACCATCATCTCTGATAGTAGTGATGAAGTGTATATGTTTCAGAGCTACTATGCAAAGCATGTTCCCTCTGTGAATCAAAATACTCTCGCCTTCGTTAAACACCTCTGTGGCAGTGTAGTGTGTGGGGGCAGACCAGCTCGCCACAGGACTGGAAGTTACAGCCTTAGTGTGCCGATGCCATGACTCACAGTTTTCATAGACCTCTGACTGGTGACTGGACGCGTGAGCAACTTAGATGTGTCCCAAACATTTGTGAGGAGGCACTTCACTTCACGCGCATCACAATTATATCAAAACCGATCATGCCGCCAACCTTGGGATAACCTGAGATGGGAAAGGACGGCCAGGGATTGAACTGAGGGATTTACTGAGAGCACGTACTCCCAAGGGTAAGGAGCTGGGGACGCAAGGATCCCAAGCCAGGTTTGTTTCTGCACAGCAGAGGATGGCAGCTGTGCCAAGGCTGGTGGAGGCTCACTCGAGCCCTGCCTAGCCCCAGAGCCCCTGCCTTGGTCACGCTGTCAGGTCAGAGGAACAGAACTCACATTGTCTCATTCATTCTCTTTAACAATAACCTCTCATTCTTGCCGTCCTGGGAAGGGTGTCTTGTGATGCATGTGGATGGAGGAGATAATAAAGAATTAAGCCATTAACCCTTAGAATTCATGTTTCTGAGGCAGACGGAAAATATGCATTGTTCTTATAATCCAAACATTGCAGCAAGCCTGCTTGCCTCCAGCCCTGGAAGTGGAGTTGGACGCAGTTTCTGCAGCAACAGGAGTTTAATTGTCAAAATAAAGGCCCATGTGTTTTTGAAATACCAGTTGGGGGTTGAGAGTTGTTTGGGGAGCCCCCCCCCCACCTGACACCCACACTGTCAGGATGTATGCTAGAATAGGAAGGAGGCATATGAGAGCAGGGAGGGGAAGGAGGACTCAGCGAGAGAAGCATGGGGAGCCTGGAAGGAGAGGCCACAGAGATGAGACAGGGCTCCTGCAGTGGACAGCTCGGGTCGCCGTCAGCTTTTTATCAGTGTGGCTGATCTGCGGAAGCCAGTGTCACAGCTGCTTTTGTGGCAATACCAGATAGGAAGAAAGGGACATGCGAGACAGCTTAGCCACCTGCCTCCATGTGTGATGACCCGAGTCTGACCTGGACACACGTGGTAGAAGAAGAGAACCCGATGGGAAGAGGGGTGCCGTTAGAGGGTGTGTCACAGTGAACAGCATCAGTAGTAAGAGATGCTTTAAACTTTATGTAAGAGTTTATGTGGGTTGATGGCAGCATAGTACATACAATGAAGTATTCAGCCATTTAGAGTGTCTATATTTGTGTATATTTGCATATAAGAATACATATGTAAAGGGATATGATGTGAAAACAGACCGTTAAAATGATTCAGCTTTTATAGGCCAGGAGCATAGAGGGAGGCCAGGCGTAGTGGTACACACCTGTAATCCCAGCAGTCGGAAGGATGAGGTGGGAGGCCTGCCCAGAGTCTGAGGCCAGCCAGGGCTGTCTGAGTGAGACCCCTTATAACAGACAGCAGAGGGTTGCAGCTGTACTACCGCGTGCAGAGCTTGCCCCGCATGGTGGAGGCCCTGGGTTCGGTCCTCTGTAGCGCCCACCTAGCCTCACACTGAAAGGAAAAAAAAAACACCAAACCAAAGTGTTGCTGATTATGCATAGAAAAACAAAACAAAACAACATAGAAGTTTACATGTGCATATTTTACAGTTCAGTCTGGATAGTGAGATCTAATGTGATTGTAAATTTTTAGCCGGGCAGAGTGGCACGCCCCTTTAATCCCAGCACTCCAGAGGCAGAGGCAGGTGGATATCAATGAGTGCCAGGCTAGCCTGGGACAGTTGGAATTACGTAGTGAGACCTTGCCTTAAAAAAACTCACTCTGGGGGGTGGGGGGGAACTCACTCTGTAGACCAGGCTGGCCTTGAACTCACTGAGATCTACCTGCCTCCCAAGAACTGGGATTAAAGGCGTGCGTGCACCACCACTGCTTGCTTAACATTTTTATTGTTTGAAATAATTTTTAAGTTTTAAGTTAAATATAATCACATTATTTTCCGTCCCCCACCCTTCTGTGTCTTCTCCTGCACACCCCTCCCTTACTCCCTATCGGATTTGTAGCCCTCTTTTCATTTATTTTGCACAAGGAAAGGGAACTCTTGGAGTAAAGTGTGTTCTATTTTTCCTTCCTCCAATATTAAGGTGATCTTGCAGGCAGAGAGCCAGCTCTGCAGCTTTAATATTTACCTGCCCTCGTCCCACTGCCACCTGCATTCAGCACACACACAGCCTACACACGCGCAAAGTTCCTCTCATTTTTAATCCTAGTTTGTCCTCTCTCTGGCTTGTTTGTTTAGGAAATAGTATAAGCCGGGTTCCCTCTAGTGGACAGAATCACTTTGTCAGCTTCCGTGCCGGCTGACAGAGGCTAGCGAGGCCAGGCCTTTATTAGTGCAGGTATTAGCTGTTTTGAGAATAATAAATTCAGAGGTGGGGATTTGGAGCTTGTACATGAATTTATTTGTGTGCTGCCATAAAATAAATGAACAAGTATTTTGGAGCGGAACACTTTCCTGACTTAACGATTTTAGCATTGAAGGAAGTACTTTAATGTGCTCCCCAGTCTTGGTTATTAACAGCTACTTTAATGAAACACACAGAGCCAGATGAAAATCACAGGGAGCCCACTGTGTTGTTAAAGATTGGCTTCTAGGTCCAGGATGTAGCGCAACTGATGGAGCACTTGCCTAGCATGCAGGAAGTTCGAGGTTCAGTCCCTAGTATTGCATAGACTGGACATGGTGGTGCACACCTTTAATCTCAGCACTTGGGAGGCAGAGATAGGCGGAGCTCTGTGATTTTGAGGCCAATCTGGCCTACAAAGTAAGTTCCAGGACAGCAGGGGCTACACAGAGAAACCCTGTCTCAAAAAACAAACAAACAAAAAAATTAAGATTATCCTTGGCTACATAGTGAGTCTGAGGCCACCCTGGGCTACAAGAAACATTGTCTGCGACGGTGACCAGAACTTCTGATCTCTCCTCCTTTCCCTTTCAAAAGCAAGGGATATGCTGCTTGGATTGGAATCCAGGGCTAAGCAATCACTCTACCAAGGGAGCTACAACCCCAGCCCCTCCTTTCAAGTTTAAAGTTAAAATCATACCTAGTCACCTGTCTTCCGGGTGCTTTTCTGGACCAGCTTCTGCTGGTATCTAGTGGGGACAGGCCAGGGAGGCCACTAAATACCTCTGTAGGCATAAGTCTCGAAACAGAAAACTGTCCAGGTCGGTCCTGCCAGTGTAGAGAAACCCTGTTCTAAATAACTCACATTAAACTTGACCATGCTTCCCAAATGGCTGCCATCTAGATGGGTATGCTTAGCAAAGATTCCGGGTAGCTCTAGCCTCCTGGAACCAACAAGAAATGGTGTCTATCCTTCCTCGTTTACTGTTGGACTCCACAGTCGGGGCAGTGCCCCCTCCGTTGTGTTGAGATACAGCTGTTTTATAGAATGAACTCTGGAAGAGTCATTACTGGAAGAAGCCAGGTGTTGCCACTCAGGAGCGTTCACTTCCCCTTCTGAGCCATCCTGTCGATGGTGGTCACTGCTCCTATTTCCTGCTGCAGTTGGCCTTGTAACTTGCCTGTGGGCTCTGCGGCAACCTATTCTGGTGCTGGGGTTTGTCCCACTTCATCGCTGTTTTTACTTGTTTGTTTTGGGTGCTGGAGTTTGTACCTTGGTGCTTAGCTAGGCCGGCAGTCTACCACCAGGCCACACCCCCCCCCCCCCCCCCCCAGAGCAGAAATGGTTTTAAAGTCTAAGCTAAGTTGTTCTTACTCCGGACAAGCCTCGCTTTTTGTAATTTACTGGCGTTTGTGTAGTGCCCTTTGAATGCATGAAGTATGTACCTGGGCATCCTCCTTGATGTCTGCCATAATATTAATCCTTTATTAGTTTGCTCCCTTTCTGGCTTTAGTATTTTTTTTTTTAATACTTAGCTATTTTCACAAGTGTAATCTGAACTCCTCTTAGTTGGAAAATGGAGGCTGGGGCCAGATGCAGTTCTTAGCAGTGCTGAGTTGACACCTTCGACAAGATACTTGGTTGTTGATTAATTGTGTCTCACAGGTTCTTTCCCCTCTGTGTTCCCCCTCATTTCTGATCTCGTGTTTCTATGCTTCCCTCCCCTGTAATACTGACCCCCAGTATGCTATTTGCTGCTTGAACCTGTGTCATTTGTTTTATCTTTATTGGTCTTTGATTTGCTTTTCTGTTGTTTTACATTCTTTGCTTATTTACATATTTTTGAATCCTTTGGCCCCACTGGTGAGTTTTCTTCTGACTCTAGATTAGTCCAACCATTATTACAAGTCTAAGAGGACTGATTTATGAGGCCGACAGTAGTGCCCGTCAGAGAGTTCAGCAGGTAACGTGCTTAGCGCAAAAGCCTGATGACCCGAACTTGATCCCTGGGAACCCTATAAAGTTGGAAGGGACTGAATCAATTACACAAAGCTATCTTCTGCCTTCCGTGTGTCTGGCACCCCATCACACACACACATACTTACATTATAATAAATGAAATTAAATTTGAAAAACTAAGGCCAGAATATTCTTCCCTTGAACTTGATTCTCTTACAAGTTTTTCATTCTCTGTAATGGTTGAATGTCAGAGAAGCAGTGCTTAATAGAACACCCCACAATAATGGGAAGGCTCTGTGACAGATATGTGACCCACTTGGTCACCACCAGCTAAGCACAGTCACTGAGCATTTGAAATGTGGTTTGTGATTTAATTAATCTGAATTAAAATTGAATTAACCCCTGTGACTAGGGTTGCCTGTTGGACAGGACAGATGTGTTTTATTGATCTCCACAATGTGGTCATCAGGCCAGCATCACCCAGGCACTGGTTAGAAGTAAAAACAGCTGAACGTGGTGGTTCATTCCTGGTAATTCCACTACTTAGCAGATGGAAGCAGGAGAATTGCTGAGAATTCAAGGCTAACTTGGCCTATGTAGTGAGTTGCAGGCCAGCCTTTGCTACAGAGAGAGATCCTTTAAACAAAACAAAACTAAGCTGTACATGGTAGTGCGCCCCGATGTTCCCAACACTCAGAAGGCAGAGGTAAGCTGATCTCTGTGAGTTCAAGGCCTAACTGGTCTACAGAGTGAGATATAGGCCATCTGGAGTCACATGATGAGACCTTGGCTCAAAAATTCAAAATACAAAAAACAAACAAAAAAGAAAAACAAACAAACAAAATCCCAGCAAAACAAAAGTAAAAACTAAACCAAAGTAAGACCCACAGGTGATTGTACACACCGAGTCTAAGAAGTAATGGTGCTGGGGTGAGCATTGGAGCCACACAAAGTGTGACAAACCTGCCACTGCCATCTGCCCTCAATGATGCTGATTTAGTTGGCGTTAGGTATGACTCGGTTTGGGGGTTTTAAAAAAATATCCCCCAAAGTACTTCTAATTGTGCAGCAAAGATGAATGGCGCTCAGCGTCTGTGGGTATCTGCGTCACCTGGCCTCTGGTAAACTCAGGTCTTGACCAGTCCCTTTGCTGGTCATTGGTATGTAAACAGGGATGCAAAGGGATGCAGAGCTCCCCCTAAACAGCCCTGACCTGTATCTAGAACGCACCCTTGTGGCGTCTGAAGGAATGCTTTTTGTGTGTGTGTGAATCCTTGTCATTGTCATTGGGGTGTTTGCACTAATGCTTCCTAGTTTCCATGTTTTATTAGCCAGTGAATTTTTGATTTTTTTAGTGTTTTTTGCGCCTTTCTGAGCTGTCCCAGTATCATTAACATTTTGGTCCTTTAAGTTGCTTGAGAAGCCTACTAATGACAGCTTGTCACTTCACAGTCGGCTTGCCTGTTCCTTAGGGTGCAAGTTGGAAAGCCTCGGGGTCAGAATGTTCTGTGGTAGGGAAGGGAGAGCCCCACCCCCAGTTCCCTCACTCAGCCTCATGGCAGTCAGCTGAGGGGGGTTGGCGTGGAGCCATGACAGCAAGGTGTCTGGAACATTCAGATCCGCGCTCACTCTGGACCACAGGCTGCTGCGTCAGGAGTGTTACATTCCCTTACAGTCGTCTGTCTTTGGAGCCAGGAGGAAATGGGTAGTAGGTGACTCTTTAGGATGGTTTTTGTTTTGTTTTGAAGGTCTTACTCTGTAGCTCAGGCTAGCCTGAATTTTCTACATAGTTCAGCCTGGTCTCAAGCTTACAGCAGCTCGGTATAGAAGGATACATGTGTAATTCCAGCCCTTGGAAGGCTGGGGCAGGATGCTGGGATTGAACTCAGGGCCGTGTGTGTATGCTCTGTGGCTGAGCAGTGTATATTTCAAGCTCCAGGCTGTTGAGTTTTTGTTTTTTAGATTCATTTTTATTTTATGTATATGACTGTTTTGCTTACATGTATGTCTGTGCACCATGTGTCTGCCTGATGCCTGCGGAGGCCAGAAAAGAACATCAGATGACTTGGAACTTAGTTAGAGATGGTTGTGAACTGCCGTGTAGGTGCTTGGGATCAAACCCAGGTCCTCTGCAAGAGAAATAAGTGCCCTTACCCACTGAGCCATCTCTCCTGCCCACTTGCTGAGTTTTACATTAGTTAAATCCTGTTTTGTGTACAGAAAGCTTCCATTTGGCAGTTAGCCTTTGTTAGGAATTGTTATTAGCTGTTTATTTCTGGATATTCCATAAGAATTGATCCAGGGTTAGAAAATCTATAAAGAGCAAACTCAACTTATGAAAACTTTTCTTAAAAATGTGCTCCAAAATTTCTTCCTTCTCTGATGACGAACTCTCGTGTCAGTCCTTGTGCTGCCTACCATAAAATCTTAGGTGTAAGTAGAAGTGAATGCACAATGTCTTAGCCCGTGAAGACAGAGGTGGCCAATCATTATCACATTCTGCTGCTGTACCTACCAACATACCGGAAAGCCTGGAATCAGAAGGAGCTGTGCACGATGGCTCACACCTGCAATCATAGCACACGCGGCCCAAAGCAGTGTCTTTATTAACCAATGAAAGCAACACAAAGACAGAAGGATCTCCTACACCAGCTTATCACATAGCTGTCGTCTCACGAGGAGGTTGAAGTGTGGCGTGATCAGCCCAGATTTGATGTGCAGTTCAAAGACCTAGAGAAATGGCAGGGCGGTCCCATCAATTTTGGTTTCGTTGTACTGACAACCTCAGTTGGCATCATGGACCATTAAGAAGCTAGACAAAAGCACACAGGAGGAAAAACACTGGGGATTCTTCGTCTAGCGACGCAAAACATATATATTAGTAAAACGCTTCAGTGGTAAAAATAAAATAAGAAAATTTTAAAAAAAAGCATCTTGGAGAAGGGTTGGTTTGGACTTACGGGTCCAGGGGTGTAGTCCATTGTGGCAGGGAAGACATCGCATCAAGAGCAGGAAGCCAGCTTTATGTGTGCACTCAGAAAGTAAGGGACAGCCAGGAAGTACGCCTGGTTCAAGGCCCACCCGAGTCCCAGCTTCCTGTGAGGTTTCACAGCCTAAAGGTTCCACAAACAGCACCACCAGAAGCAAATATTCAAGTGAGCCTATGGGTGATGGGGGGCATTCTCATTCAAACCACAACAGTGCCCCCTGGAGCCTTCTGCTCTCCCACCTTCCTAACATGGAGCAGACCGTGCTCAAAACTGGCTTCTTCCGGGTGGTGGGAGCAGAAAGATGTTGCCTGTGAAGGCTCCGGCGACAGTGAGTGAAGGCGTGTGTTCATGGGTCTAGGAAGTGCATGCCAACTGCATGTAGACCCATGACCAGCATGGAACCAGCAGTTGCGCCCTGAGCTAGAGGCAGAATCCAGAGGTTCTCAGAAGAGCATCTGCAGTGCTACAGATCTAGGGTGACAAGTTTAGTGAAAAATGAAGGGAAAGGTTTGGACCAGAAGCATGAGGCTCAGGCTGGAGAGATGGCTCAGAGGTTAAGAGCACTGACTGCTTTTCCAGAGATTGTGAGTTCAATTTCCCAGCAACCACATGGTGGCTCACAACCATCAATAATGAAATCTGGTCCCCTCTTCTGGCATGCAGGCAGATGTATGATACAGAGCACTGTACATATAGTAAATAAATCTTTTCTTTTCTTTTTGGTTTTGTGAGACAGGGCTTTTTTATATAGCTTTGGAGCCTGTCCTGGCACTCACTCTGTAGACCAGGCTGGCCTCGAGCTCACAGAGATCCTCCTGCCTCTGCCTCCTGAGTGCTGGGATTAAAGGTGTGCACCGCCACCACCCGGCTAATAAATAAATATTTAAAAATAATTTTAAAAAGCATGAAACTCACCCACTGGTCTATGAAATGTTTCCTTCAGCCTCATACTGGAACAAAGGAATGAACACAAAACTGTAATAGCTGGGTAAAGAGTGGAGTCTTTTGTTGGTTGTAGTCAAGTGGCAAAGGGGATTTTTGCCCCTTTGAGGGAAGGTGAATGACTAGAAAAGGTTGGACTCTCGAAGGAATTTGATGTCTGGAAATTAATGCTGTCTAACTTTGTCTTTCCCCTTGGCCATGTACCTAGTGTGTGTCAGTTCCTGGAGCTGTGTCAAAGTCCAGAAGGTGGCTTTGGAGGGGGCCCTGGGCAGTACCCACACCTTGCACCCACGTATGCAGCTGTTAATGCGCTGTGCATCATTGGCACGGAGGAAGCCTACAACGTCATTAACAGGTAAAGCTGCAGGAGCAGTGGTGGAGACTCAAGAGGACTCCTCCTACTCTGCTGCACTGACTGTCATTTTCTTCTGCCCTCCCCACTGTTCTCAGAGAGAAGCTTCTTCAATATTTATACTCCCTGAAGCAACCCGATGGCTCTTTCCTCATGCACGTTGGAGGTGAGGTGGATGTGAGGTGAGTAGCACAGTTGCATCCACGGCTTCTGGAATGTACCTTTGCATTCACGGCTTCTACAATGTACCTTTGCACCCACAGCATCTAGAATGTACCTTTGCATCCATGGCTTCTAGAATGTACCTTTGCATCCATGGCTTCTAGAATGTACCTTTGCATCCATGGCTTCTACAATGTACCTTTGCATCCATGGCTTCTACAATGTACCTTTGCATCCATGGCTTCTAGAATGTACCTTTGCATCCACGGCTTCTAGAATGTACCTTTGCATCCACGGCCTCTAGAATGTACCTTTGCATCCACGACTTCTAGAATATACCTTTGCATCCATGGCCTCTAGAATGTACCTTTGCATCCACGGCTTCTAGAATGTACCTTTGCATCCATGGCTTCTAGAATGTACCTTTGCATCCACGGCTTCTAGAATGTACCTTTGCATCCACGACTTCTAGAATGTACCTTTGCATCCATGGCCTCTAGAATGTACCTTTGCATCCATGGCCTCTAGAATGTACCTTTGCATCCACGGCTTCTAGAATGTGCCTGTTCTTAGAGCAGTTGAACTAGAGTAACATGGCAAACTTCTGCTTTGTCCCATAGACTGGTGTGTAAATGGTGTGTCCCTGGTACAGTCACGGTCTTTGCTAATATGGCACTAAGGTCCTCCAGTGTCATTATCTTAGCTTCTTTTATCTAAAAGTCAAAATATGAGTTGGATAAAAACAAAATCAAATGCTTTAGATACAAAATACATTTGTTAGGTGCAAAATAGTTTAATGTAAGTAATTGCACAGTAATGCAGTCTTTCACCTCTCTTGGAGAAGCAAGCCTAGAATGGACTCTGTAAATATTCTCTGGTTGCATCTGATGAAATCCTGAGGGTCCTGAATACCCAAGGCACACGAGAGAGAGTTCCTCTGTGGGGTGCAGAGTGCCTTGTGGGCCAGAGACTGCAGTGTAGTGGACTTGAACCAACTGATTAGTACCTGCTAGCTCAAACCTAGTATTTTACTCAAGAAACGTATCTGGCCAGGTATGGTCTGTGATCATGATCTCAGCTTTTGGGAGGTGGAAGCAGGAGCATCATGAGTTCAAGGTCATCCTTGGCTATATCATGAGTTCAAGGCTACCTAGGCTATATGACCCTGTCAGAATTAAAAATGAAAAAAATGGAGAAAAGAAATATATTTATTATACTAGCAAGTAGCTTCCTGTCCTGTGGACAGTCTACCCATGAGGCATGTAAAGTTTACGGAATAAGTACTTCTCAAATGCAGTGAGTCATTAAGATTGTATATCATTTAGTGTGGGAAGAATACATTTTTGGGAGGAGGTGAAGATTTATATTAGAATGATAGAGCTATCTTTTGTGTGTGTGTGTGTGTGTGTGTTTTGTGTTATTTTTGTGTCAGGGTCTCCCTGTGTGGCCCTGGCTGGCCTGAACTTGTTATATAGACCAGCCTAGCCTTGAACTCATAGAGATCTGCCTGCCTCCCCAAAGTGTCTGGCCTCGTAGTGGATTCCTGAGCACATTCTTCACAGTGGTATGCTAGCTATGTAGCTTTGGGCATAACTGTTACATCTTTTGCATGGTTAGCATAGTGTCTTCAGAAAAGCCAACAAGGAACCGGTGCAATTGCTCACAGGTAAAGGCATTGATGTCACAAGGAACCCTAAGTTGGGTTCCTGGAAGAAGGAGTGAACAGACCACACAGATGCCCTCTGACCACACATGTGCTCTAGTAGGTGCATACCCACCTGACACAGACACATGATGATGATAATTTTTAATAATGTTAAGGAAAGTTGGCCAACCAGGGACTGGAGAGATGGCTCTGTGGCTAAAAGCACCTGCTGTTCTTCCAAAGGACCTGGGTTTAATTCCCAGCAACAACTGTGTGTAACTCCACCTCCAGGGGATCCGACCCCCTCACACATACGTACATGCAGGCAAAACACCAATGCCCATAAAATATAAATAAATAAATCATTTTTATAAAAAAGAAAGAAAGTAGGCCAACCAAATAGGCCTTGTGCACCTCCTACAAGGCCCTAGCCACTGAGCTCTGGAAATGCGGGTCTGTGCTGAGCTCTGGAAACGCGGGTCTGTGCTGAAGTCCTGAGCAGCTTCTGCACCCGGACCTGAGAGGAGCGCTTGAGCATAAGCTCAGCGGTTTCTGGTAGCATCTAAAAGTGTGTAGTGCCAGGCTCTAATGATGGGGCTTCGTCACCCCTCCAGGAGAGGGCACACTCTTCTGAGTGGCTTTCGTTGTCAGTTGTATCCTGGGTACTTAACCTGCTGTCGGTCTGCTGCCTGAACAAGGTATAGAGACTTCCCTGCCTGCCTTAACATGAGGCCAGAGCTTAGCTAGAGGCCACGCTGCTGTTAGAGAGTAGTGGCAGCTTGCAAGGCAGTTTAGTTTTTAATAATTAATTGAGCCGGATGTGGTGGTGTGTGCCTTTAATCACAACACTTGGAAGGCAGAGGCCAGCCTGGCCTATCGAGTGAGTTCCAGGATAACCAGGGGTATGCAGAGAAACCCTGCCCCGAAAAATCATAAACAAACAAACAAACAAACAAACAAATAATAGATTGGAGTTGGGCATTGTAGCACACACAGAGCATCCACATTCAAGGAGCAGAGGCAAGAGGGTAGTGAGTTCAAGGTCTGCCTGGCCTACATTGAGAAACCCTGTCTCAGGATAACTGGGTGTGGTGGCACAGCCTTTAGTCCCAGCATTCCAGAGGCAGGGGCTAGACAAATGCAGGGCAACTTCTGCCAATTTGATGTGTCCCATCAAGGAGCACCTGGCTATAATCCCCTTACTGTGGTCCTGGGACTGCTCTGCCATTGAGCCCACGATTGTTATTTATACAGTGGATGGCAGATCAGACCTGCAGATGGCCTCCAGTTTCCTCGTCTTACCTGGCTTCTAGAACATTAATTCCAATTTTTCGACTCCACAGTTCTTTGTTTTTCCTTTGTATAGAAGCACCAGCCTGTGCTCAGGAGAGGAGGTTGGAAACAGAGGACAGGTCACACCCGGAGGCAGCTTGCTCCAGTGCCTGGCTGGGCAGAGATGGCCTCTTGATCTCTGGGGCCTAGAACAACGCCTGGTGGTTTCTGAGCATGCCTTACTCAGCTGTGGGTATTTTCTGGGCACCTCAGAAACTTCCCATTCACGGTTAAGGAAGGAGCCTTGACTAGCTGGGCTTGGTCTGTACTCCCAGACTCCTACTCAGGAGACTTTGCAGAATTACAAATTAAAGGGTAGCCTGGCAACTTTGAGACTGTCTCAAAATAAGAAGTAAAATGAAAGATTGAAACGCAGCCCTAATTTAGAGCATTTACCTAATATATGCGTGTGTCTCAGGGTTTCTGTTTGCTGCGAGACACCATGACCACAGCAACTCTTATAAAGGAAAACATTTAATTGGGGATGGCTGTAAGTTCAGAGGTTTAGTCCATTATCATCATGGCGGGAAGCATGGTGGCATGCAGGCAGATGCGGTGCTGGAGAGGTAGCTGAGAGTTTTACACCCAAATCAGCAGGGGAAAAGAGCCTGGCTTGAACTTCTGAAACCTCAGCCCCTCCTCCTTGTGATATACTTCCTTTAACAGAGCCACACCCACTCCAACAAGGCCACACTTCCTAATTGTACCACTCTCTATGGACTAAATATTCAAACACATTAGTCTATGGTGGGGGGGCTAGGCGGGGGCATTCCTAGTCAAACTACAAGACTATGAGACACTGGATTCCACCCTAGTACTGGGAAAACAAACTACAGCCTGGCAGTGGTGGTTCATGCCTTTAATCTCAGCATTCATGAGGCAGAGGCAGGTGGATCTCTGTGAGTTCGAGGCCAGCCCGGTCCACAGAGTGAGTTCCAGGACAGCCAGAACTACACAGAGAAACCGTCTCAAAAAACCAAGAAAGGAATTGTGATTTATTCATTTTCTGAATTAACTGTAAAATTCAGAGTGTTCTCTGGGGATAGAGGAGAGACAGCAAGTAATGGAGCAAGATGTGTTCAAGGGATGAGAAGTTGGTTGAATGCAACTGAGTTGTAGGAGGCTGGGGGCACCAGTGGGAATGAAGAGCTGGAGGGACAGGCTCATTACAGAGGCTGGCAAATATATTCTGATGGATTTTCAGGAGGCGGTGATATGATCTGATTTGTACTGTGCTAGTTCTCTGGGTGCAGTAAATGGGTTACAGTGTTTTAGCAAATGCCCTCTGGTTTCTGAGCTGGAAGGAGGGAGACAAACAGGTTGATCCAGGCGGATGATAATGACTTGGGTTTGGATGTCGGTGGTGAGGGAGGAGAAAAGCAGACAAACTGGAGAGCTGTGATGCTAGCTAGAGACGGAGACAGGAAGAAACTACATGACAATTTGTGCCTTGTTCCCTCCCCTTCTTTCTGTGTGCTCTAGGACTAGTGGTTTTGGTATCTGTTGTGTGACTTTTCCTGGTTGTCCTTTTCTGTGCGTCTCAGATAGGGAGGGCACCAACAGATGGAAGAAATTTTCATCCAAGCCCTGCCTGTTGAACCATTGAATGTGTTGGGGTTGTGCATAAGCGTGGGTGACTTAGGCAACGGCATCCCCAAAAATCATGAGTGGTGGTTCACAAAAGCTGCATCATTGGAATTCCCAGCCCCAATCAGTCTTCCACTTCCTATGTATTCTCATGCCACCTAAACCCCACATGTCGCTGTGGAGGTCAGGGTGCGTGGCTGGAGTCTCTAAAGATCTCCCCTGCCCTTCTCTAATGAGGGAACACAGATAAGCCTAATCTTCTGAGTCTCACATGGGTAATCACAGGTGCTCTGATTTTAAGATGGCAACCATCATGTCCTGTCTAGGAGGCCAGGATTCTACACTACCTCACCCCTTCTCCTGGTTTTCACATTCTTATATTCTGCAGTGTTCCCTGAATCTTGGCGTTATATATATGGTTGTTTGCTGAGCAACAATATAGAACATAGCACGATACTTCCAGCAGTTTGACCCTCTAAGGGTGTCTCCTTCAAGGAGCATGTCACCCTGTGCCACATAGAGGAAGGCAGTTGCACGGGGATTTCTCCTGCAGACTTTGGATACTGATGCTCCTGGATGGGTGGGGGGGGGGACATAAAGCTCAGCTTCTGTTTCATGTCGAACATCAATATGGGGGATCACACACTCACCATTCCAGCATGGCGACATGCTGATTCCTACCACATGGGCAAAGCTGGCCACATTGGAACTGCCCCCATGGAAGCTCTGCCTTCAAGACAGCTTAGGCTTGGTCGCTGTCCTCTCTTTCTTAGCAGAGGCCATGGAACTGTACTCCCCCAACTCATCCTTGGTTCCGCCATTATTGCTGTGTTCCTCATCCCGGGGAGGTGGGGGCTGTGTTTCTATCCATCCTCAGTACAGAGGGCAATAACAGAGCAAAGAAACAATCTAGCCATGTTAGCCGGTCACTAGAATTGTCACCCTGAGTCAACCTTCTTCCTCCTACGCACTCTCTAGACCTAAGACCTTGTGCAACTGGGCCAGGATTCCTGCAGCTAGTGTGGGGGTGGGGTTCAGAAAAGGAGTGACCGGAGTCTCCACTAAGGAGTCTGGTGTCCCTCCCCCTTCCTCCTCCCACACAGGAATATTAATAGACATTATCTTGTGAGGATCTCATTCAAGTAATCACAGCTGCTCTGATTTCAAGACTGTAGCAGCCATGTCACACCCAGAGGACAGAATTCCACAACTGCCTCCCCTGTCACTTCTTCCACTGATGCAAGGCAGACTGCATCACAGCCCCCCACACCCTCATGAGGACCCAAGAGCCTCTGAAAACACTACGGAGCCTTTGTGAGAGGCTCAAGGCCTGGAGGAAATTAGATCATACCTTCAAAGTTAACATATGGTAAATGGCAACATTTGGCGCTGGCACGCTTGCCCCTTGCCTGCTCTGGATGCCCCTGCTGTGCCTTTGCCAGTGGGAGCCTGGCTGGTCACAGTGCTGGCAGGATAATCATGCCCATGGCTTCCGTAGTGATTCTTGTGGAATGCCTCAGTAAGTTTGGCTTCATGTTAAGTCTATACAGCAAATAAGATGGAAGCCAAACTTTGTTTTCCTTCCCTTTCATGTTCTGTCTGAGCTCTTAGAAAAGAATTTCTGAGTAGGATTAAAACAAATAATTTCTGTCTTTCCATGCTGGGTATTTGACACAAAACAGTCTCTGGGTGTGTTCCATGACAGATGGAGAAGATGGAAGAGCGTCCTGAGAAGAATTAGGGCTGAAGAATAGAACCACAAGAGTTAGCTCAAATGAATACATTTTGTTTTATCTTGGTGCAACAGAGTATGCATGGTATATGCAAAGCCAGGATTAGATCCCTAGAATATCACCCTGCACAAAAGACCAAAATATATGTTTCTTTCTTTTTCTTTTTCTTTTTTTTGGTTTTTTTGAGACAGAGTTTCTCTGTAGCTTTGGAGCCTGTCTTGGAACTAGCTCTTGTAGACCAGGCTGGCCTCGAACTCACAGATAATCCACCTGCCTCTGCCTCCCAAGTGCTGGGATTAAAGGCCACCACCATCCGGCCCTTTAAAAAAAATTGAAACAGTGTCTCAAGTATTCCAATCTGGCCTCAAAAGTGCTATGTACCTGAGGATGACCTTGAACTTGTGATCCTCCTTCTTCTACCTTTTGGTGCTGACATTATGGACATGCACTACCATACCCAGTTTGATCAAACCTTGGCAAGCACTTTACTAACTGAGCCGTATCCTAAACCTTGTTCCTACTTTTTCACTGAAATGTGGGTTTCTGTGTATGTCTGGCGAAGGGCTTGACGTCAGCGTTCTTTTCTCTAGAGGTGTAAGGATGCCTGCTCCTGTCTCGTTTGTGTGGCCCAAGCAGCCATTAGAGTGTGGTGGCCTGCTTTGGAGTGTGTCTGTCCAAGGAAATGTAGAGCTGACCTTTCACACACATCCAGACAGAGGTCGCCAGTCTGCCGCCGTGAGATGTCTCAATGAGTGAGGAGAGCCTCAGCCACGCCTGGATGGGATGCTGGGGACTGTCCTACGTCTGTGAAAGAAGGCTGACTCTGTTTTTGAGATGATTGTTATGGCCGCCGATTCCTCAGATGTAGGTCTGCCTGTGTGGAGGCAGGCAGAGTAGAATGTCACGTTCCTTCCCTGAAGCCGTGTCGTGAGCAACTCTGTCCAGACAGATTGGCACACCTCTCGGAGACCCAGGAAGCATGGCTGTGCCGAGAGAGACGGAACATGGCAGCAGCTTACTGGGCACAGGGAACAGTCTACCCGGGCAGTTTACCGAGCCTCTTGTCCTGGCTTCTGCTGGGAGCTAACGCGTTTCCCTCTGTTTCTGTTTTCCAGAAGCGCGTACTGTGCCGCCTCGGTGGCCTCTCTAACCAACATCATTACTCCAGACCTCTTCGAAGGCACGGCCGAATGGATAGCAAGGTGAGAGAAGTCACGTGGCCCCAGTCCTTAGAGGGCAAGCGGTCAAGAGAAGTTAAAACTTAAAAGTCTGGAAGGGAATATGAAATTATGAGATGTCTTAGGTGTTATATGTTATGCCCTTTACAAATACTTGAAATTATTTAGCTGTGTGGTAGTGGAGTGCACCTTTAATTCCAGTAGAGGCAGAGGCAGGCAGATCTCTGCGTTCAAGGCCAGCCTGGTCTACAGAGTGAGTTCCAGGACAGCTAGGGCTACACAGAGAAACCCTGTCTCAAAAAAGCAAAAATGAAAACAAACAAACCAGGCCCAAATACTTGACATCATTTTCAGAGTTTCTTTAATGTTGTGTTGCAGTTTAGAATGGCACAGGCCGGAAACTCTGGCGAGTAGTGTTGGTGGGAGTCTCGGTGACCGAAGCAGTTGGCAGTATCTCAGAACGCCCTTGTTCATGAAACCCAGTAACCCTCCTCCTACAGAAACTCTCACCCACATGCATGGAAGAGACAAAGACTTGTTTCTAAGAGCAAAAAGCCTGAAACAGGATTGGGTGTGGTGGTTCAGGGTGGACTTACCTGGCCTATAATCACAGCACTCAGAAGGCTGATGTCAGAATTCAAGGGCATCTTCAGCACCAGCTTGTGTTTCAGGCTAGCCTGGACTGCAAAAGACCCTCTTAAAAATAAAAAGCAAAAGGCATATATGTGTATACATATATATGCTGTTTATTTATTCTTATCAAAATTGTACTCATTACCATGTAAATATTAATACAGTGACATCAGATGATATACTGAGGTCATAATTTTTGTGTAACTTTCATTGTCCTGGAGTTAGCATACATATCATGAATGTATTTATCAGGAATTCATCTCCAAATTCTCTACCAGTACTACAAAGTTATTTTTCATACAGTGTGTGTCTCTTTCTCTGTCTCTCTGTCTCTGTCTCTCTCTGTCGCTCTGTCTCTGTCTCTCTCTGTCTCTCCCCCCCCCCCCCCCCCTCTCTCTCTCTCTCTCTCTCGTGTGTGTGTGTGTGTGTGTGTTCTGGGTCATTCCCCCCTGGAGCCCGAGCCCTCCTGCTTCAAATCTAGACAGATTGCTCTTAGCTTGCTGCACAGCAGGCATCTAGAAGCTTCCTTGCAGCGTGAAATTCACTTCATTTTTCTGGTTTGTTGGAACCTCTGTCCTTTTTTCATTTTAAAAATGATTACTATTCATTTTAATAAAGCATAATACTCCAAAAATTCTCAGAAAAGGGCACCTGAAAAATGCATTTTTAAGATCCTATGTGTCTTTCTCTCTCTCTCTTTTATTTATTTATTTTTTTTGCAAGCCTGCTTGGTGATCTGTCCATTCAGAGATGAATAGATTAGCAATGGTGTGGAGTGTATTTGTCTGAATTTTGTAAGCATTGTTCTATTGTCTTCTGACTGTTCATGTCATCACCGGTGAATCTGATTTTCATAGTGACTCTGGTCATTGAGGACACAGTGTTTGGTAGCCTGATGGTGATAGTTTAGAGACTGAGACGAGGCAGTCCCTGGGTGTGGCTCTTTTTTTAGGGCTCTGTTTCTCAACTGAGATGTCCCATCTTTTTATTCCTTCCCAGTGTCCTTTCCTTCACTTCACAAGGCAAGTAGGTAATTATATCCACTTAAAAACCCTTGCGGGAATCAGGTGCAGTAGCCTGCACCATAGCACAGCACCGCTCAGTGTGGTAAGGCAGAAAGACCCACTGTGTCCCGGAGTTCTGGACCAGCCAGTCTAGGCTTCCTAGTGAGACCTTGTCTCCAAAGGGTGAGGTGAGTGTGTGTGTGTGTGTGTGTGTGTGTGTGTGTATAGAGATGGCTCGGTTGTTCAGAGCACTGCCTATTCTCCCAGAGGATCCAGGTTCAATTACCAGCACCCTCATGGCCGCTCATAACTGCCTGTAACTTGAGTTTCAGGGGATCAGTACCCTCTGATGGCCTGCATGGATATGTAGCATGCGTGTGGTGCACAGGCATACATGGAGGCTAAACACTCATACATAAAATATACATATATACATAGAATAACAATTAAATAAAAATTAAAAGCTCGTGTCTAGGTCTTTTCAGCATGTAGGTAACTTGAAATTGATGTGTCTTTTTCCTGGGTGTTCATGTGTTGAATAGCTTTGAAGTGTGTCATACATTGAGGTTGGCGTATTGGAGAGAATGCATTCTGTTAGATTACTTAAAAGGATGCTTTTGTTTTTAGCAGTCAAGCCACTTAGACTCATTCTGTAAACTTCAAACAGTGTTCTGCCCTGCAGTGGGCGGCAGCTCAGATCTCAGATCAGTTTTGATTCCAGGCTGCTCAGTTTGCCTGCTGTGTATGCGTTTTCAAGGTAGAAACTTGAGCTGAAGTTGGGTTTTTCCATTGTGACTCTCCTGGCTTGTCCTCACTTTCTAGTAGCCGGTTCCTTCCTGCTAAAGATGTGGCTGCCCCGCCCTGCCCTAAGACCCAGGCTGCCACTGCTACCGCTTGGGGACTGTGGCCATCCCCTAGGCAAACCAGAAGGAAAAAAAAAAAAAACAAGAAAGAAAAAGAAAGATAGGGTGGTTCGAAGGAGACCAGTCCTCTGTTATTGTTGGCTCCAAGTTTTAACACTCCACTGAACTCCCTGTCAGCTGGGCCTCGGAGATGGTTTGCCCTGTATTGGGGTGTCCAGCCCGGTCGACGGGAAGGCTCCCTAGCAGGTCACTCACTGAACGTGAGGTCTGACTGAACCAGTTTATTACTACCTTTGAGCCTCAGACATATTTCATTTGTGCCAGCTGATGGTGTGTTAAGTATATAATCTAGAATACATGGGATTCAAGCAAGTTTGCCTGTGGTGGTGACCACAGTGCCTGCCACCATCCAGGGCCGTCGAGTCTCCTGGGCAGTTTTGTTTGACTTTTGCCCTTTTCCTCCATCACCTCCTCATGTGCCTGTCCTGAGACTTTGAGAGTCTTTATGGGTGATGATGAACCGTGGTGGGGATCATTCTCAGCGTGTGTTAGGCACCTCGCAGGACTCCCATTTGGAAGCACACAGATTTCGGACCAAGAAATTGCGTTGCAGTACTTCTTTGGCAACTTCTCCTTTATTTTTGTTTTTGAAACAAGGCTTCACTGTGAACCCAAATCCGACTGTTAGCACCTCTGCTCCTCTTGCCTCAGTCTCCCGAGTGCTGGGATTGTAGGCGTATGTCCGCATACTCAGCTTGCTCCTTGGATTTTGTTTGTTTGTTTGTTTGTTTGTTTGAGACAGGGTTTTTGCCCGGCTGTCCCGGAACTCACTCTGTAGACTAACCTGGCCTCAAACACAGAGATCCGCCTGTCTCTTCCTCCCGAGTGCTGGGATTAAAGGTGTGCGCTACCACCACCTGGTATCATTTTTAACGATATTTTATCAAATTTATTCTTAGACAGTTTTACATGTGTATATTGCGTCCTGGCTTCTTTCACCCTCATTCCCCCTTGTCTCCCTCCCACCAGTTTCCCACCCTCTCTCCAAGTCCCCTCCCCACATGCGTGTCTTTCTGTTCTGTTTTGTGACTCAGTGAGTACCCAGGGTTGTCTGCGAAACCGTGGCTTTGGAGCTATCCACTGGAGCCTGGTGGGCTCCTCAGTGGATACACAACTCAAGACCATGGCTGCCCCTCCCGCAGAATTCATCAGGTGGGGGCGTAGGGTCCCGTGAGCCCCTCCCCTATCCAGGAGGAACCATTGGCAGACCCTGTGCAGGTCGCTGCAGGTGACCACGGATGCTATGCGATCAGTCGTGACCCCAATGGCTGCAGGTCCTCTGAAAGAGCAGCCAGTGTTCTGCCTGACAGATAGCGTCCCACAGCCCCTAGATTCTTCCCAACCCCCTCAGATGTTCTCTGAGCTGTAGAGGGAGTGGTATCAGAGTCCTGTCAAAGGATGAGCCCTGGGCATCCCTCATTTTCAGCACCTTGATCAGCCGTGCATGCTCTCATTCACTGCTGTTAACTGAGGAAGCAGGCTTCTCCCGGCATTCCGAGCCTCCTGTGGCTGGTCGGCCTAATTGTTTTTATTAAGCCCATTGAGGGTCTGTTTTCTATCTCTTAACGTTTTCTTGTATTTTCCCAGAGATTCCCTTACTATTTACCTTCTCGTCCTTCCCTAAATCTTATTTTTAATTTTCTAGAGTTCAGTCCCCACCCCCCCCCGTACTAATTTTTTATATTCTTGGATGTTCGGCTCTGTCATCCTTGTAGCTTTCTTCACACGATGTTATCTAAGATACAACTTTAAGGGCTACAGAGATGGCTCAACAGTTAAGAGCACTGGCTGCTCTCTCAGAGGACCTGAGTTCAACTCCCAGCAGAACAGTTCACATCCTTCTATAATTCCAGTTTCAGGGGATCTCATGCCATTTTCTGGCCTCTATGGGCACTGCACATGGTGCACAAACATACATGCAGGCAAAACACCCATACACTAAAAATAAATGAATCTTTACGAAGTAAAGGTGAGATTCAACATGAAGCAGTTTTCATCTGTGCCCAGTGAGGTCTCCTCCACTTTGCTTTCGAGCAAGGGGCTCTCTTACATATCAGAGATTTGCACACATACCTAGGCCTTAGCTACTCTGTTCGTATTGAGTCCAATACTAACGGGCTGATGAGAAGTCATGTACATAAAAGCGAGTTAAGACCACGCTGTCCTCCAGGGAGTTTTCATATTTCGGCACCAATACGACTCTGTTCTTGAGCGCATACCACACAATACATATATATTTGCATGCTTTCTGACAAGAAAAAGCACTATTAATAAATAGTGTAACCCCAAATAATAGTTGCAATAAATGGATATTTTCTTTTACTATTTAGTTTTTTTTCTTTTTTTAAACATAGTCTCATTATGTAGCTCTTTGCTCTTGCTATTCTGGAACTTACTGTGTAGACTGGGACTAAAGGCGTACGCTACTATGTTTATATTAGGGATTTTAAATATATAGAAAAATTCTAACATTTAAACACAAAGTTTATTTTTGAGCATTTACAAGCTGGGCACACTCTTACAATTAGGGGTTTTATTATTAGTGTTTGTTTATACAGGATCTCCTCTGTAGCCCAGGCAATCCTCTGTAAAGGTGTGCACCACCACCACCTGGCATCCAAAACAAATTTAAAAAAAACCTAACAACAAAAACAAAGCAAAAATCTGAGGTGTGGTGTCTCACGTCTGTATCCCAGCACTTGAAGATTGGCGCTAGGGCAAAACAGGGGCATCAGGAAGCTCAGTGCCAGCCTGGGCTACTTGAAATCCCGTCTCCAACAAACAGAACCAGGAAAGAAAGAAACTGCAAGTGAGGGAGGTGGGGCATGGTTCAGTGGTGAGCACTTGCCTAGCTGTGAAGTCCTGGGTTTGATCTCCAGAGTTGGAGCCAAACAGAGGAAGCTAGACAAAAGCAGACGCATTCACTAATAGACCTGGTACTCAAGGTAACCCAAACCAGCTGTCCTGGAACTCACTCTGTAGACGAAGCTGGCCTCGAACTCACAGAGATATACCCGCCTCCTGAGTGCTTGGATTAAAGGTGCGCGCCACCACAGCCCAGCTCAATTTTATTTTAACATTGATTCTTCTACATATAGGACTTTGTGACTTTCTCCAATGCGCATTAACCTGTGCTACTACATTTCTTATACAAGTGGACAGTTTCTAAATTTCCAAGCCTTCTGGCTTTGTTTTCTAGGAAGAGGAATCTGCAAGCATTAGTACATCAGGGACCTGGGAGATAGTTCAGCACACAAAAGTGTTTCCTGTACAGCATGAGGCCCTGAATCCAATCCCCAATGCCCATGTGAAAAGCCAGGCATTGGGGCACATGCTTGTGTCCCAGCACTGGGGAGGTGGAGTTAGGGGATCCCTAGAATTCATTGGCCAAGATGTCCTAGCCAAAAATATGATCCCCAGGTTCCAGTGAGAGACTCTCAAAAAACAAAGTAGGTAACTATCCTGAGGAACAACACCCAAAGCTGACTTCTGGTCTGCACACACATGCACACATACATACATACACACACGCACATATATATATATATGTATATGCATTTATATACATATATATATACACACATTTACATAACATACTTACATGCATGCAAGTTCATAAATCAGTGTATTTCTATCCATGATGGTAACACCTTATGCTTTAATCAGAGCAAGCTCACTCTCCGCCACACAGAATACAGAGATGACGCTTGTCCCCCTATGTGCACTTGCCATAGTATTGCTTCTCCCCTCTCCTAGGTGCCAGAACTGGGAAGGTGGCATCGGTGGGGTGCCAGGAATGGAAGCCCATGGCGGCTACACCTTCTGTGGCTTGGCTGCGCTGGTCATCCTCAAGAAGGAACGCTCTTTGAACCTGAAGAGCTTGCTAGTGAGTAGCTGTTGCACCCTCCTCTCCCCAAGGTGATGATGGGAGGTTCGGTGATGGGAGCCTGATCTGGAACCATGAGGAGGGCTGTGATGGGGAGGGCTGCTGAGCATGGAGTCTGTGGGCTCAAGGTGCGGTTTTTGGTGCTCAGCACAGATGCGAGTCTGCCAAAACAACTGCTCTGGGCTGGCGCCCTTCTCCTACCTCTCTCTCTGGCTGCTTGGAGGTTTCTGCACAGACCCTGAGTGGTCGTATGTCCTCCGGCCACCTGGAATGAGTACCTTCCCAATTCCAGAGAAAAATAGCGATGGCCCCCCCGGATTCAGTATTACCAGCTGTCTTAGAATCTCCTAAGAGAAGAAACTATGAGAAGAGCTTTGAAGCATTTTAGGGCCAAAGATTTATCACCTGTGAAAATGTTGTATCTGCATTCCAGCGAGTTCTCCAGGCAGAGTGGGAATGAGGGGAGGTGGTGGGAAGGTGGGGGTGGGGTTGCTGTCAGGAGGTCTGAGCATCTCTTTTAGACCCTAAGCTCTTGGCCGGTGTTCAGAAACCAGTCAGCTTAAGGGAAGCCTAGAACACACAGAGAGAATGTATTCCCTTTGTCTGTTAGAGAGCATGCGGTCCCCTGGCCATCATCAAAGCAAACCAGCTACAACTGACATTCAGCTCTCTCTGCGAACAGATGCCAGGCCCTCATTGTTGAGCCATTGTGAAGCCCTCTAAAGAGCTGCTTTTCTATTTTGTGGTGTAACAAGCAGCATTTAGACCTCATTGTGAAAGAAAGCCTCTCACACGGCATACTCTATGAAGGTTCTGGAAAGTTGATACCGGATGACCAACTTTGTAAATACTTTTTTCAAATCTGATCACCACCAAGAGATGAAATGTAAAGTCCCATGTTGTAGGCAAAAATGAGGACTAGAGTAGTGAATGCCTAAGTTATAATGACAATACTGTAGGCTTGAACCCTGCCTCTGCTTCTCAGCCTAGAACCCCTGGGCCAATTGCGTAATCTGCTCTAGCTGCTTTGTCGCTTTTCCTTCTGGAAGGTAGAAATAATAATCCGTATTCTTTGAGGGTTACAGAAGAGAACATACATAAACAGCCTTGTAGATAGGAGGTACTCTCCAAATGTAAGTTCTCCCTTTCCCAGAGACACCCCCACTTCCCTCCCTTTGCTATAAATAGCCAACACCTGAGCTGGCAGAGGTGGTGGTGGAGGCGCACACCTCTAGTCCCAACACCAGGGGGCAGAAGCAGGTGGATCTCTGTGAGTTTGAGGCCAGCCTGGTCTACAGAGCAGTTCCAGGACACCCAGGGCTACAAAGAGAAACCCTATCTGAAAAAAAAAAAAAAAAAAAAAAAAAAAACGGAGAGAGAGAGAGAGAGAGACAGAGAGAGACAGAGAGAGACAGAGACACAGAGAGAGACAGAGAGAGAAACACCTATATCATGTAAGGGCTTTTGATAGCCAAGGGAAGTGGAACCAGCCCATGGCTTTAGGCACTGGAACAAAAGCAGTTAACCTGGCTTGAATCCACTCACATTGTGGGGTTAGTAAAAGCATAGAGTGTCCCCCTCCCTTTCCTTCTGAATGCTTAGCCCACTGCCATTAAATGGCAGTCCCCGAAGCACAGGGTTCATTTTAGGCTGGCTAGGGAGGTGTTTCCGTCTAAATCCGCAGGCCTTTGTCCTTTTAAGGATCCGAGACTGACTTGTGCTGCCGTGACCCGGGAGGGATAGAATGGAAGCTCCATTGTAGTCATGGGCGGTCCAGGTTTCCCTCTAAAGAGTCCCTTGGGTCTCCGTGCCGGAGCTCAGTCTACGAGTACTCCAGGCACTGGGCATAACACACTGTTCCCTTTCAGTGGGGCAGCTTTGAGGCCTCGGGCTGGGAGGAAGAGAGCTTCGTATCTGCCCAGCCAGTCGGCTCTGCTCAGCCTTCAAGGCTATCTTGATGGAGTGTGTTCAAGAAATGTGGCCATAAGCCAGAAGTGGTGGTATCATTTGTAGCCTCTGGGTAACGAGTGCCAGCGTACAGCTTCAGAATAAGATTTTCCTTCTGTCACCTAACCAGGTTCCCCAGGCTAGACCAGGGAGTTATCATTTGGTAATTAGGGTCATAGATTAGAATCTACCTTCAGTCCTGTTCCGGAGTGAATGTCCTCAGGGTCCAGGTGAGACAGGACTAGCTTGATGTCAATTCATGCGATCAGCCCAACATTTCCCCTTCTGTTTGGAACATGTTCCCCTGAGCCATGATGAGAAGAGACAGGTGACCCTGCCCGAGTTTTCTGCCCCAGGCTGTGTTTAAGAGACCTTTGCTGGCCTCCCATACCGGCGTGGCCTCTCCACTCTGCATCGGCCTCCATTTGGACCTAAGCAAGGATGGCTGTCGGGGTAGTGGGAACAAGAGAGGGCATTGGGATATGTGTGACATGAACGTGGAAGGATGCCTGTTTGGGGAGAGGAAGAGAACCAGCCTGGGGAGGGTAATGGGAAATGGCAGTGAAGGAGACAAAGAGCAATGTGTGTGTGTGTGTGTGTGTGTGTGTGTGTGTGTGTGTGTGTACAAAAATGCAACAGTGAAACCTTTCACTTTTTATGATAACTAAAAATGGTGGTCTTTTTATTCAACTCTGGGCAGTGGTTGCTTCAAAATGGCAGTGGCCATGGGGGAAGAAGGGAGGGAAGCTGGAGCTCCAGACTGTCCCACTGACTGGCCCTTGTAGCTGTATCTCTGGTTTACACCCGCCTTCCCTGTGGTCTCTCTCAGCAATGGGTGACGAGTCGGCAGATGCGATTTGAAGGAGGATTTCAGGGCCGCTGCAACAAGCTGGTGGACGGCTGCTACTCCTTCTGGCAGGCAGGGCTCCTGCCCCTGCTGCACCGAGCCCTGCACGCTCAAGGTGAGCACACACTTCCTGGAGCTGGACGGTCTGTCTCCCTGGGCACTTCCTGACTGTTTAGAGAAGGTGAAGGAAATTCTGTCTGCTTGGGATCTTGAGAGCTGGTATGGAGGGAGCCTCCTGTCTAGGGGCTGTGTATGCAGAGTAGGATCCAGTTCCCATGGTTTCAGATCATCCGCTGCTGCCTGGCCTCCCCAAGGCAGAATGAGAACCTCCTTTGTGCCACTCCCTGTTATCTGAAGGGAGCGTCCCCGCTCTGTCTCAGGGCCCATAGTGACTGGGGCCGCCATCTCAGCCAGGCATGAAGCCATAGCTTCCATTGCAGAGCTGTGCTTGGTCGTGTCAGACTGAAAAACCCTCTGTGCACACAGTCAAAATGGTCATAGGAAAGGCAGTTATAAAAGGCCAGAGAACCGGAACTTGTGAGAAAAGACTCGTCACATCTGGCTGAGTGCGCATCACATTAGAAATGTTTTATGTGAGCCAGTGAGACAGCCCAGTGGGTAGAGGCTTCTGCTGGCAAGTCTGATGACCTGAGTTCAAGCCCAGGGACCCACGTGGTAGGAATAGAGAGCTACTCCCACAGGTTGTCCAGCCTCCACATGTGGTCCCCTTCCCCACAAAGTAAATAAATAGAATGCTCTTTGTTTGTTTGAAAAGCCATGTTTCATGAATGCCACTGTTTTGTTTGGCAGAACTGGGAATTGTAACTAGGGACCCCCGCCACCGAGCTGCAACCCAGGCCTAGAAGTGTTTTATTTTCAAGTCAGTGAGCTGACCTAGACAGTGCTTCCTTGAGCAGCTAGGCTAGAGATATCCGCAGGGCGGGCAAGACCAGCAAGCGGAGACTGACAGCCCCTCTCTCTCAATGCCTTCTGATTCCATGCTCATTTTTGCCTGTGAGAACTGGGCACACAGGTGGGAGGGGAAGTCATGGCCACCCTGCTGGCTGCCCATCTGTTCCTGCCTGGAGATCCCTTGGCTCAGAGAGAGACTTTCCTGTGGACTCAGCCGGGTGACTAGTTGCTCAAATGTAAAAGATAAAGCTCTAAGCTTGGGCGCCTCTGAGCCCTATGCTTTAGTTCCTTAATTTCCCTGGAGCTGTTGAGTGGTAGGTGCTTTTGATACTGATCAAAAGCACACAGAGTCGCTGTCCTCCCTTCCCAGCCGGGGGCCATCAGGTTTAGGTCCCAGAATACTGAGACCTATTAAGGGCAGCACTCTGGGACCCGCACAGGTTCTGGCTGGATCTCTAGTGGGACTGTCAGAAATTGCTGAGAGTACTGGTTCTCAACCTGAGGGTCTCAACCCCTTGAGGGGCCAGACAGCCCTTTGCCAGGGGTCACATGTCAGACACCCTGCATACCAGATGTTTACATTGCTGTCCACAGCAGGAGCACACTTGCAGCTATGCAGCAGCAACGGAAATAATCTTATGGTTGGGGTCACCACAAGATGAGGAACTGTATTAAAGGGTCGCAGCATTAGGAAGGTTGCCCTCGAGGCTGACTTTTCTGAAAGAAATAACCTGAGGTTTTGGTGGTCTCTTTATTTGGAGCTGGCTTCTGGAAAGCCACGGATGTTGCCTCTTTTTCCATAACGGTGGCTCTTTTGGCGCGGCAGAGATTTCCCAAGCATTCACTGTGCCAAGCTGTTTCCCGTACATTTTCTCATTTGATTCCCCCAATGACCCCCACTGAGACTTCGGATGTTCTCATTTCCCAGATGAGAAACAAAGTGTATGTGGTTAAGGCTTGCTTTATAAACCGCAACCTGTCGTGGTTGGTAGGGGACTGCAGCCCTGCTCGCGTCACTGCAGAGGGACAGCGATGCACCCCCATCCCCTTCAGAAAGGTTATCCAGCTTGTTTGTAGCTAAAGAAATGCATGTTAGGAGCAGGGAGGGATGGTCTGACAGAAGACCTGAGCTCAGTTCCCAGCAGCCACATTGGGCAGCTTAAACCAGCTGTGACTCCAGCGCCAGAGGATCCAGCTCCTTGCCTTCAGGCAGGCAGATTCCTGAGCTGGAGGCCAGCCTGGTCCACATAGCGAGTTCTATAGTGAGACTCTGTCTCAAAAACCTAAAAAGTAAAAGAAAATGTTCATTTATTGTGACAATTATTATTTGGGGTTATACTATCTATTAATAGTTTGTTTTCTTGTCAGAAAACATGTACATATATATGTTTGTGTGTGGTGTACACACATGTGTGTACGTGTGTGTGGCAGGTGTGCATGCACATTCCTGGGTGAGCATGCATGTGTGCGCAGGCCTATGTGGAGGCCTGAAGTTGACTCCTGGCATCTTCTTTGATGGATCTCTACTTTATTTATTGAGGTGGTTACTGGGTGAACCTGGAGCTCACCAATTCTGGCTAGTCTGGCTAGCCAGCTCACCCAGGGAATCCCTGGGTCAGTCAGTTACCAAGTGCTGGGATGACAGGCAGCTGCCATGCCCATCCAGAGCTCACGTGGTGCTGAGGCCCCAGCTCTGCTCCTCAGGCTTGCACAGCAGGGGCTTCATCCACTGCCATCTCCCCAGCCCGGTCACCATCCAGGGTCAGCCAGGCAGGGCGGTCTAGGAGCTCACACAACACAGCAGGTAACAGTGCGTCCAAGGAGCACACGGTAAGAACGTTTGCTGCCTTCCTCTTTGTGAGAGCAGAATGTCGGACCAACTTAGAAGTTCCAATGTGAGGGGGGAGGGGCTGTGAACTAAATGGTGGCAGATCTTACAACAAACCTGTACCCGTCATTTAAGTAGTGCTACGGAGTGAAGAGCATGTTTCATTCATTACATGAAGTGCTGGAAAATAACAATGTCCTACTGAATTTCTAGAACTCTGGAAGAATATACTTTAAAAAAAAAAAAAAACCAAAACATTAATCTGAGCCTGGGCTCAGTGGTGCAGGCTGTCTGTCCCAGCACTTGGGGACAGAGGAAACTGGCATTTTATCCTGTCAGTGGACTGCAAATACACGTTTGATTCTGCAGTAGTGTGTAGGAATAAACAGTTAACTTATAAACACACTTAGAGTTTCAGCCTGTCAGGAGTTCATCCACAGATGAATGGTGTCTATTGAAATAGAGTTTGAATAGCAAATGGAAGATGTCCACTGAAAGGTGAAGAGTTGCCCAGCGCGGCCTCCGCGTACCTTTAATCCCAGCACTCAAGAGGCAGATTTCTGTCCATTCAAGGGAAGCCTGGCCTACAAAGCACGTTCCAGGTTAGCCAGGGCTGTGGTGAGACGCTTTCCTAACAAACAAACATGAGTGGGTAAAACGATGCTTTCTCTAAATGGTAGCTGCGTACAATGGCTCTGTACAGAAAGCTCCCCGGGATACAATGTAAAGTGTAAAAGGCCAGGCCCAGGGCAGTCTTGTGCACACCCCTGGTGTCCACTGGCTTTTCCTGGCATCGTGTCAAAACACTTCACAATGGGTGCTGTTGAGAGAAGCATAGGAGGGGGTCTGAGGTTACCTTGTAAATTTTATGTCCTCTATTATGTCCTTTTTCTTTTCTTCTTTCAAAATATATATACTATTACTTATATTTCAATTTTTTTTTTTTTTTTGAGACCGGGTTTCTCTGTGGCTTTGGAGCCTGTCCTGGAACTAGCTCTGTAGACCAGGCTGGCCCCAAACCCACAGAGCTCTCCTTGCCTCTGCCTCCTGAGTGCTGGGATTAAAGGCGTGCACCACCACTGCCCTGCTAAAATGGTGCATGTGGGGTGTGTGTGTTTGTGGTATGCGCACATTTGTGGGTGCCTGATGGGGTCAGATTCCCTGGAGCTAGAGTTATAGGAAGTTGTCAGTCACCTGACAGTGGGTTCCAGGAACCAAACCAGGTAGAGACCCCTGAGCTGTATCACCAGCCTCCTATCTATCATTACCTTTTAAAAGAGTGTTTGTGGGCCTGGAGAGATGACTCAGTGGTTAGAAGTACTGGCTGCTCTTCCAGAGGACCTGAGTTCATTCATTCCCAGCACCTACATGGTGGCTCACAGCCATCTGTAACCCAATTCCAGGGGATCTGATGCCTTCTTCTGCCTCCAAGGGCCCCAGGCACCAGGCATGCACATGGTAAACATACATATATGTAGGCGAAACACTCAGACACATAAAATAGATAAATAAATACATATATTTGCAGCTGAGAGTATGTCTCAGTGGTAGAGAAATCGCCTAGAGTGTGTGAGCCCTGAGTTTGGGCTCCAGCACTGGTGTGGTGGAGGTAATCATCTTATTTCTAATTTAAAAAGAAAGGCTCACAGCCGGTGGTGATGCCTGCCTTTCATCCCAGCTCTCAGGAGGCAGAAGCAGGTTTGAGGCTAGCTTCGTCTACAGAGTACCAGGATAGCCAGGGCTACACAGATAAACCCTGTCTAAATGAGAGAGGAAGGGAGGGAGGGAGGGAGGGAGGGAGGGAGGGAGGGAGGGAACAAAAGTCTTAACACAATGAAGCACAGAGTTCAAGCTGTTGCCTGGCTCCACTAGTGACTTCAGTAGCTCCCTGCCTGTGTCTGCCTCCCACCTGTTGAAGACACAGTTGGAGAAGAATGAACTATTAGTAATAGATTAACAGTATCAAATGGTAGTGCTGGAGAGATGGCTCAGCATGTAAGAGGCCTTGTTGCTGCAGCTCTTCCAGGGGACTGGAGTTCTGTTTTCGAGTACCCATGCTAGGTGGTTCAAAACCAGCTCCAGGGGGATCTACTGGCTGCTCTTCTAGAGGACCCAGATTCAATTCCCTGCACCCTCAAGGCAGCTCACAGCTGTCTGTAACTCCAGTTGCAGGAGATCTGACACCTTCACACAGACATACATGCAGGCAAAACACCAATGAAACAAGAAGAAAACAGCCCGAGATGGGTGGTGGTGGCTCACATCTTTATCCCAGCACTCGAGAGGCAGAGGCAGGCGGATCTCTGAGTTTGAGGCCAGCCTGGTCTACAGAGCGAGTTCCAGATGGTCAGGGCTACACAGAGAAACCTTGTCTGGGGGATGTGGGGAAGCAACCTGAGAGTTTTGTTGGCCTGCAGGGCACATGTAACCGAGTACAGCTATTAACTTGACCCAGCACAAAGTCCCTGAACTCAGTTAAACTATGAAATTAAAACTTTTGGTGAGGTTTTTTTTCCCTTGTAACTCAGTTGGGCAGTTTCGGAGTGTGAACTTGTAGGTGACAATATCGTGTCACCACAGCGTCAGGTGGGGACAGCTGGTGGTGGAACGTGGTTCTTGGCGTGTTCTTTGGGACACACCCTAGGCCTGTTCCCCTGTTGGATTGAACGGCATGCAGCTGCAGCTCTCAGCTGTAATTGGAAAAACTCTTGATTCTGTAGCTAAAAGGAAACTTTGAAATGCAAAATGGCATTATGGCGGCGCTTCCCAAAGGTGACATCATAATGGGAATCTATAACTGCTGTAGAGTCCTAAAGGCGTAGAGGATCTTAAGCCTGATTTCCATGCTCTTGCCATCCTGGAGTCACCTCACCCTCTATCCTGCCATGATTATATATGCGGGTGTCCAAGATCCCCAGGACGTCCCTTGGAGGGTTTGTGAACTCAGTGATGTAGGAAGTGGTGGAAACATTGTGATTTCAGCCATAGCTTGTCATTTGCCCGGGGCTGGCAGTCCTCCGTTTGTTACAGGGTATGTCACGAGGGCACAGTGTGAAGAGAAACTTGACTGCAGTTATCCTAAAGTGGAATAAATACACCACATCCATTTAAAGTCTATAGTTCAGTGTCCATAGAACCGGACTGCCTTTACCATAGCCCACTTGGAACATTTTCTGTACTTTCTATCCAGAATGCGTGCCCATCAAATATGATTATAAAAGCAAGCCTATCACAAAGAAGTGGCAGTATGATTGTAACTCAAGTACCAGTTCTTTATTTTAAACTCATGTAACAGAACAAATGGGCAAAAAGGAGACAAAAGGTGGGTGCAGCTGTGTTATAGAAAAGGGTGAGCGTAGTAGATGATGAGAGCCTTAAAATTACTGGACTTTAGAAAACAAAGGATAGACTAGTGGGTCAGTTAGTAGTGCAAGGCATGCAGAATAAATGAGCAGATGCTGTTTCTTTTTACCCTTCGTTGTTGGTTTGAGACAAGGTAGTCCAGGCTGGCCTAGACCTCATGACAATCCTCCTGCATCAGCCTCCCAACTGCTGGGATTACAGGCATCTATCTACCACATACCTGGCTTTTTCTTTACCCGTAAAGAAATTATGTATAGATTTATGATAGGGATCAAACCAGAACTTCACACAAGGTTTTTTGTTTTGTTTTTCTTGTTTGTTTGTTTGAGACATGGTTTCTCTGTGTAGCCCTGATTATCCTAGAACTCACTCTGTAGACCAGGCTGGCCTCGAACTCACAGAGATCTGTCTGCCTCTGCCTCCTAGGTATGCTGGGTTTAAAGACGTGCGTCACCACCACCTGGCTAACACAAGTTCTTTTAGAGATGATAAAGCCTAATATTTTTCTTTAATTCTCCTGTTGTTTATGGTATTGGCATCATGTGAGAATCCATTGCTAACTCCAGCATCACGGAAGTCTATGTTGTCTTCCTAGAGTTTTGGTATTTAGCTCTCATATTTAGGTTATTGACCTAGTTTTAAGGGCTTGTTTTATTTTGTGAGACAAGGTCTTTCTCTGTGGCACAGGCGTCAATCTTCCAAGTGCAGGGATTATGGGCATGCACTCTCACATCCCGATAAAGGGTTTTTTGTTTGATTTCTGGTGCTGGGGTTGAATGAGACTCTCGTGTTTAGCTTATCCAGTGGACACATGCTCTGGAATTACATGTGTGTACTGCCGTGTACTGCCATGCCCAGACTTTTTTATCTGGGTGCTGGGGATGGAACTCAGGTCCCCAAGCTGGTGCAGCAAGCACTTTGTTGGCTGATCTGACTTGCCAGATTTATTTATTACATTTATTTAGTCGTGTTCACATTCATCAGTGTGGGGGTAGGGCACAGGATGCGTGCCAGGGCAGATGTGTGGCGGTCAGCCCTGGTTCTTCCCATCAGGCTAAGTAGTAGCAGCCCTTACCTGCTGAGCCACTGTACTGACTCTGTTATTATTTTCAAACTCTTTATGGAGCTGAGGATGACCTTGAACTTCTGATAATTCTAAGTGCTGGGATTACATGTGTGTTACCATACCTGATTTTTTTCTAAGTATCTAGTTTGGTCTTTGTAATAACTCAGAGTAATATTTAAAAATAGCATATAGAGCCTACAATGGCTCCTTGGATAAAGGTGCTCGCCCCCAGGCTGATGACTTGCCTAGCATTTACAAGGCTCTGGGTCTAATCTTGTAACACACATGCACACATGCATGTATAGCGTGATAGGATACATAGGTTCATACTATCTGACTCATCCGAGATTCTTTTCCTTGTTCCTGCACTCCTGTCAGTGGTTAATGTCAGTCTGATGTAGAGCTACAGATAACCAGCATGTGTGTGCTCTTGAATTCGACCCCAGCAAGGTCTGGAGGCAGGTTGGGGTACCAGCCTTTCTCTCCCTCTGTAGCTCAAGAGATCCTCGTGACTCAGTCTCCCAAGTAACTGAGACTATAAGTGTGCGTCTCTTTTCAAGGAAGAAAAATGGATGCTGGAGAGGTGGCTCAGTGGTGACGAACACTGGCTGCTCTTAGATTTGTTTCTCAGCACCCCCATGGTGCCTCACAGCTATCTGTACCCCAGCCCCAGATCCAGTGCCATTCTGGCCTCCATGGATACCAGACACACACATCGTAAACAGACGTACATGCAAACAAGATACCCATATACATAAAAGTAAATAAAGTTAAACATAAACAATAACAAAAAAAACAAGTTATTGCCAGATGTGTGTTGCATGCCTGTCATTTCGGGAGGTGGAGGAAGATCATCAGTTTAATGTCATCGTTAACTAGTAAGTTCAAAGTCAGTCTGGGCTACGTGAGATTGTGTCTCAAAAAAGAAAAGGAAATATTTTCTGTCTGAATATTTTATAATTAAATGTGAGATTTTTTTTGTCACGTGTGGTATATGTGTGTGTGTGTGTGTTTGCATGTGCACATGTACATGTGGATGTGGATAGAGGCCAGAGGTTGACATCTGGTGTCCTTCTCAGTCACTTTTCTCATTGAACCTGGAGCTCACTGATTCAGCTAGGCTGGCCAGTGAGTTCCATGTACCCTCCTGTGCACCCCCCCCCCACTAAGAACCAGGATTACAGGTGTGCTGTATGTACCCTCCTGTGTCCCCCCCACCCCGGGATTACAGGTGTGCTCCATGTACCCTCCCGTGTCCCGCCTCTCCCCCAGCCCCGGGATTACAGGTGTGCTCCACGTACCCTCCCGTGTCCCGCCTCTCCCCCAGCCCTGGGATTACAGGTGTGCTCCACGTACCCTCCTGTGTCCCGCCTCTCCCCCAGCCCCGGGATTACAGGCGTGCATTGCTGCACGTGACTCTTCGCATGGGCGCTGGGTCCGATCTCAGGTTCTCAGGCTGGCACAGGAGGCACTGTGCCACGTGAGCCTCTTCCCAACCCCTCTTGTTTTGCTTACATTGTCTTCGTTCACTGTATTCACATTAGACTTCTGTAAATTTTACCCAGAGGATTTTATACCCACCCTGGGATTTACATACCTGTATCTATGAGATTCTATGGCACTGTTCCTTTTCTCGGTTACCTTGTACACCTGCTTAAATGAGATGTTTCACCGCTATTTGCAATGATGGTTATGGAGATGATGTAGCAGAATAGAAGTTTGTGCTTACGTGTTACATGAAAAACATATGGTTATAGAATTATAATTGTAACGATATAGGGGAATGCAGAAGAACCAGGGTGGCGCGCTCCTTCCCTGCTAGGTAACTGTGTGACTCACACTGTATTGGCTGAACTTGAGAATGAAGGCGTCCAGGGCCTAGGGATGTAGCCCAGGGATGGAGTGCTTGCCTAGCCTGCACAAGGTGCTAGATTCATTCCCCAGTATTGAAAGAAATGAAAAGAAAATCAAAACCCAGGATAACTTTCACGCGGCTCCCAGCATGCTGGTTGCTTTTGCCTGTGCTGTCTGTGGTACGGACCTATCAGCAGAAGTTCCTTCAGGGACAAATGCCCCAGTCCTGGGAAAGTCTGGGATTTCCTTTTCGAGATGGATTTAGTTCAAGATTAGAAAAGTCAGAGTGAATAATTTGGCTGTTACACCCTGGTAAGTGTTCCTTAGCTGCTCAAGAGTCCACAGGACTAGCGGGAATGTCCTCAGGACACTGACCACTGCTGGAGATGGGGACCGCTAGATGCATCCATGCTGGCTGGTATGCTGCATCCGTGTTCAGGAGAGGGACATGATGAAGCTAGCCGGTGTACCAAGAATGAGTGGATGAGACTAACCACTGATGTCTGCCCTGCCTTTTGGGTCCTCTGTCCTTCACCAGGTGACCCTGCCCTCAGCATGAGCCACTGGATGTTCCATCAGCAGGCCCTGCAGGAGTACATTCTGATGTGCTGCCAGTGCCCAGCGGGGGGCCTGCTGGACAAGCCTGGCAAGTGAGTGTCTTCTTGGGAATGTGGGATGAGGGGACAGGGAATATGCCGCCTGGCCCACTTAGAGCCAGGCCCATCAACCTGGGGCATCCTTGTCCTTCAGCAGCTTAGCACTAAGATTGTTCAGGGAAAGTGCTAGGGCTTAGGCAGCCCCTCCAGTGCCACTGAGCCTTCACTTCTGGCCCCTCAGCTCATATCACCTTCCTACTTTCCCAGAGAGGCAAATAGATTGCTGGCTTGGTAGCTTTCCTTTACTAGTTTTGTTTTTTGTTTTTTGGGTTTTTTGTTTTGTTTTGTTTGTTTGTTTGTTTGTTTGAGATGGGGTTTCTCTGTGTAGCCCAAGCTGTACTGGAACTCATTCTGTAGCCCAGACTGGCCTTGATCTCAAGAGATTCACCATCTGCCTCTGTCTCTGGGCTGAAAGGCCTGCACCACCATGCCCAGCTTCCTTTACTGTATTGTTGTGTTTTCCTTGTTAAGCCCATTAACTAGAATAGGCTGTGGATGGAGATATGGTTGAGTGGGGGAGCACTTGCCTAGCATGTATGTCGTTCTGGGGTTGTCCTGTGCAAGATAAAACAGCAAAATAGTATGCCCTCTGGAGCCAGTGAGTGCTGGTAACAGATTGTAATCCAGCAACCGTGCTAGAGCGGATTAAATGACCAAATGCGGATGTGGTGTGTTGTGTATGGTAGAGTAAATAAAGAAGGTAACTAAAATCTGAGATGTTCTGTTATGCTAGGCATACAAACACCGCTGCCACCACCACTACTGCTGCTCAGGGAAAGGCTTGCCCAGCAGATTATCAAGAGGAGTGTGATCGAATTCTAGACATTTTGTGATTTTTCTAGAGAAATACATTAACTTAGAACTACCATACCACTGGCGAGTCCTTTCCAGAGGGCTGGGAAGACCAAATGACAGTTCCCATGGCTGAGGGTGTACTGGCTAGGCATGTGGGAAGCCCGGAGCTCCACCTTCATCCCTCCAACAGAAAGAAAAAAACTAGAGTTCCATTGTTCAGCAGGGCTGGGAAATGGGACCTTGAAACCCACTGCTGGGAACAGCCGTGCTTCCTCTGGCCCTGTAGAGGAAAGGGTTCAAAGCACGGCTGCATCACAGACAGGCCTCTGGACTCCTGTGGCAGTATTTGGAGAGGGTGGTAGGGAGGAGACAGGGCTTCTCAGAGCTGTCTGTGCTTGCAGGTCCCGTGACTTCTACCACACCTGCTACTGCCTGAGTGGCTTATCCATTGCCCAGCATTTCGGAAGTGGAGCCTTGCTGCACGACGTGATCATGGGTGTGCCTGAAAATGCTCTGGTAAGGCAGTCAGGGGATCTGCTGTGGAGTTTGTGACCCCAGGAAAAGACCATAGACTCAATCCAATTATAATTCAGTGATTTCATTGACTAACTGCTAGCAGGAGGAATCTCTGAGCCAAATTTGAGATTGCTGTGAAGGAAGGGTGTGGGGACGGACTTTTAAAGAGGAAAACCAAGTGAAGACTTTCCTTATCTATGCAAGCAAGTAAAACCTGTTCCGTTCTGCCAAACAAAATGATTACGGCAACTAAGAACAATCTTTGGGTATCTGCATAAGCAAATTACAGAAGCAAAACAGCAGGTCGTTATATCAGAACAAGTTGATAGTCATGGCTGTACATTTTTGGGTGGGGGTCACTGAGTCAAGGTTGCTGGGAATTTACCTTCCTGGGACTGGAGTCAGCAACAAATGGCTGGTGGGTGCTTGGTGTGTATTCCTCCCCCGTATGGTGGCAGTCTGAGGCTAGGCATGTAGCTCACGGCTTGGGTCCTCACGTGTGTATGTCCCCCGCCCCCCGTATGGTGGCAGTCTGAGGCTGGGCATGTAGCTCATGGCTTGGGTCCATGCAGAGATGAGTCTGAAGAGCCGTGAGCTCCGCCCCCAGCACCACAAGAAAAGAGCAGGATACTGCCTACCATGACCCGTGCTCCAGCAGCCTGGCAGAAGGCGACACTCTGTGCTTAGACATGAGCCCAAGAAACAAATGCAGCGGAGATCATCCACAGAGCCACCTGTCACGGCCACCCAGATTGTGACGCTCTGCCTCCAACACATATAAACACCGAGCCTCACTTTTCCACCTAACTTCTGCGTCTTTCCTTTGTTTGCACTGGGGAATGTTTCAAGCTGAAGTGCAAATAGAGGACAGCCAGCTGAAAAATCATTTTTCAGGTGCCGCTGTGCCACTCTGGAGCAGTTCACACTGTAGACCAGGCTGGCCTTGAACTCGTATCAGCTTCCTTGCCCCTGCCTCCTTGGGTAGTTGGGATTACAGGCTACATCGTCTACACCTGGTTCAGCCTCTGGTGGAGCCCGTGTGCAGGTGCACGTGGAGGCCAGAGGGCAAACTCAGCTGTCATTCCTCAGGAGCTGAACGCCTTGTTTTTGGACTTGAGCACCTCATTGGGACTGGGGTCTTGCCTATTGGGCCAGAGTGGCTAGCCAATCAGTAAGAGCCCCAGGGATCTTCCTGTCTGCCTCCCTGGTACGGGGATTGTTAATGCACCAACCACACGTGGCTTTTCACGTGGAACCGGAGATCAAACTCAGTCGCTTGTGTTTTCAAAGTAGGTATTTTACTAGCTGAGCCATCTCCTCAGCCCCTCAGTCAAGGTCAGCTCCAAATCTTTCTTAGACACACGTGAGGGCCAGTGGGATGGCTCGGTGGGTTGCCACACAAGGCTGATTACCTGAGCTCAGTCCCTGGAACCCACATTGGAAAGGGAAAATTGATTCCTGCACATTGTCTTCTGACCACCATCTGAACGCTATAGCATGTATGTGCCCTGCACCACACACACCAAAATAGAAAAACGTTTTTAAGATTGATAGGAATTTTTTATTATAATTTTTATTATAATCTGTTTTTCAATTTGTGTTTTAAAATGTACTGACCTCATGAAATTCCATGGGTAGCTTCCTGCCTCTGCCCCTTCCCCCGTTTAGACAGGGTCTCACTCTGCAGTGCTGCTGGCTGGCCTAGAACTCTTGAACTTACAGAGATCCACCTGCTTTATCTCCCGAATGCTAGGGTTAAAGGTGTTCACTGCAATGTCCAGCTTCCCTCTCTTTGTCTCGTGGAGATTTTGTACAGGTGGAGGGCTAGGCCTGTCGCTTAGCTGCTGAGTGTTCTCCTAACACGCAGGAAACCCTAGGTCCCTCTGTACTGTGTAAACCAAGCATGGTGGCATCCAGCACTTGAGAGGTGGAGGCAGGAGATCAGAAATCCACTCATTCTTAGCTGCAGTCCTTTTAGATGGAGCCCAGCCTAGGATACATGAGACCTTGTCTAAATAAATGAGGGGCTGGCAGGATGGTGCAGCAGGTGAGGGTGCTTGCTGCCAGGCCTCATAACCTGAGCTCACTCTGGAACCTATACAATAGGAGAAAACCAACTCCACCGACCACATGCTGTCTTCTGACCCTCCCCAAACACAGGATGGGTGTGTGGGTATAAAGAAAGCAAAAATCTTCTGCAGCTGTATCCCCTCCTCCTCACTCTCCCAGAGAGGGCCCGAATACTGCTCTAAAGTCCCGTCCTGCTCAGACTTGAAGTTTTTCTGTGATGTAGGGAAATAACGTAAAAGAATTGAAATAGGACCTGACACTCTCACCCTCAGAAAGAGCTGTGTTCTTTATTCTTAACTATGAACACAGATAGATGTTCACCGTTTTAATAACTGAAACATTCACAAGTATAAAAAGAGTGAAGGCTGTCTTGGTGGATGCCCAGTGCTGGCCAGCCCCTGCTCTCTCTGTCATAGCTGTAAGCATGTTTTGAAAGGAACTTTCAGGCCAGGCAGTGGTAGCACACACGTTTAATCCTAGCACTCAGGAGGCAGAGGCAGGCAGATCTCTGTGAGTTCAAGGCCAGCCTGGTTGACAAGAGCTAGTTCTAGAACAGGCTCCAAAGCTACAGAGAAACCCTGTCTCAAAACAAAAAACAAAAACCATAAGAAACAAAAGGAGCTTCCAGATGCTTTTGTGCAGTGCTTTGCTCATTTAAATCCAAAAATGCTTGAAAAGCTACAGCTTTCGAGTGTCATGGTGGCACTCAGAGTTTGGAGCCGGAAGCTGTGTGTGCACCTGTAATTGCAGCATGGGGAGGGCACATCCTGTCAGAAAGATGGGCTCTTCATTCCATGAAGAATAAAGTCCTGTCGTTTGCAAGATGATGGTTGCAGCTGGAAACACAGTAAGTGAATGGATCAGTCTCAGGAAGGGTCCTAGGCTGCATACAGACACATCCAACATGCATGTGTCTATGACATGAAACTAGACATCAAGTTATGGGGACAAAGGGGATTAACAGGTGGGGGAGGGGTGCTAAGAGGGAAGGTGGGAATACTGGGGGGGGCATATGATCAGCATACAGCGCGTTCATGTATGAACTTTAGCTGTTAAAAGTTAGAGTGTTCCTCACCCCTCTCTCCTTTCCTCTTTCACTTTTGATCTGGGCTCCGTATGAGAGAAAATGCAGCCTTTCTATGTTAGAGGTATTAAGGGAAGTAAGAAGGGCGGTGTGATGTATGTACCATGAGATCCAAAGGGGCCACTATTTGGGGAGAGTTGGGGGACCAGCAGAAGTGGGGGCCAAGATGGAAATCATAAAGTATACATGAAAATGTCACCATGAAAGCCAGTGTAGTGCACACCTGTGGCACTACAGCTGAAAGCAGAAAGATCACGAGTTCAAGCCCAGCTTACACAGCAAATGTGAGGCCAGCCTGGGCTAGCCAGCCTCTTAAAAACAGAATGAAACGAAGAAAACGCTATAACAAACTTAGTACTCTGTCTGCTAATTGAAAACAAATTTAGTAATAAACAAATTATGATGCTTATTTAAGAAAAGGTTTTGGAGCAAGAGACATAGCTTAGAGGTGGACACACACTCAGCGTGTGAGGTGCTGCACGTAACAGGTAAAGTCAATGTGGATGTTCCAAAGTCCAGCAAACTCCAAGGTGTGTTTCAGATAAGCACGAGCACTGCCTGTGACATTGAAAGTCCATCTTTAAGTTAAGTGGCTGTGCTATGTTCCCTTGTGGTGTGTACTATGAAATGTTTCCAGCAGATACCGGTCTTTGCACATTTGGGCCTGGAATAAGGCCCTGAGTATCACTCGTGCTCCTTTAGTCTAAGTTCATTGGGTGAATTCCAGCCAACCAAGAGTCACTGGTGACGAATCCACGTCTCTTCTCTTTGCAGCAGCCCACTCACCCCGTCTACAACATTGGGCCCGACAAGGTGATCCAGGCCACCACACACTTTCTGCAGAAGCCAGTCCCAGGCTTTGAGGAATGTGAAGACAAGTTGACCTCAGATCCGACCACCGACTAGAGGAGCGCATGGCTCCCCCAGCTCCCCCATCAGACAAGGTTTCTCCATCTGGGTAGCTTATGTGAGCCTCAGCCACTGTGGAGTTGTGGTTTCTTTGTCCTTGCCTGTCAAACAAAACAAAGCCATCAGCTCTAGGTTTGGAATACACAGTGGTGTGATTTTTTTAAAAATTATTTTCATACCTGTCAAGCCAAAACTCTGTGAGCCTGCATAGTGGGGTTGGAGGAGAGCAGTGCATGCTGGGAAGAAGCCACCTCTCCTGGCAGCCAGCAGCCTGGCCCACCATGCTGAAATGGAGGGTGTGAGTATCTCAGCGTCGCAGCCACTGCTGTGATGCCCACCTGCACACCACCTTTCAGTCACCAGATGGTACCCACTCGGTAGAAATGTCAGCTCCGTGCCATGCCAGGGTGGGCTGTGGGCCTGCGTGAGCTCCCTGGAAAAGACCCCTGGGCTACAGCAGTGCCTGTTTGTCCCCTTCACCCCAGTCAGCTGCAAAGGACAGCGGCTGGGAATGGAGGAGAAGGGTCTTAGCTTGAGTTCCTCCCTGCAACCTGGGAGAACCGAGCCACACATCTCTCCAAGGCCATCTTTGGTGTAAACAAGACTTGTTTTGTCCTAGGTATGATGACTAGAACCAATTATGATTGGAAAAATCAACCTCTAGGCCAACTCTGTGCCAGAGGAAGCAGCCTCTCCCAGAGCCCAGCCCCGCCTCTCCCCATCATGTAGTCGGAGAGGCCCCCCACCTCCTCCTCCTCCTCTGGGCTGTGCTGCAGCCCCGGCTCCTTCTATTCCTTCCCTCACCCACCCCCAAAACAGTGTTGTCTTTTCTCATCCAAGGTATTAACACTACTAAGGTGTTCATCTGAATTGATGACTCAGGATTTATCCCTGCCCTGCCCACTCCAAGCTCACTGAAACAGAATCAGTGCTAGGCAAGCTGGCTGCTGTGGTGATAGTGGCCTTGGGTGGTAGGGCAAGTGCTGCCAGTGTGCCGAATCCTGGAGCTGCTTCTGCGCTGGCCCCTTTCACAGTCGGCAGGGGGCTGAGTTTGGTCATCCATCCACTGCTCCAGTCCCAGCCTTCATGTGAGCAGGCAGACAGGAGCTTGGGGGCGCAGCATGAGGCTCTCCCTGAAACCACTGACCATTTGCTGCCTCTGATTCCCTCTTGCTTTGGTGTACTGGGCTATGTATTACCTCCTTGAAATAATAAAAGAGTAACATTTTCTATGCTTTTTTTTTTCTTTTTCTTAAGAAAAAAATTTGGATGTGTATGTGAGAATGTGTGTCTGTAGAGACCAGAAGAGGGCGCCAAGCCCCTGGCTCTAGAGTTACAGGTGGTTTTTAGTGGTTCAGTGTGGATGCTGGGAACCAAATGCAGATCCTCTGGAAGAACAGCGAGTCCTCTAGCCCTCTACTATCTCTTCTGTCTATACCAAGAAAATTCCTTCCAGATGCCCATTTGCTTGTGGGGATTTCCCGTCTCCTGCATATGAGCGGAATAGAACCTGCATTCCCCCTTGTCAAAACATTGAGTTTTGACATGTTTGTCTCTAACCTGCCTGTGGAAGGGACTTCGCTCTGGCATTGCATAGGCAGGGCTGGTGGGTGGACATCCTGGCCATAGGTAGGCGCTGCCGTGGGTATCACTGGAATACCACCATTACTAGAAGGACTGCCTCACAAGGAAGGCCAAGAAAGCAACATTCCGTGGCTTGCCCCTTGGGAAAGGAGACGACCTCAGAGGAAACTCCATCCATGCAAATAACCCAGTTGCATTCTGAGTGTAACTCCCACCCTGGCAATGTCTATTCCGCTAAAATAAAAGGGGGGGGGCTTAGGATGCAATCTAACTTGTGCAAATGTATTTGTCCACCACTGACAGTGGGAACAGGCTCAGCACCAGAAGCCTAAGGCACTGCAGTCACTGAGGTCAGGAAACCACTTGGGAACCACTTGGGACTGAGATGTCTTCACCCCCAGGAGCAGGGCCGGGAAGGGCAGGTGGAGTTGGGCGAGGGAGCAAAGAAAAGCTGCGCCCCATCCTGCGTCTCAGGCTTGCACTACCGTTTCTCTGCTTCCTTCTCTGGAGAGCTTCCCAATTCAGCCTTCAGGTGGGCCTGGAGAGAAGTCTCAGATTTGGTTTGATCCATATTTTGTTGTGTGGGGCCTCAGTAGAAGACACTACTAACATGGCATTTGACCCCAGGAAATATATCCCTAACAACAAATGCCAGACTACCACGGATGTGTTCATGTGAGGATCCTGCCAGCCCTTCCGGGCACCAGAAGGCAGGATTCCTAGATCAGCCAGGGTGAACCCTCTGAGGTGGCAGTTCTAGAGGGTGCTTTTTAAAGCAGTCTTCTCATCGTAGCCTTGTTTCTGAGTAACATCAGGTGAGAATCTAGCCGCAGTTCTGTGGACATAGCCAAGTTCAAGGTCAGAGGAACTACCAGCCCCTCATTCCATCCTTCCTCACTGCTCTATCGTGAGCCTCCTGCATCCAGAGTCTCGGTTGGTTGTGCTGGGGCTTCCCCATTACCAGATCGTCTCCTCTGCTGAGATTAATGTTTAACCCCATGGTTGATCTTGCTCATCCCAGATTCCCAAGAGTTCCAAGAAGACAGCAGTTTGGGCCCAGTTTCTGCAGTTCTGGGCTGGGACTGAGATTTCTCCTCTTTGCTTAGCCCAGGACTTATCTGGGGCCGCAGACTGGACATCAGCCCCAGCTCCCACCTGGTGGTAGAGCTCCCAGAACTGCCTTTGGGAAGGAGTGCAACTGTCCGGAGCCAGAGAGCTAGCCTGAGCCACAGAGCCTTCAATGCTCTTCATTTTAGATCTTGCCTTTGGTCCTAGCTGTCCTTGGCCAGGAGCCCCTGTGTCTTCTGGGTCTGTGACTGCGGAGCCGCACCATCTATTCTTAGGCGTTCCTTCGAAGCACGAAACAGCAGCGTATCTTCCTGTGTCAGTACGACAGCACCATGAAGTTTGCCTGATCCACCATGCCATGGGGCTTATAGACTCAACACCTGGAAAAGGGGCTGGACTGGCCCAGGAGTCTGGAGGAGGAAGGAAGATGGTGGCTCTCAGAACTGAGTTAACTAGAGCTTTCTAGGGTCAGACAAGACAAAAGGCCAGGGTGGGCTACTGCAGAATTGTAGTGGATGAAAGCAACATGCAGTTGCTGAGTCTCTTCCTGGTGACAATTCCATAACAGATTTGTCATACAGGCCTTAGGGACACTAAGGGCCAGAACACCCTTGTCTAAGCGGTTTGGCAATGTAGTAGTACCCTATAGGAAGCCACTTGGCAGAAAGACCATACAAAAGATGCTTAAATACCAGTGCCAGGGAAGGTCCTCTGCCAAGGGCTAGCCCCACTCGGGTCTAGCTGTGTTGCTTCCTGGTGTTTTACATCATCAGAGATAAAATTTAAACAACATGGAAATGGGAAGGCATGATGACGGCTTGTGAGGTGAAGCCTGCCACTAGGCCTGATGACCTGAGTTCGGTCCCAGGGATCGAAAATGGCAAAAGGGGAGAAGCGGCCCTACAATTTGTCCTTTGACCTCAACATGGGCACTGTGACAAGCATGTGCATGCATGTGTATATGCTGACATCTGCATGCATGCACACACGCGCGCACACACACACACACACACACATACACACACACAGAGATAAATTAATAATTTAAAAAAGAAAACTGAAAAGAAGACTTCGTGGCTCAGAGGATTTGTTGCTCTTCCAGAGGACCAGGGTTCAGTTTTCAGCACCCACATGGCGGCTCACAACTGCATGTTAATTCCAGTTCCAGGGGATCCAACACTGTCTTTGGGTTTCTGTGCACACTAAGCATACATGTGATGTATGCATACTTGAAAAAAAAAACATGCACAAATAAAATCCTTAAGGGATGAAACCTTGAGCGATGGTTGGCTGCATGTCCATCACTCTACCGCACTAACTGTATAGACTGCACTTCTGGCAGGAGCTTTGTAGCCAGGGATTAGAGATGGAGGTGTCTGAGGCCAGAAACAACAGCTTGACGGTAGACTACTTGGGTTTTATAGCCAGCATCACAAACTAAAAAGGCAGCAGCAGTAGCAGGTGTTCCACGGCCCTGAGTGCAATGTGGTGAAGCTAGAGGCAGGATCCACTGGCTTCAAGGGTTGGGTGTCTGGTCAGCAATACTAACATTCCATCATGCAGATTAAAGAGTTTAGCGTCACCAGACCCACCTCTTGCCACAGTGTGTTCTGGGAAATGACAGGAGCTCACCATAGCTTCCCGCTTCTGACTCCAGAGGAACAGATCAAAGCTCCAAATAGGGAACGGATGTGTTTATACCTGCGTGCTGTCTAGACTCTCACTGTGGCCTCAAAAGATAAAACTCCTGCACGGAGCACAGCTCAGTGAAGGTACAGACTGGCACTTCGCAATTACCTCCTTCTGGGATGTGTTTGACTCGGGGATGTTTGCTCTTCTGAAGCTGATCTGGGAGCTATGACAGTGTTGCTTCCACCTTGGCTAAGAGGGGTGCTTCAGGGGGAACTGCCATATCTTCGTAACATGTTCTCTTGCAACTGTTCAACTCAGCTCCACCACAAAACCACAGGAGTGTGGCTGGGTCCCAAGCTAGGCTGTTTATGAAGACAGGTGGTGGCCCAGATTTGGCCCATGGGCTGCAGTTTGCCCTGGTGGAGATGCCAACTCATTTGTATCTATTTAGTGTTCTGCCATATCTTCATGGCCAGGAGTTACTATGTACTGTGCGATCAAACAGATGCATTTGGTTGGTAAGTCTCAGGCTAAGCATTGCGGTCACTCACATACAATGCTCAGGGGTGTGCACTACCTTGGACAAGGGTGGAGAACACACAACTGAAGACGACAGTAAAACTGACAGCTGCATTGGTGGTGCACCTGTGATTGCAGGATTCGGAAGCAGGGACAAGAAGGAGCCCAAGTTCAAGGCTGGCTTGGGCTGCAAGGTGACCCGACAACCTAAGTTTGATCTCTGGACCCCACCTAGCAAAAGGAAAGAACTGACTCCTATAAGTTGTCCTTTGATCTCGACACATGTACTGTTGTATGCATGTGCACATATATGTGTGCACACACGTGAATAGATAATACCCTAAAACAGAGTGTTGGAGCTGAAGGGAAGATTCTGTGCAGATGAGTATCGAGTGCTAGCCCAGCCTTTCTTCCCAGTGGGGACTACTGGGCCTCACCAGCTTCGGGCCTATATCCTGGTCACCTGCTTCTCTCTCCAGTGGGCAATGAAACGCCATCAGAAGCACACAATCTTCAGAATGGGAATTAAAATCTAGATGCAGTGTTGCAAGCCTGGAATCCCAGTACTGGAGAGGTAGAGGTGGCAGGATCACTAAGGCCAGCTGGTGTGGTAGCACATGCCTTTCATCTAGTGTTTGGGACACAGAGACAGGAGGCTCTCTGTGAGTTCAAGGCCAGCCTGATCTACATGTGAGTGACTTTTGGGCCAGTCAGGGATATATGATACATAGTGAGATCCTGGCTCAAAACAACAATGACAGAGAGAGAGAGAGAGAGAGAGAGAGAGAGAGAGAGAGAGAGAGAGAGAGAGAGAGAGAGAGAGAGAGAGAGAGAGAGGGAGGGGAGAGAGAGGAGAAAAAAAAGCAAGTAAAATCCATGGTCCCCCTCAGCTATACAGTGAGTTAGAGGTCACCCCGGGCTACCTAGTCTTGTTTTGAAAAAAAGAAAATAAGAAAAAAACCAACATCAACCAAAAAGAATAAGAAAAAACAAAAAACATCAAACCTTTAAAAATCTACTAGAAGCTCTGTCTCAAACAAGCACAATTACTGGGGAAGGAAGGAAGCTCTGTGTAAGTTACTTTCTGTTGCAGTGATAAACATGGCCGAAGGTAACTTCTAGAGGGATAAAAGTCCATCCTGGTAGCAAGTGGCAGGCACAACAGCAGGAACAGGAAGCTGAGAGAGCTCATCTCTAATCCCAAACACAAAGTAGAGAGTGAGCCGGAAGTAGGCAAAAGGATGAACTCTCAAAATTGCCCCCAGTGATCGGCTTCCTCTAGCAAGGCCATCCTGCCCAAACCTGAGCAGCGCCACTAATACAGGACCAAGTGTTGGAATACCTGAGACGGTGGGGGACATTCTTGTCCAAACCACCACAAGTTCAAATTAAAATCAGTCAACAGGAGAAATGGGTACTTAGGAGGCTAGTGACGGCCGCTGGCCACCACAGCGGATTAGCGACAGAAACCTGGAGTGGACAGCTCCCATCCATTCCAGCCCCAAGTCGGCCATCCTGACCCGTTTTTGCTTTAACGACTTGCTCAGGGTTGACAGTAGGCACAGATAAGCCAGGCAGCCTGTTTTCATCCTGGGGATTGATCCAGAGCCAAGAACATTACCTGAAACAGTCCAAAGAAGTCCTGGACACTTGACTGTCTCCTCATGGGACCGTGGTACGTGTGGCCATTTCTTCTTAGAAGGCAGGCAGGCAGGCAGGCAGAGAAGTGAGCACATACAGGCTCCCAGGAGACGAGGAAACGTCTGAGTGTCAACCCCAAGGCCCTTGTATTTTCAGTCATGTGAGCCAATCTGAGTTGCATTTACCATTATAAACAGTCAACTTACAATGCTTTGACTCCATGGGATTATGAAGGCAGCATGTGTTGAACAGGTTTTGTGCTATGCTTGGCTGGTTAGGTGCGGTCAGTACTCTTCTTACTTTTTGACAGTCTATGTAGCACAGGCTGGTCTAGAACGCAGGACCCTTCCGCTTCAGTCTTCCACGTCATGGGATGACAGGTGTGGACCACGGCACCCAGCTTGTGAGTACAGTTCTGACTTCAGATCTTCAACTTACGATGCGCTCATCAACAATCCCGGTATAGCTGTACCAGGTATAGCATCTTGACGGATCTGAAACTATCCCAGACCACTCCTGAGGCCACAAAGGCCCCCAGCTACTACCTGAGAAACAGCACCCTCCTTCCCCTCCCCAGTGATAAGCCATGGCCGTCTGCCTGAACTTTTTCCTGCCCTCTGACCCTTGGTGCAGCCTCACCAAACAGGTGAGGCAGGTGTGTGACCTGTGTTTACGAGAGAAACAGGCCAGAGAGCTGAGTGACTCACTGAGGTCTCTCTGCTGTCGGGTAGTGGAGTCCACCTGAGCCCAGACCTGCTGCCTCCAAACTACCCAAAGACGTTTTTTTGTTTTGTTTGTTTTTGTCACCCCAGACTTCTAGATGAAGAGGTACAAGGGTAACCTAAGGGTAGGGACAGTTTATGTCTTCCAGGGCTGGATGACCGGGGCCTGGAATTCCTGGCCCCATCTTTTAGCGGGACGAGATGGTGACAGCAAAAGGGACAGGCCTACCCCATCCTTCTTTTCTTCTAAGATGGTGTCTCATGAAGTCCAGGCCTTGATCTCATTCTGTAGCTGAGGCTAGTCTCGAACTCCTGATCCTCATGCCTTGACCTCCTGTGCTGGGGTTATAGGAGAGGTGGGGTGGGGCACCACCATACTTGGTTTATTCAGTGTTGGGGCTTGAACTTAAGGCTTCATGAACGCCAGGCAAACACTCTAGCAATTGGGCTATGTCCCCAGCCCCTTCCAAAGGACCTCATGCCATGTATGACCATGGTACAGCGTGACAGTCTCTGAATGAAGTGTGTGCCACCCTGCTGTGATACTTGGTTACTCACAGCAAGGCTGTGATCTAAGTCTCCATGAGCTAACCACAGTCCTGGTGGCAACCAGTTGCAGCATGTCTAACCGGTTCCTGGACATCTTCCTCAATTCCCACAAGGACAGCTTTGCTTGAGCTCTTCGCCAGCTGGTACAGGAACTGGGACGAGGCAGCTGAGATCCCTTCCTCCTGCACTCTGGCATATCCACTCTGGCATATCCAAGAACAAGATCAGGCAGGAACAGAGTTCAGTTTAATGGGAACTTTTCATTGCCCTCAGCAAGCCCTAAGCAAACACAACTTTAAAAACAACCATAAGAATACCCATGATAAGCCAGCACTCAGGAGGATCAGTTCAGGGCAAGCTTGGGTTACCTAGTGAGCTCCAGGCCAGCTAGGGCTATAGCAAGACCCTTCTTCCAAACAGAAAACAATAATGATAATAATAATAAAGCGTATTTTAAAATAAGGCTTTGACTTCGAGTGTGGATCAATGGTAGAAAGCTTGCCTAGAATGTATGAGGCCCTGAGTTCAAGCCCCAGCACAGATAATGTGGATGTGGTGGTTCAAGTCTGTAGAGGCTGGAGGGTCAGAAGTTTTAGGACAGCCTCAGCTGTATAACTAACTTGAGGCTGCTACATAAGACTCTGTCTTGGTAAGAAAAAAAACAGGGGGCCGGACAGATGGCTCAGAGGTTAAGAGCACTGGCTGCCCCCTTCCAGAGGACCCGAGTTCAGTTCCTGGCAACCACATGGTGGCTCACAATCATATATGACATCTGGTGCCCTCTTCTGGTGTGCATGCATACATGTAGACAGAACACTGTATACATAATAAATGAATAAATCTTAAAAGAAAAAAAAGGAGGCAAGAGAGATGATTCAGTGCCTAAGAGAACTGGTGGTTCTTTCAGAGTTTGATTCTCAGTACCCACATGGCTGCTCATAACCATCTGTATGTAACTCCAGTTCCTGGGGGGGTCTGCTGCCTCTTCTGACCTCCTTGGGCTCCTGCATGTACACAGGGCGTATATAGGCTCAGGTATACACAATATATATAATACATATACATATGCATAGTGTATATGCATACATGTTATATATATTAATATATAACCAATTTTTGTTTGTTTGTTTTTTGAGACAAGGTTTCTCCTGTAGCTTTGGAGCCTGTCCTAGAACTAGCTCTTGTAGACCAGGCTGGCCTTGAACTCAGAGATCTGCCTGCCTCTGCCCCTCCGAGTCCTGGGATCAAAGGCGTGTGCCACCACTGCCCGGCAAAAACTTTAATTTTTAGATTGACAGAAAAATCATAAGCATAGTTTCTATACACCCACCACCAGTTTCCCCCAGCTGGATCCTAAATGTGGGAGAATGGGAATGGTGATCCAACCTCTATAGATTGGGAGGCTTCAGCAATACAGGCAGTTCTTAAGGCAGCTACATAGGGCCCGCATAGCCTGAGGCTGGACTATCAAGAGAGAAAGGAGAGCCCAGGGTTTAAGAAGGGCTGAGTGGGCCCCTTCCCTGACCCATACCATTCCTTTCCACCACCTGTCCCCAGGGCCTGACTTCAACTTCTTTGGCATTTAGAAACTGGGCATACATGCTTGTGGCACATGTACAAGTCTCATCTCTACCCATGCAAACTTCTCCAAGGCTTTATAAGCTGCCTAAATCTCCCGAGTGGGTGGTGCACGACAGCTCCAAGACTACTTGCTACTCAAATACCTGTGAGTCAAAACCATACTGGGCTTTCCCATCAAAAAAAAGAGATGACTGCGTATCCAGGCTTCTCCCGCTGTGCATTTTCGGTGACTCTGTAGAGGCACTTGGCAAAGGTAAAGCAGGAAGAACTGGCCAGCCTGAAACCTCTTGGGAGCTTCTGGGCTGAAAGGCCTGCTCACATCTGCTCGCTGCATATGAGGGGGTGGCCGGGACTCACTTCCTGGACAGGAAATGAGGTCAAGTTGTTGGACCCAGAGTCCTTCTTCCCTGGCCTCTCAGTGGCCCTGTGGCAGGTGTTTGCTGTGGACGTGACATTCCGTTCTTAGGCTTAGATCCGCCCCTACCATCTCGGGGCTATGAGGACACCAGGAGATGGGGGAAGAGTGACGGTCAAATGCTGTGCATACAGCCACACTGCCACCTGAACTCCCTGAGCTGAGTGACCAGATGGCCAATGGCAGTCCTGTGAGCAGTCACTTCCTTCTTGAGCCATATTCTGCAAGGCTCATGCTCTGTTTCTCGGTCCTGCAGGAACCACACTGTAGAAGCATACTGTCTCTCCCCACTGGCCAGCACCATTGGGTTTGTTTTCTCTGGCAGAGAGCTTAATCCTTGGTCACTTTCGGCACTGGAACGGAAAATTCTGGTACAGCTTTCTTAATATTGTATCTTTGATTCCTTCATTTGTTTTCCTCCCGTCTTTAGTTTGCAGAGACTGCTGGGTAATTCTGTCCAGAAAAAGCTGTAGGAATACATGGCCCCACCCTGCAATGAACACCAGGGACCAACCACCCTGACTGGTGCCTGGCACTCACAGCAAGCCTGGACAGCTAGATGGCACAGGCAGAGAAGAGACTCTGCTGTGACTCCAGGGCCACCTGTTCTGTACCCTTTGAACACACCCGTCGTTCTGGGTTTCCACAGCCACGTGAGTGTCCTTGGGTCCAGCCCCAGGTTTGTCTGCCTCACCTCACCCCACTATGAGGGATCCCATTATGAAATGAACATTTTTTTTGTCCTATAAGAGGCCTGAAGCCGGGCGGTGGTGGCGTATGCCTTTAATCCCAGCACTCGGGAGGCAGAGGCAGGCGGATCTCTGAGTTCGAGGCCAGCCTGGTCTACAAGAGCTAGATCCAGGACAGGCTCTAGAAACTACAGGGAAACCCTGTCTCGAAAAACCAAAATAAAATAAATAAAATAAAGAGGCCTGAGCCATTCTTCCTAGTTAAAATTTAAAGATCAAAGCACACACCCTCTCCTTTGAAGCTTCCTCAGAGGAAGCCTGAACCCCTGTGGGTTTTACTGCAGAGAACCCCTCTAATGCACCATGGGGTTATCTTGGTTGTTTTAAGCTGCTTCTTAGAGGTTTGGAGGAAGGCTTGTCTGGCTCATATAGGCGGAAGTCAACAAATCCACCCACCCTGAAATGTGTGAACAGGCAGTCGGGGGCTCATGACTCACCCCAGGTCATACTAATACATCGTTTTCTCCACCTTATAAAGCAGCAAGAAGTTTGCACACACACACACCACTGATAACTCCATCTTTCTTCACCTCAACCTATCCCACCTTTCCCACCCTTCAGACGTTACTTTCCATCCCAAAAATACTCCTACGCTCTGTTTGGTAAGGCAAACTGAAGTCCAGGGACTCCCCAGTGGGTTAAACTCCCTGGCTTCTTAAAACTTGCTTCAAGAACCAGCTTACTGGGAGGCAAGTAAAGTCCAGTTTGTTTGGGTACCCCAGGAAACGGCTCATGAGGGAAGACTGAAAACAACAACCGGCATACACCCTAAAAAGTCCCATGTGGAAGCACCGGCTTGGCACGCAAAGTTCTCTGAAGAAACCCAAGCTGCAGCCAGAGGATGACAGGTGAAGGTACCGGGATGTTAATGCTTAGGGGTTCCGACTCAGCCAGCAGGGATACTATTCCTGAAGTCTATCTCAAAGGTCTTCCTCGAGTTCCTCAGAGAGCAGGCGAAGCACATTTGCCCTCTGGTGCTCGTTATTTATCACATTCCCCTCCTCTGAAGAATCTTTATACAGCAGACCTGCATGGCATCAGTACAGGGCGGGGCTCAGTCACTCTATTGCACCACCACCCAGGCAGGACCCCTCTGGAGCCACATGGCTGCTGAACTAAGACCTGTCAGTGACTTATTCTCTAAGTGCTAGGTACACTTCAAGGACATCTTACGTGTACACCCAAGTCTCACAGTGGTACTTGGTTACTGTCCCTGTGTTATGACTCCGGGTACAAGCAAGGGAACTTAGCCATGTGGGCCCAGGCCTCTGGCTTGTGAATGAGAACTCCCGGAAAGGAATTCCACAGGGCTGGAGAGATGGCTCAGCAGTTAAGAGCACTGACTGCCCTTCCAGGGGACCTGAGTTCAATTCCCAGCACTCACACGACAGCTCAACTGTCTACCAGTTCCTGGGCTTCTGACACCCTCACAGAGACATACACACAGGCAAAACACCAATGCACATAAAATAAAAATTAAAAAGGAGTTGTCTGCAAAGGCCAGCTAACTGATAATTAGCAGGTTAAATTCCTTTGGAATGAATGAGCAGACTCCTAGATCCCACCAATCAGATCATATCCAGGGCCTACAGCCATCTTCCCCGCTGTGCTATCACCTGGCTGCCTGAAGAATCCACAACAGATTTTTAAGTGTCTTAATTTATGGCTTTACGTTCTGGCCCTACAAAAAAAAATCATGTAACTTTCCACACTGGAAGATGGAATTTGGGGTGATCTAAAGCAGTGTTCCCCAGCCATGACTATTTATATTTGGCTCCAGAATAAACTACCCCCTTTGACATGGGGGTGTTTTTGCACTAACAGGCCTCAGCTACACCAGCACTGGCTCCGCAGTGCTTCAGGTCAGTTTCCCTAGGTCAGCACCAGCAGCCATGAGGCTCGGCTGAAAGGTGAGGTGGGGGAAGGGAGATATCTATCATCATGCTGGTGTAGAACAGTCGAGCTCAGAAATGCGGTAGTTAGAAAACGATAATGTTTTCTTCAGACAGGGTCTCACTATGCAACTGAGGCTGGCCTTGAACTCCCCATCTTTCTGGTTCCATCTCCTAAGTGTTGGGATTATAGGCATGTACCACTATGCCCAGGTACCTGTTCTGTTGTTTTATCCCAAAGGACTAACCAGGAAGTCTTTTTGTGAATGTTCTCCCTAGGGAAAGTAGGGGGTGTACCACCTTGCTGCACAGAGGCTGGCAAATCTTGTCCCTACTTGGGTCTCCTCCTGGCCTAGAGAGTCTGAGTTTTGTGTTCCTGGGGCTGTGAACAGACTACAAGAGGACAGAGAGCCCTGCTCTGGCAGGATCACAAACATCTGAGCCCAGGCTGTGTGTCCTGACACAGCTGTTCTGCGGGACATTTGAAGAAGGTAACGTGATGTCTCAGTTCTGGAGTCCCACCGGAGCAGGTACTGTGGCAGGCAGCCACTTTCATTTTCCATGCAAACAGAGCTCAGATGCACGTAAGTAGCTCAGCCCAGCTGTGCCTCACCGGCTCCAGGAACCACCTTTGACACTAACTCCAGTCTAAGCCAGAGTGCTACAGGTCAGGGAGGCTGGAGCCCTGGACTCCCCTGAACAAGCACTCTTGGGAACAGCCCCAACCTGCTTGGGGCTTCTGTCAATTTCCCCCAGATAGCCTCAGTGGGAACCTCTTCAGTGCTGAGGAGTCTACTGGTCTGGACCAGCGGTCCTTGCTCTTTGGTCCAGGACATGTTAGGACAGAGCAGGTGTGAGAGGCATTTGAGAGGCACGGAAGTCAACCCTCATCTGGCCAGTTGTGCTGGATGAGCTACCACTTCCTATCGTGTACCTGTCACTGGTCACATTACCTCATTTAGTACAAACAGCCACCTTATAAAGTTACTGCCATTATGAGCCTCATTATGAGGTTAAGGAAGCTGAGAGAAGCTCTTCCTGAAAGACGCGACATTAAACCTAGGCAGTCTGACTCCAGAGCCTAGGCGCTCATACTGCCATTTCTGCAAACAGAATTCTGCTTACTTCAGTCGTAGTTCATGTTTGTCCTCCCACCCACTCGGCTTTGTTTCCTAAACCTGTCTCAGCTGACAGCTGTTGGGCGTGGTGGCACACACGTAAAATGCCAGCAGGTGGGAGACTGAGACGGGCAGTCTCAATCTGGGCTACCCAATAAATGGAGGCTAGCCCGGCCTGCACAGAAAGAGCATGTATCAAGAAAACACAAGGGGACAGCTGCGAGCCATTCTTTGAGAAGACCGGCACGTCAACAAAGCCCCAGCGTATGTGGAACCCTGTGCTCAGGGTAATTGCAAAAGTAGTCATACCACCTTCACTGCAGTAAGGAGGAAGCTGTAACTTTCAACAGGCCCCTAAGGGAAGTTACTCATTGCGGTGAAGCAAACAGAAAGTCAGCAGGTAACCTGGGCTCTGTGGAGACCCATGAGTAGCGACAAAAACAAAGGTTTGGATGGACATCACTTAGAGTAGGCCAGTCAGATTCACGCGCACATGGGGTGTACTTACAGTTCTCAGACACACGTGCCAGAAGTTTAGCCTTGACTTTTGTTTGTCCCCTTCAGCAGAGCGCTCTCCATCCTGTCTTTCGCTCCTGCTTTGCTTCCTGTCCAGTCAGTGCTGCCCGCCTACCTACCAGAACCCAGCCAGCCTATCAAGTAGTCTAGATCCTCCCAGAGAACCCAGCTAGCCACTGCACCCCTTTACATGGCTCACGAACCTATTGAGGCCTAAACTTAACTGTCGTCCCATACCATCTTGGAGCCAGGGCCTAGTTCCCAAGATATGCTACCAGCCAATCAGCTTGGCTGCCTCTTTGGGTTTGCTCCCTGGCTGATGGGTGCCTAGCCTTCTACACCTGCCACCTCACCAACCTGGCAGCACTGGCAGATCAGCCCTAACGTCCACGCTGACCAAACCAAGTATGTGGTGCACTGACGGCCACGACAGAGGTGGCATGTGGGCCTGCAGCACTTGTGAAACCTTCAGGCAGCTTATGCCCATGCCTCACCTGGCCTCTCCCCCTGCCAAGGGAGGAGAGCAAGGCCTTCAGTGTCCTGCTTTCCCAGTGGCTTTGTTCGCCTACAGGTACCTCAGCTTTTGGGGTTTGATGCTGTTTCCTGCACAAACACAACCTATCCACCAGCTTTCATTAACCAGACACTATGGACCGACACTCAAGGGACCGAAACCCCAACACCCTCTGCATTCTAAAGCAAAGAACTCACCTCACTTCACTTCTTCCCTTGGCCTATGAAAGCGGAACTTCCTGTCAGCCAGACTGGAAAACCAAACGAAGATGCTTTCTGGCCGGAAACTCTTTTCTTTCAAGGGTCAAAGCAGTTCAGGTTGGAGTTGGGTCCATGGTAGTTAACTTGATGCTGTTGTGGTCTCTGACTTCCAGGCTTCGGCAGCTCTGCTGCTTCCGCTCTGTTACTGGAACTCTCTAGAAACTGAAAAACCCCAGCCAGTACCAGCCACCTCTCACACTGGACACTCATCAGCAGGAGAACAAGAGCCACAGCTTTGAGCCATCAATTCCTCCCAAGAGCACCGTTTAGCAGGAGCTGCTGCCACAGTGACCCAGTGCAAGCCTCAAAGTCGCCTTCTATCAGTCACTTAACCGCTCTCGGGCTGAGAGACAGGAAGAAACAGGTCTGGCTACAGCTGTTCCTGGCTCTGCAGGCTCCAGGCAGAGATCTCTGCTTCTCTTTCAAGGCTCCACACAGGCCCAGCAGCTTCCAGAAGGCTCTTCCCTCAACTATCTTGGCCATTGCAGGGGCAAGAAGACACCACTACCAACAAGGATAAAATAAGTTTTTATTTATATTCTTATAGTAAAGGGGGAAGCCTTAACTTGCAAGACAATTCTTGGGCAGTATGTACAACATACTTTTTATTTCCATGGAATGGAATCAAATACCGACTGAGACTACAGAGTATGCACTAGAAATCAGCAAACGCTGGCAACAGAGTAGGAAAAGACAAAGAATGAAGCCTAAAGACATGAAACCCTTCACTGGGTTCTGTTGACCACAGCCAGAGCCAGGGCTGGATCACACAGTGGCGACAAGTTCCAGGACTGGAGGCAAGGAGGGAGGGAGGCTGTGGTGGGCTGTGGGTTTAGTACCAGGTAAGTCGCTCTTGGTATTTACATACAAAATAGTTGGCTCTATTTCTTAGAAATACACGCAGAAAGAAATGAAGATTTGATCATTACTTTATGAATCTGTCGCTTTACAGTATCGACATCATCAGAAATAGGGGCATTTCATTCAGATTCAAATTTCAGTAGCAGGAAATAAATATCAAAACATCATCACTGGCCCTTAATACAAAACCTCTACCCCTCCTACGACTCCCTCCCTCCCTGTCCCGCCCATACATAACCACCCCTACCACTCCTGGTGGCTGTTTCACAGCTGCCATCTCCTATACATACCAGTGTCACGTGGCCTTCTGAAAGGCTGGCTCTGCCGGCTTAAACAACTGAAGCGTGAAACATGCCAAGGATTCTGCAAATCTGTCCCTGCTTTTCCTTTTCACCACAAACTTCTTCAAGAATCTGGTCTTTCAACAGGAGCGATAGATAGCGTTTCCAAAAATCAATCCTTACAGAGGAGAGGGGTAATTCTGATTACTCCAATCTGGTCATCTTGCCAAAGTAGAGCAGTTCAGAGTCACAAATTCCACCAAACAGAGGTGAGAGGACTGGAAGGGGCCTAGTGGGGCAGATGCAGATGCCCTCCAGGCACACGCTCTGAAGGCAGGAGGAGTTGGGGGTGGGGTGGGGTGGGCAGGACACCATGTACTCAGAGGTCTGGCCGGCTGTCTGTCCTCCACAGAAAGAGCTGCCAAGTTAGGGTGTTTTGGTTTAAAATTTCTGATGGGGACAGGAACCCCTGAAGGGAACACATTTAAAAATAGTGGACACAGGGAGGGGATGAGAGCTGTTGTCCAAGAGCTTCTATGCAAAAATAACAATTAATAAAGAGAGAGGAAACTAAAGAGTCTGTCAATGGTTTGCGAGTTCTAACGATGAACTGAGAGGACGAGGTGGTGGAGACGACAGTTTTTATTGCTGGCCTGCCCCGCATGGCTTAGCTGGCCTCCATCCGGAGTTTCTTCCTGCTCTGGGGCTCTTCAGGCTCGGACTCTGAGCTGGAGTCTGAACCCCCATCGAAGGCAGAGATGGTGCCGCCCTTGGCGTTGGTGTAGAGGCTGTTGTCTGAGGAGGGGTAGTTGGTCTGCAGTTGGGCACTTGACCTTGCCTTCTCCAGTGCACGGACTAAAAGGCAACCAAGGGAGCATGTTACCACCTTCTGGTGATCCGGAGAAACCAAATCTTAGACTCAGGGTCCAGCCTGTTCTTCCTAAGGGTTTGCTTGCTGGCCCCCAAGGCACAGGGTGGCTCAGAAATCATTCCCTTCTGGTGGCTGTTCCCCCTTTTCTTTTCCCAGCTGGACTTGGGGGCCCGGCACACATGGCCAGCCACTCTGCCATACCACCCTGAAGAGAAGGCTTGTGATGAGACACCGTCCTGCTATGGACCCAGCACAGAGACCAGAGCAAGAGTACCCTATTGGATCGAGCAATGCAATGACAGAGGAGAACCTAGCCTGGCAATGCCAGGCTCCATGAAAGTGTGAAGGCCCAATGAGAGCGGGAAAGGATGACAAAATAGATTGGGTCAAAGGAAACTTTTGGCTTGGCTCTCATGAACAAAATCCACTTGGAATGACAAGCTGGACACTTGGAAGCAAGTCACCAATACACACAAAATACCTGGGCTTTTCAACAGACACCCCTACATGCAGGCTGTTTGGCCCATCATCCAACCCACTACCGCCACCCACTGCCCATCCCTTGGTTCAGCTCAGCTTGAGCCTGGAGGATCAACCCTTCATGTTATTTATTTTATGTGAGATGTTCTAACCCAGGTGGTTACTTGCATTTCCTTTTACTTGCATCTTCCATGAGGGAGGAAGAGAAGTGAATTCCCCAGGAACAAAGAACTTGATCAGCTCTCGCTTTCCCCTGTGGTTGTAGGAAAAGGCGGGTGTGAGCATTGGAGAAGAGCAGGGGCCTGGCCCATAGGCTGCCCTGATTGGACTACTATTGGCAATGGGGAGGGCTCACTGTCCCTGAACTCCTGGAGATGCTGGTACTTACATGGCACATTTTACTCCAAGGACCTCAAAGTTCTGTTCAGAAACCTGACACCAGGTATGACCCTTACTGTAGGCAGAGCACCTGAGCCCCAAGGAAGGGAGAGATCAGGCCAGAAAAGATACAAGCCTTTGGATGTTCAACTCCCTAGTTCCTCCATCTCCTCACTGGAGGGTCTGGTCCTTCCTCAGGATGGCTCTAACACTCAACTTCGAAGGCCCGTGGAGCAGGGCTGAGGATGCTTCTGAGGCATGGTCCTCTGGCTCTGACCGAAGGCCCAGGTGTGAAAGCCCCAGCCTGGCCGGGCACAGCAGGGCCAGTTGCCCCATGAGTGTGGCTGCTCACCTTGCTGCTCCAGAAGAGCATTCTGCCGCTTGAGGTCATCAATGTCTTGCTGGTGCGTGTGGTTTTTCCTTCGCATATACTGGATATACTCTGTTGCCTTGTCTAAGATTTGGGCCCGGGATGCCTGTTGCAATATGAGAAGAAAACGGGACAAAATAAAGACCAAGTCTGCGTAGCAGGAAAACCATGTCTTTCTCTGGCAACAGCATGAGGGAAAAAGGCTGAAAACAGGAGGGTGAGCAAGACGGAAATGGCTGAGGAAAGAGTCCAGCTATGGCTGTTATCCCAAAGTGCCACATGATTCAAAGAACTCACCTACACAGGTCTCAGCTCTACCAGGAAGCCTAGACTCAGAGCCACACTTAACTAAAACCACCAGCTAGCCTGTGGACAGCTGGGCCTTACAGTCTATCTGGCTCTGAATTTGTATTCCTCTCATCTCCTCTGCATCCTTTTCTGAAAGACTTGTTTGTTTGAGACAGGCTTTTAAGGCCAGGTAGGCCTCCCAGCTGTTGGGATTATAGCCATGAGCCACACTCTCAACCCTCCGGCTCTTCAGTTTACTTTAAAGTCTTCTGTTTGCCTAGTCTGGACAGGCTGACCTTGAACTCACTATGTAGCTGAGTCTGTCACTGCTGCCTTTACCTTTTAAGTGCTGGGATAATTACTCCCAGTTTTATGTGGTGCTAGGGATTAAATACAGGGCTTCGTACATGCTAGACCCAGCAGGACTACATCAGATGTCAAAACACAATGAACTCAGGCCACTTACACTCTGCTAGGCCTTGGCTAAAGGCAGCCAGCTCAGAATGACAAGATCACGGACTGGCCTGGAATAAAGGTGGGTGCATGTCTTTCTATCAAGGTCTTAAACTTCCCCAACCCCAGACTACTAGTAAGTAAGCTCAACTCAACAATGCCCCTGCTGCATCACCGTCTTTGTCTGTCTAAAGAGTGCATCATGAAAGCTGGGGGTGCCTGATGTCAACACAGGAAGCAATTGGGCCATCCCAGGAAACAGCCACACCTCTAGATTATGGTAGACAATTTGGGCTGGGCACAACAGGGGAACAAGTAATAAATAAGTCGATAAAATGGGTAACAGGTTACTATTTGCTGGGCCCCTACAATCATATTGTTTGGAAGATTCCCACCAAGCTGCATATATGGCCAGAGTTAAGGCCAGGCCACCAGCCCCGCATGTAAATGGTATAAAGACAAGCTGAAGGCTGGCAGCACAGGAGCCCTGAGTGGAGCATTTGTTCTAGAGGCTGAGCATTAGGAAAACTCTGCACTCAAAAGGGTAGCTTAAGACAGTTCTACATTACACCCCAGGGCTCCAAAACAACCAGAAAACAACACTGAGGGAAAGGCAAAAACACACCAAACTCAAGCTGGTAAACCTAAAATTAACTCACACTAAATCCTACCGATCAACTGAGAGACCTCAGGGTAGGCGAGGTGAGGCCTGAACTTTCATCAGTCATCGAAAACACTAAAATTCCCAGGCTTTCCTCCTCTTACAGCACCTTCAAGGTGATCTGCTCAAGAGGAAGTCACTCAAATTCAACCAATCATTCTTGTCTGGTAAGAGTTATGTGCAAGGCAGACCCTGTGAGAAACAAAAGGTATTAGCCGTGGCATCTGTACCCATAAGCTATTTACTGTCTAGTGGACAGCTAAGGATTATCTCCATGCAGACAAGTCACAGGCAGTGCTGACTAGTGTGGCCAAGACTACCAGATTACAAATGTCATTGAAAAGGCAGCTAGGGTGCCTGGCTAGGGTCACAACCCACTGTGGCTACACACTGCCTTGGCATGGCACAGGACTCCAAAACCCCACAGGTAGAGCTTGTGAGAAGAGGACAGAGCAGCACAAGGACGTAAGGGGAGGTAAGATGGGCGTGCTCCTTTAGCTAAGTGGTCAGTCTGTGTAGGAAGAAGGAGGTGACCCAGCAATGGACACTTCAGGGGCTCTATTTCCTCAAAGAGGGCATAGTTGGCAAAACGGGGAGGGTGCACATAATTAGTAAGGACTAATTACAATACCTTGCCTCTCTGATAGTCACTGAAGCTGCTTAGCGGAGAATGGCAGGTTGCAGGGTAGGGATTTGGGAGACAAGAGTTGTATTACCTACCCATTTGTACCAGCAGATATTCTTGTCCATGGTTGCTCTTAACCAACTAGAAATTCTCTACCCTCTCTATCACTGATAAATCCCTATAAATACTTTTTCTTTTTGTTCCCAAGATTTATTTTTATATACACTGGTGTTTTACCTGCATGTATCTGTATAAGGATACCATATTCTCTGCAACTGGAGTAACAGACGTTTGTGAGCTGCTATGTAGGTTCTGGGAATTGGACCCGGGTCCTCTACAAGAGCAGCCAGTACGCTTAACCACTGAGCTATTGTCCCAGCTCCTCCTTATGCATATTTACACCTCAGTCTCATTCACTGAGCCTGATCTGCCTTGAAACTGTGATGTTCCTGACTCAGTCTTCCAAGTGCTGGAATAAGTATGCCAATCTCTTTTAAACTTGCCTATTTTAAAGCTGTTTTTCTGACAACTCCCAGAAGACAGCATTAGTTCTTAACTACGTTGTGTGCATCTGGGACAAGGGGAGAGGGTAGAAACTGAAAACGAGAGCACTTGCAGACGGCCAGGGACGGCTGCTGCTGAGCAGCAAACCGTGCAGGCCCATGTGCTCTAGTGTCTCTCAGATACTTACAACCGGAACAGTGAAAGCAGCATCAAGAGAAAAGTGAATGGTGAGCACAGCAAGCCAGAAAGGGCACACGGTTCTCTAGGTGACGGCAGTGTTCATACAAGCTGGTTTTCAGTGGAGACTGAATTATAAAGGGCCACATCAGTGCTTTGGGATCAGGAGGTCCCTGAAGAAGACTGGCCTGTTTTTGTTTGTTTCTAATTTTAAAAAAATTGTTTAAGACAGGGTCTCACTATGTAGCTCTGGCTGTCCTGGAATTTCATCCCAGTGTTCAAGGCAACACAACCCTTTCTCTAGTTCCTGCTAGCTAAAAGCATAAGTGCCCTTGGTCATGTGAGCAAGATGCTCCTGGCCAATCAACAATTCCTGAAAATTATTCAGTTCACTTTATTTTGTCTTTTCCAGGATACTCAAAAAGTCTAAAAACTGCAACAAAATGTGAAATTTATATCCACCCAAGGGAGGAAAACAAAGACTAAAGTCAGAAAATGCTAGATTCATCTGTAACCTACACATCTCAATCTCATCTCTTCAAACCACACCACGACTACATAAGCAGCCACAACTGTATGGCGTGGGCCCCTCCCGGCCTTTATGAGTTCATAGTACTCATACAATAAACATGAAGGTACTGGCATGGACTATGGAATGGCTCCAGGCTTTCAGTTTCTGTTTCTGAAAAGGCTCAGTCAGCCGGGTCAACTGGCAATGTTCACGAGTCCTCTGACCACGCGGAGCATGCTAAGTCAACGTGCCCACAGACCAACCACTGCCTTAGTAGGCACCCAAATGATTTTCTTGTGTTTAGTTTTTCATGTTTAAAGAGCACTGATTCGGCCTTTCCGAGCAGAAACGGCTGTTCCGAATAGTGTGAATAGAGCTGCTGGACAAGAGAGACTGGGGCAGCTATGCTATATAAATAGCAGCACGGCGAGCAGCAGAATAGATGCTCTGTAGCCTCGCCAGTTCTTGCTGCAAATCTATCGTAAACACAGAAGCAAGAATAACCGGCACAGCAGAAAAAGCTGCAGCTCACTCAGTGCTAGGCACCCCATACACCCTCCCCGCTAGGAAACTTACCCCATGTTAGTTAGCTTGAAGGCAATAGTCAGAATATGAACCCAAGTCTTGAATACACTCATACTTTAGGAAGAGGCAGCTGTAGCAGTAATTTTTTTCCCTCAACACAGGGTTTCCCTATAGCTTTGGAGCCTGTCCTGGTACCTAGCTCTTGTAGGCCAGACTGGCCTCAAACTCACAGAAATCTGCCTGCCTCTGTCTCACAAGTGCTGGGATTAAAGGCGTGCACCACCACTGCCCAGCTGTAGCAGTAATTTTAAATGAGCAACAAAACCACAGAGACAGGAGTTCTCATGGTGAGGAAAAGTAAAGATGAGGAGAGGACTTCAGGAGAACCCCTGATTTGCCTGCAAGGACAGCAATGAAAACCTCAAAGTAGAGTCAAGGCCTGCCGGTGAGCCAGCTCCACACAGGCACAGGCCTGGGTTGAAAAGCAATGGCTGAAGACTAGTCTTTTTGGTTAAAAAGTAAAAAGCGAGAAACAAAATCAAACAGTAATAATAACAACCAGCTTGTAATGGTAATAGCACCAAAGAACATTGCTTTCCACGCACGCACGACACCTCTGGCTCCTAGCAAAGAAATGCTGGGTGAGGAAGAGCCTGGAGATGATGCAGCATGCTAGCAGGAAGGACTCTGCTGGATAGGGCAGGGCAGGGGTAGAAGAGTCAGCTTCCACAGTGCTGGCCTTCACTGCCTCTTGGCAAACCCACAAGGTACAATGGAGAAGACTCCAGGTTTAGCAGCAGGCGGCTGAAGGGAAAGAAGGTCAACCCATCCTCCAGAGGTACACCCCTTCCTAGAAAACAGCTAGCAGAGGCAACCTACCCATGTTTCTTGGCAAAAATCTACATTTCACAAAGGGACTCAAAGCCTTTAAAAGCTGCTGATTCCAGTTACCATCTTTTGTGTGTGTGTTGTGGGGGGCGGGGGAAGAATTCAAGACAGGGTTTCTCTGTGTAATAGCCCTAGCTGTTTTGGAACTAGCTCTGTAGACCAGGCTGGTCTCAAACTCAGAGATCTGCCTGCCTCTTCAGAGATCTGTCTGCCTCTGCCTCTGCCTCTGCCTCCCAAGTGCTAAGATTAAAGGCGTGCACCACCACCCAACAGTCTCCATACAGGGCCAGGGAATGAACACTGAGTAGAACCCACTCAGTGGAAGAACAGAATCAACACCCAAAAGCCGTCTTCCTCTGGTACCCAGCCACAGCCCTCCCACCCGCAACATAAAGCTCAAGAGTCCCACATTCTAGTTCTCAGCCAAACTGGTTTAGACAACAGCAGGGCATGGGAGGCAAGGTAGAGCACAGCAGCCCCAGACTGAGCATCAGGAGCACCTCCACCCTTCCCTGAGGAAGGGGCTTAGGTCAGTGGCTCCACTAGACCCTGTTCTTTTCCACATTCAGACACTAGCTGGGCATGGCAGACCATTATGTCTGCTGTATTTGGGAGGCTGAAGAAGGAGAATGGCGAGCTCAAGGCCAGCCTGGTTCACAAATAAGACTTGCTTTGAAGAACTAAATGGGGGAGAGAGCAGGCAGATCTGGTATACATTTCTGTTGAGTGAGTCTTTCTCTAAATGAAAATTAGCAAATCTGCGTAAGAAATGTGGGTCTCCTTTAAACTAGTTCACTCTAAAATGGAACCTGGTAGCACAGGCAGCTGAAGGTTGTGAAGTTCCCTGAGGGTTTCAAGCTTCTAGGCCCTTGGCAGGCGTGGCTGACTGCTAGGCAGATGCAGAAATGACAGACCCTGGAAGACTTTGGTTTAGGATCAAAATTGTTTTTCAAGCCTCATGGGCTTCACTGTGCCACTGAGACCGTGACAGAAGGTGTGGCACTTCCCCATGAGAACAAGTACAACTTCTCAGTCCCTGAAGAGGAACTAGATCTAGTGAGTAACATGTGGAAAAGTATTTACTTTCAAAGGTAATAAACAAAAATGTAAAAGTAATTACTAGTTTTTGCCTACTCAGTTAGTCATCCTCTAAGGGGAAAAAAAACAACACAAAACCCAGTGATGGTGAAACCGAGACAGTCAAACTCTAGGAAAGACTCCAAAACACACGATGAGAGAATGAGATGAAAACAGGCGCTCTGGCAAGTGTTCTGGCGATACCCAGCAAGTCAGTGGCTACCAGCCTTCCTCTGTATACAGACTGGCCACACACGCCATGCTGCTCATCACTACTTTAGTTATAAAACTAAAAGTGTACAAAACCCAAACAGAAATACTCCCAAATGACTAATCACGAGTGACACATCAAGGGGAAAAGCAAGGTGTTAAGTAAGCACAGCAAGCTGTGTTACACTATCCATGGCAAGTGTACTTACAAGACCAGGAGACCAGAGTGGAGAGTTCCCTGCTTGCTTCTTAGACTTTATCAATTCTATGCATTAGGGGTTGCAGGTTCTCACATAGCCCAAGATAGCCTCAAACCCACTAAGTAGTTGAGTTGAGGCTGACCTTGAACTTCACCTCCCAAGTACTGTGATTACAGGTGAGCACCACCATCCCTGGTTATACAATGCTGGGGGTGGAACCCAGGGCTTCAAGCATGCCAGGCAAACCCTCTGCCAATGGAGTTACATCTACAGCCTCTGAGTTAAAAATTAAAATAACAGCTTTTGGTGGGGAGAAAAAAGGAGACAAGTCTGACATTGACTTTGAGGTGGTGACCATTTTCTGTCTCACTAAACTGGAGGTAATAGCAGGAGGAGGAGTTTACTGCATGCACTAGTCAGTGTGATCCTGCATTAGCCACAGGCTAATAAACACTTGGAGGTGATCGCCTTAAACTGCAGTGACCACAAGTGTAGAATAGATATATCGTATTTCTAATTCTTAGAAAAATAAATAAATAGGAACTGGGCACGGAGATACACCTGTAACCCCAGCACTCTGAAGGCTGGAGGCAGGAGGATCACAAGTTCAAGTCTACTCTCGATTACACAGCACAGTTTGAGGCCAGCTTGACTACTTGAGACCCTGTCTCAAAAACAAAAACAAACAAACCAAAAACAACAACAAAAACCAAACACCCTTCTCTCTAAAAGAGAAAAAAAGCAGTGCAGCCAAAAAAATAGTATTAAATTTTCAATAATTTTAAATACAAAAATTATGTGTTTTAGTCTGTTATCTTTACTTCTTAAATTTAAATTGTAAAAATTAAAATACAACCTCCTCGCTTCAATCTCTCCCATTCCTGCCCTCCATCCTCTCCGATTCATGGCCTCTTTCTCCATAGATTCTGCTTTCCACTGCACAGCAGGAGTGCTGGGGTTACAGATGTGAGGTAGATACTACCTATAGTTTTACATGGGACCTGGGCATCCAAACCTCAAGCTTGGCCTTCCACTTTACCCACTGGGCCCAGGCCCCCGACCTCACTCCTTAGTTTCTAGTAGTACCCTCTATAAAGTTTCAATGTATTTATATTAAGCTCTATTCAGATATATTTATGGTTCATATTAAATGTCTACCAGACAGTGATTGTCAAAGATCTTAGGAAAAAGGGAAGCTATAGCCATGTTAGAGAAACAGGCAGACCTGTTTTTCTTCCCACTTTTCTGAAGGTTTAGTAATTTTGTTCAAAGACAAAAAAAAAAAAGTAATGTTAAAGGAGAGTTCTAGATCAATATCTCAACAAACAAAGAATGTTAGTAAGTCCCCTGGTCCCTCGAGGAAAGCATCACCCCAAGCTCTCCAGAGAATTAACTCAAGGCACATGGATCCCATCTGCCTTTGCAAGCTAAGCAGAGTCAGACCTAGTAAGTACTAAAACAGAGGAGAGCCTGTGGAGTCACTGGACCGAAAGGAACAAGTGTTTAAGAGAGGACCAGAGGTAGAGACTGGCAAGGGTGGAAGGCACCCGGAGATAATGCCTGCACACAGCCCTAGGGTCAGACAGCTGGAACCTGAGCCTAGAGTCTGACCTTGAGGACTTCAGAAAAGTTGACAGCGGCATTTTTGGACAAACAGAGGAAGTAGACACACTCTTGCAGGACCCTAGGAGGGCTGCTAAGGAAAAAGAGGCAAGGCAACAGAGTCCTTACCTGACTGGTCCATGAGAAGACCTCAAAGGCCAGACACAGAAACAGTTTATAAGAACTAAACAGAGGTCAGGTGGTGGTGGCTCAGGCCTTTAATCCCAGCGCTCGGGAGACAACGACAGGCGGATCTCTGTGAGCTCAAGGCCAGGCTGGAAACCCTGCCTCAAAAAACAAAACAAAACTAAACAAAAAAACCCACCACCAACAACAACAACTGGAAGGAAGGAAGGAAGGAAGGAAGGAAGGAAGGAAGGAAGGAAGGAAGGAAGGAAGGAAGGAAGGACAAACTAAACAGAAGCTGACACTTGCCCAAACTGGGGTATAAGTAAAGAGGTAAACGGACAGGGCTATGGTTTATGTCCCATTTCAAAGACACTGCATCAACAGCCCAGAAGTGTAGCTAGAAAGAGCTGTGTGCCCTCAGGGATCCACAGGAAAGAGGCATTTCCCAGATTCTATAATCAGGACAGACACAGAGCTCCTCCACTAGGCCTGAGACAGGTTCCCTGCCCTGGTGGTTCTAACGACAGTACAGCACAGGCAACAGCCAGCAGAAAATCAGGCAAACACAGATACTGGTACGATGACAGTGGGATTGAGTATTTTCCAAGAACCATTATATTCTTTGCCACAATGAAGCTATTTGTCTGAAAATACACCTGCCTTGTTAAGGAAACCAGACTTTACTAGAAGAAACAGATCAGTTCTGTGATGTCACACACACACACACCCAAGAGAGCTAGATCCTCAAGAGTAGTGACTACCTACTTGGTGTCTACATTTCTACAGCACTTGCAGGGTCTCACAGGTACCCACAGGAGAGGTGGGTGCTGTGCTGACTCTCACCACAACCACGGGTTGAGAACTATCATGTGCTGGATCTGTGACGGCACACAGCTCTCTGTGCTCTCACACCCGCATCAATACATTCTGAGATGAGTGCAGACTAGGAAAATCAAGGTTATTTTGCCCTTGTTTGAGACAGGCTCTCTTGTAGCCCAGACTACATACATGGCCAAGGATGACCTTGCTCTCCTGATCCTCTTGCCTTAGGCTTCCAATCACTGTGATTACAGGCATGCAGTGCCACGCCTAGCAAAACCCTGGGTCTAAGTGCCATATGTGAGGTTATACTCTTTCCATCCATCTCTAGGGAAGAAATTCACAGCATGATTGCCTGAGAGAACACTACAGACAATAAATGGGCATTTAAGAAGCAACTTTAAAATGTGAAAAACTCCTATAAATTGCTGCCCAGCTGCAAATGGCAGTGGTGAAAGCCACCTTCTACTGCTATTGTTGACCATGACAAATGGAGATGAGTGGCTATAAACATTCTGAACTGATATTGGGGCTAATTTATGGGCTAGAGGACAGGATTTTACTCTCACATAAAGAGTGATGGGCTGTCTACAAGGTCTTGCCTCCAACTACCAAATCAACAGTGAGTCAGGGCCTGTGAACCATTGAGCAAGACACTGCATAGAACCCACCTTAATATAATTAACACAACTTTTATTCAAGAAAGTAATAGCTCCCTATTAAAAGGGGGATGATAGTTGACAGTACTCTCTTTCTGTCACTCTGGCTAACTGGCCCTGATCTCAGTCCATCTTTCCCAGTGAGCTTCACCTACAATCAAAAAACTACAAGAAAAAAACAAACACCTCAAAACAACAGAGTATGAAGGTTCACTCCCCAAGCCCAGGACAGAAGACAAATCTAAATAGACTACTGACTGGAATGATCTGCAACTGAGTGGAGAGATGTGAAGTCAGAAGAATCTACAGGCACTAAGTGACCCTCAACTGCATTTTGGTGTAACTCAGATAAACCACTTTGAATATTTTCATAGTAACTCTTATGTGACACACTGCTAAGACCAATGATCTATCTTAAGAAAGATCCCAAGAAACGACAAGATTTAAGTATTTAAGAGTTCCTTTGTTGTTTTATTCTTTCACAATTTCACACACACACACAATGAACTTGGACCATATTTCCCCCACTATCCTCTCCATATCTTCTGTTGAATCCCTCTTCTTTCCAAATGTTCCCTGTTTACTTTTACGTTCGTGTGTGTGTGTGTGTGTGTGTGTGTGTGTGTGTATGTGTATGTGTGAGCCTCCTACTGCACTTAACTACAGTTGCTAGCATGAGTAGGTGGAGATTTGTCTGTCTGACATAGGTCCTCACTAGCCTAACAGGCTTCAGACCTGTGACAGTCTTCCTGACCTAGCCTTTAAGTGATGGGATTACAGGCGTGTACAACTCTACCAGGCTCGGTTTCTTTAAAATATCCTCATATGCGTATCCTCCAGCACTGTAGTAAGATGGAACTCAGCAGTCCCACTGTACTCCTTGTGGTACAGACTGCGGACATGATATGAGCAAGCTCATCTCTGATAACAGCAGGAGCAGCACACCAGTGATTGCCCAAGGATGTCAATGTTTCTTAGAAAGACTGTGTTAAAAAAAAAAAAAAAAAAAAAGGAAGGCTGTGTTTGTGACAGGCTGGCCTAACTCAATATGTAGTTGACAAGGATCCTGAATTTCCGGTCCTCCTCCTCCGCTTCCATTTCCTAAGTACTGAAAATACAGGTATTCAGTATCACCCCCAGCTTACTGATCTTTTCTTTTAAAGAAAATTATTTTCTTGTGTGTATGCACGCACACACATGTGCAGGGGGTGGGGGGGAGAGAGAGAGAGATCGAGAACAATCCCTTGGAACTGAAGTTATAGGAAGTTGTGAGCCATTATGTGGGTGCTGGGAATCGAACCTAGGTCCCTGAAAGAGCATGTACTCTTAACTACTGAGCCATCTCTCCAGTTACTTAATTTCTTCTCTTAACAAAACAGAATATCTTTAAAGAGGGCAGGAGGAACTAGGGACAAAATCTCTCTCTATACTCTAGGCAGACCCTGACCTCATAGTTATCCTCCTGCTTCAAACTCCCAAGTGCTAGGTTACAGAAGTGAGGGAAGAAAGGCATTCTTTATGATACTTATTTTGCCTCATACAGGAAACAACATTGTAAGTTTCCTTTCTTGTCAGGCCTGATGATATACTCATGTCACTCCAATGCCTAAGAAGCTGAGGTAGGAAGATCACCATAAATTCTGTGTCAACGAAGACTACCGAGGGGATTACAAGCATCGGCTATAGTATGAGACCCTGCTGCAATAATAAACAAACAAATCAAGTGTTTTCCCTGTGCTAAACAGAGTGGCACATGCTCACAGTCTTAGTGACTGAGGCGCTGAATGAAGCAGAATTATGAGTTCTGGTCAAGCTACACAGCAAAATTCCATACCAAATTTGAAAAAGATGACTTTTTCTACCCCATCTCTAGTTAGGTTAATTTAATTTAATCCAATTTAATCAATGTCAATTTTTCTTTATTTAAAAGGAAAAAAGGCAGAAGCAGGCGGACTCGGTGAGTTCAAGGCCAGCCTGGTCTATATAGTGAGTTCTAGGGCAGCCAGGGATATACAGAGAATCCCTCTCTCAAAAATAAACAAACAAAAATAAGTAAGAACAAAGTAAAATGTTATGTATTATATAATGTCTATGAGCAAACTCATTACTTTGAATATTTAAAGATATACATAAGGCCTGGTTTGGTGGAGTAAGCCTTGAGTCCCAGCATTTAGGAGGCAGAGGCAGGAAGATTTCTCTGAAATTCGAAGTCAGCCTGGTTTATATGGTAAGTTTTTTAACAGCTAGGATTACCTAATGAGACCCTGTCTCACAAAACCAAAAACCTCAAACAAACAAAAAATCATACACACATGAAACAAAACAAGATCAAAATAAACAAACAAATAAATGCCAACATCTGGGAGCCTGAAGCAGGAAGATTACTGTGAATTCAACTCACTTGGAGAGCCACAGAATGAAACTTTATCTCACCAAACCAAACAAACAAAAATTTAAAAAAAAAGGCTTGGACACACATCATATAATCCCACTACTAACTATGGAGTCACCCGGAACATAACTGCTGACATCAAAGGAGATTCGGACCAAAGCTTTCCCTCAACGGTCTGAGCTGCGCTCTCTGACACACACAACAGCCATTGCTACTTACATAATGTCACAATTCTAACCACTGCAATTCAAATCAAGAATGAGTCAATTTCCTTTGGTTCCAATACCACATTTTAAGATGAAAACTGCACCATGTAGTGAGAAGTCAGTCTGAGACCAAAGAGGGTTCAAGAAGGGAAGGCCCCCTGCACCTGTGAGACTGCTGGCAGACAGAAGAATGAAAAGTCATGCCCTTCACATGGAAGAGGCTGGGTTCAGCCAAAGTTGGGTTCAGTCAAAGTTAAGAGCAAACAGGAGAGGAAGGACTCTGAAATAAGAACAGCAGCAAGTAAGCTCACGGACAATCTGGTTCTCTACCCCATTCATTTGGTCTGGGGGCGCTGAAGAGGTGGAGGCAGGAGAATTCAAGGTCAGTCAGGCAGAGACACAAGAAACCCAGTCTCAACAAACCAGGAAACACACAAGTTACAGTACAGGACCTGGTCCCATCTTCTCATCCAGTCTAGGTTCCTCAATTGGCTCCTGAATGGTCCTCAGGCCCTGACACAGGGCTGCTATGAGCCACCTTTCTCCTGCCTGCGGTGCCCAGCACCAGAGACGACAGCTCTGCCACTTCCATGAAATCTGCTCAAAGGCCATCTTGCCAGTGAGATTTGTCTGTCCCAATTCAAGTTCCACCATTCTTTCCACTTTAATTTCCTCCATAATGGAAATTAATTTTCTACGCGCACGCACACACATACACACATATCCACATCCACACACTAAGAACTTGATATGTATCCAGGCTGAACTCAAAAAGATTCACCTGCCCCTGACATTCCAAGTGCTGTGATTAACAGCATTTGCCACCGCCATGCCTAGCTGGTACTCAAGATATTTAGTGATTCCTTAATTTCTATAATTTCCTTACTAGAATAAAAGACTTGCCTTGTTATTTCTTGCTAAGAACAGCGGCTGGTGTGTATAGAACCTCAGTAAATGTTTGCCGAATAGAGTGTGTGAAAGGGCCATGAATGGAGAACTCTTCCATTCGTAAGCTACCCAATCAAACCATCAACTTCCTTGGAGAAAGGAGGAAATAGGATTTAGTGTAATGAAATCGCAAGGACTTAAGGAAGAATAGAATAGCAAGGTAAAGTAGGCTGGAAAAGGAAGAGATATAGTTGTGACCTACTCTTTTACAGTGTGCCTGCTTGTTCTGAGTGCATGCTCCCAGGCTCACCTCCAGGAAGTTCATTTGGTATCTGGATGTAGGTGCTCAAGGCCCACCCACTGAGGAGCACATCCTCAGTATCTCATTACACGTCACGCTTGGATCAAGGCAGCTCTTGCCTATGTAGCTCACAGACATGCTGTTAATGGACACCGTGGTATACTGAATAAGCACCAACAGGTCAGACATGAATAAGAGATAATCTTCTGCACAAAGGGTGCGTCTCTACAGTCATAAAGGTTTCCTGTGGTGCTCGGTGTTATACTCAGGAATGTTGTTATTCCGGTAAGTACCTTGGTTCAAGGCCATTAAATCAAGTACATACTAAGTGGGCTTAACCCACAGCAAATTCTGGTTTTGTAACATGGTGTTCACATGGCCTATTCGTGTTTTCCCTTAAGCTTAGACTTATTCCATATTTCAACCACACAGAAGGCCACATCATAGACAAAATATAAAGCAGAGCTTTTTAACTTTTCTTAAACATGAAAACTTTAATCTTGGATAACCAAACAAATTCAGGACCCCTACCACAGAACTAAAGCAGTAAAGTCACTTAAAGTACACCTAAGAGTAAAGACTGCTTTTATTTATTAAAACAGTGTTTCTTAAGCCAAGTGTGGAAGCACATGCCTGTAATTCCAACAGCCATGAATCCTTAGTTCAGGACAGTCTGGCTATACAGTGAGACTCAAACATACCAACCAAGTGCGTTTGTGGACACTTATATCCCCAACACTTGGGAGACAGATGCAGGAACATCGTAAGTTCAAGGACATCCTTAGCTACATAGCCATTTCCAGGCTAGCCTAGGCTATGTGAGACCTTGTCTCAAGAAAATGAAATATTGCTTTTCTGTTTTAGTGTTGGGGATAACCCACAGGATCTACATATAGTAAGTAGGCATTCCACTGTTGAGTTCTCCCCACTGCCCTTGATATCAATAACCCTCAAACAAAATAAGTATTCTCCTCCAGTTTACCATTGAATAAGAAGGCTGTAGAGAGCAGCCTGCTACACAGTGTCAAGGTGAACTCTCCATATTCTAACCCACAGGCTTCTGCGCAAAGCTTTTATTTTTGAAGATAGAAACAGCTATCTCCTGCCTCTCCAGGGAAAAGAGCCACTTCGAAAGGCCTCTAGGGAGGATGAGGATAATGTCTTTTTACTTCTTTCATATGAACATGTCTCTTAACTCTTATTCCACAGCTTACATGCTCTTTACACATCAGGGCCGGAAGTCACCGGTGCACAGGCAGGTTCACAGCCCTGCCTGCACACGTTCATTTACACTAAGTACCAATGCTGAACAAGAAAAGTTCCCACAGAGGTTCAGGGAATCTTTAGTGATCACAAACTAATTACGGACCAAGTTATGCACTACAGTATATAGTTATAATGTTATGAATGACTAATTTATAACATGTACAAGGTCCTGGGTTCAATCCCAGCACAACCCAAGAAAAAGTAATTATCTCCTACTCCTTCTCCAACTCTGAAAGACTTTTAGGGATGTCTCTCACAGTATTACAACATTTTTTTGCTAAAGATAATCAAGAACAACTGAGATGTGTGGGACTCTTCCAAAGAGTCAAAAAATAAGAGACCATGCCACCTGACTGTATTTCTTCACAGAAAGGAGGGATGTCCTGGTTAAGTTCCAAGCTACTGATGACAAATGGGCTTTATCAGTAAACTCACCTTCTCTCCTTGGAGTGATGGAACCGAGTCCCGCAAACTGTGAAAGCTGTCTTTGATGTGGTCCCTACGTTTTCGTTCCAGTGCATTATGGTGAGCCCGTTTGTCAGCCTAGGGGAACGAAGAAAGAACATGTTAGGAAGGTGACTCCTTTTACAGGTGTATGTGGTAAAGCCTGGAAGTGAACGCAGTCAGCGCTGTCCCTGGCAAGTGGACTGGGAAAATTTGCAGAGTGAGGAGGACAGTTAGGAATCTCCAGAATTAGGCTCTGTTAAAGAGGGAGAAAGGGTGAGCAAGGCTTGCAACAGGAACATCCAAAGTAGCACGGTGGATCCAGCTCATGCACAAGTAAAACCAAAGTTATTCAAGGGGACAAAGTGTGACTCTCCTGCAAGTGTCCCCAACCTACGAGATGGAGCAGTTGCCAGCCTGTGGTTACAATGTAACTAAAGAAAGCTCCAGTGAGCACCTTCATAAGGTATAGTTACTCTACCATGAGACTTGGGGTTGGGGGTTGCTTCTGTCCACATGAAACCCACCATCCCAAGGCTCTGCTCTGACACCTCCCTGATAAAGATCACACCATCACATCCTCTCATCCAAGCCTCTGGAAACCCCATTGCGTCGGAGGTTATTATGACGCAGCTGACACGTGTACGAACTGCATTTGGGTTTCCTCTCACACAGGCTGAGTCAGAGAGGCGCTTCTTGGGTTAGCAGACCTCCTGACAGCTACGTTCTCAGTAAGTACCCTCAGGCACTTGCAGCAGGTCAGGCCCATCTGGCACTTTCCTAAATACCCTAACCAGCCTTTAGCCTTTCCTGCTTGGAACTATGAGCAGTCAGCTGGCAAGGCTCAGGAAGGGGGAGGCAGCAGAGCAGAGCGCTAGGGAGCACAGCCCAGGAGTTTCTTCTCCCTCTACACAACCATACCTCTACTTCAGGAACTACAGAAACCCTCTCCTGAGCATTTACCATGAATAAAGCAGGCTGTGCTGAGGTAGCCTAAAGAGCCTGTCTGTACATTAGAAAGTGACCTGGCTAGTAAGCCCGGACAGAGTGCCAGGAATTTTGAAAATGCAACAACATGCATAAACTTGGTTTAACAATGCCACTTCCAATGAATCCTTGTACAAGAAAAGATGGGCAGATAGAAATCAGACAAGAGCCATGAGAAGAAAAGAACTGGAAAATTTTCTACTATCAAATTCTAGAAGTCTGTGACTCCCCCCAAAGGAAGTGCCTGGAGCCCCTGTGGACAGTGTTCCTGATTCTTCAGAGGTCTCACCTACAGTTCTGTTAAATCCACGTCCCCATCGCAGGCACAGACCCGAAAGTGGAGCACAAGCTGGGAGGATTTCTAAAATCACTCCTTCTTAAACCTCAGTTCACTGTAAAGCCAAGTAGTTTCTCAACTAGTTAGACAGAAAACAGAATGAAGAATCTGAAGACAAGTAAGCTTGGAAAACAAGGTAACTTGAGGAGAGAGGTGTCATCTCTGCATTAGACAACACTAGGGCATGGTAACCCAGCTGCCCTCTAGGAGCAGTTTAAGTTAGCTTGAAGGAACTACACATCAATGCCCAGGGAAACTGGCCTGCCACAATACCTGAGGACGCAAGAGATCTAGGACCAACATTTGGCATGCATTAGCCCTCTGGTGTTTGCTCTATCATTTCCAAGATGGTCTGTTCACATGCAAACCAATCACTCAGCTTTGGTCTTCAGCAGCAGCCCAAGATATGCCTGTCCACTAAGTCACCCTGACTCCTGGCTCTCCTCCCAGCTTACGAGCTGTGCACAGAAGCAGTGACACCAGTTACCCATAATGCCTCTTGATACAAATAAAATCCTAATTGTCTGTTTTCTTTCTGGGAGAACTCTGAAAATCTCAAGTAGTTTGAACTAAGCTGGACTTGGTTTCCTGTAGGCCTGCACTGTAAGCAAGGAACTAAGTTTAACCTAACACCACCATCACCCCAAGATGTACCACCCCTCCCATTGCCCAGCACTGAAAGGATTCGGATGGACAACAAGTCTTTTGGATGGAGGACTGTAGTGAACTTGGCTGTAGACCATGAGTAGAAATCTCGGCTTCTCATCTGGGGAGTCAGCCAAGTTAGAAGTTGGCTCGGCTAGGAAAGGCGGCAGGCCACTGCCTGGTAGAAAGCCTAGGCTGGGGACTGTTGTTCTCCAAGCAGTGGATGGAATTTCTGTGGCAGTTCCAGACCCAATTTAACTAGCAGAACAGTGGAATCTTAGACCAATCCCTCATGCCATGTCTACCCCTCAGCTGTTATGCCTGAAAGAGAGAGCAGCAAGGATGTATTTGTTTTTCCTCATTTGCAAGCACAGTGAAAACCATGCGGAACTTACATGCCTAATTCCAGGCAACTGAGTTAAGTGGCATTTCTGGTGCTTACAGAGCATAGGAAAACTTGACACACCTTCACACAAGTCTGAGAGTTCTCTCTGGAAAGTATTTCTAAGCTGTAGATGAAGATGATACCCCCTAGCCTTGCATGATGGACCGAGACCAGTGGGCAGCTAAGACTGCCGTGTTAGCCATCTTCTCTTGTGATAGCTCTTTCCCAAAAGGCCAAGACTTCAGTACTGAGAAAGAAAAACCAGGTGACGACTCTCAGCTAAGGTGCTAGAGATCCTCCCATGAACTGTCTTTTTAAAGCAGCATAGCAATTAGAATAGTAGAACAAACTACACAACTCAGATGAGTGAGAACTGGTATGGAGAAGTGCCTGGTCATGCAAACACTGGGACCAGCAGCACACCTTGTGGAATAAGGAGATGACAGAGGTATTCCTGGGCTATGCCACAGGTTCCTAAATGCTCCTCTAGGAGCCGGAGCAGTGGCTGGTGGCTGGCCACTGCTTGCTCTTCAACATAGGAGCTGCGGTATCGGTCAGAAAGCCCTTTATCAGGATGCCCCATACTAATGGAAGTACTAGGGTCTTTGTGATACCAGAGGTACCCACTGGTGCTCATCAGGAACTATGGCACCAAACTGCGCCTATGCCAAGGTTTACTTAGTCTCAGTTTTATTTGCACCAAACTTTTCCACGCTGGCAGACAGAAACAAAATCTTCACCTATAATTTGTCCATCTCTCACACTAACAAGCATACGGATCTAAGCGCTGCTCAATGTTGAAAGCAAGCATTTTCTTAGTTGCTAAACTGGCAGGACATAGGAGTTACAGAAACCAGTTCAGAATTGAGGAAGTCTCTCAAGAGTTTTTCCTTTCAACTTAGTGCACAGAGAATGCACCTTCATTCACGGCATCTCACTAGTCAACAAACTTATATCCTGCAAGACCTAGCTTGGGGAAGAGAACTGTCTTCCTGTAAAAGGATGCACAAGCCTCCACCCCAGAATGACATTTCTTGCAAGCTGCCTGATAACCTACCTAACTTCCACATAGAGGGAATCTCCTCAATGCCAATGTAGAAAACCCTCCAGGCAGAAGAAATCTGTCATCCTTAGTGGATAGTTAGTCTATTTAGTTTAAGAAACGGGCCGGGCGGTGGTGGCGCACGCCTTTAATCCCAGCACTCGGGAGGCAGAGGCAGACGGATCTCTGTGAGTTCGAGGCCAGCCTGGTCTACAAGAGCTAGTTCCAGGACAGGCTCCAAAGCCACAGAGAAACTCTGTCTCGAAAAAACCAAAAAAAAAAAAAAAAAAAAAAAAAAAGAAACAGGAAGGCTGCACTTTAGGAGTTACTTATGAGTATCCAGTTAGTCTTACTTAAACACTAAGAACACTGGAAAATACAAAGGCTCCAAATTCTCAAACAGTGTATTTATTACTTAAGGTTGATAAGAATTGGATCAAATACAACAATTTCTAAGCAACTTAAAAGTGCTCATTTTAACCAACACAAAAATTGCAACATGAAACAACTGGCAACTGAGATGAGCTAACCTTACTAGTCTCCTACAGGCAGGCAGTTACTAACTACAGTTTCTTCCCCAGCTCCTCCTCTTGAAGCCCATGCTGGTGTATACTTCTGTGATCTACAATAAATATACTTGTTTTTGAGGTTTCTCCCATCTTTTGGCGCCTAAGAGAATTTGGGAACACATGCTATTACACTAGCCATTTAAGAGGAAGGATTTCTTGGTTAGGACATTCTAATCAAACATCAAATTGGAAGTCGGGCTTGACAGCACACACCTATAATCCCCACACTTGAGAGGCGGAGGCAAGAGAATCACTGCAGGTTGGCTACACAGCAACCCCATCATAACCCTCCTCACCCCCAAATGAAAATCAAATAGGATTCTTTGATCATCCTATCAGCCTAAAACAACACAACTCTTAGAAACTCAACACCATTTTCCTTTTACAGGCACACAGGAAGAAAGCCTACTGCTTCTGGCATCTGAGCAGAAACAAATATGCCATCCTGCAGCACTCCTGCCATGCAGCTGACCCCAGGTAGGGCATGCAAGCGTCCTCAACTCCAGCCTCCAAAGTGGGCAACTCCCTTCCTCCCAAGTACACTTCAATCTCTAAAGAGGTAAAGAGCTGAGAAGTTAAAATACTTTAAACCAGAAAGGTCTAGAAGGGGAACAGCACAAACCTATTTTAAACCAGCTACAATACTAGCCACCTAGCATGGTAACTGCACATGTTGAGTCCATCAGACTTGGAGGACAATACATGGAGAAAGGCCTCAGGGGTCTTGACCAACTCAGTAACCCTACATTTCACACATACTTTCACTCCTTCCCAGACAGAGAGAAAGCAAAAGGAACCTCTTGCATAAAATAACCACCTCAAAAACTTATCTTTAAAATACAACTTAATCCCTTAAAAAAAAAAAAGTACAGCAGTTAGATTAGATTCTGCAGTTGTCAGATTCAGTAGTGTTCGGGGTTACTTCCTCTGAGAGCTCGCTGCTCAGTGGAGAGGCTGCTTCCGTGTGGGGCGGCCTCAAATCAGTTTCACTTTCTGTTAGCCTCCTTCCTAGCAGTGAGCTGAACGGCCTACGCGTCTCATGAGGCTTGAGATACTGCAGTGATATTACACACTATGACCATCGTTTCATGTTAGGACCCATAGGACATTTTCCAAATAACTTGTCTGTGTGTGTACTCAGGGTTCTCACTCTGTGACTCAGCTCAAACTCACCAATCCTCCTGTTGCAGCATCCTGAGTGCTGGGATTACAGGTGTGAACCTGGGTTCCAAATAACTTTTTAAAAGTTCTTCTGCAGTCCTAAACCATTGTTCTGATCCACATGTTTTCTTTTCATATTAGTATTTTTCCAAAGACAAAACTTAATAGTGTTCCCCACTGAAAGAATGTATTTATTATTTATACTAAATTTCAGTAAGCAAATAGATATATTCACAAGGCCGGGAAGGAACCGTGTTCTCACCCCGTCCGTGAGAGCTGTTCAATACAGTGTCTATAATATACCTGCCTTTTCTGTCTATGCTGTCAGGATAAACTTGTACCAGAGAAATCTCAGCAAGTATATCGAATTAAAACAATGGGTCTCAAAGTCCCTGGTTCAATCCCCAGCAACAACAAAAATTTCACTGTCTATGTCCCCCAAATGAAGGAAAAAAATCCTAAGCACCTTAACAAAAATAAAAAGTAAAAGTATCTAGACAAAGCAAGATCAGCCTCACCGGAATGAAAGCATTTAGTAAATTAATTTACATCACCACCCAGGTGGACACTTTAAAAAGCAGAAGGCCTATAGTAACTCCTCATCATAAAATAGGAAAAGTTATCTCTCACTGAGAAGCAAATCTAGTTCCAACTCAAGGATGGTTCTTCAGAACAAGCCTCTCCAACCCTCGACCTTTAACCTCATCAACCCTGGAGCAGATCTTCTAACTGGAGACTCGGAGGAAAAGAAATTGCCGTTTCTGTTCGTGTTCTGGTAGAATAGGCTCAAATGAAAACCATCAAGCACATACTATTAAGAGTAACGGTACCCGGGCATGGTGGGGCACACATTTAATCCCAGCACTTGGGAAGCGGAGGTAGGTCGATCTGAGGCCATACTGAACTAAATACTGAAACTCACTCTCTCTCTCAGAACAGATAACAGTAGCTGAAAAACAAAACAAAGAAGAAATACAACTTTCAGTAGAAGTATGTGTAACACTTCAGAAAGAAAGCAAACGCCATCTGCAGTGAGCTCTCTCCCAACAATCCTGAAGTCCACCGCCGTCACTGCACTCACAATCAACTGGTTCTCATAAATCACGGTTTTCTCACTGCTGAGGCAATCTGTCCAGTCTGGTGCTCTAATGGAGAGCAACACAATTGAAGAACCTGTTTTTACCCTGTGATTACTAAAGTCCTACAGCAGAGCTATCAAAGTGGCACCCTGCAAACTTGTTTTTTCAGTACTAGGGATGAACCAGGGCTTCCTGAAAGTTAAGTGTCCTGATGAGCTAAACTCCCTAGCAAGAGAGAGACAAAGGTAGAGAGTTCTTCTTTGAGACAGAATCTCATTCTGTAGCCCAGGTTGGCCTAAAAACCAGGGCAACTCTTCTGCCAAAGTGTCCTAAACACTGGGCTTACAGGACTGGATACAGCCTTGGACTTTTTTGTTTTTGCTGTTGTGTGTGGGTTTTTTGTTTGTTTGTTTTTTGGGGGGGTATGTTGAGGCTTGAACCTTTGATCTTCCTACCTCAGCATCCTGAGTAAGGAAGTTTACAGGTCTGGGCAACCAAGCCTAGTTGCATCCAGCAAATTCTTTTTTTTTTTTTTTTTTTTTTTTTTTTTTTTGGAACCTATCCTGCAACTAGATCTTGTAGACCAGGCTGGCCTTGAACTCACAGAGATCTGACTCTGCCTTCTGAGTGCTGGGATTAAAGGCGTCCACCACCTGGAAAATCCAGCAAATTCTTTACAAGCTCCAAAGAGCTGTTCCACACATCATTTAAAAATCAAATAAGTAGGAGCTAAAGAGATAGCTTAGTAGGTAAAGGTGCTGGGGCCACACCTGATGATCCTAAGTTCAGCCCCCACACCCACATGTTGAGTCCTCTGACCTTCATATGTGAGCCCTGGCATGCACATGATCATATACACACATTAAATAAATGAATGTAATTTTTAAAAATCAATTTAAGTAGGCTGAGGTCCACACAGAGGGTTTGCCTGGCATACTGAGGGCCCTGAGTTCAACTCCCAGAACAGCCAAAAATTACATGCATACAAATATACCAGAAAAATAATAACTGTTTCTAGCATTTTACCATTTCTCTTCAAGTAGGAAGATCCTGGTAGTACAGCTCAATGGTAAAGGGTCTAACCCGAGCCCTGAAATACCAATCAGAAGATCTGGCAATAGTGAGCCCATTCTCACATAGCAAGCACCAGAGCTAGGCAACTGCCAACGTTTTAGAAGGGGGACACATTCTTCTGTACCCCAGTTCTTACCGCCTCTCTCTGTCCTTGACCATCTCATTACAAATACATTGTAGCCCTCCCTCTACACCTTCCTTACCATTCCCAACTATCAAATACTACACCTGTGGTCTTTCTTCTGATTTGGATCTTCTCTCTCCCTCATCTATACCCACTTACTGCTAAGTCTCAGACTCCAAAGACAAGAAAGAAACCGTGGTGTCAACTCAAATCCACAGAAACACCCATAGAAAACATTTAACATCAGGCTCCTAAGAAGTCACTGAGCGCTAATACAGCAAAGCTGTCTCTTACAATGCCACTGTTCAACAATTTTTTTCTTCTCAAATGGAAAACCACAAGAAGCTGTGACACTTTCAAGGTTTAACTTCTGGCTCCTCTCTAGTTCCATTTTTTTGTAGTTGTTGTTGTTGTTACTGTTGAGGACACCATGCATTTCTAGATTTTAAGGGTCTGCTGCAGTCACGACTTTGGCTAAAGGCGATTATTACTGTGCCCGCAACTTCACACAACTATGCAGATACTGCTTGAAGCTTATTTGTTCCTAAATCAACCTGACCAGTTTGCTCTGAAATAACCCTACCCTTCGCTTCAGAATGCTCTTTCGTTTCTCACATGCCTGGGCTGCATCCCTCACTCAACACTCCAGAACAGCTCAGGGTGCTCACCCTACCAACTCACTAGCATCTACCACCTGAGAATCCAGAATCATAGGATTGGCAGCGCCCCCCACCTCCAACCACAGCTGACTCCACCTCACCTTAGCGGTTAAGAGGAGAGTTTACAAGAATATTAAAAAGTAAAGAGCGATCTCTTTTTCTCTCTGACTCCAAAAAAGGGCCAAAACTGAACGGAAATGAAAATGAAATGGAGAGTAGGAGACGTACCGCAGATTGAAACCTCGGTTGCTCTTCCTGGAATAAGAGAGAAAAAAAATAGAAAATATAGAAGTTATTTTTACACTTTGCATTCAATAATAAGAAAGAAAATGCCGGCGGCGGAGGAAGCAGCGAGTGGGGAGGCAGCCTAACATCCCTCCCTCCCTCTTTTCCCTCCACTCTCTCCGGCGTGCTCCCGTAGCCTAGTGGGGGGTCTCAGGCGCCGCCCCTCCTTCTCGGATCCGAACCGGACGAGAGTGGTCCGGAGCACACTGTCAGCTCTCCCCGAATCCCCCTCGAGCGTCAGAGCACTCCCAGTTCCCTCATCCCCAGGTCACGGGAGGAGGGAGATCGAGGACCCAAGAAGCAGGTCCTGAGCGCTGGTCTCCTTGCCCAGGATCCGGACGGATAATGGGATCCCCAGCCGGGTAGAGTGGAGAGGGAGGCCTCGGTACTCTTCTCCACGGGAGGAGGTGGGGGTCCCAGAGGCCGCGTGTCTGCTCCCACCTTCAGTCCCAGGAGGCCTCTCCGGACAGGACTGGAGGGGAGCGAGCCCGGAGCGCGACGCAGGCGGTCCCAGCCCCGGGGGAAGGGGACGGAGGCGGCGGCGACCCGGCCCCCTCCCGCCGTCGCCCCACTGAGAGCCCCGGCCGCTGTCCCCGCCTGACAACCCAAACGGAAAGGAAGAAGCCCCGGGACTCACGTCGCTCTCCACCTCGATGTCATCGTTATCGCTCATTTCCTACGGCCCAGGGAGCGGCCACTGCAGCGGCGGCCGGGGAGGGGAGGGGTGGAGGGAAGGGGGAAGTCACCGACAACAACAAGCCGAGTGCCCCCACGCACACACTCACTCACTCACTCGCTCCCTCCCTCACTCACTCACACACACTCACACACACACAACACGGGCGACAACCACCTCACTGCAGCACCGGATCAACGGCGGCACGCACGCCCGGTCGGCCCCCTGACACGTGACCAGGCTCTCCGCGCCGAGGTAGCCGAGACTTGTAGTCCACGAGCGTCTGATGGGCAGGTCGGAGAGCGCCGGGGAAACTACAAATCCCATCAGGAATTGCACACAATCACCCCCAGCCCCGCTTGTTGACAGAGCGCAGGGCGCCTGCGCGCCGGGTGGTGGCTGTGAGAAGTGCCGCGGTGCCTCCCGGGAGATGTAGTCCACAGACCGCGAGTTGTCAGGAGGTTTTCCTCCCCAGGCGGCAGAGAGGCTGCTGGGAAGACAGGACACGTGGAGGGAGTTGGGCTTAAGGAGCCGGCCACAGTCTGAGCTCTGGGCGCCTGGCCCAAGGGATTGGGTGGAGGCTCTGGGGGAGAAGTTAGCTGCCAAAATAACACTGTCTCTTCTTGGCTAGACTGCTTTTACATTGTCTTGTTTAATGCTTGAGTCGCTCCGCTTGCTCCCTGGGGCGTAACCCTCCCGGGAAGGAATCACGCTGCTGCTGACCAGGGGGCGCGGTCGGGATGCCCACGCGGACCCTCGGGATCTGGTTTGGGGGTGTTAAGAGACGTTACGGGACAAGCTAAAGGACCGACCTCGCTGGGGTATCCTTAGTCTCAAGAATCTTGCTTTCATTTGTCCGAGAGGATTGAATGTTTACAAAACCTCACTTAGGTGGAAGTAAAACCACCTTCAGTTTGTCATAGCCATACAGATTAAGGAGTGCCCAGTTCAGAGAACCTTAATTAAGAAATGCAAAAATAATCAAAACGGAAAAGCTGTGCGACTCCGTATCCAGTCAAAGTCAGATTTATACACCGAGATATGCAATGTTACTACATTCATTTCCCCCCCGCCCCCCACACACACCAGTATTTATCTAGTATGTGGCAGCACAGGAATGCCGGGATGTGTACGACTGAACAAATCCCCTCGAAAGATCTTGCAGCTTGTGGAAGTGAAAACCGGACTACCCTGTCACCATTTACAGCGTGCATCTGGCCCTTGATGACCTTCCGTCATCAGAGAAATTAATCAAACAACTGTTTTACAACTGGTCTCCAAAATGAATGAGATCTTGAACCTGGTCTATGAGTTAGTGAATCCTGCATGAAAACCGTTTTATCTCTGACAATTGAATACAGAAACTCGGTGGTATAACAGCCTTTGTGACATATAGCCCAGGCTGTCCTGAAATGGCTGTATAGCCAAGCCTAGAGTTGAGAACACAAGCATAAGTAGACATCTAACATGATTGGATGTAGAGGGCTCTCAGGGAGACAAAGAGGCTAGAGTTAGCTAGCTACCAGAAGGTAAGACTAAGACTAACGGATGATCACAACAAACAACCCTTAGACAGCCACCTGCAGTGTGCCGAGCATTTTCAGACATCCTTAGCTGCAAGTTAAGTTTATTTGGGGACTTAAAAAAATATGTCACGCCTTGCCCATGCCCCAGCTCAATTTAGGTCAAAACCTCTGGGAAGAGAGAAAGTTTTTAAAGCTCTGTGGGTGATCCTGATGTGAAATGGAGAGTATGCCAAGAGAAATAATGACAGGCTCTCATTGAATTACATACTTGGAAAGAGTAGTCTTTATGACATGTTAATAATTATACTTTAACAAAGCTGCCACAGAAATAATCTTTGCTCGCACAACTAAAGCCTAATAAAAGAGTAAATTGTAAAAACACTGTAGGGAAGACAGATATGTCAAGTAGATTGTACAGCAGCAGGTAATATGGATTTAGAGAAAATTGTCAGGTTCCAGGTAGGGTGGAGGAAGTATAGATCAGGGCTATCTTAAGATATCAGTTCCGTAGGACAAGGGCTGGGGCTACAAAGAACAAGCTGAATTTTGCTCACCACATATTTCCACATGTTGGACAAATGTGTAGGTAGAAGTTTCTGTCCCACTAACAGCTCCCAAATAAACGTATTGAGGCTTATATTATTTAAAATGTTTGGCCAATAGCTCAGGCTTATTATTAACTAGCTCTTACAACTTAAATTAAGCCATTTCTAAATCAAGCCACATCACTTTTACTTTTATCCCATTTTGTGTGTCTGGCTCATTCTGTATCTGGCTAGTGATTCCTCTGACTCCACCCATTTTCATCCCAGCATCCTCAGTTTTGTTGTCCCACCTGTACTTCCTGCCTGGCTACTGGCCAATCAACTTTTAATTGTGACAAATCTTCACAGTGTACAAAAAGATTATTCTATAGAAGTTTCCCCTTTTTGTCTAATTAAAAAGGTAGGTTTCAACCTTAACATAGTAAAACTATATATAACAAAACCTGTTACCAAGTAAGAATTACCATTACAATATCCAGTCATTTTGTATTGGACAAAAATTAGAGAAAATACTCTATTATCTATCCTATCTTTGTGAGTCCAAAAACTTCATCTCCAATTTTCTTCTTTTATCACAACTAAGGAAAATTATAATTAAAACTAGTTAGTCTTCAACTCCTTCAAACACCATAGAGGTTATACTATTACCTGACTAAGCAAGGAGTGCACAGGAAACTTCTAAAACTAAGAAATGACAAAAACAGTTGGCTTCCTGGACAGTCATCCAAGGTTCCTCTGTAATGTTGGGGCATCCATCTTTGGCCTGCAGGCCAAGAATATCTGATAGACTTTTCCATGAAGCAGGATTTTTGAAAGACTGTCCCACCTTGTCTTGGCAAAGTTTAGCAGATACTTTCTTTTATATCCTGCTTATTCAGTTTGGACAGCATACTGTCAGCAGTCAAGATAAGGGCAGTTTCTTGCCCAGTGGCTAACTTTTACCACAAAGAAAATAAACTTTATATGGAGTTTCTTCAGTGCCCATCATCTTCTTTGAAATAGATTGTGCTGCCAGAAACAGACCTGTCTCACTGCCATGAAAAGTCTTGGGTTATTAAACATATCAAATGCCATATTCTGTAGGTCTTTGAAGTGTTTGAAGATCATCTATTTAATCTAGATATATATGTTTATAACCTTGAAAACATACCTAACATGACAATGTTTGACTATTATAGATGGCTATTTACCTGTATTTTTAATTATATATTACATTTTAAAATGAGCTGCATAAACACAATGCCCTAAACAAGAGTAGAAACATACATCCAGCATAGCAAAATTAACTTTAAATTTGTATTAATATACCAAAATCCATGCCAGTGTAAAAAGATTTTGAGATTAATAGCTGTTTTTCAGATTAAAGTAGATTCAATAATCTATCTTTTTATTCTATCATTTCTATATCATATCCCCTTTATTTCCTTTAGAGAGAGAGATATTCAAATTTAGTTCTTTGGTTTAGGTTTTTTTTTTTTTTACTATTAACAATAACAATTTGTAACCAACCTCCCTTAAATGATAGTAAATAAATATATACATATAGATATATCCCATTTTTTAGGAATGTGGGTTTCATTCTCTTCTCTCTCACATGCCTATGTATATTTTTAAACACACTGTAACCCATTTAGAGATTTTTTTTTGACTAAATCTATCCTTTACTGAGCATGTAACCTTTTCTGTATGCATGAGCAAAATTTAAAGTGCTGTGTCAGCTGCTGGCATTGCTCAGTTTAGTGCATGGCAGTTGGGGGCAGCTGTTAGAAAATGATGTTCAGTTCTATAGTTAGTGTGAGAGACTGCAGGGACCCACCACACAGCTTAGCACATGGCCAGCAGGAGAGACTGTGGAAACCTGCCATGCAGCGTAGCTAATGGTGTGCTGGCAGCTTCTAGGAGTCATGTCTCGGTACTGTGGCTGGCATAAGATAAGTGAGACTAGGAAGCTGAATTTGGCTCAATTTTTGTGTGTTTAGAATCTTTTTAAAGCTTTTTTATGTCTTATATGGATCCACACCCCACATTGGGTGTCATTTGTAGGCAAAGGTTTCTGTCCCGTCAGCAGCTCCCAAATAAATGCACTGAGGCTTATATTATTTACACATACTCAGCTGATAGCTCAGGCTTATTACTAATTAGCTCTTACGACTTAAATTAACCCATTTCTATTCATCTATATTCTGCCACATTGCTTTTACCTCTATCCCATTTTGTGTGTCTGACTCATTCTGTGTCTGGCTAGTGACTCCTCTGACTCCACCTTTCTTCATCCCAGCATCCTTAGTTTGGTTGTCCTGTCTATACTTCCTGCCTGGCAAATGGCCAGTCAGCTTTTTATTAACCCAATCTGAGTGACAAATCTTCACTGTGTACAAAAGGATTATTGCTGGGGACTGTGAACCCACAGACCCTGAATTTCCTGTGCCGGAGTAAACAGCTTGTTTTTCCTGTGCTTGCAGCTGCTCTGAGCATGACCCTGATGGCGGAAGAGTGGTTTCTGGTGGGCCTGCAGCTGAAAGATCCCGAGAGCTGGGGCATGGCCAGAGCACTATATAAGCTGCCCCTGAACACAATAAAGGGGGCATTCTTGTCATTCTTAGGGAATTCAAATATGGTCCGTGTCTCTGTCTCTGTCTCTGTCTCTGTCTCTCTCTCTCTCTCTCTCTCTCTCTCTCTCTCTCTCTCTCTGTGTGTGTGTGTGTGTGTGTATGTTTTAATCTCCAGCCTCTTGCCCGGCTCGCGAACTGTCCCGTAGTGCAGACAGTGTGCTACAGAACCGTACAGAACCTTAGCACGGCAGAGCGTAGAGCGCTCAGAAACAGGAGCAGGGGCTTGTACGTTATTCTACAACACAGCTGGAGAAGGGGACAGTGTAACTGCTGACACAGATCTTCCTAGTAATTTGGTGGGGGGGGCAGTGAACACAGGGTCTGATCATGGAACCTAGGCTGGCCTAGAACTCACTATAAATCCTCTGCCTCTCAATAATCTTCCTGCCTCATCCAAAGCCTGGATTACAGGTATGTGCCAGTGAGTCCAGTTTTTTCCTAGTAATTGACAGACTATCAAAATAATCTCTCCATCTGGCTAGTATGTCTGACCTAATAGACACACACAAGAAAAGCATCCATCAATTGAATGTTAATTTTTTGAAGCGTTCATGGACTCTTTATAAGAATTGTGTTCTAAGCTATAAAACAAATTTTGACGGACTGCAGTCTTAGAGAACATATTCTCAGATCTAATATAGTTAAAAATGGAAATAATAATAATAATAATAAGCATAGTTGGGATAAATTCACTTGACTTATATGCATGAGTAACTAGGTTTAACCTCTAGCTCTGCAAATCAGAAATAATAATGAAAAGCTAGACATAATAGCACATTCCTGTAGTTTTAGCACTGTGTGAAGGTGGAGGCAGGAGGATCAAAAATTCAAGGTCATCTTTATTCATATAATGAAATGGAGTTAAGTGATCCAAATGGAGATTTTCCTGAAGGAGACGTGTGCTGGGAGAAGATTTGGGCACAGGGATAGAAATGTCCTTTACTTTCTTCTCTTCCTTGTTTCCTGACGTGAATAATAATCTAAGAAATCATTTTCATCTTTCCACACATGTGTCCTTGGTAAAGCTTTAAAAATGTTCAAGCCCTTGAGCTTTTCAAGACTAAATCTGTCAGTCCCAACACTTAGAGCTCATCCAAGGAAACACACCACTAGGAAGCTTGATAGAAAAGCAAAGCTTCAGCCTTAGCTAGTGGAGGGCAATGGCATCTGCATTATAATTGATTCCTATGCATATTAGAATCTGAGAAGCCTTGGTCTGTCAGTGGGGCGTGCCAGCTAACTGCCTCAATTTCTGCTTCCTTCAGAATTCGGTCCACCTTGCCTAAAAAGCACTCCTCCCGTGTACATGCTACCTCTTTATTGATGAGTGCAAATCTGTATCTTACTTAGTTGCTGGTGAACTTCTATTCCCTTTCACTGTTTCTTTTGTTTGTTTGTGGTGCTGGGGGCGGGGGGGGGGGGGTGTCCAGCCCAAGCCTTCAAAGGATCTCAGGGTGTCTTTGAATTTGTGGTCCTTCTTCTTCAGTCTCCTGAGTGCTGGGAATACAGGCACAATCCATTGTAACTTGTTATTAATTCCCATTTCTCAAGGAATTCTTATATTTTTTTTTCCTCCTACTTCCTTGGCTATCTATTCTCTGTGTCTCTGGTTCTCTTTGTGTAACTTTTGTGATCCTTGAATTTTCCTTAATTTAAAAATTCTCTGTATTTATTTGTTGTTACACACACACACACACACACACACACACCATACATATTAATAAATAAATGAATAAATAAGGAGTTCAAGGATAGCTGCGGTTATAATAGTATATTTGAGAGCTGAACTATATGATACCCTGTTGTAGAATATTAGTTAAAGATTTGTTTATGCTGTGGAATATTTGTTTAATGATGCAAAGATGTGTTGCATTCTTTTATGTTGTATTTGTTTAACTCTGTGAAGCTGTGTTACTTTGCCTGTCTAAAGCACATGATTGGTCTAATAAAGAGCTGAATGGGCGGCTGGGTGGTGGTGGCGCACGCCTTTAATCCCAGCACTCGGGAGGCAGAGGCAGGCGGGTCTCTGTGAGTTTGAGGCCAGCCTGGTCTACAAGAGCTAGTGCCAGGACAGGCTCTAAAAGCTATCTGAGAAACCCTGTCTCGGAAAAGAAAAAACAAAAGCAACAAACAAACAAACAAAAAGAGCTGAATGGCCAATAGAGAGCCAAGGGAAAGGATAGGCAGAGCTGGCAGACAGAGAGAATAAATAGAAGGACAAAAAGGAGGAACAAGAAGAGAAGGAGGAGGACTCCAGGGGCCAGCCACCGAGCTATACAGCCAGTCACAGAATAAGAAGTAAAGAAAGATATACAGAAATAGAGAAAGGTGAAAGCCCAGAGGCAAAAGGTAGATGGGCTAATTTAAGTTAGAAAAACCTGGTAAGAAACAAGTCAAGTTAAGGGCCGGACATTCATAAACAAGAAAAGCTTTTGCATGGGATTTATTTTGTAGCTGGCTGAGAGGCCCCCAAAAGAGTAAAGAGTAAAAACCAAGCAACAAGCAACTACAAACTCAAAACAAACAAACATAAATAAAATAACAACAGGGATAAAACTGAGTGTAGCTATGAGTATATGTATGTACGGGTATAGATATGTAGAAAAGTACATATCAAATTAACAAAAATGTGCGTCCTTGATAAGTGGAAAATTCCAATGATCTTTCGTTTTGTTAAGCATGCAGCCTCATTCTTGCAAAAACAGTAGAGCTATTAAAAGGACAGCCCCTATCTCCACAAACCGCTATCTCTCTTAAGCAGCAATGTTTCAAGCCGTAACCCTAGGAAGACAGGCCCATCCTTTCCCGTCTTGCTTTCTCCTTATTTGGGGCAAGGAAATGTAACCATCAGGGTCCCTACAGGAACCTGCTGGCACACTCACATAAAAAACAATGAAGTTTCTAATGAAGGATCTGGAAGTTGGGAGTGTAGCTAGCATGTACCTAGCATATATGAAGTCTGGGTTCAGTCCTCAGCATGGTAAAAAATAGTTTGAAAAAAAAAAAAACCTAACAGCAAATGTTCGTGAGGCTATGGAGAAAGAAGAACCCTTAGTGGTGGGGAGCGCCACCTAGCACAGCCATTGTGGGAATCCATATGAAAGCTTCTCAAGTTAAAAGTAGAACTTTTCTATGACTCAGTTGTACCAGGACATATGATCTAAGGAGTTTGTGACCTCCCACAGAGGTTCTTGCAAATCCTTGTTTGTTGCTGCACTTTTCACGATAGCAAGGAAATGAACCACCCTAGATGCCTAACGACAGATGAATGAATAATAAAAAATGTGGCCTACGGATACAAAGAAATTTAATTTAACCATAGAGAAAAAAAATGAAATTTGCAGGAATGTAGATGAATCTGGAAAGTATTATATGAAATATAGGCTGTGTGAATAAACACTAATTTACACTTTGAAGGGCTAGGCAGCCAGTCGTGAAGCTTGTTTCATTTTGCTGGAGATGTGCCTGAGACCTTATTTCCCTACCTGACTTCAGAGCCTCAGGATTGTAGAGAATGAAGGAACTATTTGTTCAGGTCCCATTCCGTAGTACGCACTGCTCTGCAGGGTTGTCCCTCCCAATAATGCGTGGCTCTGAGATATTCTTAAAATGTGTTTCAGCAGTCCTGAGACTGCTGTTGTGGTGATCAGGAAGTTGAGGAGAAGGGCCCATCTGTGTTTGACCTGTGTCTTACCTGAAGTTCTTGAATTAATTTCACTTCTTTTTCTGAAACCCAAAGTCCAAAATGAACTGAAGAAACACTGAAATTCACACCTGGGTGACTTCCTTCCTTCCTTCCTTCCTTCCTTCCTTCCTTCCTTCCTTCCTTCCTTGTTGTCCAAGATTTCTGTCCTGCCTGGTCCCACCGCTGTTCAGTCCTAAAGAAACACACAGAGGTCTACATTAATTATAAGCTGGTTGGCTTATTAGCTCAGGCTTCTTATTAACTCTTATATCTTACATCTTAACCTGTAATTCTTGTCTGTGTTAGCCATGTGGCTTGGTACCTTTTTTAGCAAGGCATTCTCATCTTGCTTCCTCTGTGACTGGGTCACAACTGTAAACTAACTTTTTTCTCTTCCCAGAATTCTCTTGTTCTCATTGCCCCGCCTGTACTTCCTGCCTGGTTGCCCTGCCTATACTTCTTGCCTGGCTACTGGCCAATCAGCGTTTTATTAAAATATAAGTGGCAGGATAAAAGACCATTGTCCCACAGCATTTCCTTCTTCCTTCCTTCCTTCCTTCCTTCCTTCCTTCCTTCCTTCCTCCCTCCCTCCCTTCCTCCCTCCCTCCCTCCCTCCCCTCCCTCCCCTCCCTCCTTCATTCCTTCATTCCTTTTTGTTTTTTCAAGGCAGGGTTTCTCTGTATAGCTTTGGCTGTCCTGGAACTCACTCTGTAAACCAGGCTGGCCTTGAACTCACGAAGATCTGCCTGCCTCTGCCTCCAGTGCTGCAATTAAAGGTGTGCGCCACCACACCCAGCTGAATTTCTTTATTATGAACTGGAAGCATTGTTCCATCAGTCATTCTGGCAACTGCTAGTACCAGACAACAGCATCTGATGTGCTACAGGAGACATTAACAGAATAGAAAAATACCACACTTATAAATAGATTCCATTGCATGCTCAAGCCAAAAATTGCAAAAAATAAACATCAGAAGTCTTTAGTGGAGATATCTGAGGTTGAATGAACAATCACCTTTTTTTTTTTTTTTGAGACAGAATTTTACTCTGTAGCCCAGGCTGGCCCCAAATTTGTGACAATCCTCTTGCTTCAGTTGAGAACTGGGATTACAGGTGTGAGCCAACACGGTCAACTGACAACTTTATTTTTAACAATGATTTATTTTAATTATGTGTGTTTGGTGGGTACGTGTGTATGATGGATACATGGGTATGACTGTGGGCACATATGTGCCATGGAGCTAGTGAAGAGGGCAGAGGACAGCTTTTGGGAATGGCTTCTCTCCCTCCACCATGGATTTCGGGGATGCGACTCAAGTCATCAGGCCTGCGTGACAAGTGCTTTGACCTATTGAACCATCTCACTGACCTGCAACTTTTATCTTATTTTTTTCTTAAGAAAAACAAAATCAGAGCTGGGAATATAGCTAAATGGCAAAGTGCTTGCTTAGCATGTGTGAGACCCTAGGTTCAATTTCCAACAGTGGAGAAAAAAAAGTCAGTCAGGATTTCCATTCTGATAGTCCCCAAAAGACATAATAGACGTCTCAGCTGAGAGATGTGAGGGACGGTCCAGCACCTTGCTTACGACAGCAGGGGCATTTTTACCTGCAAATCCCAAGTGTCCGTGTGTGCTTGTGCCTGCCTCAAACTTACCACATAGCCCAGTCTAGCCTTGAATTCCTGAGTCTCCGGTTTGCCCCTCCCAAGTTCTGAGATTTAGACATATACCACCTATACCACGACACCCGTCTTTGCTTGTTTGCTTACCTGTTTCCCTGGTGCTGTGGGTGAATCCAGGGCCCTGAGTATGCTGAGTGATATGCCCCTCCTCCCAAGCTCTGCTTACTCTGGAGGAACACCCTGGGTACTCAGGGTTAGTAAGGAAATATCCTTTATCTCTTGCCAGTGACCAAACTAGGTCTCTTGGAAGCAAGGGAGCTTCCAGAGGCTTTTTGCAATTCATGATCTTATCACTATCACCAAACCTTTCCTTAACAAACTAATTTATCAGTCCCCCAGGGGTACTAGAGCTTGAACCCTGGGTCTACAGTACCAGGTAAGTGCCTGGCTATTGAGCTTACCCTCAGCCCTCTTTTGTACTTTGGATTTTGGGCCAGGATCTCACTAAATTGCCCAGGCTAGCCTTGAATTTACTCTATAGTCCAAGCAGACTTGAACTTGTGATCTTCCTGCCTGAGTCTAAGTCTCCCAAGTAGCTGAGATTACAGGTCTGTGCCACTACCACCATTTTTCCAATGTTATCATGTGGGGTGACTGGCGAGCTCTTATAGCTCCAGCCCTAGGGAATCGAATACCCTCTGGCCTCCTTGGTCACTGCACTCATATGTTAATACCTAGACAGAGACACATGAGCATACAAATAATTAAAAATATCTTAAAAGAGAAAGAGAAGCCTAAGCTAGAGATGCTAGCACATACCTTTAATCTCATCACTCAGGAGGCAGGCGGATCTCGGTGAATCTGAGGCCAGTCTAGTCTACATAGCAAGTTCTAGGCCAGCCAAGGCTACATAGTGAGGCCTTGTCTCATAGATAAATCAATCAATCAATCAATCAATCACTTACTCAATCAACAAAACCCCCAACAAATCCCACAGAAAAACACAAGCAGCAACAACAACAATAAAATACCCCAAAGTAGACATACATGAGAATCGGGGGGGGAAGGGGAAGGGAAAAAACCCTGTCTCAGCTACAGAATGCCCAACTTAGGCGGGATGTAAATAGTCGAGGTCAGGCCACCACATCGTAGCGTGTCGTTCCGCAGTGGAATGGGCTGCATCGACAGCGGTAGCTCCCTAAGATTACCATGGAGTTGAAAAACATCCGTCCCCAGCTGATGACACAGCTGTTGCAATGCTGCAGCCCAATGTGTCACTCATACGTTGTGGCTCAACTTGTGTAGCCAAGCTGGTCTGCCAGGGCATAATGCTACGTGTGATTCTGTACCGCATGGAACAGTTAATAATGTGGTCTGTGCATTTACTATACTCTTATACATTAGCGTGTACTTCCACTTTATATATATATATATATATAAAAACCCCGCCGGAGACAGCTTACCCAGCTAAAACAACCTCACAGTCTGTGTTTACCCTGCCTCCATCAAGAGGTCACGTCAAGTGACTCATCTCTCTGCCATCTCCATTTGCGTAAGTGCACTCCCTGATGTCCACACAATGACAAAATTGCCCAAGGATGCTTTTGTCAGGGTACATCTTCCTCCTTGGTGACAGATGACTGTAGTTTCAGGTAAAGGGCCCGAGGAAGGGAGTCCTGTTCTGCTAGAGTTTCACCCTGCTCTACAGGCTTTCCCCTCCCACGGCACCAAGGAGAGAACTTGCCTTAGTAACGGAGCGACAGAGACCGGAGCGGTCAAAACTGCAGCCAATATTTTTTTAGTTATCTGCGGATGGAGGTATAATTTATACCAAGTAAAATTTAAGGGACATTTCTGTCAATTTCGAAAAACACAGAATTATGCAACCTAGCACCACAACCGAGATACAGAGTGGGTCTTCTACGATCTGAAATTCTCTCCGCCCCATTTCTGGTTAGCCTGTTGTGGCCAGCCCCAGCTGCTGAAAGCCACTTTTGGTCTATCTTCCACAGAGATTTTACCTGCTCCAGAATAATATAATTATTTTAAAAATTCTTTATTGATGATGGTGGTGATGGTGGTGGGGGTAGTGGTGGTGGTGATGATGATGATGTGTATGTGTGTGTATGTGTGAGTGTGCACATGTATGTGCACGTGCACATGCCATGGTGCACATGTGGAGGTCAGAGAATGACTTTTAGGAGTTAGTTATCTCCTTCCACAATAGGCTCCAAGCGTGGAATTCAGGTTGTCAGGCCTGTGCAAGTCTTCCTACCCACTAACCCATCTGTCCCAAAATAATACATTTCTTTTATGTGCGCTGCTAGGGATTGAATTTAGGACTTTGCTCATACTAGAGAAACACTCCACCCCTGAGCTGTACTCTCAGCTAATACATTCCTTCGTTTTAGAAGCCATTTCTTTTTTAAAAGTTTTAAAGATTTATTTGTTTTATTATTTATGCATATGAGTGTTTTACCTGCACGCATGTCTGTGTAGCACAAGCATGACTGATGCCTGCCGGGGTCAGAAGAGGGCTTCAGATTCTCTTGGACTGGAGTTATAGATAGTTATGAGCTGCCATGTGGGTGCTGGAAGTTGAACCTAGGTCCTCTGCAAGAGCAGCAAGTGCTTTCAGCCACTAAGCCAACCCTTCCATGTAATACAATCCTTTTTGTAAAAATTAACACCCCCCCCGTGTGTGTGTGTGTGTGTGTGTGTGTGTGTCTGTGAATGTGTGTGTGCACGTGTGAGTGCAGGTGCCCTTGGAGTCCAGAAGAGGGCATCAGATACCCTGGAGTTGGAGTGACAGGTGGTTTTAAGTCACCCAATGCGGATGTGGGTGATGGAAACTAGAGTCGGATCCTCTGAAGGGCAGTAGGAACTCTTACTGGCTGAGCTATCTCTCCAGCCTCAATAAGTTTCTTAATAGTGATAATGTCTATAATCCCAGAAGTCAAGAGGTAGAGGCAGAAGGCTCAGAAATTCAAGGTCATACTGAGCTACACTGAGCTTGAAACGAGCCTGAGCTATATGAAACTCTGCCTAAAATAAAACAGCAAAATAATAGTGCCAATGACAGAGCCAGGTGTGGCAGTGCACGCCTCTAATCTCAGCATTTGGGAGGTAGAGACAGCAGGATCAGAAGTTCGGATCAGCTGCATAGTGAGTTCAAGACTAGCCTGGGCTATCTGAGACTGTGTCGTAAATAACAAACAGCAACTAAACCCACGTAATTGAATGAACAGACTTTCCCTGCCACCCTTAGCTGGTAGGTGCAGAACCAGTACTAGACCCCAGGTTCCTCTGATGTCAAAGTGCCTGGTGCTTCTCATTACAGCTCTGCAGCTTTGGCTGAGGAATTGTGTAGAGGACTTCAGAACACAAAGGGCTTGTGGAAATGACCTACGCATAGCGGCCCTAACGATTGCTTCTGACTAAACTCAGCACACATGGTCTCATCCATGCCAACTCCAGTCTGTGTGGTGGCATGGCCTTGTGAATGACTTCTGCGGGTAAAGGTCTCCATGTGATCGACAAATCCTGAGGTAACCATGCACCTGACCGTGATGGGAGTTCAAGGGGCACTGGAGAAATGAAAGGCAATGTTTCTGAAGTAGACACTTGGGGGCTTAGAATACTCAGGTGCGCTTTTTAGGGGTGAGCTGTGAAATGGCCACCAGAGCTGTCATGGAACTTTCCAAAATTCAGTTGTCACTTCCGACTGCTAATGGTAAACCACGTGTCTAGGGTTCCAGCCTGGGCTTGGTAGGGATGGCAGTGCCTGGTACAGCCCATCTGTTCCCTGGAAACAGCATAACCAACTCCGTTGCTGCTGGTGGCTTAAGTGACCTTGAACTTGCTCCAGGAGGACCCTTTAAACTTCAAGCACTTGGTTAAAATAAGAAATGAGAAAATAAGCAGAAATAATATATTGAACAAAAAGCTCTGTACTTGCTCAACTGTGGCGGCTCATGCTGTTAATCCCAGCACTCGGGAGGCAGAGGCAGGGAATTTGTGAGTTCCAGGTCAGCCTGGTTTACAAGGTGAGTTCCAGGACAGCCAGGACTACACAGAGAAACCCTGTCTCAAACAAAACGAAATAAACAAAAACAAAAAATAGTTCTGTATTTAGAAATCCTTTCTTTAAGGTTGCACCCTTCTCCAACATGCCTTTGGTAAAATTATAGTCCAAATGCTGCAGCAATTCAAGAGAATGGGAGGAAACTTGCTTTGAAATAGGAGAAACTGACCTGGCTGGTTTGGTAACAAGGTCCCAAGAACACAGTGCTCTTGGGCAAAGATAGCTGCTGGAATGTCTGTTCCTTTGGGTCAGGCTGACCCTCCAGCCTATTGACTCAGGGCAAGTGGAATCAGTCCCAAAACTTAGGGAAAGTCCTCTGCATCCTTGACAATGGAGCGGCTGAGGTGAGAGCAGTCTTTACTGATAAAAGAAGGCGTGGTGTTCACTAGATAAGGTGACTGAAAGTGGTGCCCCATACTTAGAATTCCAGCACCAGGGAGGATGAAAGAGGAAGATCCTGGAGTTCCAGGGCAGCCTGAGCTACCAAGGGAAAACTAGCTCTTAAAACGGGCAAATATACAGATACTTACATCTGAAAGAATATTTGCCAGATGTTTTGTTGGTTAGCTGGTTGGTTTTGAAACGGGTTGGTTTCGAAACAGGGTCATATCAAAGCCCATGCTGGCCTTAAACTTCTTAAATAGCTGAGGATGGTCTTGAACTCCTGATCCTCCTGCCAGGTATGGTGGCACACATCTGTAATTCTAGTACTCTAGAATCTAGGTAGGAAGTGCATGTGTTCATTGCCAGCCTGACTACATTAGTGAGACCCTGTTGCAAGCAAGCAAGCAAGCAAACAAAATCCCAAATCTTTGCCTAATGAAAGATAGTAAAATTTTTTCTGTCCGTCTATCTGTCCATCCCTCCCTTCCTTCCTTCCATCCTTCCTTCCCTTCATTTCTTCCTGAGATAGGGTATTGCTGTGTAGCCCTGGCTAGCCTGGATCTTCCCACGTACACTAAGCAGTCCTTGAGCTTTCAGCTACCTTGCCTCCCTTCTATGGTCTAAGTGCGTGTTTATAGTTTATAGTATAGTTTATAGTTCATTCTCAGTTAATTTTTTCACAGCTTTATTATCCCACAAACCAAACCCATTTAGTGTGTATAATACAGCCAGTGGTTTTTAGTGTAGTTGCAGAGTTGTGTGATCACTATTGTGATCTGCCTCTGAAGGTTTTGGCCAGCTCTAAAAGAGACCTCATACCCATTAGCAGTGGCTCACATTTCTCCTCTCACCCCTTCAGCTACTTCCTATCCATATAGATTTGCCTATCAAATTAATTTATTTGTAAATGCTGTATAGACCATGCTAGCATCAAACTCATCGCAAACCTCCTGACCTTGCCTCCTGAGTGCTGGGATTATAGATGTGAGATGCCCGGACCAGTTCTTTTCTGATGGGGTAAAAGAAATAGTGCCAGGATCATCCATGGCCTTGCACAAACTAGACAAACAAGCTATATTCTCACCCTAATCTGCTGGAATTTTGATTGGGACTGCTTTGAATTTTTAGGCTAATTTGGGGAGAAATGACGTTGAATATATATTCTGATTCATGAACATAGTATACCTCTCCATTTTTAGGGACTCATTGTTTCTCAGTAATACTATGTAGTTTTTGGCATAAAATACTGCACATAGTTTGTTAGTTTTGGCTCCAAGAATTTAATCTTTGGGCTGGAGAGATGGCTCAGAGGTTAAGAGTACAGGCTGCTCTTCCAGAGGTCCTGAGTTCAATTCCCAGCAACCACATGATGGCTCACAACCATCTGTAATGAGATCTGGTGCCCTCCATGACAGAACACTGTATATATAATAAATAAATAAATCTTTAAAAAAGAATTTAGTCTTTATATTAAACAAACTATTGTTTATAAACATATTTAAATTTATGTGTGTGTGTGTGTGTGTACATGATACATATGTGGAGGTCAGAAGACAGCTTGCAGAAATTTGTTCTCTTTCTTTCTTGGGTTCCAGGAATCGAACTCAGATCATCAGACTTGTGGCATCATTTTTATCTGCTGAGTCATCTTCCTGGTCTCCTACATACTTTTACAATTTCAGTTTTCAATTGTGTTATTAATATGTAGATATGCCTTTAGTATATCAATCTTATAGTCGACAATTTATTATACCCATTATTAGTTCTATTTATAGATTTACATATTATTAGGATTTTTTTAATGTGTTTGTTTTTGAGATAGATTCTTACTCAGAAGCCCAGGCTGACCTCTGTCTCCTGAATTCTGGGATAGTAGGCATCTACTCAACACTATGTCTGGCTGGTAATTTTCTAAATAATTGGAAACATCTTGCTCTCTCCTTTTCCAAATTGTATTCCCTTTCTTTCATCCTTTCTTTCTCCCTTCCTTCTTTTCTTCTTTCCTCTTTCTTTCCAAATTGTCTTTTGAAATTAAAATATAATTACATTCCCTTTTCTACTTCCAGCCTCTCCCACGTCCTATTACTCCTTTGTTCCCTCTCAAATTCATGGCCTAGTTTTCTCCAATTGTTACCGTTTTACACACACACACACACACACACACACACACACACACACACACACACTAAATAAGTAAATACAACTTGCTCAGACTGCTTAGTGTTACTTGTAGGTATATTATTTCACTGGTATTGGATGGGGGCTCAACCCTTAGAAAGACTCTTTCTCTTTCTCCCAGCCTATCCCATGCCGAGTGGTGAGACCACTGTGAAATTTCACATTAGTCTGTCAATTGGTGTTGTACTTATTCAGGGTTTAGTTAGGCAACCATACTGTTGAGGTTTCACGGGTGATGCTTCCCGGTCATTTCTAAGAAACACAATCTCACAGAATTCTTAGTCGTTTGGCTTTTATAATTTCTCCACCCCTCTTCTCGGATGTTTCCCAAACCTCTGGAGCAGGAGTTGTACCATGCATGCCTTGGTGTAGAAGTTGTACTGTGCATGCCTTGTTGCAGGAGTTGTACCGTGCATGCTTTGGTGCAGGAGTTGTACTGTGCATGCCTTGGCGCAGGAATTGCACTGTACATGCCTTAGTGCAGGAGTTGTACCGTGTGTGCATGCCTTGGTGCAGGAGTTGCACTGTGCACGCCTTGGCGCAGGAGTTGTACCATGCATGCCTTGGTGCAAGAGGAGTTGCACCATGCATGCCTTGGTGCAGGAGTTGTACCGTGCATGTCCTGGTGCAGGAGTTGTACTGTGCATGTGTCAGCTGTGGCTGGGCATCTATGATCAGTGTTCTCTGCATTTCGCACAGTTGTGGTTTTCTTTTTTTTTTTTTAAAGATTTTATTTATTACATATACAATATAGTGTTCTGCCTCCATGTATGCCTGCATGCCAGAAGAGGGCACCAGATCTCATTGTAGATGGTTGTGAGCCACCATGTGGTTGCTGGGAATTGAACTCAGGACCTCTGGAAGAAGAGTCAGTGTCCTTAAACTCTGAGCCATCTCTCCAGCCCCCAGTTGTGGTTTTCTGAATTAGTCCCCATCTCTCGCAAAAAGAGGTTTCTTTGCTGATGAGAGAGGAATACATGTATCCATGGCATAAATATTTATAATTTATTTGAGAATGATGTTGATTTGTTCAAGTAGGAGCATATGCTTTTCCACTAAGCTTCATGACCTTCCTAGCCCTGGGAATTTGGGTAGGCTTCCAGTATCAGGCAGTATCTTCCTGTTCTGTGGGCTTTAAGTTGAATTAGACAGCTGTTGGTTACCACCAAGATATACGCGCCACTCTTTGCACCCTTGGGGATATCTTGCCAAGCTGGTCATTGCTTTGGATCGTAGGTGTGATAGCTGGGTATGGGTTGCTTCCCTGCCTTGGAAGCTTGCACAGCCCCAGAAGGTCCTGTGATGGCGAGTCCTCAGGGAGGAGACCGTCTAGTCAGATCTAGTGTCGATTCTCTGAGTCCAGTGTTCAAAGTTCATGGTATCATCAGCAATACAGATTGACCTTCAGCCTCTGGAAGGCCACCAAGGACAATGGTGAAGCCTATATTGTTTCGTGAGTCTTTTAGAACCACCTGGCCAACAACTCAAAAGGGAACCAGTTGTCGCTTCTGATACTAGGGTTTTGTTAACTTATGGTTCTTGTTGCTTTGGGGGGTCATATTGCAGCTGGTGAGATTTCATTTAAATTGTGTGTGTGGGGGTATTGTTAGCCATCTGGTAAAATTTCATCTAAACTACACGTGTATACACATACACGTCTATGTTTTATATGTAATTTTAGGTAAATGAAAAATACTATGATTCCTCATGTTTTTTTCAAATACCCTTAGTGTTTCTTTCTTTGTAATTTTGGGAACTGGCCAAGGTAAGTGCTTTACCAATTGGCTCTCACCAGTGAGCTCTGCCTTTAGCTCCCTTATTTTTAAACTCCATTTAATTCATTATTATTTTGTTAGTGGTGTGTGTGTGTGTGTGTGTGTATGTGTGTGTGTGTGTGTGTGTGTGTGTGTGTGTGTGTGTGGAAGGTCACATATGTGAATGTCAGAGAACAACTTCCAAAACTCGGTTCTCTTGCTCCCCTGGATTCCAGCGATGACACTTGGGTTGTCAGGTTCGAGTGGCAGTGACTACCTTCAGAACCACCCTGCAAGCCCCCTTTATTTCTTGCCTTGTCTATTTTACCATCAAGGGGTACCAGTTCAGAATTGCATAGAAGGAGTGAGAATACTCAGCCTGCCACATTCTCAATTTTAGAGACATTTATTTTTTCACCAGTAACTATGATATTACCAGTTTAAGAAAGCTCTTTTCTATTGCTAGTTACCTGAGTTATTTTATCACAAAAACATTGTAAATCTTGGCATTTTTTCCTCATCTACTCAGGTGATTAAATATATTTTTTAATTAAAATGATTACTTATTTTATTTTGAATGTTGAATCAATTTTACATTCCTGGGATAAACCACTTGGCCACTATGTAATATGCTTTTTTCTTATACCCATGCATTTAATATATTGTTGTTCTGTTTAAAATTCTTATTCTGAGGGCTAGAGAGATGGCTCTGTGTTTAAGAGCACTGGATAATCTTCCAGAGGACGAAGGTTCAATTCCTATCACTCACATAGTGACTCACAACCATCTATAACTTCAGTTTCAGGGGATCTGACCCCCTCTTATGACCTCTGAGAGCACCAAGCATGCTAGTGGTGCACAGACAAACAGGCAAAACACCCATACATATAATAATAATAGTAATAATAATAATTTAAAAACAGCTGTTCTGTTACCCTGGGGGTGTAACTTAGTGGTAGGATGCTTGTCTATTATGACCAAGGCCCTGTGGTTGATCTTAGTACTGAAAAAAGTCTTATATAAATTAATGAGGATTTAAAACATTTTTTAAGCTGTGTGGTAGTGGTGCACACCCTTAATCCCAGCACTAGGGAGGCAGCTGCAGGTGGATCTCTGTGAGTTCAAGGTCAGCCTGGTCTACAGAGCAAGTTCTAGGACAGCCAGTACTGTTATATAGAGAAATCTTGTCTCTGAAAACCAATGTTTTTATAAATTTTATGTGTATTGATGTTCTGTCTGTATCTATGTTTGTACCACATGCATGTGCCTGGTGCCCCTAAAGGCCAGAAGGGAGTATTTCCTAGAACTGGAGTTAGTGATAATTGTGAGCCACTATGTGCAGGCTGGGAATTGAACCCAGGTTGTCTGGGAGAGCAGCCAGTGCTCTTAATTGTGGAAAATTCTCCAGGCCCATATACCATTTTTATAATGCCTTTTTTCTGACTTTGGTAATCAGAATAGTGAATAGGAGGTGATGGAGGAGGGTCATCTGTCTATGTGTTACTTTCATTGGCCCTTTAATAGGACAGAAAATTAGGTAGGCGGAGTAGACAGAACGGAATTGTGGGAGAAAGAAAGTAAAGTCAGGCAGACACCTCAGGCAGTCGCCATGCCTCTCCTCTCTGAGTCAGACGCAGGTTAAGATCTCTCCTGGTAAGCCACCACCTTGTGATGCTACACAGATTACTAAATATGGGTTAGTCAAGATATGAGAGTTAGTCAATAAAAGGCTGAAACTAATGGGCCAGGCAGTGTTTAAGAGAATACAGTTTCCGTGTAATTATTTCGGGTGTAAAGCTAGCCGGGTGGCGGGACACAGCCCGCCACCTCACTACTACAAGGAGGACTGGAGGTGAGCCTAGTGGTAGTGTCAATAAGTAAAAGAACAATAAACGAGAGACTACAGCTTCTTCTGACTGTGAAATGTTAACTAAATAATATAAAATAAGGACAGAATAAAAAAAATCACTTTGAGAATGACAGCAACAATGATGGTCATTCATCAAAGACCATCAGGAGATGTTAAACATCACGGGTAAAAGCTGGGTGAGGAATGGATCCTTCCCCAGTGTTAAAGTGGATGCACAAGCTTCTGGTGATGCCGGCCAGAGACTAAGAGAATGAACATACAGTAGAATAATCTGGAGGCTCATCTGGTCATGAGACAGACAGACGCTGAAGGAACAGAGGAGGGCCACTGCGTGTCTTAGGTTTGATTCCCCGTATTCACACCTCTAAGACAAAGGGCGGGATTGAGAGCAAGATCACAAAAGTGATAGCTCTGCCAATGCATAACCTAAATCTGTTCATTAAGCAAACACCAGACAAACTCAAAGCAAGGAACTTTCTAGAAAGTAACTGGCCTGTTGTATTTAAAACTTGAGAGGCTGGGAAGAATCTGGAAACTTCCCAGTTGAAAATAAGTGGAAACGAAATGAATATAAGCTCCAGGAGTGAGCCAGGCTGGGATCCCAGCACTGGGGAGGCAGAGGCAGTCAGATCTCTGTGAGATTGAGGCCAGCCTGGTCTACAAAAGTGAGTTCCAGGACAGCTAAGACTGTTACACAGAGAAATCTTGTCTCAAAAAGCCAAAAAAAACAAAAAGGAAAAAAAAAGATCTAGGAGTGAATTACTTTTATTTAATTTATATTATTAAGACAGTTAATGAGGCTCAAGTGGGCTTGAGGATTGGAGAGCAGTCGTGTGTCATCGTTGGTTCCTGTGTTCTTAAAATCGTGTTATTGTAAAGAGAACGTGCTCATGGGAAAGCGGCAGCTATTCAGCTGCTGAGACCAGCTGGTCTTGGCTGTTCTTCGTAATTGGCATTACTATGCCTATTCAGTGTTCACACTTAGATCAAGGCCGTCATCCTTGACTGTTTCCTTATAACCCGAAAGCCCATCTGGAGCAGGTTAAATGTCTGCTAGCAGACCGACGGTGTTGTGGAACATCCGTGCTTTAGAATATTCCGCTGCTCTTCAGAGGAAGGAGGTGGATCTGCACAGCCACACACGTAGTGGCACAGCGCAGGAGATCCGGTTTTGCTCCTTTTTTTATAGATGCACCGATAAAAGTGTGGCAGAATGGACTCAACACTATTAACCATCCTCTCTTGGAGGAGTGTTATCAGCTTCCCCCTTCTCCTGCGATGGGGTTGGTATCATAGCCCAGGCTGACCTTGAATCCTCCAGTGTCAACCTCCCAAGTGCTGGGTTTTCTGGTGTGACCCCCCCACACACACAGTGGCACATCTTTAAAAAGACTAGTGCAAACATTTTTCATTTGACCAGGACTTTGAATGTAATAGTTCGTAATAGTTCGTTTTCTGTTGTGTGGAAGAATATCACAGAATGGGTGATATATAAAGAAATTAAGTTTTTTTTGAGACAGTGTTTCTCTGTGTAACTTCCCCAGCTGTCCTGGAACTTTCTCTATAGACCATAAACTGGCCTCCAACTCACAGAGATCCTCCTGCCTCTGCCTCCCGAGTGCTGGGATTAAAGGTGTGCATCACCACAGCCCAGCATAAGTTGATTTTTTTTCTCCACAGGTATGGAGGCAAAGAAGTCGAAGATCAAAGGGCTGCATTTGGTAAGGCCTCTCTTGTTATCACAGAACTTGGTAGCAAGCATCCCAAGGCAAGGGAGAGGGAGAGATTTGTTATGCACAATATGTACAAAATACATAACTGCTTTTAGAGAATGACTGGAAAGACCACAAGAGAGAGAGTTACCCTTAATAACAAACGCCCCCACAATAATAGCACTAATATATCCATGAGAGTGGCCGTGATTTGCATGTTTGTGTCCAGAATACTATTTTAGAAACTTGATTTCCAAAATAATATATATTTTCTAATTAATTTTTTTCATTTCTATACATTTATTGTTAGGAGCAGTGAGACCCCAGATCCTGAATTTCTTGTAATCCCCTGATCTGAGTGCCTACAGCTGTTCTAAGCACGGACCTTCAAGAGTTCTGATGGCTGAGTGGTTTCTGGTGGGTTTGGCTGGGGCATGGCTATCTCTATAAAGGAGGCATTCTTGGGGAATTCAAGGATGGCCCATGTTGCTGTCTCCCTGTCTATGTGTGTTTGTGTATTTTAACCTCCTGCCCCTTGCCCGAATCTCGGTAACAGGGTGCCAGTGCATCCAACGCAGACACGGGGGCGCAGTGCGCCGCAATTTATATTCATAGTTGTCTAGTTTCATGAAAAATTGATCTCCCCAGTTTGGCTTTGGGCACCTGAGAAACTAAAAGGAAGAGAATGAATGCCTTTCTGCCTTCCCTTCCCATTTCATATTTCAAAAGCTTCCCTTTGCATCTGAACACATCTAATAATACCTATCATTAAAATCTATGCCGGAGATATATGATTAATTCCACCCAAAGCTGGTGAGTGTTTTCTGGTTGTAGTTCTCAAGCAAATATGCCCCTGAATAGCATATACTGAAAGCTATTCAACTACGTAGGTGAACAATGCACGCACGCACACATGCACGCACACGAACTCAGCCAGTTCAAGCAGTAATAGCGTGTAGAGAACTAGAAACCAAGCAGAGTCTACCAGGGTTAGAGGGGCAGTGCTCATGTCCCGAGGCTCAGCTTTCCCTTCTCTGAGTCTTTAATGCTCTGCCTAAATTCAGGTAGAGAAACACCTCCCCTCTGTGTTGACCAGGCATGCCCAGAAAGAGCTGTTTCTCCTCAGGGGCAGCTGTTGAGTATGGACTATGTCAGCTGGAGCCTCCTGCTCTGCCCAGTGATACCTTTAGGGTGTCTGCTATTGACAGCAGCTGGTGGGTAGTGATGGGCCCAATCATGGCCCTACAGACACAGATAGATGATAGATAGATAGATAGATAGATAGATAGATAGATAGATAGATAGACAGACAGACAGATAAAGTCTCTCTAGCTGGCAGATAGTGATGGGCCCAGTCATGGCCCTACAGACAGAGAGAGAGAGAGAGAGAGAGAGAGAGAGAGAGAGAGAGAGAGAGAGAGAGAGAGAGAGATAGGTCCCTCTAGCTGGCAGGTAGTGATGGGCCCAGTTATGGCCCTGTAGACATAAAAAACAAACAAACAAACATATAAATAAGTAACTCTAGGTGTATATAAGGTCTTGGCACCAGGAACTACTGTTCCAGTACTTTCTAACTTGTTTTCCTTTTTTCTTCCTAGTTCACTGGCTGGCTCTGTCAGAAGGAGATGGACAGCTATGTTGTAAGCAGTCTGTCTGGGTGGGGCGCAATAAGTTTTATTGTTCAGGTGTGATAGCCAGGCGCAGAGGCTCCAGCATGGCTCTGGGGAGCATGGTCTTGGGCCCAGCCCTGCAGCAGAGGCAGAGCTAGTGCTATCTACCCACAGCATTAGGATTTCTCCCTTCCAGTAGTGTCGGCTCCCTTCCTCCCTGTCACCTGCGATCCTAGGGTGACGCTCAGCGACCTACCGATCTTCTGGACTTGGGAAGGGGGTGAACAGAAGCGCTGTGTTGGGAGTGAAGTAACCGATTTTGGGAGATGTTCAGAAGGCAGAGCCTCTGCTTATGTCTGTTACAGGCCCTGTCTCTTCGAATCTTTTCCAGTTTTGAAAAATACAGGAAACTCTTCACCAAGAAGATGTGAATCCAAAGCTTCTGTGATTGGTGAAGAAGGTGATTCCAGGGCAAAGAGATTCCCTAACAAGAAAAGGCCCTACTAGGCCATTAAAACAGACCCAAAGCCATATGTAAATCGTATTTGGAGGCAGGACTTGAGGAGGTGACTGGGGTTTGTATATTAATGGGCTTGTGACAGGAGGGGAAAATAGATTTTTTCTTTTAGATTTTTTTTTTAATCTTTAAAAATAAAGTCTTGTTGTGTCTTGAGAGATGGCTCAGAAATTAAGGGTAGCTGAGAGGACCAGAGTTTAGTTTCTAGAACCCACATCAGGCAGCTCATAACCACATGTAACTCCAGCTTCGGGAAATCCAACATCTTCTTCTAGCCTTTATACACACATAATATGTGCATGCGTATATGTGCACATACACGTACACACACGTGTGTAAACAAGTAACAAAGTAAGCCTTAAACAAAGTATCCTAGGATAGCCTTGAGCTTGAGAATTGCCAAGGCTGTTTGCTGAGAGCGGGGAGTGGACCCTTGGGCTTAGAGATTTGAGCCAAGTGGGAGGCTGCAGGCTAAACTGGCAGGATGGGCGGTTTTTTCGCGGGCTTTTGCCTTTCCTTCCACGTTTGTCTTTTTGTTTTAGTTGTGGAGATTAAGCCCGTGCTCTCATACATGCTACACACACTCTGTCATTGCGCTGTGCCACCAGCCAAACTTCTCAGTGAAAACCATCTCTGCATGTATATATGTCTAATACATGTGTGCACTGCATATGTATGTATGTATATACACGTGTAGACCAGAGGTTGACACTGTGTGTTTTCTATTTTTTTCTTTTTTGAGACAGGGTTTCTCCGTAGCTTTGGAGCCTGTCCTGGAACTCCCTCTGTAGACCAGGCTGGCCTCGAACTCACAGAGATCCACCTGTCTCTGCCTCCAAGTGCTGGGATCAAAGGCGTGCGCCTCCACCGTCCGGCTTTCATCTTATTCTTTGAGACAGGATCCTTGAATGAAGCGCTCACTAATAGACTACACCAGTGGAACTCTGCGGATTACACGCATGCACTGCCATTCCTGGCTTTTGTATGGGTGTTGGGGACTTGAGCTCAGGTCTTTTGCCTACTAGGCCATCTCCTTAGCTGTAACTCTCCAAATTTTAGCTCCTTCTTTTGCTTTCCAGGATACTATGGGTAAAATGTACTCCTTATTTTCTCTAAGGACATCCTGGGGAAATCCTCTTAACAGAACTTAAAGAGTTGATATAAAGAAACAGATACACGAAAACAAAACAAAACAAAAAAAGAAAAATATATATGAAAGAATAAAGGACTATATTAAAAATGCCTTATAAACATTCTTAAGCTAGTCCTGAGATTTTTCCCTATTGTTATTACATATGTGTGTGAGAGTGCATGTTGGCAGTTGTATCCACGCGTGTAGCTGTATGTGCCATTGAGTGTCTATGGAAACAAGAGGACTTCTTTGGGGAGTCAGTTCTCTTCTCCCACCATTCCAGCGACGGAGCTCAAGTTGTCAGTTGTACGGCAAGTCTCTTACCACTAAGCTATCTCACTGGCTCTTGAGTTTCTTGTTATAAGATTTTGTCCCAGGGAAGGATGGCACAGAAATGTAATCCCAGAATTCAGGAGGTAGAGGATTGCTCAACCTGGTCTATAATTCATAGTGAGTTCTAACTAGTTAGGATGTTTTAGCAAGTCCTTGTCTCAACACACACACACACACACACACACACACACACACACACACACACAAACACATAAATGCACACACAATACATATACACATATACACACACATAAACACACACACAATACATATATATATATATACACACACACACACATTCTATAAGGGAAGGGGCCAGAGATGGAGTTTGATTGATAGAGTACTTGCTTTGCATAAATGAAACCTGGACTTTGATCCCCAGCACTTCATAAAACTGGACGTGATGGCGCATGCCTACAATCCTAATACCTGGGGGAGGGGTGGGAGAGGTAGAGAGGCAGGAGGATCAGGATTCCAAGGCCAGCCCAGCCTGGGTTACATGAAACTCTGTCCCCAAAATCAAAATAATTAATTAAAGTCTGTGTTTGGTTAAAAGGTCTGGGCAGCGTTCAGGGACAGTACTCAGCTGGTCTAGCTCGTCCTCCAGTTCATGTGACTGTGTTTTCAGCCTTGTATTTTATGGTCCTGGGAAGCTATAAGGAAAACCCCCAGCTCTATTGAATCTGGAATCTCTAGGAGTTTTTCGTTCTCTCCTGGTACAGTCACCATGAGGGACACACCTTGTCCACAGCTGAGCTGCTGGACAACAGAGAGGGCGGACTAGACAGAGCTAATCCCTTCCCGTGCAGGGCTTTGGTCCCACCCACTTTGGAAACATTCTGTGATGAGTCACTCACATGAGATCCTTACACACAAGGGTCTTGTAAAAATCTGCTTATTGTCCTTTCAAAGCCTAATAACCACATAATAATCACACTAAGCATTCACAGTATGACACTTGTGGTATAAAAAAGGTCATATTTATTTACCAAGCGTAGTGGTAAAGTTTGTCTAGAGGGCATAGGTTCAGGAGTAGGTTGAGATCTTTTCCAGATCCTTTTTCTCTTCTCATTTCCTTGCAGGATCTCACTCTAGCTCAGACTCGAAACTCACTCTGTAGCCCAGGCTAGCTACCAACTCACATCCAGCCTTCTTCCTCAGTCTTCCTCGTGCTGGGACTACAGGGGTGACCCCTGGTATTTGGCTTGTACTATTATCAAAGCATGATGGTTTAAAGACTTAACAAAAATTTACGTACAGTTCAACCAAGTAATATTTTTTATTAAAAGTATTTATTTACTTTTTGGTGTTTTGAGATAGGGCCTTATAGCTTAGATTGGCCTCAAACTGATGTGTGATCCTGGCTCAGAACTTCTGATCTTCCTGCCTCCACTTCTCAGCTGCTGGAACTACAAGAGTGTACCACCACACCCAGCTGCCCTTAAATATTTATGGTTTTTTTTTTGTTGTTGTTGTTTGTTTTTTCGGAACAGAGTTTCTCTGTGTCCTGGCTGTCCTGGAATTCTCTCCGTAGACCAGGCTGGCCTCAAACTCACAGAGATCCACCTGCCTCGGCTTTCCAAATTCTGGGATTAAATGCGTGCACCACCACTTCCCCACTTACATGTTGTTCTTCGATGATGACGCTATGTGTTTTTCTTCTTTCATGATAAATCCTCAGTAAGTCGTGTCTGGGGCCCAGTGCATTCTAACATGACCAAGTAAAGACCTTACCTTCTTGTTGGAGGTCTAGACAATTAGACTTGCCTTTTTTGTTTTGGTTTTCCTGGTGCAGGAGTCCTGCATCCAGGACCCTAGGTCTGCTAGGCACACGTCCCACCACTAGCTAGCCCCAGCCTAGACTTGTAATTGTGCATTTTTCCACAGACTTTCATTGTGCTTATTATGTGCTTGGTGTCGTATGGGTAGCAAGTCACTTTTTTTTTGGTGACAGCCGTTTGATGCCTGTCTCACATAGCTGGGCGCAGAGAGGATGAATGGCAGACTTGAAGTCTAACCATGGGTAAGAAAGTTGGGATTTGAACCCCGGGCAGTCAGACTTTGGTCTACATTCTATAAACATCAAGTCACTTTGCTGTGACAAAGTCGGGTGACAGGGCAATAAAATGGAAGAACAGTGTGCCACAGTTTCTTGTTAAAGCCTACCGTGCTTTGCTCCTTCCCTAGAGTTCCAGCTGCTCCCTAGTCATCTGACTGCTTCTCAGACCCGGACTGGGAGTGGTAGGGAGCCAGCCTTACGCAGCCTTCAGCTTTGCTAGAGCTGAGTCACAGTCTAACCTGGCCTGATAGTTGAGCCTGACTCACGACATCTTCTGCCTGCTTCCTCCTCACTGTACGCGTCAACAACCCAAGCGAGTTGCCTGCCTGGTCCCGCCCTGCACATTCAGGCGACAGGTGGCTCCTGAGTGGTTCCCCACCCCAGGTTTTATTTTCCCCTAGCCCTTCCACAATGGGCTGAGACCCGTTTAGATAGTCTCACAAGGCTTGTTATTCTAAGCCGGTTTGCCTCCTGTTTCCTTCCGGGCAGAAAGCAGGCACCTCTGAGAAAGAAAAAGAGAAACTCGGAGCTGCCAGCCAACAGGTGCTCGGCCATACTTCTTACTGATGGTTGAAGTCAAAAGGCCACTCCAGCTTCCCAGCTCCAGGAAGAAACCAGGCCTTTGCTCCACGCCTGTATCCACAACAACCGCCTCAAGTGAAAACTTAGTACTCCTATTTATTACCCTTCAGCTCCCGTGGGCCGCATCTAAGTTGTTCGCTCTCTGAGGGTGGTTGTTGAACTTGCTCAGCTTGCTTAACTAGGGAACAAAAGCTTTAGTCTTTGTACTCTTACACCTAAGGTTTTGTAAATCAAAGACGAGTTGCTTGTTTATTTATCAGCGTGCTAGAGAGCGGCCTGTGACCTTGTGCGTGGGAACCAAGTCCTCTACTACGCCACGTTTCTAGGCTCTGGGCTTACCCCACTGATTTACGAGGGAGGAGGCACACTGAAAACTCAGCTCCCCCAAGCGTTGTCGTCTGGCAGAAAGGAATGCAACTTAGAAACCAGCTTACCCACCCTCATGCTGTACCCCCTTCCCCATAGTCACCCCCCATTGGGTTTGGGGAGCTTATACTCTATTGAATTTAGTCCTTCGGGAAAGAGAACAGCACAGGACACCCTTTTGGCCCCGAGGGAGGGTGACTGCCAATGACGAGCTGGAGAGGGGACTTTATTTTATTTTTTTCTTTTAAATTAGATGAAGTCTCACTATGTATTCCTGATTCACTTGGAACTTGGTATGTAGATCAGTCTGGCTACAGATTTGCACTAATCTTCCTATCTCTGCCTCTTGAGTACTGGGATCACAAGGGGGGGTGGCTTTCAATACACAGGCCTAGGGCAAGGGTACCTATTGCCTGGGTCTGAGGCCAACGCTGGAAAAAACAATTCTTCTGCAGCCCTGCTTTGTACAGATAGCCTTCTCCAAGTAATGCCCTCACGTGGTTCCTCCTATGGAAGCAGGGAGGAGGCCTGTCATGAGGTCATGGGTCAGAGGTCAGTGCCACATGGACATGTTTCCAAGCAATTCAGCAAACGATGTTCTTCTGGGCTGGTTAGACTTCTTATCAGCTCCCAGGCTCCTAGCAACTGCCAATGACCAATTCTCTGGGTAGGGACACTACCTGGTGGAAAATGGGCATTTCCAGCCCTTTTATGATCCAGCCAAAGTCCATGCATTGAACCAACAGGAAGAGGTGCTGTTGAATTGTGTCTGGGCCTGATCACTCACCTTTAAATGAGGTTTTTCTCTCTGGATAGTAGACGGCAAAAGGAGCATCCTGAGAGACCCCACTGCCCATCCCCCAGTCCTCTCACAGACCTGTTTAGAGACCTGCTTGTGTTTTAGAAGGAAAGCAAGAGGCCCCTGCACACCCCGTGAGAGACGCTGATGTTCCTAGATAGTCCACAGCTTCCTCAACAAAACAGACCAGCATTCATCCAGTGCCTTTGTTTTATAGACTGTTTTATGACTAGAAATAACCTGCTTATCGTAAATCTCTCTTGGGGGATTTATGGAGGTGTCGCCTGTTTTTTTTTTTTTTGCCTGGCATTTTTCACATTTATTTAACTTCATCCATTATTCGGGGAGAACATTTTGCATTTTAAGTCTTAATTACACAAGAAAAAAATATTACCCAACAAACACAGCCTTTACTGTATTAAGGGTCTCTTAATTTAGAAGGCAGGTTCCCCCTTGGTGGCTCTCCAGTCTTCTAAGCACACTTTCTCCGTGAAACGAGGAAAAGACCGACACACTTGGGACCGCGGAGAGTTAAGGGTTCACAGTGCCTTTTCTAAAGAACAAACATTTTTATTATTTCTCTGAGTTTTACAAATTGCTTTCTTTTTATATTGTGCTGTTGCAATGAAGATCTCACAATGTTAGTGATGCCAGGAACAAGGGTAAATTCTTAAAGTTTTCAGTTTGGTGTTTATTGTCTTACCTGCCTTTAGCCTCATGGAGTTGAGGGACCCATCAACCTCCCCTGGTTGTATGCATGGGATGTAAATAACATGCAAACTGGTATTTTTTAAAGCTATTTAAAGGATATGATTTGGTGTCATTAATTGCTTCCACAATGCTGTGTAATGGTCACTATTATTTCCAGAAGATTATTTTTATCACCATAAACAGAGCTTCAGTTCCTATTAATAAGTAGTTAATCCTGTATCTTCTGACATTTTGCTCCTCAGTTTATTGGTAAGTGTGTGCATGCATTTGTGTGTGTGTTTGTGTGCATGCATTTGTGTGTGTGTTTGTGTGCATACATTTGTGTGTGTGTACATTTGCTATATGTATATGTGTGGATAATTTTTTATGTCCCAGGCTGGCCCTGCATTCTCCATGTAGCTAAAGATGACCTTGACTTGACCTGTCTCCATTTCTTGAGTGTGGGAATTGCGGGGTATAGCCCTGTGCCTATCAGACTTTTTGTTTTGTTTTGTTTTGTTTTCAAGACAGGGTTTCTCTGTAGCTTTGGAGCCTGTCCTGGAACTAGCTCTTGTAGACCAGGCTGGTCTCGAACTCACAGAGATCCGCCTGCCTCTGCCTCCCGAGTGCTGGGATTAAAGACATGCGCCACCACCGCCCGGCCCTATCAGACTTTTTATATTGTGTTGTTGCAATGAAGATCTCACAATGTTAGTGATGCCAGGAATGCGGGGTGTCTGTTGAGGAAACCCTGGGAGCAGGCTGACTGACTAGAAGCTATAGAGCTGTGAGAGTTGATGTTGGCTCTGCCATGTTTTGTCTTGCTTTGGTTCAATTGCCTCTTGCAATCCTCCTGTTTCTTACATTTAGAGCAGGAGGTTTACCCAGTGCCATTGTATATTGGAAGTGTAGCGTTCTTTTTGGTTTTACAGGGACTACCAAGTAAGAGATTTCCTTGAGTCTCAGATGAAACTTTTGGCTTTTGAACAGTGTTGGAATCTTAGGACAGTTGGGACTCCTAAGACCAGGCTCAGTGTATTTGGCATAATGAGGTTTTTGAGGACTGGGGTAGAATGTTATGATTGATATCTAAACTGTTCCTGTGGTGTTTTGAAAGAAAATGGCCCCCAAAGGGAGTGGTACCATTAGAAGGTATGACCTTGTTGGCATAGATGTGGCTTTGTTGGAGGAAATGTGTCACTGTGGGAGTGGGCTTTGAGGTCTCCAATGCTCATGCTACTCCCAGTGCCACAGAGCACTTCTTGTTGCCTTCTGATCAAGATGTAGCCAACAGCATGTCTGCTTGAGCAGTGCTTTGCTCCCTGCCATGATGATAATGGACTAAATCTCTGAAACTGTGAGCCCCCACCTCAATTAAATGTTTTCCTTATAAGAGTTACTGTAGGCATGGTGTATCTTCATCGCAACAGAAACCCTAAGACAGTTTATCTCTAGGCTCATGTTTGAGCACGTCTTCCCAGGCTGACAACACCGTACTGGGGGGTCTGTGGAGCCTCAGGAAGCAGAAGCCTAAGAGGTGGATCTGGACACTGGGGCCAGGCCTCTGACGTTTATATCTGCTCCTAGTTCCAGGTGTTCTGTTTCTTGATCTGCCACAATTTGAACAACCATTGCCACACACTCCTGCTGCCACAGATTCTGTCATGCCTCCTCACCATGATGAACTGTGTCCCTCTGGAATCACAAGCCAAAATGAATCTTCCCTTAAGTCATTTCAGTCAGATATTCAGTCACAGTGATGTAAGTGTTAACTAATATAGCCTGCCATGGGTATTTTGTTACAGTGAAGGAAAAGCTGAGTAATCTGGAGTCCTGTGAATTGCACTGGGTCCTTGAATCCAATCCTGCTGACATCCCACACATCTATCTATCTATCTATCTATCTATCTATCTATCTATCTATCTATCTATCTATCTATCTATCTATCATCATTTCTCTGTCTATCATCTATCTATCTATCTATCTATCTATCTATCTATCTATCTATCTATCTATCTATCATCTATCTATCAGATATCTATTCATTTATTAATGTTTGGTACAGGGACTCACTCTGCAGTCCTGGCTGGGACTGGTTGGCCTGGAACTTGCTATGTAAACCAGGTTGGCCTTCAGATCACAGAGATCTGAGTTCCGGAGTTGAAGGCAAGCACCACCACACCTTTATTTATTTATTTTATTTATTCATTTTTTAGAAGATATCCCCACACCTTTATTTCTGTGCCTAGCCAAAAGTTAGTACATGAACAGGCTAGTGTTGTGCCAGGTTGCGGTGGCAAATTCCAAACACAGTGGAGGGATTTCTTTGTTCAGGTGGATGCCAGCTGAAGGAACAACACAATTATCTGGAAGCCAGCCTAGAAGACGATCCATCATAAACAAGAAATTGGATGAGAGCTAGCCACAGAAGTGTGTGGACATTTTGGGTTTTCAACCACGCTAGGGACAGTGCCTGCTGGAGTACTTGGGGACAGCCAGATGGCCAACACTTGGGTTTCCCACTGTACGATTTAAGCTGTATGAGGAATACATAAAATATGTAAAAATAGTCTGAGGCTAGTTAGTAATCTATTTTTACTCCGCATGCTTCTGCACTCTTCGCTACAAGTAAATATAACTGTGGTCTTATGTTCCTTTAATTTGTTACTATTAGCCACTGTGGGATGATAATGGGTATTGCATGCCCAGCCCTTGTGTGACTGGTGCAGGAGAAGGCCGTATGCAACAGACACTCCTGGCAAACAACAGAAATGTACTACAGGTATGTTGTTTATAGGAAAAACGGGAATCCAAAACTGAGGGTGTGTGGGGTGGTGGAGGAGGAGGCGCTTCTCACTGTTTAACCTGGCTTTGGTCAGAACAGAACAGAATGCTGGGAAACACGGAAAAGGAGAACCAGTGTCTGTGCTTAGCTCGTATGCCCAGCTTGGAGGTACTGAGTAAGCAATGGCATAGCTTCTATTAGGAACCATTTCTCGAAGTGCCATGCATTTGAAAACAGGGTTATTATTTATGTGTATGTATGTGTCTGTGATTGTAGTCATGTGTATGGGTGCTTGCAGAGGCTAGAAGAAGGCAGCAGATACCTGGAGCTGCAATTACAGGTGGGTGTTTGCTGTCCCATAAGACAAACTATTATTGACCTTACAGACCAGAAGATCAATGCTCAGAGAAGCCATACTTGTACCTGCATATAGCACTAGTAAATGGCCCAGGCAGGCTTCGAACCCAGGTTCATCTGATTGCAAATCTCTCAGCCACTTCCAACGAAGCTGATGCTGGCTACTGCCAAGAGATGAAACTCTTGTTACCCTCAAATGTCCAAATCCAGAGGCTGCGTAATAGCTTTGCTCCTAGAAGTAGCTCAATCTACACCACCTTTCCTGTTATCCAGACATAAAATATAGTCAATAGTGCGTGAGTGGAACGCTATGCATGCCTTTCATTTGAGGTGCTTTTTGTTCAAGGACCGAGATTTTTGTCTACCTTGACTCATTTTTTGTTTTTAGATTTTTTTTTATGTGTACAAATGTTTAGTTTGCACGTACATCTGTGTAACACATGCATACCTGGTGGCCAAGAAGTTCAGAAGAGGGTCCCCTGGCACTGGAGTTAGACAGTTGTGAGCCACCGTGCATGTTCTGGGGAAAGAATGTGGGTCCTCTGGAAGAGCAGCCGGTGCTCTTAACCACTGAGCCATCCTTCCAGCCCCACTTGCCTCATTTGATCCCCGATGTCTTAACAAACAGCAGCCACTCAATGAATGCCAGTGTTTAGGAAGAAGCTTTAGATTCGTCATCTTGAACATAGCTTGCTAACATGACAAAGAACTGTTTCAGGACTGCTAGAGCTGGCGACACCGGGGCTGCTTGTCCAAACATGGTAGAATGCTTGTCCAAAGCGTGTAAGGTCCCGGGTTTGGTCCTTAGCGCCACATGCTCACATACGTAGCCCCACCCCACAGAGTGAAAAAGGTAACAGTTCTGTAGAGGACACATTGCCTGTTCAAGATGTCTGTTCAAATCTCAGCAGCTGGACAAGCCTTGTCCTTCACTGTTGGGAGCAGTGAGACCCCAGATCCTGGATTTCTTGTAATCCCCTGATCTGAGTGCCTACAGCTGTTCTGAGCACGAGACCTTCAGGAGTTCCTGATGGCAGAGTGGTTTCTGGTGGGTTTGGCTGGGGTGTGGCTATCTCTATATAATCTGCCCCTGAACACAATAAAGGGGGGATTCTTGGGAAATTCAAGGATGACCCGTGTCTCTCTGTCTCTCTCTCTCTCTCTCTGTGTGTGTGTGTGTGTGTGTGTGTATTTTAACCTCCTGCCCCTTGCCCGAATCTCGCGAACTGGGTGCCAGCTCACCGAACTCAGACACGGGGGCGCGGTGCGTGGCGCTTCACAAACATGTACAGACATAGATTTGTCATTTACCTTGGCATGCTTCTGCTATCAGGACCTGTAGCATAAATAATAAAATCCCAAAGTCAGATATTGGGGTCCAAGCTGAAGATCAGAAAGCAAAGCAGCCAAGCCACCAGAGAGTTCTTACTACTACCAAGGATCAGACAAAGGGGTGATCCTGTCCTTATCCTGACTGCAGACTGCGATGCTCTCCACCAAACCTCAGACTGCCATGAGCTCTTGTCTCCTCCCGCCTTATATTCCTCTCTCCACCCAGCCATATCGCTCCTGTCTCCACTTCACTGGTTGCTTGGATTAAAGGCGTGTGATCCCAAGTGCTGGGAGCACCTTTGTGTCCTTTCTATTTCTCTTTTTTCTCTTTTAGATAGATTCATTCTCGGGGAGCCCAGGGTGGCCTTGAGTCCTGGGATTAAAGGTGTGCACCACCACTCCCTGACCTCTAATGGCTTAGCTCTGCACTCTGATCTTCAGGCAAACTTGATTTATTAACACAAATAAAATATCACTATAAGGATCCACCATCTAAGTATACTTGCACCTGCCCTTTCTTCCCATCCTACTGCTTGGGTGCTCACATTTCCCATTAGGATAGTGGGTCAGTCCCACCCACAACGCTTGGGCATGGTGTAACTGGAGACTGTTTCCGGCTTCCCAGACCCAAACATTCACACAGAGGCTATATTAATTCCAACACTGTTTGGCTAATGGTTCATGCATGTTTCTAGCTACCTCTTACATCTTAAATTAACCCATTTCTATTAATTATGTATCACCATGATACATACCTACCAGTAAGGTTTCAGCATCTTTCTCCTTCTGCAGCTACATGGTGTTTCCTTCACTTTGACTGCTCTCTCTCTCTCTCTCTCTCTCTCTCTCTCTCTCTCTCTCTCTCTCTCTCCCAGCTGGCTATATTCTGCCCTGCCATAAGCCGAAGCAGCTTCTTTATTAACCAATGGTAATAAAACATATTCACAGCGTACAGAGAAGAATCCCACATCAGCATGGTATTTCTAAAATGGATATGCTGTCCTGTCTTTCTGCTAAAACTGCCTCAGAGGACTCCTGAGAGTCAAGGCCAGCAAGACCAATAACCCTTTCCTTGACAACAGAGATGCTTACAGCATGGCAGCCATTGGCTATGAGGACCCTGGGCATTTGGGACGTAGTAATGTGAATGTGACTGTGGAAGTAAGTTTTCATTCCACTTAATTTTGATTAATTTAAAAACTAACCTGTGGCTAACCACTATTGTATTGGACTTTGTGGGACATGCAAATTACTCACCAAAGTCCACTTTGTCTCTGTTTCCTCATTTTCTTTCTGCTGTCAAAATGGCAGAGAAGTTACCGTCGCCTTTTGGGTCAGCCTGTGTGGCTGCAGTGGCTGCAGGACTGCTAGGGAGCCCCTCACCCCCTTTCCTGCTCTTAAACACCATCCAAGCCCCACATACCTACGCAGGTGGTCTTTGCTTATGACGTCCTGGCGTACTCAGAGAACCTCGGACAGGTTCAGCAAGGTAGAGCCACTTGCTTCCTGGGGTCTGATGGAGCTAGGGTTCAGACTCCTGTCTCTTGGATGGAAAGCCAGATTTTTATGACCCTAAATGACTTCTCATATCCAAAGACGGTCCGAAGGATCATGGCAGGCTGTCCCGTGGGTGTTGCTATGCCATTCTCTTTGGAGGCAGGAGTCACAGTGGTTTCTTCAGCAGCAGAGAGGACCGAGAGTGGGAGTGCCCTTTGCCCCTTGAGTTTGCGCATGTCTGGAGAAACAGGGCTAAGCAGCAGGGCACGAGACTGCAGGCCCTCAGCAGACAATTGAGGAAGGAATGCTGCCCTCATTACTGCCACTCTCTGGCCTGGAACATTTGGCCTGGCAATGTTTAGCCGCAATGTTTTTTTTCTAGTGCATTCGGCCACTCAGGGACATCAGGGACTTTGCTGTTAAAGCATGTTCTCGTAACAGTGCATTTTAAGTTATGTGAGCATGTGCTGCCCTTCCCAAAGGTTTTGAGCCCTGGAATCCTATCTATCCCTCTCCGCTGTTTAACTGGCTTATTGGCTTATACGGTTGAGGTGAGCTCAGGTGTGGGAGGCAGGACTTCTGTTACCATTACAATGAAGAGGCACAGGCATTGAGTATGTTTCTGTGAGCTCTCTCTGTCTTTCCTCCTGCTCCCCACCTCCTTCTTTTTTTCTCAAGAGACAGCGTTTCACCGTGTAGCTCTGGCTTTCCTGGAATTCGTTTTGTAGACCAGGCTGGCCTCGAACTCATAGAGATTTTCCTGCCTCTGCCTCCCGAGTGCTGGGATTAAAGACGTGCGCCACCATTGTGCGGCTCTCTCTCTTCTTTTTTGACACAGGGTCTCGCTTCTCTCTCAGATAGTCCTCAAGCCTGCAGTCCTCCTACCTCAGCCTCCTGAGTACAGCCAGTGGAACTCACAAAGCAAATTCTGACAGCCCAAAAGCACCTGTTTTAGGGCAGACACAAGGTCACTTGGTGACACTGAGAGAAAGAGGTTTGTCAGATACTGAGAGAACTCAAAGGACAGTTCTCATTGCTTGTCTGCACGGGCACCTCTGGAGCTTCATAGATGAACCAAACCATAGGAAATACGACCTTTTCAAAAGCCCGCCTCTTTTCCTTCTTTCCTCCCTCCCTTTTTTTTTTTTTGTTGTTGTTGGTGCAGGGGCCTCAATCTGTAACCAGGCTGCCCCAGATCTTGTTGTGAATTTTAGATTTTGACCAACATTGAACTTGAAATGATGCTTCTCTCTCCACCTTCTGGGTTCTGGGGTTATAGCCATGTGTTTCTTACCATTCATATAGAGAAAAAATATTCCTGGTGGGCTCCAGTGGAGACCCCCACACCCATGGCCACATGGATGATACAAAACAAAAAGATTTGAATGTAGAAAAGGAATCTGTGTGGAGGGTAAAGGTTGGGGTGGGGGATGGGGAATTGGGAGGGGATGACAAGAAAGGGTGAGGGATAAGAGTAAATAAAATGTGCTACAAACACATATGGCATTGTCAAAGAACAAATTTGGTCAATTAAACATATTCCAGGAAGAACATCCAAATGGGGGTTGGTAACTGTGGGCAATTTAATTTTTTTTGTATACTCAAATGCATTTTAAAAAAATTCCCCATTGATCATAAAGAGAGGTAGGAAGAGAGAACGAGAAAGAGAGAAAGAGAGAGATTGACTAAGACCTCGCTCAGGTAGAAAACCAGCAAACAATTCCTAACATTCTGATCTCATATTTCTTTCTGTGTTTGCTTTAGTTCACGTCTTCCGGCAGTGTGTTTCCATAAAGCCCTCAGGAGACAGCTCGAAGGAGGTTTTGGAACCTTGTCGAGGACAAACCCTGGGAGCGGCTGATTCGGAAGTGGTGTTGTGTCTTTCCAGGTCAGATTTCATTTTTCTTCTGGAGCAGTGGAAGCCTGGGATGAGTGAAGGGCATTTTCATCCAGAGGGAAATCTGAGGAGATGCAGCCTTGGTGTAGGCTGCTGATCATGGGAAGCCCTTCGGTTTTGTGGTTTGATTACCCATCCGCCTCCTCTGTAGCCCTGGAATGATTTGGGGACTGAACAGAGAGCACATGACCTGTAGATCAGGTCTCTCCGGCCTCTGGGAGCTGGGCTTCCCTCAGTTGACTCATGTCTCTGTAGCAGGAGACAACTGGAAACTGCTCCCCGAGGCATGATTGGTCCACACATGCCTTCCTTTGGGGCCAAGGCAGGGTTCTCATCCACGAGAGCTGTACAGTAAGAAGTGTATGGTCCGATGCTGGTCATATTTCTTATATCTGGAAGTCTTGGGGTTCTTACAGGGGTCCTCTGCTGGCATGGGGCTTTTGGACAGAGGTAGGCTTGTGAACTAAAGGTGAATAGAGAAGGAATTAGTTGCTGAAGTAAGGGGGCTTGCTTTCAGAGATGTCACAGTGTTCCCATCTGCTTCTGAGTTAGTTAGACACTAAAAAGACAAGAGTGGCGGGAAGGAAGGAGTGACAGGGAGAAAGATGAGTGATGGGAGGAGGGGTGAGTGATGGGAGGAGGGATGAGTGATGGGAGGAGGGAGGAGTGATGGGAGGAGGGAGGAGTGATGGGAGGAGGGGTGAGTGATGGGAGGAGGGAGGAGTGATGGGAGGAGGGATGAGTGATGGGAGGAGGGAGGAGTGATGGGAGGAGGGAGGAGTGATTGGAGGAGGGAGGAGTGATGGGAGGAGGGAGGAGTGATTGGAGGAGGGAGGAGTGATGGGAGGAGGGAGGAGTGATGGGAGGAGGGGTGAGTGATGGGAGGAGGGAGGAGTGATGGGAGGAGGGATGAGTGATGGGAGGAGGGAGGAGTGATGGGAGGAGGGGTGAGTGATGGGAGGAGGGGTGAGGGATGGGAGGAGGGAGGGGTGATGGGAGGAGGGAGGAGGAGTGATTGGAGGAGGGAGGAGTGATGGGAGGAGGGAGGAGTGATGGGAGGAGGGGTGAGTGATTGGAGGAGGGAGGAGTGATGGGAGGAGGGATGAGTGATGGGAGGAGGAAGGAGTGATGGGAGGAGGGAGGAGTGATGGGAGGAGGGGTGAGTGATTGGAGGAGGGAGGAGTGATGGGAGGAGGGATGAGTGATGGGAGGAGGGAGGAGTGATGGGAGGAGGGGGTGAGTGATGGGAGGAGGGGTGAGTGATGGGAGGAGGGAGGGGTGATGGGAGGAGGGATGAGTGATTGGAGGAGGGAGGAGTGATAGGAGGAGGGAGGAGTGATGGGAGGAGGGGTGAGTGATTGGAGGAGGGAGGAGTGATGGGAGGAGGGATGAGTGATGGGAGGAAGGAGGAGTGATGGGAGGAAGGAGGAGTGATGGGAGGAGGGAGGAGTGCTTGGAGGAGGGAGGAGTGATGGGAGGAGGGAGGAGTGATTGGAGGAGGGAGGAGTGATGGGAGGAGGGAGGAATGATGGGAGGAGGGAGGAGTGATGGGAGGAGGGAGGAGTGATGGGAGGAGGGAGGAGTGATGGGAGGAGGGAGGAGTGATGGGAGGAGGGAGGAGTGATGGGAGGAGGGAGGAGTGATTGGAGGAGGGAGGAGTGATGGGAGGAGGGAGGAGTGATTGGAGGAGGGAGGAGTGATGGGGAGGAATGGTGAATGATGGGGAGGAAGGGTGAATGATGGGGAGGAAGGGTGAATGATGGGGAGGAAGGATTAGTGATGGGAGGAAGGAGAAGTAACAGGAAGGAGGAGTGACAGGAAGGAGGAGATGCAGGATAGTGGAGAAGATTTTTGGGCCTCCGAAGATGGCATAGAGGATGTTCCAGCTGGCATTCTTCATTTTTCATTTGGGGTCAGCTTTGCCTGAGTGAGTCTCACCCATGCCTGCTCATGAAGGTACTGCAGTTGTAAGCATTCTGGAATCCAGCTGATTGAAACATTTCATTTCTTCTAGGGTTAAACAAAAGTTGGAGCTGGAGAGATTGCTCAGAGGTTGAGAGCGTATACTGTTCTTGCAGAGGAGCTTAGTTTAGTTCATGGATCCATGTGGGACCGCTCCCACCTGCCCATGACTCCAGTCACAGGGAGATCTGACTCCTCTAACCTCCAAGGGCACCTGCACCCATATGCACACACCCCAGTCTCCCACATACGCACCCAGTTAAAAAACGGGGGACAGCGTTTTAGAGCTAGCTCCTGCAGCCTCCAAGAGGTCACTTGTGAAATCTTCAAAGAGCTTGTGAATCATTATGTTTGTAGCTGGTAATTGGCCACGATGAGAGTATTTACACCACAGACATTGGCAAACAGTACAAATTGGGGCTTACCCCTGCTGTTCCCCAGTTAATAAGCATTTATCTGAATGTGCTTGGACTCCGAGTACTCTTGACCTCAGTTTGGGGTTCACTATGGCTTTCTGAGAAGAATAAGGATGGCAATGTCCACTTTGGGCCTCCTCTCTGTGTTGTTATGAGGGTGATCTGGCAAGTGCTGAGGAAGTGATTTTTGTCCAGAATGCGTGTTTTTTTGTTTGTTTTTTTTAGATTTATTTATTATGTATACGTGTCCTGTCCGCATGTCTGCCTGCAGGTCAGAAGACGGCACCAGATCTCATTACAGATGGTTGTGAGCCACCATGTGGTTGCTGGGAATTGAACTCAGGGCCTCTGGAAGAGCAGCCAGTGCTCTTTACCGCCAAGCGGGTAGAATGAATTGAAAAATAGGTCATCTTGCTTTTGGTTCTCCCCACTTTCCTTCTCTTTATGCCAGAGAGGGCGGGGTCGACTGCACCCTGTTCCCGGTTCCCCCTAGTACCCCGTAGCAGCTGCCATAGAGTCAACCACCTGGTAGCTCTCCACAGGTCTGTGTCACCTACTGGGATGCCACAGTTCTCCTAGCTGTCAGCAGAGGGCACTCTAGGATCAATGATAGATCAGTTCCGGGTGGCACATACGGAAGAAAACCAACCAAACTAAAATCTGAATTTGAATGAATTAGGAAGAGACCAAACTGAACTGGTAATTCTTAGGTGAGGCATCAATTAAAAAAAAAAATCTCAGCACTTGTGACCAAAGTGCAGTATTTGACAATTTACGAACGCTCTTGCCCACACCTTTAAATCCTCACAACCTCCCTCCGGGTGTAAACATCAGCGGGCAGCAGAAAGGTACCGGTGTGAGCTCGGGAGGGAGAGGGTCTGTGCCTCAATCCTGGTCCTGCTACTGATTTCGGACAGAACACAAAAGGTCCACACTGCTTTGGGGGAGACTATTGGGAGGTGACACGGTGAGAGGGTGCTCACACAGCCCACTGCCCTGCAGGTTACGGGCACTCAGCAGATGTGAGTAGTTAACTTATTTCTGTTACTACCGGCACCTGAGCTGAGCCGGGAAAACGATGCCCCAGGCCATGTAATTAGTAAGGGGAAAGCCGGGACTGACGCCCACCTCCTCTCTCACGGAGAGTCCTTGCCTCTGGCCACCAGCTGTCTCCCAGCTGTCTGCGGCAGAGCTTCCAGCTGTGCTGAGGCTTCTGCCCCTCGTGGGGAGAGCACTTGAAGACTCCTCTATCTGCCACCCTGTTTATGCCATTAATTTGCTTTAGTAAGTTAATTTTCTGAAAATGTTCACAGTTAATTTCAGTCAGGGGCTAGCCAATCCCCGCCATCTAAGTCAGAATGCCCCAAACGAGGTACATTCACTGCTCTGGGCAGTGTGAGCCTGGTGTCACAAACTCAGATGGCTTCAGAGCCAGCAGTGGTGTAGGATAAGGACAGCAGGAAATCTAGCCCTTCTGGCAAGAAGTAACCACACAAGTCTAGCCTTGTTAGCTGTTCTGATTGACTGCCTGCCTCCCTCCCTCTCCTTCCCTCCCTCCCTCCTTCTTTTCTTCCTTCCTTCCTTCCTCCTTCCCTTTCTTTTTCTTTCTTATGATTTTAGATGTGTGTATGTACATGTTCATATGGGAACACATGTATGTATAGCTAAAGTGCATGTGTGTGTGTAGGTCAGAGGTCAACTTTGCATGTTGTACCTCATAGGCATTTTGCTTTTTGAGACAAAGTCTTTTACTGACCTGGGACTTGTAGATTCAACTAGGCTGACTGGCCAGTAGGCCCCAGAAATCCTCCTGCCTCCATATCCCCAGCTCTGGAATTATGGGTGTCCACCACCACACACTTGATTTTTTTTTTTTTTTTTTGGTTTTTTGAGACAGGGTTTCTCTGTAGCTTTGGAGCCTGTCCTGGAACTAGCTCTTGTAGACCAGGCTGGTCTCGAACTCACAGAGATCCGCCTGCCTCTGCCTTTGATTTTTTTTTTTTTAACATAGGTTCTGGGCACTGAACTCAGGTCCTCATGCTTGTGCAGCAAGCAACTTTACTGAACCATCTCCATCTCCCCACACCCTGGAACTTGCTCTGTAGACCAGGCTGGCCTCAAACTCACAGAGATCCACCTGCCTCTGCCTCCCGAGTGGTGGGATTAAAGCACCATGACCTTCTGAGAAGAAGGAGGGTGGCAGTGTCCACTTTGGGCCTCCTCTCTGTGATGATATAGGGGGATCTAGCAAGTGCTGATCCCTGGCAAATTCTGTATTATTTCATGTGAAATATCTATCCTGATAAAGCCTTTTTAAATTTTATGAAAAAGAAAACAGAGAGCAAAATAAATTATATTAGGATGTATTCATGGTGTGGCTATCAATCACTGTGTGAGTCTTGGGGAGGGAAAGTGGGGAGAGTTCCTGGCACTCTGTCCCTATTTCTAGGGACAATAAAAGTATCTTACTTCACTTTGGAGATCTTTATCAAAGCTAGTGAATTTTGTCCGGCTGACTATTTTCTCCTTTAGCGAAGTTAAGGAGCGGTCTGCTCTTTCTGAAGGAATCAATTCCTGTCTAAGCAGTATTGGAGGTTTATGAATGAAGAATTAGAAAGCTTAGACTCTGTTATGACAATGGAGTGACTCCAGGCCAACTTCAGACATCCCTACCCACTCTCCCCACCCCCAACATACATGGTACAGCCTGGTGCTCTCTATTTTGAGGGCAGTCATGTTCTGCCTCCTACAGAAACTTGCCTGGAGAAGGGGTCCTGAGTCCTGGGCTAGGAGCCTTCTTGTTGGCCTGTTTTAGCTCTCCCTTCACTTCCAGTTTCGAATTAGTATTTCATGCTTGCTTATTCTTTGATACTCAGGAAGTGTAAAGCCAGTGGTGTAATCCCTGGAGTGTGCCAAAGCACATATCCAAAGTGTGACCATTGGGTGTTTTAAAATACAGATTCCAAGATGGACATCGGTGTAAGGAAGAACTGTGGAGCGTTCTTGGGAGGGCTAGAGAGGTGGGGAGCAGGGGTGGGTGGCACTAGTGTGGGCCGGGCACTTTATCAAAAGAGAGAGGAAAGAAAGAGGCCCAAATTAGAAGAGCCTCAGACCATCGCAAGACTCCAGGAATGTGTTGGCCTCAGGTTCCCAAGGCTTGGTTTGGGTACCCGTGCTGTGTCTGGGGAGACAAAAACAAAACAAAACAAAACAAAAACAAAACAAAACAAAAAAAACAACCAAAAACCCGCAGTGCAAAAGCTGCTGGGATGCCATAGGTCTCAGCCAAGGCTTCCGCCTGCTTCTTGTTTGTTTGCAGAGGCCCTAAGTTGAGTTCCCAAGAAAGAATAAATATAAATATTTAGGGCTGACAAAATGGCTTAGCAGACAAAGGTGGATTCCACCGAGCCTAATCAGCTGAATTGGATCCCTGTGGCCCAGTTATGCTAGAAAGAGATAACTGACTCCCACACATTCGACTACCAGAGGCACACTGCGGTTCACGTGTGCTCACATCCACACACAATTAAATGTGATTAGTTAAAAAACAAAAGGCTACATTTACAGAAAGGACCAGGAAACCCCGAAAACCCTCTGCAGTGGCTAGGATGGCCCTATGGTGTCCTTGCAGCCAATCAACTGGAAGCAGAAATCAGATGGAGGCTTTGAGGAGGGATTTGGTTTTGGTGGTAAGAAAAATCAGAGGCTTTAGCCTCCTCTTCCTGCCTTAAATAGCTGCTGCCGGGGAGTCCTTCTGTGACCCTGGAGACAGTGGGTTGGTTCTGGACAACACTTCAGAACTGCAGTATGGCTACGGTACCTATGCTTATCCTACGGTCCTTGTTGAGTGAGTGGAAATAAAGCCATGTCTGTATTCTGTGTGAGAAAACCAAGCTGTACCTTGTTGAAGCCTCTATGAGCTGACTCATGCTGCTATAGCCCCAAAGCCAAAACATCAAGAGAACTCTAGTGATGTGACGCAGTCCATATGTCCACGGTGCCATCTGGTTCCTGCTAGCAACAGTGTCTGAAACTGGCCCCTAGCCACAGCCTTTGCCTTTTTTGGTATGGAAAGTTCTCATTTTCTTTCTTTCTTTTCTTTCTTTCTTTCTTTCTTTCTTTCTTTCTTTCTTTCCTTCCTTCCTTCCTTCCTTCCTTCCTTCCTTCCTTCCTTCCTTCCCCCCTCTTGCTTGCTTCCTTTCTCTCTCTCTCTCTCTCTCTCTCTCTCTCTCTCTCTCTCTCTCTCTCTCTTTCTTTCTCTTTCTTTTTTTCTTTCACGTAGCTGAAGTTGGGTTTTCTGTTGCCTGAAATGGAAAGACTCAAGGTACTCCTGATTCTCCTATCAGGGGCTGTGTAATTTTGGTCAATGTTGAACACATATACAATAATGGTCTTTGTGCTGGCTAGTTTTGTGTCAACTTGACTCAAGCTAGAGTCATCAGAGAGGAAGGAGCTTCAACTGAGAAAAATGCCTCCATAAGACTAGGCTGTAGACAAGCCTGTAGGACATTTTCTTAATTAGTGATTGATGGGGGAGGGTCCAGCCCATTGTGGGTGGTAGCATCCCTGGGCTGGTGGTCCTGGGTTCTATAAGAAAGCAGGCTGAGCAAGTCATGGGGAGCCAGGCCAGGTTCTTGCCCTGCTTGAGTTCCTGTCCTGACTTCCTTTGCTAATGAATTGTAATGTGGAAGTGTAAACCAAATGGACCCTTTCCTCCCCAGGTTGCTTTTGGTCATGAAGTTTCATCACAGCAATAGTGACCCTAACTAGGATTGTATTATAAAGTTGTGACAGGACTGAAAAATTCCTATCTAGTAGATGGTCCAACCTTTGCAAATACTTTAGATCTATTTGTTTTATGTGTATGAGGGCTTTGCATGTATGTATGTATGTGTACCATGTATGTGCAGTGCCCACAGAGATCATAAGGTGTCCTTGGATCCTTTGGAACTGGAGTTAAGGATGGTTGTGACCCACCACCTCGGTGCTGGGAACTGAACCCAGGTCCTCTGCAAGAGCAATGAGTGCTTTTAACCTCTGAGCATCTCTAACCCCATGGGAAGTGTAACCTTCTGAAATTGCCGTGTGATATTGTCGTCTACAGAGGACACACATGAGAACTGCACACTTGATTTTGTTTTAAAAAATTGCAGAAAAAATGTTTTAAGTTTACTATTTTGTGTTGACTGCATTTGTAGCTATCCTAGGTGTGTTGGTAGATTTTGTCAGCCTGACACAGACTGGGGTCACCTGGAAAGAAGAAATTTCAGTTGAGAAAATGCTTCTATCAGATTGACCCGTGGGCAAGTCTAGGGTGGCATTTTCTTGATTAATGATTGATACGGGGGGGGCAGCCCATCCCACTGTGTGTCACGCCACCTCAGAAAGGTGGTCTTGGGGTGTATAGAAAGCAATCAGGACGAGCTATGTAGAACAAGCCAGTAAGCAAGATTCCCTCCAAGGTGTCTTCTCAGTTCTTGCCTCTAGGTTCCTGCCTCAGCATCCCTTGCTGGTGGGCTATAACCCGTGAGCTAAATAAACCCTTTTCTCCCCAGGTTATGTTTGGTTGGTATTTTATCACAGCAACCTAAAGCAAGCTAGGAGGCTGGGCTTCTTCATCTTTTTATTTAAGATATGCAGACACAGTTGTTTTTAGTACAGTCCTGTACTGTATAAGTTTGCAACCTGGGACGCTACTGTGGAGTCTAGGTCTGTAGTTGGCACATCTAGGTTTGTGTGACTATGCTCTGTGATGTTCACAGAGATGAAAACACCTAGTGGTACCTTTCTCAGGATGTATCTCCACCATAAGCAATTCATATTAACACATATCCAAGTAGACTGATTCTGTTTTCGCCCCTTAGTCCCTCCTTTAATTTTTTTTTTTTTTTTTTTTTTTTTTTTTTTCGAGACAGAGTTTCTCTGTGGCTTTGGAGCTTGTCCTGGAACTAGCTCTTGTAGACCAGGCTGTTCTCGAACTCACAGAGATCCGTCTGCCTCTGCCTCCCGAGTCCTCCTTTAATTTTTATGGTCCAGAAAAACAAGAACAATTATGGCCTGGAATGTTGTTCAGTGATAAAGTACACGAAGCCCTAGATTAAGCCCCCAGTAACACAAAACAAATTATTAAATGTTATGAGTAAATTAAAGCAAAGAAGAAAAGAAGAGAAAAAAGGGAAAAAAAAGGCTTGGGATGAATTGTAATAAAAGGCTAGTATGTTTGTACGGTTCCTATTCAGAAACCAGGTGTCTGGTAGCCTTTCTGAGGATGTTGGTTTGATTTGTATGGTCTGCCCTGACACTACCAGAGCATACCAGTTGCGATGAGTATCATGACTCAGTTTCCTCTTCCAAGCCATCCAGTGCTAGATTTCTGGAACCTCTCATTCTCCACTCATCCTGCCCTGGGATGCTGCATGGCCCATGCTAGTTAACCCATGTCTGGAGCCAATCTGATTGTTCGACCAGCTTACCCTCAGGTCCACAGGCCACAACCCTCTTGTACTTACTGGTCCCCTGGGTTTTCATGAAACACTTCGGAGAATGGACCATTTAGTCCAATCATGGCACCGAGCAGCATTAATAGGCAATTGCCACAGGGAGATAATACAGGAAGAAAAATGGCTAAAAATATACAGTGAATCACAGAAAATTACATCTCTTAAAACCTACAGTGTATTCCTATTGCCATAGCAACCTCTGGCTAGTAAAGGCAGAACTGATTTATCACAGGCTTTCCCCGGCCCTCCATCCTGCCGGAAGCTCTTTCAGCCTGTGGTGCGAGTCCCCAGGAAAGTGATAGCACCATCCCAAATGTGGTGCTTTCCTTCTTGGTGCTTTTAGTGGCATTTCTGAGGCAGGGCACACTGGTTCCTTCCGTACAGTCAGGCCGTCTCCCAGACTCCTTCTTGAGGTGAAGTTGACCATGTCTAACCTCTGACAGAGCATCTGTGTTTTCTCACACGGAAGCACACAGATTTCCCAGGGTCAGCTGCAGAATAGGGATGTGAGGAGCTGCCCATGGCAGACCAGGATGAAGGAACGAAGAGGAGGAGGGGAGCTTTCTCTCTTCAGGCTCCTCTCTGTGTCCCTCACTTCCTGACTCTTCTCCTTTCTCCCCAGTGTGTTTCTTGTGAGATGACCTGGAAATGGGGATGCGTTTTAGCACTGGAGATGAGACTGGTTTCTGGGAAGATGACAGTGACATAGTCAAGCATTCTATTCTTTCACTGTGGTGCTAAATTTCCCTGGCATGTGTGTGTTTCACCATAATGTACAAAGGAAATTCTTGTGCGCTCTCTCTCTCTCTCTCTCTCTCTCTCTCTCTCTCTCTCTCTCCTTCCTTCCTTCCTTCCTTTCTTCTTCCCTTTCTTTTTTAGACAGGGGCTTGCTATGTAGGTCAGTCTGGAATTGAATTCATGATCCTCCTGCCTCAGCCTGCAGAGTGCCAGGATAACAAGTACATGACATAAACTAGATATTTGAATATATTTAAACTTTCAAAATTGGAGTATATTCTGGCTATCCTTGGCCAGAGTTCTGGAGCATCCTCCCTCCAAATAGCCCTGCCTGGACACGTTCCAAGGGCAAGGGGACAGATTCAAAGAATTCCCACAGGTTATATGTACACGTGTGTGCACACATAAGCACACATACAAAGAAATGAAAATAAAATCTTAAAGAAATGCCAGTGGATGTTAAAAGTGAATAAAAGTTTGATGAGAAATGGCACAGTTACACAATCTCATGGGGTCTCCTCACAAAAATATTTACTGAATTTTAGAGAAAAAAATAGTGCTTTTATAGTTGAGAAGCCTTTCCCGACACTATTTGAACTGAACGATCAAGCACATCTCAAGGGACCAATGGGACACATTGGCATTGTGTGTCTTCTCATGTGTGCACTAGAGACACAATGTCACGCTTCCGGGTCATTTCTGCCGCTAGCGTGTAGCCCAGATCTCATTGTGAGGGAATAACAAACGCTGAAAAAGGGGCAGTCTATATATAAGTGGCTTTCATCCCTCCAGGATGCCAGCGACATGAGGGGATCTGAAAAGACCCAGAGGCCATGGCGACATGTGATCTGAGATTGATTCTGGATCAGTTTTCCCCCCTTCTTTAGCTATAAAGAGTCTTATCAGGAAAAGCTGGTGAAATTTTAAAGTATCATCTAGCTTACACAACACTATTAGGTCAATATTAATTTCATGAGTTGGAGGATATTATGGGGTGGCAAAAAGAATGGTCATGATTTGAGGAAATACACCCTCTCGTGCTTAGGGATAAAGGATAATCTTGTCTGCATCCTTCTCAAAAGTGGTTCAGTAGGGGAAAAAGGAAACAGAGAAGGGAAATAATAAGCAAATGGGCTGATGAATATTCAGGAATTCTTTGTACTTTTGGCATTTTTCTGTGAGGAGTACTTTGTGCTTTTCTGTAAGCCTGAATTTATTTCAAAGCAAAAAGTTCCCATCTGCAGAATTGAGATTCTGTTGAGTGAATTTTCTTCCTACTCCTTCTGTCCGTCATTCTGATGCTGTACTCAGGCACTTAAAGCTTCCTTCACCAAGGGAAACTCTACCTGCACAGGGGAGTGCAAGGGCTGTGCACGTGTTACACGGTGTATGTGTATGTGCACTTGTGTGTGCGTGCGCATGTGTGTAGATGCTACTGAGTCAGCATCACAAAAGGTTAAATGTAAAGCTGGAAAAAAGTTAGTAGTTGCAAAGCCAAATCAGAGTAGGAAACGAAATCAAAGGACCCACAGTGAGCCCTTTCGGGTGTCACAGGTAAGAGAGGATACAAACGGCTTTGGTGGGTGTGTGCATGCAGCTCTAGAAGATGGTAAAGTATGAGAAATGGAATGAGTCTCCTCCCCTCTTCTCCCCTCCCCTTCCCCCCCTCCCCTCCTCTCTCCTCCCTTCTTCTACACTCTTCCCGTCCTTTCCTTTCCTTTCCTTTCCTTTCCTTTCCTTTCCTTTCCTTTCCTTTCCTTTCCATTCTCTTCCTTCCTCCATTCCCTCTTGCCAGGACTCATTTCAAACAGTCTGGTATCTCACAGAGGGGCTATTTCTATCAAGGATTGTTCTTTCTCCACACGAGTGGTTTTTTCTCCTTCTGAGGCCACAGAATTGAAACTGAGTGTGTAGGACCTGCTAACATCAGACTCTGAAGGTTGCCACCTTCAGAGTGTCAGGTGGGGAAGGGGTGTCAGGGGGAGACGATGTGAGGCCCAGAGTGCTACCCCACTAGACACTTTGTAAAACCTGGAAGACAAACTCCTAAGCTCACTGATGTCACAGAAAGGTCATGACATGAAAAGGTTCCAGGGAGAGGTTTGCTGTGCACAACCTTGAATTTCACAGCCCTATTTGCTCTGCCAGCCGGTTGCTGTAATTCTCAGTATTGTGAGCTGCAGCGGAGCAGAAAGGGCTTCTGCTGTTTATAAATGGTCCTGATTGAACGAAACACATCTTGATTCCTTCCCAATGGTCCAGGGACAATAATAAGAAAAGACGAGGGACGGTCAAGGCGGAGACCTTCTCGGCTGGAAGGGAGCCTTTGTTCAGCTGCGCTTTTTAGAACGCTGGCTTGTGCTTACAGCAAGGCCTTGGGAGGGGGGATGGAGTCAGTTTCAGAACCGCAAAGATATTTGTCTCAGTCTGCCAACACCGGCCAGATATGAATCATATAAATCAGGGAGGCACGGGGCTTCAGGCGAGGCCATGGGAAAAAATTAAACATTTAAGAGCTGGTCAGCCTCTAACTGATCCAATTAGGGTGAAAATAGAGACACGAGTGTGAGCCCCTTTAAAAGGCTGTGGGGAAAGCGGATCCCATGGCTGGGTCTAAGGTTGTGCACGGCTTATTGAGAATATGAATCCTTGACCATTGTGCGGCCCATTTACCCATAAACCTCTCAAGAAACAAAATGAAAACAACTTGTGTCAGAGATACCATGTCGAATAATATCTTTTAGGAATCAAGGGGGATACAGGCCCTATATGACTAGTTATTAATTTAGGCTTCACTCAGTGCCTGGATGACCTAGTTAGCTCTCAGACAGGAGTAGGGACCATCAAGAAACTATACATTGCTACTGGAGAAGGGGCAAAGTTGTTGGTTACACCCTGGTTTAAGCCTCTCTTCTTGATGGCCACACCCATACTCAGGATTTGGTATTCTGCGGTATCAAGGTGTTCTGTGCATCCTGATTACAGAGAAAGGCTATAATCCTTCTGTTTGCGCTGTGTTTATGATAATGGCTAAAAGATAGCTTTGGGTTTGATTACCTCTCCTCCCGTCAAGAGTCAAGGGCTCTTTATCTTTATCTGTGCTCAGAGGACCGGGCGAGAGTAGCCTTGACAAATCCAGTGGGTTGGGAGTCACAACAGCTTTAACTTCTAAAGCGGTGGTTTTACTTCTGTCCCCCCTGCACGATGCTGCCACACCCTAGACTTTCCTGCAGCAAGGAATGTCAGGCTAACCGCAGGGAAGGAGAGAAGCCGTGCGGATGAGTGCAAGGGGCCCGGTGTGCAAGTGAAGCATTTTAATATTCTTCTATAGCACCTTTAGGTGCATGGCCTTGAGTACTGGCACGCGGGACAGAAAAGCCACCAACACAGTCCTGTCAAATGCTGGCTCTAATTTGGGTCAGCAGGCTTGCAGAGCAGGTCTTTTAGCAACAGGCCATCTTTTTGGCTATTCACTACACTTTTAAAAGACTCCACGGAATGCCTTAACGTCTATAATATTTGTAAACAATCTAGTTTGTCCAACAACAGGAGACTGGGTAAATAATTTATGATAAATCCACTCAGTAAAAAAAAAAGCAAAACACAACAAAATAAAACCTTGGAATTTATTAAAAAAGTCAATGGTATATTGGGGCTGGAGTGACGGCTCTAAGGGTTAGTGCCCTGGCTGCTCTTCCAGAATTCAGATCAGATCCTATCCTCAGCACTCACAAGGAGGCTCGCGGTCATCTGCAATGCCAGTTCTAGGGGGCGCTGCATACCTGTGGTGCACAGATACACATGCAAGCAAAATACCCACGTGCACAAAATACTAAAATAAAAATAAAATTAATGCCATAGATGTTCATTGGTGGCAAGAGACGTCCCCTGTATATTACGCAGCAGTATGAACCTATTAAAAACCTTACATGTCTGGAGAGGCATGCGAGGACTTGCAACTCGGGAGAGTAAAATAGGGGAGATGTGTGTGTGTGTTTATTTGCATTCCCCAAGATAACAGATTAAACAGAGAAGTATCACCTAGGGCTAGAAGTAGCGATGGGATGGAGGAAGCCTGTCTCTTAGGTGCCAAGGGGAGGTGGAACGAGGCTGACACGGTGGGATGCAAACCCCGTGGACTCTTAATCTACACACCCAGGATTTGCTCTTCTTGATGTTTTTTTGTTTGTTTGTTTGCTTTTAGACAAGGTCTCAGTATGTAGCCCTGGCTGGCCAGAACTCACTATGTAGACCAGGCTGTCCTGGAACTTACAGAGATCTGCCAGAGTCAAGCTCCTGAGAGCTGGGATTAAAGGCGTGTGCCACCATGCTCAGCCTTCTGGACCCTGAACTCAAGTGCTCCAGGTAGCCAGCCTGTAATACGATCTCTGCTAATAGTAGGTGGTGTCTGGTTTCTTGTAGACTCCTGGGTAAAATGGCAATCAGAGCTGCGGTGACTGAGGGAGAGGCCTTGTGAGAACTTACCAGAGTTACAGTCATTAAACACACTCTTACCTAAATAAGCCAGGCAATGGGGCTCTGCTCTCATGATTACTTAGTTATTTTTCTCAGCAAAAGCAGGGCTCCCGGGGCTGGAGAAACAGCTGGAGCACCTGCTGCTCTCACAAAGAACTCTGGTTTGAATCTCACACCCGTGTGGCCTCTCACAACTGCCTGTAAATCCAATTCCACGGTATCTAACACCTTATTCTGGCTTCTGTGGGCACCAGGAATGCATGTGGCATACAGACATGCGTGCCGGCGAAATGCACCTCCAAGCATGCTTGAGGCAGAAACAGGAGGATCCGGAGTTCATGGGCAGCCTCAGCTGCGTTGTGAATTTGAGGACAATCTGGGCTATGTGAGACCCTGTCTTGCGGGAGGAAGAAAAAGGAAAATATTGATTCAACCACAGAATAACAAACAAATGTCTGGTTACTCTCTGGGGCATTTTGTCTAGCTTCTAATTCCTCCATCCTGTCAGAAAATATTATAGTAACATCTATGCAGAGTGGTCATTGTAAGTTATGGTACATCCACTCAGGAAAACAAACAAACACTCTTGAATTTATCGAAACTGATGCTATAGAAGGCACAGGCCTACAATCCCAACATGCAGGAGGGTAAGGCAAGAGAAGAGCTCTAGGCCAGCCAGGCTACAGAGTGAGCCCCCCCCCCAAAAAAACCAACCAAACCAAACCAAACAAAATACCAGGGGGCTGGTAAGATGGTTCAGCGGGTAAGGACACGCACCTCCATTTTCGTCTCTGGGACCTTCATAGTGGAAAGAGAGAACCGACTTCCACAAGCTGTTCTTTATCCACCACACATGAACCCCCAACAAGTAAATAAATTAATTAATATTAATGCTGTAGAAAGATGTCTATGAGTACCAAGTGATATTCCCCATATACACTATGGAATGATGGGCTCCTATTTAAAAACTGTAGGTATAGAGTACACAAATATCTGGGTTTACAGGCGGAGACATGATTGACTGCCTTTTTTTCTGCTAGTGGAAGTCTTGCTTTCAAGTGTGGTGCGTGCCTTTAGTCCCAGCACTCGGAGGCAGAGGTAGGCAGATCTCTGTGAGTTCGAGACTAGCCTGGTCTCCTTAGAGAGTTCTAGGACAGTCAGGGCTACACAGTGACTCCATCTTCCACCCAAGGACAAGAAGAAAGAAAGCCTGGATTTCTTTGGGGAACCTCACTCTATACATATGGTTGGAGACTCGAGACAGTGAGCCTGACGTATTCCATTCTCCTGGCCTTAAGAGAAAGGGCCACAGACTTGGCCAAGTCAGGAGACTCATTTCTAGGCCTTTTTTGGAGCTATTGAGCCACGGTGGACTGTGTTTGAGTCACAAAGCCAGTAGTAGGTTGGGAGCTGAGAGCCTGCTGAGGGCATCTGAGAAGCTGCGTAGAGTGAGCATACCTGAGAATGATATCACCTCAGTGGGTGACACCAACCTAGGCACAGCAGCTGAGGAATCAGACTCTTGGTGTCATTTTGGGGAGCATGGATCCAGCTCCTGCAGATTTCCTCTTGGATTTCTCAGTTGCATGAACTGATAAAACCACTCCTTTCCCTTTTTTTTTTTCCATTCTCTCTCAGGGTAGTCTGAGTTGTTTTCCTCTCATAGAGAAGGTTGATTAATCTTCTACTTTGTAAGTAGTTTAGCGCTACCCCCACTCTGGTGCTGGGGCTCAGGCCTGCCTCACACTTGGCAAGGCCAGTGCTCTATTCCAGTGACCTCCAGTTTTACTTTAAGAATTTAAAATATTTTTAAATTACATTTTAATCAGTTAATTAATTGTGTATATGGGCGGAGGGCATACTGCGTGCCATGCCCACAAGGGGAGGTCTGAGGACAACTTGTGGGAGTCAGTTTCCTCCTCCCACCATGTGGAGCCCAGGGATAGAATTATCAGGTTTGATGTCATTACCTGCTGAGCCACCTCACCCCCCACCCCCACTTTATGGATTTGAAGTGAACTCACCTATTATCACATTTGAGTCTCACACCAACCTTAGGAAGCAGCCAGGCTTCTCCTATCAGTTTTCTCTTGCAGAGGGAAGGTGGGAGAATACAGACAGAGGCACAAAGCTGTAGAGAGACAACACTGGGGCTCTTAATACGTGGGGAAGGTCTCTCGGGTGGGTGGGCAGAGAGGAGGCAGGATGGGGTTTTGAAGAACATTGCCTCAGGGACAGTGACTACAGTTTTCCCTGGAGAATGATGGTTTCGGGGTCATATGTGGATATTAAAATCCTTGGGTGAGTAAGGTCCGTATATAAAATTGTACAACACTTACACATATAAATAAATAGTACATTAAAAATTGCAACTGCATTAAGAATGTAGATTATCTTCTCACCATTCCCTAAACTCTATAGAATAGCTATGAGGTGTATATTATTTACACTGCATTAGGCACAAGCTATCTAGTGATGATTTCAACTGCCCAGGATGTGCACAGGTTACATGCACACAGGCCAGAAGAGGACATTAGATCCCTCTGAGCTGGAGTCTCCGATGTTTGATGGATGCTTATCTTGTTACATGGACGATGGGATGAGAGCTCTGGTCTTCATGATTGCGTAGCAAAGCTATTAATGCCGAGCCATCTCTCTGGGTCTTAGACACTATTTTTCCTTCGGTATTTTGGTTGGCTCTGTCTCCATGATTGGAGAACCTGCAGATTCCCTTGCTGACTGTTTTTCTGTTCTTTTTGCTTCTTTCATGATTACCCAATTCAGACTAAATACATAATAGCAGCAGCGATAGCTAATATTTACCACTTAGCACACACTTGGCATTGGGCTAAGTAAACACTTTAGTTGGACTATCCATCTTCTTTTGCTTCACTCAGTATTCATACAAGGAAATCGCTGTAATCACCACCATTTAACTAAGATGAAGTAACTAGAACGCAAGAGTAAGGTCCCTTCCCTAAGTGACATAGTAACTAGAAAGCCATGGGGCTGGGCAGACAGATATGACTCCAAATAAACCCTCACGGCCCTCTCTTCTTATTCTGTTTTTCATGTGTGTGGTGAATATGTGTGTCCATGTATGTTTTGGCACATGTGTGTGAACTTCTTGCACATACATATATCAATGACCAAGGTTGATGTCATAATTATTTTTTTAAGATTTATTTATTTAATTGTATGTCTATAGGTGTCTTGCCAGCATGTATAGTCTGTACACCACGTGTGAGAAGTGTCCTCACTAACCGGAAGAGGGTGTCAGAGTCCCTGGTAACTTGAGGTACAGATACTTAACTGCTGGGCCATCTCTTTAGCCCTGGAATCTTTTTGTTATTTGTTTTTGTTTGTTTGTTTGGTTTTTACAACAGGGTTTCTCTGTGTAGCCCTGGCTATCCTGGAACTCAATCTGTAGGTCAGGCTGGCCTCACACTTGAAGATCTGCCTGCCTCTGCATTCCAAGGTTTAGGATCAAAGGTGTACACTACCACGCCCAGCTATCAGGAATCATTCTTGATTGCTCTTCTACCCTAGTTGTTGAGACATGGTCTCTCAGTCAAACATAGATCTCATTAATATGGCTAATTGTGACAGTCAGCTTTAATTGTCACCTGGACACAAGGTGGAATCACCTAGGAGGACAGTCTTAGTGAGGAATTGTCTATACTGGTTTGGCCTGTGGGTGTGTCTATGGGGGGTTGTCTTAATTAAATTAATTGATGTGGAGAACCCAGCCATTCCACTATGGGTTGTTGCAAGATATTTGATTATGCTGCGTAAAGATGTGTCATTGTGATTGGTTTAATAAAAAGCTAAATGGTCAATAGATAGGCAGGGAGAATAGGTAGGATTTCCAGGCAAAGAGAGGAACTGAGGATGAATCTAGGCATGCAGAGGAGATGCCAGGAGTCGCAGAACAAGTTAGAGGTACAGAATGAAAGAAAGGTAAAAACCCATGGGTTAATTTAAGATATAAGATCTAGTTTGGAAAAACCTAAGCTATAGACTGAGCTTTCATTATTAATAAGAAGTCTTTGTGTCATTATTTGGGAGCTGGCTGGTGGGACAGAGAAGGACTTGTTACAGTGAGTGCCATCGTTCCCTAGATAAGAGCTTCTAAACTGTGCACCAGTGAAGAAACTAACCAGAGCACAAGCAAGCAAGAAAGCAGCACATATGTATCCACTCTCTCCCCATTCTTGACTGTGGTTGTTATGTAACCAGCTCTCTCAAGCTCTTGCCACTTGACATCCCGCAGTGATAGACTGTAACCTGGAATTTGAAGGCAGATAAAGCCTTTCTCACCAAGTTCCTCTCTGGTAGAGCATCTTATCGCAGCAAGAAAGGGCATTAGACTATCAGCCTCACTAGTCAGCTTATTCTGGGGGTCCTCTTCTGAGGCTGGCATGGCAGGTGGGCCACCACACTCCCTGGCATCTACAAGGCTCTCTAGGATCCAATCATCTCTATGCTTGTGTAACAAACGCCTATTAACTCTGTTGAGCCATTTCCCCTCCCCTCTCACATAGCCCTCTTAATCAGCGAGCTACAGTTATTATTCGCGGGGTTATTCTCCTCACTTCTTTCTTGAATACTTCATTGTCAGCGTGTAAAAATGCTGCTGATTTTTATAGACTGGTTCTGCATCCTGAAACGTTAGCCGTCAGTGCTAATGTTTTCTTTTGGTGGAATTTTTCTAAGGTTTCCTTTGATTGTGCCATCAGCTGGTAGTGGCGCTAAGCTTGTTTTCCTATTTGAACTTCTTTTATCTCCTTCACGAGAACTTCCTGTGCTGTGTTGAGCACAGCAGGTGAGCATCCTCTCTTCTTAGAGGAAAGATTTTCACACTTTTTTTTTTTTAAACCAGTGAAGCTGGGCCTGGTGGCACAGGTTTGTAATCTCAGATAGCCAAGAGGTTGAGGCAGGAGGATGACAATTTCAAGTCCTGCCTCATCTACAGAACAAGTTCCAAGCTAGCCTGGGAAATTAGTGAGGCCCTGTCTTAAAGCATAAAGAATAAAGGGTGAGATTATAGCTTAGTGGTAGAGTGCTTGTCTAGCATGTGTGAGACCCTGGGTCCAGCCTTCAGTGCTGTTGAAAAAGGGTTTACCATTGAGTAAAATATGGCTGTAGATTCATCATCTATGGCCTTTCTGTGTTGAGGCACATTCTACCCACATGTGATTTGTTGAGCTTTTCTCTTGAAAAAGAGGTTGAATTTTGACTAATTTTCTCCATCTATTGTGATGGCAACACAGCCTTTACTTTTCCTTTTGCTAATATGTTGTATCATAACAGTTGATTTATTAATGTTGAAGCATCATCCTTGCATTCAGCGCCACTTGGTCATGGTGAACAATCCTTTTAATGTGTTATTGAATTTGGTTTGCTAGCATTTTGCTGCATGCATATTCTAAAAGGACATTGGCCTGTAATTTATCTTGTGATATCCTTGTCTGACTTTGGAATCAAAGTAATGCTGGCCTCACTTGAAAAAAAACAAAGATGGTGGGCATATTCTCTGCACCAGTTACTTGTTGGACTTTCTTTAGGGACTGCCTGCTCCCCAGTAATGACACGGAGACTTATTATTAATTATGAATGCTTGGCCTTAGCTTAGCTTAGCTTGTCCACAACTAACGCTTAAAACTTAAATTAACCCATTTCTATTAATCTACATTTTGCCACGTGGCTCTTTAACTCTCTTCCATTCAGTATGTCCAACTCCCTCTGCGTCTCGCTGGAGACCACCAGGCACCTAGATTCATCTCTTGAGTTCCTCTCTATGCCCGGAAGTCTTCCTGCTTAACCGCTCCTGCCGTTCATCCTTTTATTAAGCCACACATCTTCACACAGTGTAAACAAGTATCCCGCAACAGTTTCTTGTCTTGTTGCCATGACAAAATGCCAGACAAAAACAAATTAGAGAGGGTGTTAGCTGAGAGTTTGAGAACACAGGAAGAGGAAGACATAGTGCAGGCAGCCCCAAGATGGCGGGACTGTGGGTACAGCTGGGACCAGAAACAGAGTGCAAACAGGAAGCATGGCTAGGTCCTACAGCCTTTGGGGAACAAAAGTGCTTAAACACATGAGCACACTTGGGGACATTTCATAGTTAAACCACAGCTCTTTTTTGGATGTTTGTGACCTTCCTCATTGATGTTGCTTACACTAGCAAAGGCTAGATTTAGGCCTTGGCAGTCTAGAGTTTTCTTATTAACTGCACTTTTCTCCACCTGACCAAGGAGCAACACATTCTCTAAATCTCCAGAAAGGACAACCCCTCCAGGTGTTCCGTCTTTTTAAGCTGGCCAGGGCAGTAGCAAAACTGAAGCATTTCGAAAGGCCTCTGGCTACCCTCTCCCTGCCCTCCAAATTTCTGATTCAGACTGCTGGTCAGAGGCCAGAGTGGCATTGAGAGGGAACAGGGGATGCAGCCAGAATATACCACCTGACGTCGCCAGCGGGTTCGCTCCGCCCACATCCTGTGAGGAGGCAAACACAGCTCCCTAATTAACACTTCATAAAGCGCTGCCCTAAGGCCTTAAAATCACCCCTAGCGCAGAGCACACAATTTAAAAACAATTAAATGATGTAAAACAGAGGATTGGCCAGGAAGGTAAGTTTTTAAAGATCAGCAATAAAATGCCAGTTTGAGGCTCACCCCCGGGTTCAGCGGATCACCTATCCTGCTGGCATCCTGTCAGCAGGAAGGGCAGGGAGTGATTTTCCTTCAGCCTCAGAGAGCGGTCTGCTCACAAAGCCAGCGAGCCAGTCACCTTCCTCCAGACTGAGTTTTTATGACTCGGCCCCAAGCCAGCACCAACTTGCTTGTTATCTTCTGGTGCCTGGCTCTTGACAGCTTGCTGAAGACTGTGGTGTCTGTCAGGGGCAGAGCAGCTGACCTGCTCTAAGTGTTCATCCAGTTCTGGGGAGCAGCTTAGCAGCCAGAGAGAGCGGAACTGCTCCGGCCTCACTGTTGTGGGTGAGCGAATGATAGCATTGGTCCTGACGGTAACGCAATGATGGCAGAGACAACCTTGGCAGAGGCATCTGTGACAGGACGGTGTTGGCTCATGGCTAAGGTCTTCCTAGCTTTGAATGACATGGTCAGACTCAGAGGGGAGAAAAGGGACTGGCTATGCGCCTGAGGTTGGAAGGGGACAGCATCACATATGGAAGTCACTTGGGGTGAGGGACGCTGATCTCTTGTTACAGCAATGGCCTTGTTGCTGAGAGATTTGCCTCAAGAGTGAGCTAAGAGCTAGGATTTGAAAGAGCGTGAGCATTTCTAGTCTCTCAGGTGCATGACCTTGGTCAAGTCGTTTCTCTGCACTTCCTTGCTGGTAAAATTAGTGGAACAGGCCTGGGTACTTTCGTTACATATTACAAATAGATCTCTGTCTGTCCCTCTGTCTCCCTGTCCCTTTGTCTCCCTCTCCTTTCTACCTTCCTTGCTCTACCTCCAAAGTGCCAGGATTAAAGGCACGAACCATCACACTTAGGAGGCCGAATTGGAGATCCTCCTGCCTCAGTCTTCTGAGTGCTGAGCTGGCAGCTGCGCACTACCAAGCCTGTTTACACAATAGCTTTCTTGCCTTCAGAGCTCCACCCAAGCCTGGAAAATGGTTTTCAGCTGTCTCCAGCTGCCAGCCCCTGCAAGGATCACCCGTCAAAGAGCCATTTTCCCTTTAATCCCAGCACTTGGGAGGCAGAGGCAGGCAGATTCCTGTGAGTTCGAGGCCAACCTGGGTCTACAGAGTGAGTTCCAGTACAACTGGGGTGGTTACACAGAGAAACCCTGTCTTGGGAGGAGGGGAAGAGCCATTTTTTTGAGCTGGTGAGATGGTTCAGTAGGTAAAGGCACTTGTTGCTAAGTCCGATGACCCGAGTTTGATTCCCAGGAGCCATACGGCAGAAGGAAAAGAGATTCCTTCTGCAAGTTGTCCTCTGACCTCTACACCTGTGCTGCTGCATGTGCTTGTACACCCATGAATACACACACGCACACACACGCACACACACACACACACACAAGTAATAAAAAAGTAAAAACTAGGTAAAAGCACCGTTTTGTGATCTCAGCTGTTTCTCTTCTGTGGCTGCAGCTCTGTGGCATCTTTGAGGGGTGGGGGAGGGGAATCCTTGGGCTCAGTCACACTCTTACCCGTCACTACCTTCCCTACTCACTGTGCTGGTGGTTTTGCCATTCGGTTGCTTTTCCATTTGGTCCTGATGCAAGCACATCCTGGCATTTCTAGGGCACCACCCCACCTGAAGAGCTACGCGTGCCTCACCTGGACAGCCCCGAGGTTTCAGTTCTCACGGGCCGGCGCTCTCCTCCTGCCCAGCATCCTCCCCACGCCCTAGTTTACTCGGCTGTGTTCTCCCTCAGCTCCACAGGTGATGTGTCACAGCCCGATTGGAACGCGCTTTATCTGCTGAGCAAACACGTGCATTTGGCATTTCAACCGCGGAAATTCTCAGGCTCTCTTTATGCTTGCCCCAGATGGAAACTTCAGTGTCTCTCTGCAGAAAAATTCCACGTTCTCCTGCAACCCAAAGCCAGCTACTCATTAAATCCTTACGCTATGCAGGGCTGCTGTGTCCTCAAGAGGGTTGGGAGACTGTGAGTGAAGTGAGACAGATGTTTGTGCAACAAATTTGAAAACAGCAAGGCACAGTTTGTAGTCAGTGTCACCATTAGGTGCCAAAATGTGCAGTGCTAAAATCCCACTCAGCCAGTAGTGACTGCTGACTCACACAGCGCGTCTCATTGCTACCTCGCAAGCCTTCGGTGTGGGGTTCACTGTCCTTATTTTATACATCGGCAAACGGCATCACAACCGGCTGGATTGACCCCACTCCAGAGTGTGTATTTATTATAGGTATTCTCTTTGGCCACGCTGAGGATTGAACCCAGGACCTTGTGCATTCTAGGCAGGCACTGCTTGAGCTAATATCCTTAGCCCCCATTGGAAGCTCTGCACACAAGCCCTGCTTTTGGAAGCTCTGTGGAAGTGGGAGCTGGGTGTTTTGCTCCTGGCTGTTTTCCAGAGCCCAGTTCTGGGAGCTGTTCTGCCCCCTTCACAGACAGAAGGATCTACAGAAAAGGCTAGACCAATGCTATCTTTTTTTCTGGAGTCAGAGTGGGAGGCCCCGGACAGGTTCACAGGGTTATTCAAGCTTGGTAACTCCAGTAGGGGAGGGGGAGGCGTTTGATTCTGAAAAAATAGAGAAAGAAAAAGTGAGAAATACATATGAAACAATAAAGACCCCCCCCCCACACACACAACATGATAACCTAAGCCACAGATACCCCAACGCCACTCCTTTTTTTGAGGCCTTGGATCCATCTCTTATCCCTGCCACGCTCTTGCCAGGTGCCCACCACACCCCAGTACCAAGCTGGGCTGGCTGCTTTTGGGCATTGCCTGAGTCTCCCGCAGCTGAGGAGCTGGCTTGCCCCTATTTTACTGCTTTCCCCGGCCCGGTCCCCCCCCCCCCCCCCCGCAGGTGAGTTTCTCCTTCACAGGCAGTATTCATTAAAGTGAACTGAAATTAGGAGGTGTCCCTTGTTGCTTTCCCCATTTCCTTTTCTTATCGAGGGGATGTGGCTATGATCCAGGAGGAGAGCGCAGTGGAGAAGGCCCTTAGTGGCTATAAGCAGAAATGAACGAGGTGCCAAGTCTTTTAAAGGCCCTGGGTCTGATCTGTCCTAGATTGCATTCTCATTCTAAAAAAAAAAAAAAAAAAAAAAGAAAGAAAGAAAGAAAAGCAAAGAAAGAGAGGAAGAAAGCCGCGAAGCTGCCTCTTTCTCTGAGCCAATCTGGAGGATATGCTTCAAAGGGGACTGAGAGGGAATGTTCAATTTTATCAGTCCCTTCTGCAGGGCCCTTCTCGCCAGGACACTGTTTAGTTGGCCGAGTGAAGTAGAAAATGAAGACCAGTGAGCAGCCAGCTGTGTGACGCTTTAATGGACCCGGCTCCCCTTTGGGAATGAGGCACGGCTCCTGTGGGCACTCGCTCTCAGCATCTCTTTCAGTTCAGCGGGTTTTGTTTTCGTAGTGGGAATTTAACTCCCTTGGGTGTCCCCCAGAGGTAGAGGAGTGGCTGTACATCAAAAGGAGCATCCATCAGAAGCGGAGCTACAGAAACTTCCAAGGGAACCGAAGCCACTGCTCCCAAAGAGACTCTGAGCTCATGGCGAGTAGGGGTCTGGAAATCTCAAACTTCCTGGGTTGGTAGGTGGGTCAGTCGTGACTTTGGGGACGGAGCGGTGCTGAGATTAGCTGTGGTTTCCGGGTTGCGGCTGAAACAGTCCCTAGAAGGCCTAGGCTTCTGTTTGGATCCAGTTCCAGGCAGCTCTAGAGAGAAGTTGGTTGATAGCCACAGGAGGCCTGCCATTTTCTGAAGAGAATCAGAGGAGGAGCAGATAAGGGATGGGTGTGTGTGTGGGTGTGTGTGTGAAGAATTGGGTGGGGAGGAGGAGGGAAAACTGCAGTTGGGATGTAAAGTCTGGAAGAATTAAAAAGAAGAAAAGACTTAGTAGTTGGAATGGCAACTGCTGGGAGGGCAGGGAAGGACTAACTGATAGTAACCCTGAGGGAGGAGGCCGGAACGTGGGCGTTCTGTCCCAGCCCCGCGATAAGGGCTATCTATATTTAGGATCGTGAGAACTAGGCCCATACTCCCCAATACTAATAAAGCTTTAGTTTTTGTTCAATTAGCTTCCAATGAGCGCTCACCTCCTCTGGTCCTGAGTTTTAAAAATGGAGACTTTTGCGAGGTGGAGAGAAGGCTCAGTGTGTAAAAGCGCTCACTCGTGGGGCGAATCTGATAACCTGAGTTCCCGTTCCCAGAACCCACGGGAAAGAGCGGGATATAGCAGCTCAGTTGGCTGTAATCACAGCCTGGCGGGGGCGGGGGCAGGGGCGAGGGGGGAGGGCTGCATGGAATATGGAAGGCAGAGCCTGGGGAAGCTCCTGGAGATGGCAAACCGGTTAGCCTATTCCCTGCAGCTGCCAAGAGATTCTGCCTCAGAGGAGGTGGGCAGGTGAGGACCAGCAAAGGAAGGTGGTCCCCTGACCTCTGCATGTGCACCATGGCACATGTGAGTGGAAACACACACACACACACACACACCTAAAAATGGAGGAGCTGCTGAATGGATGTGGAGAGGCAGGGTGGGGAACGGCGGGGGCGGGGTGGTCTTGCCTGGGCAGCTCCAAAGTCCTCCCTTGCTGTGGAAAATGCTGATAGGGAGCAAGGCGCAGTGAAAATGTAAATGCTGGGAGCTGGGAGCGAAATTTCCGTGGACTTGACCTACATAAACGGGTCTGGGAGTGGAAAGCTGTGGATCTGTGCATTCTGTGTCAGGTAAAGAAATTTGCATTTCTGATAGACAACACATAACTCCATAGGACACAAGTAACTTGTTAGCGCCAACTATTTTTTTCTTTATAAGTCTGTCCCCAATATTACACAGGGAATATACTATAAACTATATTGTTGGGGGTCAGTGAATAAAGGCTTGCTGTGCAGGCATGAGGTCCTGAGTTTCTATGCAGAGAGCTGGGGAGGCAGAGACAAGAGGATTATATAAAACTTCATTTTTTAAATAGAGATTGTCAACTGTTTTTTTAAAGATTTATTTATTTATTATGTATATAACATTCTGCCTCCATGTATCCCTGCAGGCCAGAAGAGGGCAACAGATCTCATTACAGATGGCTGTGAGCCACCATGTGGTTGTTGGGAATTGAACTCAGGACCTCTGGAAGAGCAGCCAGTGCTCTTAACCACTGAGCCATCTCTCCAGCCCAACACTTAATTTTTAAAATATGTCTGTATGAGCTGTTGTGTGCCCTGGAAGTGGAGTTACAGACAGTTGTGAGCTGCTTTGTAGGTACTGGGAATTGAACCTTGGTCCTCTGGAAGAATAGCCAGTGCTTCTAAACCACTGAGCCATTTCTCCAACACTGACAGATGGATCCTGAAGTTTGCTGGTCAGCCAGGCTATAGTCTAGCTGGATTAGTGACCTGTCTCAAAAACTAAGAGGAAGGAAGAAGAAAGATTGTAAGAGCCAAAGAAGTGATGATGTCTCCAGAGAAACGGTGTCTTCCAGACACAACAAGACTGATGCACATATGAACGCACAGAGACTGTAGCAGCATGCATAGGAGCTGCATAGGTTCAATCAGGCGGGTCCATGAGAAGGGTAGGTAGACACAAAGTCCCACCCATCACCAAGAAGCTGTCTGCAATTGATACCTGCTGGCAAACAGAAAGTCCATGTTCTCCAACAGGGCGTCACAGGGTACACCAACCGTACTCCAGGGTAGGTTCCATGCCCAGAGTAGTTGGCCAGCACAAAATGGTTTCTATGGTATTTTTGTGGACATTTTGCTTTGTTTTGCTTTGTCATGAAATTTTGTCTTTTTGGTTTTTTTGCCTGCTTGTTTTGTAGAGATTTTGTTGTTGTTGTTGCATTTTTTTTTTTTTTAAGAGAGAATGAGACCATAAAGTCGAATGGGTTGGGAGTAGGGAGGACCTGGGAGGAGTTGGGAGAGATGACAACATGATCAAAATACATTGTATGAAATTAAATTAATTACATTTAAGTTAAAAAAATAACAATCAAAAGAGGAGGAAGAGCAATAGAAGAGGACACCTGCTGATGACTACTGGCTTTCACATGCACAGGCATGAGTGAGTATAACTGCAGACATGCTTTTGCATGCATGCACTCACACACACAAGAAATAAAATAAATAGAATCGTTAGGCATGGTGCCTTGTAACTCTAATCCTAGGACTCAGGAACACCTCAGATTTGAGACCCCTTTATAAAGAGACCCTGTTTAAAAGCAGACATACAATAAATAAATAAAAAACCAAGTTGGATTCTCTTTATGTTTTTTGAGTAGAAGACATTGCAAATTATATTTGATTTTAGAAATGCTTTTCTCGAAGGGAGCCCTAGGCAGAGACTGGTTGGCATGGGGTGCTGGCTTGTGGCTAGGGTCCATACGCATTGTCTCATAGAATCCTCACAATTATGCAAGGTAAATGACATAATTCTTGCTTTACAGATGAGAAAAATTGAAATTCAGAGAGGCTGAATAATTTTGCAAGGTCAAACAGTGTGAGAGAAGCCGGATTTCAAGTCCGAGCTCATTTAATCTCTTGTGTTGTGAAGCCGAAGTCTACAGAGCTCTTGTTGGACTAAATTGTAACTCCACAGAACTAAATGCCACTGAAAGAAACACATGAATGTCTAGAATAGACTCTGATTGTCGGCATTCCTTCTTCAGAAGAAACAAATACCAGACATCAAGGCTCACATAGAAAGGTAGTTAGCAGCAGAGCCAAGATGAGAACCTAGACCCATAGAGAAAACAAAAACAATCAAGAGCCCACAGGACAGTTACTAAATGCCCCTTTATCTGCCTCTTTCTCAGATCCACCCATCACCTCTCCTCTTCTACCCTTCTCGCCAGATGTTGAGCTGGTCCCATTTCTATGCTCCAAGCCAGCTGTCATAACCCTTGCAAAGGGTTGATAGCAGACTATGGGAGGACCATCCATGACAGCTGGGTGGAGGACATGTGTGCTGAGATGGTGCCAAAAGGTCTTGCCACCAGGTGGCTGTGCATGGCGACCTTTCCTATCCAATCATCATCTGGTCCCTGGACTGTCCAAAACCTGGAAAGTCCAGACGTCGTTTTCTGATGCTCCAAATGCAACTGGACGCAGAGATGATGATTTGTAGTTAGCAGGCTCTCAGACAAATGCAAACGGAAAAGCTGGTTGATCACCTCGCTGGAAGAGGCAAGCCTGCTAAGTTGGCTTTAGCTGGAGCATAGCCTTTCCCTGCTGGAACAGGAATGTGTGAGAGGAGTCCTAGTGCTGCCCGTGTTCAGGGCTCCTGGAGTCAGTGCAGGAAGCGTTAGTTCAGAACACAGGGATGGGTCAGCAGTTAAGAGTGCTTGCTGTCTTTCCAGAGGACCTGAGTTTGGTTCCCAGAACCCACAACTGGTGACTCACAATTGCTTGTAACTCCAGTTCCAGGAGATCAGATGCCTCTGACCTTCACAGGCAACTTCATGTGGTATATCTCCTCCTGCCCTGCTCTGGCATAACACACACACACACACACACACACACACACACACAGAGAGAGAGAGAGAGAGAGAGAGAGAGAGAGAGACAGAGACAGAGACAGAGACAGAGACAGACAGACACAGAGAGAGACAGAGAGAGAGAGAAAACCTTAATAACAAAGAGAAAAAACAGCATTTGAATTCTAGGAACTGGGACCGTCCCATCTCGCATTGAGGATGGTGGCTAAACCAAGTGTGCTCTCTGTTGGGTGGACTTAAGACCCAGCAGGCACCAGATCAGGTCCAAGCAGGAAGTAAATGGCGCTCAACCTGGAAAAGTAATCGGAGAGAGCATAAGATCCTTTTCAAATGTATTTTCGAATCCACCAGGGATATTGAAACAGCCCTAATCTAGTATCCCAGATCCAGCGGCTGTGGAGCCATTATTATAACAAGAGCAAAAGCAAGAAACACCCGAACTTGGGGACAGCTACACTGTTGTAAGGCAGCACATTTCCCCAGGAGCTGTGGCCTCTGGCAGAGGGACACAGCCACTGACAAACAGTTTAGCAGGGAGGGGGCCCTGCTAGTGTTCTCTGACCCTGCTTGACTGCATGAACCTAGAAGCCAGAGGGCCTGGCTGGTGTAGTCAGTAGATGCTGGCTGCTCCCATCACAGCCAGGGTAGAGGGAGTGGAGGAACTGCCTGGAGGAGCAAGCAGCCATCTGGCTTGGGGTCTGTAATCCTTGGGCTCCCCAGTTCTAGGCTTTAGTGCCAGACCCCCTTGCCTCTAAGAGCTTTTAGAATAATTCCTTCCATCTAGAGACTCAGAGGATTCTGTTGACTGGAGCCCCTCCCTCTTTAAAGTGACTCTAAGTACCTCTGCTTCAATCAGTTTAGTGGTGAATTCAATAATACACATTTTTTTTTCTTCTGAGATAATCAGATGAATCTCAGGCTGTCCTGGAACTCACGAAGTGGCTGACAATGACCTTGAACTTAGGTCCCTCCTTCTCCACCTCCTGAGTGCTGTGGTTACTGGCCTGTGTCTCCACACCAAATTTATGCTGTGCTGGATCTAACCCAGGGCCGCATCCATTCGAGGCAAGTGCTCTGCCAACTGAGCTGGGCATCTCTCCTCTTTTTCTTCCTCTCCTTTCTCCTCCATATTTGGAGTCGGGGTCTCTAGATGTAGCATGACTGGCCTTGAACTCACATTCCTCCTGTCCCGTCCTCCCAGTGCAGGCATTACAGGCCTGCAATCACCATGCATGGCTTCGTGCAATTCTCCCACAGCATTATTCACTTTCTCAGGGCTTGTGGGACCAGGGTAGGATGTTGCATAAGGGCCTTCACCAATCAGTTTAACTCGACCTCATCGGAAGAGTCAGAGATGGTGGATCTCTTGAGCCAGCTAATCAATACTCTCTTGGCGTGAACATTTCCAAGAGTGCTTGGGCCCTATCTCCTACACCCTGATTCTGGGAGTTGAAGCCATGGCCTCACACAAGTGCTCTACCACTGAGCTATGACTCCAGCCCCAAGCGTCCAAAAAAAAAATCCTTAGTGTCCCCCAAATGGAAGATTTCAGTTTAACAATGGAGAGGTATAGGGGGCTAGATAATGCTCTTCCTAGTACTTTCACAAGTCACCCCCCCAGAACCTGTGACCATGCTGACTTGCATGGGGAAAGGGAACATATAGATGTGATTATTAGGAATCTTGACAGGTAGGTGTTCTTCTGGATTGTCTGGTTAGGGTGGTCACTGTGAATCTTAGTAGAGTCAGGCAGGAGAGTCGGAACAGGAAGCTGATGACCAAAGCTGAAATTTCATTGTCACACTGGGCCAAGGAGGGGAAGAGGCTCAGATCCAGGAAATCCAGAACGACTCTAGAGCATGGTTCTTTAGGTCCAAATGACCATTTTCCAGGGGTCGCCTAACACCATCAGAAAGCACAGATACTTGCATTGCGATTCATAACAGTAGCAAAATTTTAATTATGAAGTAACAATGGGAATAATGGTTGGGGGTCCCCACAACATGAGGAACTGTATTCAAGGGTCACAGCATAAGGAGGTTGAGAACTACTGCTAGAGAAGACAGAAAAGCCAAGGACGTGATTCCACCCTAGCGCTTCCCAGTGACACAGCTTTTTGAAATCCTACCAGACCCACTAGTTCTGGACATCTCCCTCCCAGAATTGTTAGATAATCAATTTGTATTGTTCTCAGGTGCTTGATTTGTAACAGACGCCCTAGGAAATTAAATTGGAAGCTATCTCGAAGAGAGCCGCTCCTCCAGCATCTATTGCTCTCCAAGGCTAGAGGGGGTAAGCCTTGTAAGATCTTGCCACGAGCGTCTCAATATCTAGTTTTGAGGGTGTGGTAGTTTGAATGAAAATGGCTCCCATAGGCTCATAGGGGTGGCACTAGTAGGAGGTGTGGCTTTGTTGGAGTAGGTGTGGCCTCGTTGGAGGAAGCCTGTCACTAGGGGTGGGAATAGGCTTTGAGATTTCAGATGCTCAAACTTGGCCCAGTGGCTCACTCTTACTTCCTGCTGCCTGCAGATCCAGATGTAGAATTTTCAGCTCCTTCTCCAGCACCATGTCTGCCTGCTGCTGCCGTGCTTCCTGCCATGAAGTAATGGACTAAACCTCTGAACCGTAAGCCAGCACCAGTGAAATGTTTTCCTTTATAAGAGTGTTGCAGTGGTGATGGTGTCTCTTCACATCAATAAAATCCTAACTAAAACAGGGAACTTTGGGGATAGCAACAGACTGGGGTCCTAAGCCCAATGCTCCCCTGGTTACCGGTCCCATAACAAGTCCAGTGGATGCCCAAAGCTGGTCTCTGCCTGTATGTGTTCTCAGACTGCTCTTGGTTCCCCTGTGGATCAGGCATGCTTGAGGCCCACCCACCCAGAAGGCCTCTGTTGAGAGCCCTGAATCCCTAAAAAGGCAAGTGAGGTCCTGGTGGGGACAGTACTTAAAAAAACTGAAGTGTCACACCAAGGCTGCCTATCCTGGGCTTGCGTTACAGTGCCCAAGGGCAGAGTTCTCAGCTGGTTCTGCATAGGAATTAAAATGTGTGTGCATATATGATGTATATGTAAATCTAAACATATATGTATGCATATGTGTGTGTCTGAGTGTTGTATGTGCACCACATGCCTGCAGGTGTTCACAGAAACCAGAGCGGTTGGATCCCCTGGGACCGGAGTTATAGATGGTTTTGAGTGGCTCAGTGGGGGTGCTGGGAACTGAACCTGGGTCTTCTGCAAGAACAGCCTGTGCTTTCAACTGCTAAGCAGTCTCTCTAGCCCTGCACTGGAATTCTTGCCCCCCCCCCCCACTATGTGAGTTTATCAAGGTTTAGCAGCTTTCTTTATTTCTGTCCATCCCAGCAGTGACACCAGTGGGTTCTCTGTAATGCTGTTTGTGTTCTTCTCCTAGGCCAGGGCACTCCATGGAAACGAAGAGGGCATCCCTTGAGATACACCCTTACAATGAACTGGGACGTGAAAAAACTCTGATCCATCTCGGAGACAGGCTTTTGTGTCAGGAGCCAACAGAGCCCTTTTCCTTCCACAGTGCGCCAGTTCATAAAGTGAGAACTGCTCGGATTCTCCATCTCACATTTTCAGAGTTGATATTAAATTCCAGATTTTATATCTGCTGTTGTCCGTTTAGGACGGAGTTATAAATCTGGAGTCTCTCTCCAGCACACGAGTTTGACAGTGCTCGATAGAAACTTTTATAATCAAGTTCAATACAGACTCATGAATCCCCGCCTGTGAGTTTAGCTTACAACAGCCTTTGTAAATAACATCTTCCAGCCTCGGTGTTTGTCAATATTTGTCATTTTTTAAAAAGGGCAAACTAGAAATACCTTGTAAACACTTACCTCCTGGATGGAATTCAGTAAGGGCGAGGTATGACAATATATGTCCATAATCCCAGCACTTGGGAGGCAGAGTCAGGAGGATCCCTACACATCCAAGACCATTCTGGTGTGCGCAGTGAGTTTCAGGCCAGCCAGAGATACATATCCTGGCTCAAAACTCAGAATCCAATTAGAAGCCTCCATCAAAGCACTTACAAAGGACAACAGTGGAATACAGCAGGTGGAGTGGATGGACGGCCACGTGTGGAAGACAGAGGGTGGAGGGGATGAATGGCCACACGTGGAAGACAGTGGGTGGAGTGGGTGGACGGCCACGCGTGGAAGACAGCAGGCGGAGTGGGTGGACGGCCACATTGGAAGACAGCTGGTGGAGTGGGTGGACGTCCACGCATGGAATACAGTGGGTGGAGTGGTTGAACAGCCACATGTGGAAGACAGCGGGTGGAGGGGATGAAGGGCCACGTCTGCAGTAGGCACTAGCACCGCCCATAGGGAGATCACCACTCAGGCCATCATCTGGAGATCTTAAATTCCTCTTTGCTCACCAGCATTTACTTTGGTACTGAGATGGGAACTCAGACCCTCTACCTCTCTAAACCACCCTTAGTCCAGAAAGAGAGGGGTCCATTTCATCCCCAAGCCTCCTTTCTAAGAGCTCCTTTCCACAGAGCTAGAACTTATTGGTTTTTTTTTTGTAAATGGCCAAAGGTATTTTCTATTTATGTAAGTTGGATTCTAGTTTCTTTGCTATCCTATCTATTAAAAGGGACCAGAAGCAACATTCTGTGTGTATCTAGCCACTACTGGAGGGCCATAGCCAATTTGTGCCAGGATCCCTTGAGGACACCCAGGTCTCCAAATCCAAAGGCCCTTAGGTCCCTAATAAAAGGTCGTAGGATTCATCTGTACACTACACACATTCCTCTGTGTGCTTTAAGACAAGTCTGGGTTATTTGTAATACTTAATGCACAATAAATGCTTTGTAAGTAGTTATACTCTATTATAGGGAATAATGATAAGAGATAAATATATATGTTCAGAATAGATAGAATTTAAAAACTTTCAATCTGAAGTTGTTTGAATCTGTGGGCACAGAACCCATACATACAGAGGACCAACTGTATGTATGAACATATACATATATCGATATATGCCACATAACATACTTTATGTATAGCAATATATTATATACAGTATAATATACATATGATTATACTAAAACAGTAGATATGTGTGGGCATGGTAGACATCAAATTCAGGACAATGGTCTTTCTGAAGATAAGGGAAGACCATTTGAGAAACAAGATGCCCAGGAAGTATCAAGAAGCTGCTGTTTCATTTTGTTAAACTGAACAGAATATTTTTTTGTGGTTTTAAAAAGAGATTTACTTATAACGTTTATTTTATGTACATGAGTATTCTGCCTGCCTGGATGTATGTGAATTGCTTGCAAGCCTGGTGCCCGCAGAAGCCAGGAGACTGCGATAGATTTCCTGGAACCGGAATAAAGGAGGGTGTGGTGTGCTGGGAACCAAACCTGGGTCTTTTGCAGGAATAGCAAGTGCTCTTAATTACTGAGCCACCTCTCCATTCCTGCTAAAACAAAGTTTAAACCAGCATCTAGAACTGGCACATCAGAACAACGGGAGATGATATGACTGTATGTCATTCAAATTCCACTGGTAGTTCAAGTACTCAGGAGGCCAAGGTTGGGGCGTTGCTATGCATTAGAGGACAATATGGGCTGCATAGGCAGATCTTATCTCAGTAAAAATAAAGATGAAACAAAACCCAGTCAAGCACGTGGTGCACACCACTAATTGCAGTACTCGGGAGAGAGAGGCAGACAGGTCTCTATGAGTTTTTGACGCCCGCCTGGTCTACACAAGGAGTTCCAGTCCAGCCAAGATTACATAGAGAGACCCTTTCTACAAAACCAAAATAAAACTCCAAAAATCAAAAAAAAAAAAGGAAAAAAAGGCTCCCAAACAAACCCAGTCAAATCAACCAAACAGAACCCTGCCACCACGACAAAATGACAAAACAAAACGAAATCCCTGGTGGCAGTTTGAATGTAATGGCCCCCATCAGCTCACAGGGAGTGGCACTATTAGGAGGTGTGGCTTTGTTGAAGTAGGTGTGGCCTTGTTGGAGGAAGTATGTCACTGTGGGGGCAGGCTTTAAGGTCTCCTATGCTCAAGCTACGCCCCACGTGGGACTTGGTCTTCATTTCTGCTGCCTGCAGATCAAGATGTAGAACTCTTGGCTTGTCCAGCACCATGTCTGCCTGCACGCTGTCATGTCCCACCGTGGGGATAATGGACTGAACCTCTCAACTATAAGCCACCCCATTAAATGTTTTCCTTTGTAAGGGTTGCTGTGGTCACAATTCTCTTCACAGGAGGAGAAACTCTCAGATAAACCTCACCCATACCAGACGGTTCTTTCACTGTCCCCAGAGTTGCTCTGGGGCTCACCGTGGGGACGACAGGACAGGACGCAGAGCCAACAAGGGAAAGCAGATAGAATGTGGCCTTATGCCAGCTTCTGGAAGCTGGTTATTACATTCATACGAGTTTTGTAAGGTGATATGTAAATGCCCATTAGGTATACATTACAATGAACTACATTATATTGAAAAAGGGAGTGCACGCTTAAAACTCCTCCCACCCAGGCATTTAACGATTGCATTATCCAGAACTTTAGCTTCAGGTACTGAAACAGGACAAAACTCCAAAACAAAACAGCACCTGAGCGAACACAATTTAAGGGAGAAACGGTCTGTCTGGGCTCATGGTTCTAGAGGATTCTGTGCATCATAGTGAGGATGGCATGTCGAAGTGAGACAGGATAAAACAGCTAACATCATAGCAGGCAGGGAATGGGAGGGAGTGAGAGATGGAAATGAGAGAGAATTTGCCTGGCTTTCTGCCTTTTCCCCCCACTTAGTACACCTGGATTCCTGGCTTATGAACTGGGGCAGTACATATTCAGTATGTGTTCACCCTTTGCTATCTTTGTGGAGATGCCCTGGAAGACATCCCCGGAAGTGTGATCTAAATTGTATCGTCACGGTAAAAATACTACTCAGTGGCCTGTGTAGTACTTTTGTCTTCCCAACTCTGCATTCAGTGATATTTGATCGATAGCCTGACATGGCAAAGATTTGCACCACGAAGATGCACAGGTGCTACCCATCGGGTCCTCATGCTCCCTCCCCCTGAGAGCTTCTTGTTAAACGTTATCAGCACACACTGTCTAGAAACCACCTTCTTCAATGATTCCTTGGCTCCATGCTTCCTTGTAACTCCCTGAGCTGTTCAGAGAAACTTGCCCTTCCAATACGATTGGAAGACTCGTAAAAAACCATCTGAACAGCTATGGGAAATAGTAGGTAACTGGGCAGGATTTTCAGGAGAAAGTGTTCTGTTCCCTCACTGGTATTTCCTAGACCTCAAACTATCAAGTGTCTGTTGCTCATTGTCCCCAGTACATTTGTCTCTTGGGGTATTCTAGTGCTGAATGTCACAGAATCGTCTTCTGTTCTCAGATCTTGACTTATGTAAAATGAGATAAAGGCCTTGGGGTGCTAGCCTGCAGAGCCCCCCCCCCCACACACATACTTTGTTCACATGCCTGTTGGCCAAATTCCTTGCCCATTGGAAAGCACTGCTTTTAGGTTGTGTTCCGGTTCTGGCAGCTCCTGGCCATCTGGAGCTCTGCCTGAGGCAAGTCGGGTCTGGCTTAAGATAAGACTTCCTGTCCTGTACCTCAGCAGTTCCCTGGGGAGAAGGGCTCAGTCACTGTTGTAGGATGCAGCCTTCCAAACAAGGCAGCCCTGGTTTTTGTCAGCCATGCCTGCTTGTAAGAGACAGTTATCAGTGGAGTTGTTGAATGGTGACATTCCCTCAGAGAGGAAGTAGGCAGAGTGTCATTATATCCACAGCTGAGATGTTGGCGTTCCCTTCTATACCTCCTAGGCATTGTGATCCAGTTCTGCCATAATTGCAAGTGGGCTCTGGGTCTTGGGGTGTGTGTGTGCAGGCTAGAGCATATAGACTGGGAAGGGAGACTCCACCTATGCAATTGTGGTGCAGCCATCTTCCATGGTGCTTGAAGACTTCCCAGGGAGCAGCTTTGGTGAACCCATGCTCCTGTAACCAAGCAACCCATCACCTAGGCTTGGTCAGTAAACCCAGTGAAGTCATTGTTTTCCCAGATTGAGCTTCAGTGGAATCAGAATTAGGTGAGTCTCTGGGACCATATAAGGAAGGGGTAGGTGTCATTTAAGTCTCACCAGGAAGGGGATTCTTGAAACAGCTACAGCCTCGGTACTAGAGGGGAGGCTGTTCTTGGCCCAAGGAGAGAAGCTGGAGGTTGTTCCAGGAGCCCAGAGATCACGCTCCTAAAGCTGCCACTATGGCCTGTCAGGGCTTGAAGATATTGATTTTTTTCTCTCTCTTCAAAAATCTTTTCCAAGCCGCTTCAAATATAAGCTCCACGAAAACCCTGTGCTAAATATCCACAAGGTAGGTTAAGTATATTCTATTTTAAGAAGGAAAATTATGAATCAGTAAAAACCATCTTTCCTTTTTAATCTTGTGCCATAATAATGTAACCACAGCCACTGCTGCTGCCATTACCACCTCCACCACCACCACCACCTTCTTCACCACCACCACCTTCTCCACCACCACCACCTCCACCACCACCACCACCTTCTCCACCACCACCACCACCACCACCACCACCACCACCTCCACCACCACCACCACCTCCACCACCACCACCACCACCTCCACCACCACCACCACCACCACCACCTCCACCATCACCACCACCACCACCTTCTCCACCCCATCACCCACAATAACAGCCTAAATTACAAGCGGTTATGTTGTAAAGCTCACGCGGTCTATGGGAAAATTCCCTCCTGTGATTTATGACTGTAATGAAAAGGGGAGCAGGATTCTTCTAGATAGAATCAACTCTCCTACTCGTGGTTTAGGATAAAAACGGAGACTAGATTTTGTGACTCTGTAGTACCGCATTTGAAATACTTTAGACAGAAGGAAGGTGACAAGAGGACCCAAGAAGCGGATCTGGAGATGACCAAGACAGTAATGCAGATGAGACGCGGGAAGAGTCTGAACGCACGGTGTCCTGAAGTGTGACAGCGGAAAGCAGCATCTTTACCTTAGGCTCTTGTTGGAGAGCACGGTTTTTAAGATGATTGTTCTCTGAAAAGATTACAGAGGTCAAGTTAAAAACCATGTTGTTGAATAGCAGTCACACAGAAAAAGGTCAAGGCAATCAGAATTCAGCACAAAGTCTTTTGGTGCATAAAAAATATTCAACCATAGGTCTAAGTACATACAAAATAAGAATATGGAAGGAAACTCATTAAAAATAATCAGAGTGGTTATATTTGGATCTAAGATTACAGGCAGCTTCTGTTTCCTTTACACATTTATTGTGCGTGTTCATTTACGAATTACACCTTTATTTTCTTTATCGCTTCAAAGCCTTACACAGTGAACTGTCATGACTTTGACAAATAAACTCCCACCTAATTTTGATTATTGGCTGATCGATTGTGCTACATATTTAACTGTGGAGCTTAGTCATACTAATCACAGACTCTACCATAAGCTACAAGCCTAGCCTCAAGGCACCAACTACCTCTCTCTCTCTCTCTCTCTCTCTCTCTCTCTCTCTCTCTCTCTCTCTCTCTCACACACACACACACACACACACACACACACACACGACAAAGAAGCCCAGTAAAGTGGTGCATATCTGAAATCTCAGCCCTCGGGAGGCTGAGGCAGAAGGATTACGAGTTAAGCATTCTCTTTCCCCCTCAAATTCTTAAGCTGAAACCTAATCACTTGTGCTGCTGTATTAGGCAGGGCGCTGCTGGGATGTAATTAGGTAGGGGGTCAGAGCACTGGCGAAAGGAATTGGCACTTTTATGAGAGGCCAGACAGCTGCCTTCCATGCAAAGACACCATGAGAAGATGCCACCTCTATGCTGGAATGTGGGCCGTCACCAGACATCCAGGCACATTGACTTGAGACTTCCCAGCTCCCAGAGCTGCAAGAATCACTTCTACTGTTTATGTGCCATCCAGTCTATGGTAGTTTGCTACAGCAACCGGAGTTGACCAAATACTACTGATTGTACTCGAGATAACCTTTGGTGGTCACAGGCTCTTTTTACTCCAATCTTAATTACCAGTATGGCTTTCAAGTCCACGCAATTTATATATGCGTTGTATATAATGTGAATATAGAATATGCATTATATATTTGCTACAGACTGACAACAAACGGGTTAAAGGTGCTGTAGGTTCAAAGAAGCCTTTATGAAGGCAAGCGCAGAGAGCTGGCACAAGCAAAGTCACTGCCGGGGGTTGAAGTGTTAACAAACCTAGTGGCAGAGCTGTCGGAGATGGGCAAGATGTGCACAGAGCTTGGCCAAGGCCCAAAGCTAGGTCGGGACAAATGGCAGTTCAGAGTAGGTCAAGTCAATAGGGGAATACATTGAACTGCAGCTCTGGGAACAGGAACTGGAAGATTGGGGTGGGTTCTGTGTAGCACTGGCTGTCCTGGAACTCACTCTGTAGACCAGTCTGGCCTTGAACTCAGAGGTCCGCCTGCTGCTACCTCCCAAGTGCTGGGATTAAAGGTGTGCGCCACTAAACCCGACTTTCCTCTTTCTGTTTTTAGGAACGGGATGTTGACTGGTTTTAGGATTGCAAAGGAAAGTTAACTGAGATCTTTAGTCTGAATTTGTTGTAATTTTTAAATTTGATATCACTTATCTCAAATGTAGTATTATATTTAATCAGAGATGAATGTCTCTAACCAAGAGCCCAAATCCAAATAAGAGCAGTCTTTTTTTTTTTTTTTTAAAAAAAACATGTGTATGGTGTTTTGTCTGCATACGAATCTGTATGACACTTTCTGCCTGGTTCCTGCAGAGGCCAGAAGAGGCCATCAGAGTTACAGATGGTTGTTAGCAAACGTGTGGGTGCCAGGACATGAGCCCAGGTTCTCTGGAAGGGCAGCCAGTGCACTTAACCACTGAGCCACTGCTTCAGCCCCAAGAACAATCTGTTTGTCTTGTCTTTTCTTCCTTCCTTCCTTCCTTCCTTCCTTCCTTCCTTCCTTCCTTCCTGCCTGCCTGCCTGCCTGCCTGCCTGCCTGCCTTCCTTCCCTTCCCTTCCCTTCCCTTCCTTCCTTCCTTCCTTCCTTCCTTCCTTCCTTCCTTCCTTCCTTCCTTCCTTTTTTATGAGACATGTTCTTACTATGTTACTGAAGAAAGCTTCTCATTCCTGGGTTGAAGTGATCCTCACTACCTCAGCCTTCAAGATGGAACTAAAGGCACACAGTGCCAGGCAGCTGGGATTAAAGCCACCACTGAGATGGCTCTGGTTTTATATTTATTTGTATTTATATTAAATTTTGTTATATTTATTTATCTGTTCATTTGCTTACATATATGTGTGCAGGCGAGTGAACACACGTGGCTGTCAGAGGATAACTTGCAGGAGTTAGTTCTCTTATTTCCTCATGTGGATCCCCGGGGATTGAACTCAGGACCTTAACCTTGGTGGCAGGCATCTCTTCCTGCTGAGCCATCTTGCTGGCCTGGCTATGTCTCCTCCCACCCAAGTACTTTACTGAAGTCTGTTGACATATTACAAGTGATATTTAATATTTCCATCTCGATGGGTTTGGAGAATAGTACACACATGTGAAAGCACCACCTCTACCAAGATCTTATATTTTGATTCTAACTTTCTTTTATGTAGACCATGCATAATATTTCTATGTCTTCCATTTAATTTCTTGTTTTGTATGGCTTCTACTTTAGTTCCTTAATTGTACTTTTAGGGTTTATTTCATACGCTAGTTCTGTCCGATTCCTTGGCTTTACCAGGACAATAACAGTGTTCCATCAAGGAGCTAATGTTTCCTGGGATCTAGCCTCTCCTCTGACATTATGTATATGTGAGTGCCCAAGGTTAGACCCTGATGTCAGTCACCTCCCCAGGGGTGTTATATGCCTCCTCCCACTGGTGCTGGTGACTGGAGTCCTCCTGTCTTCTTTCTGTAGTGTCTCCAGCATGGATTCAGGAAAATGACCAAGCTACCTTGCTAAATCACCAACCTGTTAGGGACTGCAAGTCTCTTACTGGCTCTCCTGATTCTGATATGAGCTATTAACTCTGTATTCCCTCTGTATTGTTCAGGTTTTTCATCCATCACAGTTTAGTGGTTTTAATGTATGTGTGTGTGTTCACGTGTGTGTGTTCGCGTGTGTGTGGTGGGGGTCAGCTTCATTTCTTTTAGGTTCTTGGGAAGGCAGAAACACCATGGAAGCAGGCGTGTGTGGTAGAGGGAACTGCTTGCCTCATGGTAGCCAGAGAGAAAGAGAAGGGGGAGGGAGAGGAAGGGGCTAAGGACGAGGTACCCTTTGAAGACACACAGTGACCTACTGCTGGACAAAGGCTATACTATCTAATATCCAGTCTACCAACAGATTAAGCCAGGATGAAGTCAGAGCTCTCACGATCCCGCCATCTCTCAATGATTGTATCCATGAGTTCAGGCCTTCAACATGTAGGCCAGAGGATACTTCATTATCCTTGGTAGGTGGGGGAAATCAGGAATTACAAGTTGCCATATCGGGGTAGTTCTCCATCTTAGGGGTCCACTTCAGTTGGTTCACACTTGACTCCTGGCCGTGGAGGCAAAGACTCTGGGAGGTGAATGTCATTTGCAGGGTGGCAGGGGCCACCCAGAGCTGAAGGCGTTGGAAGAAAGCAGCAGGTGTAAAATGAAGGTTCAGACCTTCTCCCCTTTCTTCCGGAAAGCAGAAGACCCCCAGGTCACACCCTAAGATGTCTGCTTCACACATCTGGGGTGAGACCCAGGAGTCCACTTCTCCGGTGCTGGGAGTTCATAGACCCCAGTTCCTTCAGGACCAAGTTGGGACCAGATGTGGAAGAGTTAATGAGGAAATGCGTGTGAAGAACGTCAAGGAGAGAACTCAGGGAGGTGGGGAGGACTGCAGGTGGGACCCTGAAGAAGGAGATGTTGGAGAGTCAGGAAGGTCCCAGAATCCACCATGACTAGAGGCTTGATCATTTCCCATAAGGCCACCCTTACTTCTCACACCTTTTGCAAGTTTGGAAACCCCTAAGACTATCTTCAAGGCTCAGTAATTTGCTAGAAGACCCATTGAATTTGTGAGTGATCATCCATTCGTGGTCACAGTTTGTTACAGAGGAGCCAAGGGGAAAGTGGCTGAGCCACAATCTCCAGCTGTTGGGACAACTCCAAGGAAGCCGAAAGGAGGAGATGGCATAGTTATCTGGGGCCTAGAAGGTGATGAAAATATGTCACAAGTTGAACTGCAAAGAATATTGGGCTTCTGAGAACCATTTATGAAAGCCAGCTACCCACCTTAAAACACAATGGGTACCTAAATACCTCAGATCGCCACTTTCATAATATCTGCCACAGAAATTAATGAGTGGGGTCAATAATCTTCAAAAGGTAGTGAGAGCCACAGCAGTGTTGGCAGGCGGCAAAATCTTAGAGCAACCATCTTGTTCTGAAGGAGTTTTTGTATTTGATGATGTCTGAAGAAAATATGAAATTCCCTCAGCTGTCCAAAGGGCAGAGTGAGGACAAAAAAAATAAAAACCCCAGGCCCCTCTCCAGTGTCCCTGTCCAGCATAAGCAATCACCATTGTCCATGTCAGTGAAGGAATTGTCACAGGATGGGAGGGGAAGATCCCAGTCAGACACCTGACTCTATAAATACATGACACTGAATTCTTTCTTTCTTTTTTGTCTATTTTGAATGGGCAAGTTCTTCTGTAACAACAAAAATCTACTAAGGGAAGGAACAAGTAGGGTAGTGACCAGGGAAGTTCCCAAGCTTCCCCTGCAGTCAGGACATGCTTCTCTCCTGGCATTGACATGTGACCGTGTCATGGAGTCCTGCCAAGCAGGGACGCTCACCTGAAGCCCCACCCTCAGACATGCTGTTGCCCTTTCTGGTATGGCCGTTCCTGCCTACAGCACTTGTTACACTCCTGTTCTCTGAAGACCCCCAGGCAAACACAGATTGCCTCCCAAGAGAAAGGGTAAAGTCTAGATGACTTCTGGGTCAAGGTTAAAGGATTAGTTTTTATTTATTTTTTTTTATTTCCCCTTTTTCTATTTAATCAAAAAAGAAAGGCTTTCACTTTAACATAGTAAAATTACATATAACAAAACAGTTATCAAGTAAGAATTACAGTTACAATATTTATATCTATTAAGGATTAGTTTTTAAATGAGTTAATTGAACTCGGGAGGGCTCTTCCAGTCACAAGCACAAGCTATAACAGAGGAGGCAACAGATTCAAACCAGCTGGGGGGTGGGGGCAGGGCTAGAAAGGCCAGTTTCCCACTATTGGGATTGATCAATTGTGTCTGCTGTGAGTGCGTGTGTGTGTGTGTGTGTGTGTGTTTGTGTGTGAAGGGGCGGAGAGAGAGGCAGAGGGACCAAGAGTGTCATGGCCTGTGTGTGGAGATCAGAAGATGACTGTGGGAGCCAGTTCTCCTCTTCTACCTTGCTGAAGCAGGGTGTTCAACCACCTTTCATCCTGCTGAAGGAGTGCTAGGATTATAGACTGGGCCACTGCGTCTGTTTTTTATGTTCTGGGACTGAAGCAGGTTGTTAGACTTGTGCTCCTACCCTCTGTGTCATCTCCCGGCCCCTCCATTAAATTCTTTGCTGAATAGTACAGGCCTCTAGACTATGATCCCAGCTACTCACGAGGCTGAGGTAGGAGGACTGTCAAATTCAAGCTCTGCCTGGGCTGCAGAGGGAGTTCAAGGCCAGAGTGGAAAATTTAGTGAGACCCTAACTTGGAACAAATGATACAAAGGAACAGGTGGAGGATGCATTCTCAATGTAGAAGGTCCTGGATTCCGACACCAATTTTATCAAAGTTACCTTCTGCATAGGTATAGAGTGTTTAGACAATAGCATGGCTCTGAGAAAGGTCAGCCAGGTAGAAAGGGATCCTTGAATCCAAGTTACCCTTTAGGAGTCCTGGGTCTCAGGGTGAATTACATTAGTTTGCATTACTGTCTTTCACTGCCTGCATATGCCTTTTTAACATCATTCTTATGACCTACCAGAGGCAGGCCAGTTTATAATGGAAGGGGGTTAGTTTCAATCTATGCTTCTGGGAGTGCAGGGGATTTTGTCTAGTGACTATGTTTTTCGTTTTTGAGAGGGGCTCTCAAGTAGCCCACATTAGCCTTAAAATTGCTATGTAGCTGAGGATGAGTTTGAACTCCTGATCCTTGTGCCTCTACTTCAGATTGCAGGCATGCGATGTCTGGCATCGGTGGTGACCTTCTTGCTGACAGAGTCGTGAAGCACGGCAGGACATTGCACGGCAAGAGACACACAGTTGGATTACGTTTCTACCCTTCCGAATACTTCACAGAGCTTCACTTCAGCATGAGTTCGGACACAAGCCATATTGAAATTCCAGCACCCCTCATGCACACTCTGCTAGTGTGTGAGGTGGGTGGGTGAAGGGCGGCAGCCCTTGGCCTGCGACCAGCCTGTTCCCTGGCAGGAGACCACAGAGCGTCTTCATGGCTGTTGTGCCCCTAGAGCTAGGAAGCGGAAGTGCATCTAGGGCCAGGGCAGAGTTGGCCTGTTAGCCTTCCTGCGCAATGCACTGCGGGTCTCCTTTGAGATGACTCTCTCCCCATCCTTCACCCTGTTTCTTGACAAGAGGGAGGTGAAGGTTCCCAAATACGCCAGGGTGCGGGGTTAGTCTGGGGGCTGTCGTGTTACCAGGAACCTGAGGCAATGAATAGAGGGAACAAAGCGGCGGACGCCAGGATGCGCTTGCTAGATCTTTAGATGGACTTTCAGGACACCGTGGTTTCCCGTTGTGGCTGCTGCTCTCTGGGGATCTCATGCAGCTTGGCCTCAGCCTGAGGAGTTCTCACAGGTTTGGCCCAGAAGGGCTCTCTTCTGAGCCGGGAAGCTCCCCTTGCAGAGATAGTTCAAGGCCTGTCTAGCTTTCCCCTTCTTCACCTCCACAGGTTGCTCAGGCAAGAAACCGGGTGGCGGAAACTGAGACCATAGAGAAAGAAAGTGCGAAGCGGAGAGCACTCGTGTGGAACCAGGAAGATGGCTCAAAAGAGGATGCGAGGGTGGTTGTGTGTGCTGTCCGAACTCCCGGCACCAGCTCAAGTGTTTTTCCCCCACACAGCTGAGCCTGTCCCCAGGGTGGAGACTGGTTCCAGTTTTCACTCATTTTCACTGAATTTTGGTGCCTTCGTCTCCGGTGGTTAAATACTAGCCCAGAGGACCGTTCAGCCTGCTTTTGGCTGGAGGCTAAGGACGCAGGGTTAGGGGTGCAGTTCACTGGAAGAGTGCTTGCCTAGCTTGTGGGAGGGCCAGGGTTTGCTCCCCAGCACCAACACAGCTATCAGGACTGCTCCCCCATGCTGGCATTGTGCTCTTCCTTCTAAATAAAAAGAGGGATGTGTTTAATAGCCACACATGTCTCAGAGGGCCTCCTTCAGGGGAGGGTGAATACTGGCTGGCATCCATGTGTTTAAGGCACAGGCAGCAAGGGATGAATTTTCTCCACCAAATTTTGATTAATAAACGAATGAATCCTTTTTTCACATCTTGCTTGCAGTTTCCGCTCCCTCTTTTCCTCCAGGTCCCTCCCCCTTCCTCCCTACCTCCATCTACCTACTTCCTCTACTGCCATCCACTCCTCTGTTTCTTTTCAGAAAAGGGCAGCCCTCCCGTGGCTATCAATAAAGCATGGCATATCAATTTTCAGTAAGACTAGGCACCTCCCCTCATATTAAAGCTGGATAAAGCAACCCAGTATGAGGAATAGGGTCTCCGAAGCTGGCAAAAGAGGCAGAGACAGCCCCTGCTCCCACTGTCAGGAGTCCCACAGGAAGACCAAGTTATACAACTGTCACACATGTGCAGAGTGCCTAAGTCAGTCCCATGCAGGCTCCCTTGTTGTCTGTTCAGTCTTTGTGAGCCCTTATGAGCCCAGGATAGCTGATTCAGTGGGTTTTCTTGTGTACCTCAAATTTTAAAACAATAATCAAACTAAATCCAGCCTCCCCACTCCCACCCCCAGAGCCTTGCTATGTAGAGCAGGTTAGCCTTGAATTCACGGTCCTTTTCCTTTGGCTTCTAAGTGCTGGAATTACGGGTCTGCACCACCATGCCTGGCTCAATATGCTTTTTATTATCACCACGTGCTCGCAATTCTGATTGATATATTCCTTCTTGGAAAGCAAAACAAAACAAAACATCTGTTGTTGGTCTAGGTTCTAAATAATTACCACTGCTATTGCTAAGATTTACCAGTGCACACATATGCGTGCACATCTATATGTTTCAAGTGAATCCCTTTAAATAACTGTGAGCTGACACAGAGGTTAATATGGAGAATTAACCCCTCTTTCAAGTGTTTTATCAACAGCATTTGTTTCCAGAGTTAGAAGCTAATGATATGAATCCCCTCAGTTCCAAGCTCTGGGGAAACCACAGTGCTGACATTTAAGAAGCAGATTCCAAATCAGCAATGCTTACACGGGATTGCATGAGGAGAAACAGGTTCCCAGTTCCCCCAAGTTCTGTTGTTCTGTGCAACCATTGCTGGAACTCAAAAGGGCCATCTAAAATGCCTTGTTTCCATCAGGGACTGGATGCCTATTCAAATCAGCATCCTGGGCCTGCCATGGGGGGCATGTCTGTGATACCAGTACTCAGGAGGCAGAGGCAGGAGGATCAAGAGCTCAAGGCTAGTCTTGACTATATGCTGAATTCCCAGTCAGTCTTTTTGAAATCTTGTCTTAAACTGAACAGCAAAAACCAAGGGGGCTGGAGGGTTGGCTCAGCAGCGCCTACTGCTCTTGCAGAGGACCCAAATTTGGTTTTCAGAGTTCACATGGCAGCAAACAGTCACCTGCAACTCCATTTCCAGGGGATATGACCCTTGTGGATTCTTGCACTCATATGGTGTGCCTACACTTGCAAGCAAACACAAAACGTAAATAAAATAAATAATAAATAGATCTTAAACAGCTGCAGCCACAAAATCAAATATCAGTCACTATGTCTAATAATGCTAATGTTTACTGCCACAGCCGTTTTCTCTGACTGTGACGGAGGGAGACTCTCAGAAGTTTACCAATGACAATAGAAATCAATGGTGACTTTTCTGGCGAAGATACCTTAGCCAAAATTTCTGACTGCAGAGATATTTGAGTGAGTATGGCTAGGTTCATTAAACCGGTGTTCATCAGCATGAACAACAACATGCTAAGATCAATTTTGACATTCACTTTAAGACTCAAAAATAGAAGTTGTAGTAATTAATGCTTTGACAAAGGTATGAGACTCCAATAGGTGTGTGGGGTCCAGTGTTGAAAAGTATTGAGGTAATTAAAGCATGAATCCATCATTTCCCTCTTTGAGTTTTAACACAATTTTTACTGGCACAGACATATACATATAGACGCATATATACAAAGCTCCATAAGAGAAAACGGTGTTGTCTGTATTCCTCTCCTGGCCGCTGTTATGTTGTAAGACGGCTGCTGACAGTTGACACAAAGAGAAAGAGCTGCTAAGGATCTTCTGTGTGCACTCTCTGGTGTGCCCTAATTCTCAGTCCCTCAAGTGAGGACTCCAGCAGCAGGAGTTCCTGAATCTCTGGTGTGGGCTTCATGCTGGCAGAGGGTGCCGACCATGACTGCCCAATGGCCTGGCTTTACGCTGATTGTGGAAGTCTCAGTTTTACAAGTGTGAGCCTGTGGTCAAGGAGTGACTGAGTCTTACACCCACTTGCAAATGAAAACATCCAGGGGCCTGGCAGTCTATGTGGTGACTGAGGCTTCCTCCTTACAAAGGCCTGACTTTGGGCAGAAGGGTGGGACTGGCTTTGCTCTTCTGCTGGTTCCTGTTCTTTGCCAGAACATGACATTGTGGTTCCATCCTGGGCACGCTTTGCAGAATGGGGAGATGAGTGTTTTAGGGTTTCCACTGATGTGGTGAACCACTATGAGCAAAGCAAAAAATGGGGAGGAAAGGGTCTATCTGGCTCACTCACTGTTTATCACTGAAGGAAGTCAGGACAGGAACTCAAACAGGCAGGAACCTGGAGGCAGGAGCTGAGGCAAAGGGCATGGGGAGGGGCTGCTTACTGGTTTGCTCCCCATGGCTGCTCACCCTGTTTGGTTTTTTCCATTGTATTTTTTTTTATCAGAAAACAAATAAACAACTTGGAATGGATTTGAGGCAAATTGAGCCATAAACAGATTTTCTTTAAATGGATAAACAAAGTTTAAAAAGCAAGCAATAAAAGAAAATGTTTCTGGTACAATAAGCATCAGCAGTATGGAAAAAAGCAATAGTGTACGAGTACCCGGATAAAATGCGTTTTGCAGGAGAGCAACTTTGAGTACACACTGTTGACTATCTGCAGTCCAAGCAGAGTTTCAACTCCACACTTCGACAACAACATGCTGACAGTTCCTAAAAACCACTCTAAAAAAAGGCATAACCCAGATGTTCCCCCCACTTGACCAACTCCATCTAAGTTCAGACGTGCAGAAGGGCTTGACGTGTCCAGAGTAAGCAACATGTAATTTTCTAAACTAAGGTTTAAGGACAAGGAGGGTAAGATAAGCGAAGGAAGCAAGGAGGAATGAAGTCCTAATTACTAGACACACATATTTTGTTGACAGTTTACAGGTAAGTCACAAAGAAAGAAAAGGCAAACAACCAATTGTGTCCAAGGCACTTAACACAGTCTGCTCCATGTCTTCACTTCACTGCCATCGTTTGTACAAAGGCTTCATGGTTCCCCTGACCACCACCATTGATATCTGCTTCCCCAATCATTTGATCAACTTCTCCACCTGCTAGCTTCTCTCCATGGTTAGCCATCACAGCCGAAGCTCCGCTGCACTAATCCAGTCGTGGCCGCCCTTGTCAAACACGCGAATGCCTCCCTAATTTCTTCCTCAGTTGTTGTCAGAAATCCAGGGAAGTCAGTTGTGCCCTTACCACCTCCGTCTACATCACGAATCATGTCTCTTTGCTCTGCTTCTGCCGGAGAGACCCTATCACAGTCCCTGGTTGTTACAGTTCCATCACCATCTTTGTCAGATAGCGACAAAACGTCTTTGAATTTCGCAGTCTGCTCGTCAGTCCGTCAGCCACGCTGGAAGGCTTACCAGTTTCTGAGACTGAACCACACAACCTCTCTACTTGTTCACTCCGCTCAGACTCCTGTTTTCTTATAGAAAGTCTAGGACAGACAGACAGACAGGAGACAGGGCTCTGGCAGCGACAAAGGCCCGAGCTAGCAGTACTGGCTGTCCACCCAGAGATGGCTCAGGCAGGGGTTTTGGTCATCACCCCTTTGCCTCCATCAGTCAGGTGTCTGAAACCATCACGTGCCTGGGCGAGCAGGCAGCAGCATGGAGACACTCCAACTGCAGCAGATTTCTTGGAAGCTGTTAAGGTTATTGATTTAAGTCCTGACAGGCTCAAGGGCACTAAGAGAGTCTCTCAAAGAGAAATCAAACTGTTTCCCCAGGTGACTCCTGATTTTTACTCAGGCAGAGGTCTAAATCTATTGAGGTGAAAGCAACTGGGTCTCACCTCTGGAACAATCTGGGGAGACCTATAAAGTTTATTGATTTGACTTATTTAACTTACCCGGCTAATACTAAAACAACTAGACCCATCAATCAGACCCCTCCAGAGAGCGATTACAGGGTGGATTGATTCCCTCTCAGAGGTGACAGTAAAGGGGACTTCTCTAAGGGTGTCAGGACAGCACCTTGTGCTGGGGCTTGGGCCCTTCGCCTAGCACGGTGACCTTCTAGAGCAGTGCATCAGGGAAGCCACCTCTCTGGAAGGTGGCCAGGAGTTCTCCGGAAACAGGCTGCAGTGGCCTCTTTGGATGCAGAGAGTCACACAGTCGCATGGGGAGAGGTGTGGGAAGCTGCCAGATTTCGCTTGCCAGGGAAAAAGAAGAAAAACCGTCACCACAGGGTAAGGAAGGAGGGTGGATGCAGAGGGGCAGGCAGCCAAGATGACTGAGCAGTATAATGACCTTGAAGTCCCCAGCCAGGCCTGCCAGAGGACGCGCTGCAGACCTGTGTCAGCTTTAACGCAAGGGACCTGCAGCGGGAGTCAATCTCTGGCTCACTGTTTTCTTGCCTTGAGAAGCAAGGTATGCAACTACCCAGGGTTACCTGCAGACTAGTTGGAGGGGATCAGATGTTTCCATTTGAGTGACGTGTGACCCGAGTCCTTGGATGATACAATCCAATTAGTGGCACTGGAAGTGCAGTGGGGAGCCAGGAGAAAGGGTGCCCCTGTGAGAACTCAAAGGCTAGGGAAGGTCCCAGGGAGATCAGACTTGAACTTGAAGAACATGGGAGAACTGATTAGCAAATCCATCTTCCAGAAACACGGCCTCCAAACCAGGCATGATAGTATATGCCTGCTTGTAATCCTAGCCCTTGGAAGGCTGAGCAAGCGCCCATGCTCAGCATGGGCTACACATGGAGACCCTGTCTCAATAGAGGGAAGGGAGGGAAAGAAGAAGGAAGGAGAGAATTACTGTGCAATTTGACACCCACGTACATAAATATGGGGGCTGGGACTATATCTCAGTTGGTAGAGTGCTTGCCTAGCTTGCATGAAGCCCTAGGTTCCATTCTTAGTACGGTAGCCAGACTTTATTTGAACTCCCAGCCCCCAAATAATGACACAGAGACTTATTCTTAATTATGAAAGCTTGGCCTTTAGCTTAGGCTTGTCCCACTTAAAAACTTGTTTCTATTAATCTACGTTCTGCCACATGGCTCTTTACCTCTCCTCCAATCTGTGAGTCTGACTCCCTCCAAGTCTTGCTGGTTAGTGCCTCAAGCCTAGCTTTAGTCCCCGAGTTCCTCTCTCTGCCCAAACGTCCAGCTTAACCTCTCCTGTCTAGCTATTGGCTGTTGAGCATTTTATTAAACCAATCACAATGACACATCTTTACATATTTACATATTTACAGTGTATAAATATCCCACAACACAGCACCTCATGGTACTGGTCGTGGAGGTACAGGCAGGAGAATTGAAGTTCAAGGTCATTCTTGGCTACAGGGAGTTTGAGGCTAGCCTGGGATACAAGAGCCCCCATCTCAAAAACAAACAAACAAGCAGACAGACAGGAAAAGAAATACTTAATGGTTACATATAGACTGGTTTGTTAATCACAGGAGGTTCAGAACCAGGGTTTGGGTTTAAATCTGGTCTCCACCAATCAGTATCTATATGAGTAAATTATATATGTATCTTATATATGTATCTATATTAGTAAATTAATGTCTGCAGGACTTAAACTCCCCATCTCCAAAACAGGGAAAATGATACCTAATAATAATATCTAATGCCTTTCTATTGTAGTTAACTTGACACAAGCTAGAATCACCCGGGAAAAGGAATCACAATTGAGAAAATGCCTTCATCAGATTGGCCAATGGGCAAGTCAGTAGGGCGTATTCACGATGAATGGGTGCATGTGGGCTCAGCCTACAGGGGACAGTGCCATCCCTGGGCTGGTAGTCCTGAGTTCTATAAGAAAGCAGGCTGAGCAAGCCACGAAGAGCAAACCAAAAATCAGTGTTGCTCCATGGCTGATGCTTTGGTGTCTATCTCCAGGTTCTTGACCTGAGTTCCTGCCCAGACTTCCCCTTAGGAATCGACTGTGACCTGAGCTGTAAACTGAAATAACTCTTTGCTCCCTAAGTTGCTTTTGGACACGGTGTTTTATTCCAGCAACAGGAACTAACTAAGGCAGTATTAATAACAGCACGGATCTAAGAATGTCAGTAGTGGCAGCACCTGATAATAGAGCCCGCAGCGAAAAGCAGTGTAATGCTTGAATGAGTCTGGTGCTTGCTTACAGAGCCCTCGGCACAGCAGCTGGCCCACAGGAAGCATTCGGCAAATGCTAGTCACTGCCGGTACTGTCCTTCCTGTGAACGGTAATAAAGACAGTTTTCTTATTCCTGCCAAGCTGAGGGGCATGTGGGCTCCTTAGGGACTTCCTGAAAAATGAGTCAAAGGCAAGCAGAGGGTGTCTGTCCTGGGGAGAGCATGGAGGGAACGATTTCCATGTTGGAAGATGCTCCATGGGCTTTCTATGTTCTTGCTTTTTTTTCTCAGGCCTGGGCACTCTCCCTCCACCCTCTCTTCCTTTTGGAGTTCATCCAACGTCTGCTTGTCATGAGGGCTTTCCTTATAGCTCCAGCCACAGGCACTGTCTTCCACTTAACCTGTCACCCTCGTCTCTTCTCTGGCCACAGTAAGAGGGCTTACTCGTGCTACTGAACCTCTTGCAGGGCAGGCTGTGCCCCTCTCCCAGCCGTGTGTGCATTCCCCACGAACAGATACAGAGTCTAGCACACGCCCCGTAGTCTGGAGATGAGGCTGGCTGAGCAGAGGCTGCAGGCCTGGTGCTTAACCACAGAGGGAGGTTTTGTGTGAGCTCCCCTTCTCTCCCAGATGTTGCACGGATTCTGCTTGGTCTTAATAATAAAAACCTGGAGTCAGGAATCCAGGGCAAAAGCTGAAAGATAGAGAAGCAGAGCAGCCAGCCACTAGAGAGTTCTTAACCTCTACAAACTCTCAGAAGAAATAGACGATCCTGTCCCCACGAATCTTCAGATTGAATGCCTCTCTCAATGAAACCTCAGACCCTGTCTCCTCCTGCCTTAGAGTCCTCTTTGCCCAGCCATATCACTTCCTGTCTCCACCTCCCTAATGCTGGGGTTAAAAGTGTGAGCCCCACTGCTTGGCTCTGTTTTTCTTTTAGATTGACTTGATCTTACGCAGTCCAGGGTGGCCTGGAACTCTCAGACTCTAAATCTCCCGAGCACTGGGATTAAAGGCGTGTGCCACCACGGCTTGGCCTCTAGGGATAACTAGTGTGGCTAGCTCTACTCTGATCTTCAGGCAAGATTTGTTTGTTAAAGCCCAAACAAAATATCACCACATTCTACTCTGTTCCCATCAGGCCTCTGCCTGTTGCTTACTTCCTGGAACCCAGGAGTCTTGGCTCTTTTGACCTCTGCGCTCTTCCCAGGTTGCTTGTGTTTGCCAGTGTGGCACCCCCTGGGTGTGAACCCTACCAGCAGGAAGGTGGAGCTTCATGGATGAAGGAAGGGGAATAGCTGCCCCACCTCCAGGCCCAGACTTAGATCAATTTCTGGTCTCTTTACGCTGCACCCAGTGAGCTGCCACCCTGGTGCCAAATGGGCTTTAGTAAGTTTCCATTTGAGAAATCTGAGTCCGAGTCAACCCCGGTAGCTGAGACAGATTGGGAAACCTCACTAGGAGGCAGAGAAGGGCACGCCTTGTCCTCTTGTGGTTTCCCTCCAGGGCTGGGAGTTCCACCTAAATCATTTTTTGTGTCCTTGTTTTTTTCAAAGTCACCTGTCGGAAGCAGATTAGCAGAACCATTTCCCTTCTTCCCACTGCTCATTTTTGTTCTCCAAAGTGGGCACAGGAGAGATTAGCCTGGAGATATCGTCTGAAGATTACGGAGGCCCCAGCTCTGAGGAAGGAGGTGGCTACAGGAATGGAAAACACCTATGTCCACAAATTACCAGGAGCATCATGCAAGGATGGCCACGTACAGGTCAAGGATGGCAAAACTGAGGGCTGGCCCCGAATTTCTGCTCTGCGGAGGAGAGGCACTTTGGTTCCCAAGTGGTAGAGATTGCTCTCCCTTTGGACTGCTGTCCTGGAGATAATTTCCTCAAGTGTATGCTTTTCTGAATTACGCATGCTGGCTCTCCCTCTAGAAGCTAAGAGGCCCGGGAGGGCACCTAGGAGGGGAACAGAGGGTGTGCCAGTCATAGCCAGCTAACTTAGCACCTGCAGGCAAGAGATAACATTCCCCAGACTTTCACAGAGCCTCCGGCTACAATGGGGCCTCCCCCCCAAAAGACACCATTGTACCTCCGTGGGGGATATAATAGGAGAGACCTGAGCTGCAACCTTGAACTTGAAATAGCCTAAAAAATAGAAAGACTGTGGAGCCACAGAAAAGGCTCTCCTTCTGAGATTCAGCGGAGGCCCGATTCCACAGGCTCTGCACAGAAATAGTTCACAAAGGGACCATAAACCCCTTGTAATGTGAAAAATGTTCCTGAGTGCCCTGGGTGATATTGACAAACAGCCTCAGAGCTGGACAAGGAGCCAGGGCTCCTCGCTCACTGCCAGCCAGTGCCTCTTTACTTTCTCTGTGCAGGAGAGAGCTGTAGGGATGATAAGCCCTCAGGAACGGTTTGTGTGTGTGTGAGGGGGTGGCGTAGGGGTGCAGAACTTCTAGAAGTAGTGATCTCTCCAAACTGGCAAGACTTGGGCTATCGGAGAGATCAAGAACTTCAAGGACTGCTTACATTGCTTTTTAGTTTTCAAAAGTTATTTTATTTTATGTTTGTGGGTGTCTTGCCTGCATGTATGTCTGTGCATCATGTGTTAAAATAAAATGGCACTGTTCCCCAAGAACAGGGAGCCCCCCAATGGCCCATGCAGCAACGAGTCCCAGATAGGGAGCTGCAAGGTGGGTGAGAGACCAAGATGGATAGGCAGCCAGGCAGAGTGAGGTTGGATATTTATTTAGTGGGTTATGGAAGGGAAGGGGAAAGGGGAGACAAGAAGAAAGAGGCAGAGAGAGAGGAAAAAAAGAGAGAAAGAGAGAGGGACAGAGAGATAGAGAGAGGGGGGAGGGGAAAAGTGGGGAGATGGGAGCTAGGCAGAAGCCAGAAGCTGCCTCTTGGGGGAGAGACAGAAATGAAAGGGCTCAGACTGGAAGCAGATCTGCCTGCCTTGATGGAGGGAAGGGGAGGGGAGTGAGAGGGGGTTAGCTCTTAAAGGGACAGGACAGACCATTACATCATGCATGCCCCTAGTGCTTGTGGGGGCCAAAAGAGGGCATCAGATGCTTTGGGACAATTGTGAGCAACCATGAGGAAGCTGGGAATCAAACCCCGGGTCCTCTGGAAGAGCAGACAGTGCTCTGAGCAATCTCTTAACCTATTTTCATTTTTTAAAAGAGAGAGAGAGGGTCGGGTAAACTATAATAATAGAAATAAGATATTTTTCAAACTTTATACTTCATAATCAGGTACATTTTATCACCAAAGGTAATATTTTGTTATTCATAACATAATAACGGACTGTTTACTTATTTATTTATTTTTGAGGCAAGGTCTTGCAATGTGTGGGGTCACCTCTTATTCCAATTGTCTCTGACACTGGGTAGGGAGAACGCTGAGTGACACTGGGTGGGTGGGGCCACCACCATGTTAACTCCTTTGGCACTGTGCATGAGGAACAGAGGTGTCCCCGAGAAGGCCTCTGACCTGTAGGTAGTATGTGGGGCAGTGAGAACTGGGTCTATGGCTTTGCCCTCCAGGTTGTCCCAAGATGCTTGCACAAAGGATTTGGCATTGGCTATGGATGTGGCTAGCTCAACAATTCAGCTCTGCTATTGTTCTTTTCCTGTCTCCACCCCCACCCCTCAACTCCCTCACTTCTGCTCCTAGGACCACAGTTCCCATGAAAAGGTTGCAAAGCCTGTCACTCCAGTTGCTGTGCTCAGTGTATGAGCTGTTGCTTGTTCTGCTGTCCTGGGCTCTACGTTTCAGAAGCCCAGTGTTTTCCTTGTAAGAACAGCGGAACACTTGACCTTCTGACGTCGCACTTTGGCAGTTGATTTTTTGGAGTTCAGATGCAAACTCTGACATTGAGATTTGTTATATGCCATCTGTGGAATGCTTTTATTTTTTCTTAAATTCCACTTTTGCCATTTAGCAGTGTGAGCTGTCCTTTCTAGCCTTGAGTTATCTAAGAATTTGCCCATAAAATTTATTGGCTGCTTAGAAAAGGCCACCGATGGCCAGTCCTTAACCTTCTCTCTCACTCTGCCCTCCCTGATTGCTCCATGCTTACAGCCTCACCTCCTCACTGGCAAGAAGGGCCAAGCTCTCACCCCCAGGGTCTGGAAGTTGTTATTTTATTCTTCTCTTCCCGAAGGCTCTTCACATGAACGTCTATCTCTTTGTCATACATTAAAACTCAGGCTGAAATGTAGTGTGCTTGCCTAGCATGCACAAAGACGGGGGTTCTATCCTCAGCACTGTATAAATATCAGGTGTGATTGTGTATTCCTAGAACTCCCAAACTCAGGAGGTGGAGACAGGAGGATCTAAAGTTCAAGGTCATTCACAGTTCCATAGTGGAGCTATGGAGGCTAACCTTGTGCTACAGGAGATCCTATCTCATATCCATAGTGGAATTTAAGGCTAACCTGGGCTACATGAGAGCCTATCTCAGTCAATTTCCCATTCCCCATGCCCCAAATTGCAAGTCAGCTTAAAAGAAATGTCTCAAAGACATTGCCACCACCACCGCCTTGATGCCTATCCCAAGCCACGGCTGTCACGCTGCAGTATTAATTTGCATCCTTTTTTTTTTCTTTTGTCTGTTTCCCTAATGAGATCAACACATGCAGGACAGTAGGAACATCATCGCCTTTTCCCACCGTGGCATCTCCAACACCTAGTTCAGCACCCGGCACTTGGCAGGAGCATATCTGACTCATCCCTTTTACACATGGGTGAACCAGATGCCGGGCCTCTCCCCGGTTCTACCAATTCTCTTCTCTCTCCTCTTGCGCCTCACCTCTTCCCCCTCTCCTGAACCCACTGGCAGAAAAACTGCTGTAATTCCTTCCATCTAGCAAAGCAAACAGGTTATCCCTCTCCTGGTGACCTGGTTCAGCTGACCCACATGTTTTAGTTATGCGCCACTTCCTCCCGCGGAGCAGCGCCTCCAGGAGGGAAGGGCTTGCATCTGCTTTGTCTGGCGATGTTTCCTTCGCATCAGAGCAAACAATGCAAATATGTCAGACGCTTGAGTCATCTTGCGGAGTAAAATGGACGAAATAGCAAAGCCTTGAATTAACAGAGACGACATCAACCCAAAGCTTGAGCAATGTCCAAATAATATTTACCCAGGAAACAAATAGGGTGGCCTTGTAGGGATGCGTGGTGGCCGCTCACACTGGATATTCTGAGGAGATGCGCTTCCATCCTCCATGCTCTGTCGGCCATGAAAATCTTAGCAGGGCGGTTAAAGAATAACAGTGATTTTAAAATGCAAAATTGGAAGCCCAGAGATGGCTGTCTTCCTCAAACACTGCAGACTTCAAAGTCAGATTTAAAATGTGAGTTTACTTCCTTTCTGGGATTTGGCATGCAACAATAGTGTAGGCCAGGAGGTGGCGATGCCTCTCTCTCTCCAGGACTGCTGGGCAGTGTTGAAGGACACAGAGAGAAAAGGTTGGGACCTGGCTTGATCAGCCAGGAGCCTGTAGAAAGAAGAGCCAAGAAAACAGGGCTTTGCCTCAGATTGCCTCATTCCTGTTGGCTGGGCCCCATGAGGATAGAGATCCTTGCTGGAAAAAAACCCACATTTTGAAGGCTTCCGATGCGTGAGCAGCTACAAACCCAACCGGTTGGCAGGTCCACACTGAGGATTTTTATCTCAAATTCAAGGACTCTGGAAATCTAGGACAGCAACTTGGCAAACCTGAGCTGACAGAACTTTGGTTCAGCTTTCCCTTGGCTTGGGCGATGGCCTCTGAGAGCCAAGGAGGTTTTCTTCAAGGTGCAGGCTCTGCCCAGACAGCGTTCTACACTAGAATTACCTTTCTAATGCTGAGACCCTTTAATACAGCTCCTCATGTTGGGGTGATTCCCAACCATAAAGTTGTTTTCATTACTACTTCATAACTGCAATTTTGCCACTGTTATGAATCATAATGCGGATATCTGTTGTCCGATGGTCTTATGTGATCCTTATGAAAGGGTCATGGACCCCCAGGTTGAGAACTACTGCAAGCCCTAGGTCTGTGTACAACACTGTGGGCAAGGGTTGGAGGCGAGTGATAGACATATGCACTTCCTGGAGCGAAGCTGGTTTTCTTTTCTTTCTTTTTTCTGTTTACCTGGGGGCTCCAACGACTCAAAACACATTGGAGATCCAAGTTATAGGCTGGGGTATAGCTTGGCGCTGAAGTGAAGACCTTGAATCCAATCTCTAGCACAGAAAAGAAAAAGGAAGGCGGAAAAGACAGACAGGCAAGCCACTCCTATTCCCCACAGAGGCCTGACTACTTTCTCTTTTTAATCCCAAATAGTTCCCCGAGGCATTCCAGCTCTTCAGTTTTCATTAAGAAGCCTCTCAGTCAAGAGCTGGCCTGTTGGCAGGAAATATTGTCAGGTATTTGACCAGAGAGGGCAGAAGATGTATTGATGGGAACGAAGCTGTTAACCAGGTAAGCATCAGAGAAGATACAGAAGTCTCCTTGGAGAGCTACAGGAAGCAGCCTCTGTCCTCAGGCATGGGCACGGGGAGGGGTGGGAATCATCCAAAGGTAAAAACCCACAGCTGTGGCTGCTCTGTCTGAGCTGGAGAGGGGGTCATGGGACGCCAGGTCTCCTGGAACAGGAGCACAGTGAAACTGATTCTGCAAGTGTTGGGAGAGCTCTGAACTGCCAGGCGCTCACTGCAGGACTCAGAGAGGAGGCTAAGTTGACCCCGGCAGGAGCAGAAATCCGGCAGGAAGCAGACAGAAGGGAACCACCTTTCCTTCCTCTGCCTGCCACATTCTTACCACAGAGAAGATGACCCACGGAGCCAGCTGGCAAAGCCAAATTGTGGTTGGCGGAGTCTGGGCTCAAGCATCACACAGGCTGGGCTTGGAGCAGAGAGACAAGTGGTTAAGAAAGTCTCTCCAAACATTCTGTTTACTAAATAAAGTATCCACAACCATTCCCAAATCTTTGTGGAATTTGTCACTGGGCAGGCTCTGTAATGTATGTGATGGACTTTTAGTAGAGTTTGGTATCCCAATGACAACGTGCGGCCACCTTCCTCCATGGTCTTACAGCAGAGAGAATCTTATTTCCCATTTTAAGTCAGATCCTCTTCTAATTGAGTGGGGAGCAATGGAGACTTCCTAACTAGGGCTCATGGATACTGTGGGCACTGGCCTATTGATACTTACCTCTCTAGTGAAGTCCTCTGGAGTTCTGACTCAGAAACCAGAGTCCACTGTCTCCCCGGACACTAGTATATCTCCTGGTCTTGGAAATACAGCCTCTCGCCATGCTCCACAAACATGACTCGGCAAATACAGTTAAAAAGCAAAAACTATTTTGTTTTCCCCACTCTTTCTTCTCTCTCATCTGCTCAAGGCAGTAAAGGCTTCCTCTGCCCCAGGTGAAAGTGAGGGCAAACTCCATGAGGGTCTGGTCACATGTAGTCACACAGCCCTAAACCACACAATGTAAATGTAACAATTGCACCACCCCTTCTTTGCTGTGCTTTGAGCATGTCCTTCAAAGGCTTACGTGTTGGAAGCTCCATCGTCCGTGTGGTGACATGAGTGGCGGATCTTTCAGAAGACAAGGCTGATTCCTTCCCGCCCTCTGGCCTCTTAACTCCTAAGCGATCTCTCCCAAGTGTGTGGGCTCCATCACAGTGTGCCATAGCTGAGGGAGTCCTTGCCAGAGCCAGCACCCAGCCTTGGGTATTTTGTTATTGTAATGGAAAATGGACAAACATCCCACCCTCCATGACCTTTTATTTTAAAATTGGTTTCTCTCTCATCTCCTAGCTTAGGATTCTTGAGAGGTAGTAAGAAAGGGGCTGGTAGGAGGGATACATGGTCAGCTATGAATAGTTCTCCATTTATTATCTGCACGTTATAAGTCTGAATGCACCCATGGTCCTGTCACTTAGGAAGCTGAGACAAGAGAATCCTGCTTCTAAGGCCAGCCTTGGCTGCATAGTGAGGGCTCATGTCAGGACAAAACAGAAAAATAGAAAACCACGTTGGATATCCAGGTTTGAGAAATGGTGTGGGGACTAGGGTTTTCTTTCTTGACTGTTCTACGTTCTTTCTTGGATTTGGCCAATGTGAAGTGTTGCTGTTCAGAGGTCTTTTTGTGGTAATCTTTCCTTCCTCTGAGGATGTCCTCCTCAGAGCGTGCCTCCCAGAGAGATTCCTCTGTCAGAAATGCTGTTCAGCCTCTAGGAGTCTGGTGAGACCTGGGGCTTCCCCCTGGGGTCTGTCCATCCCTCAGTGCAACCCTAGGGACAGACCTGGGGCTTGCCTTCCATTCTTAGACTGACTCACACCTGACTACACACTTGCACACCCTCTGTTGGGATGACCTTCGAAATGTGAATGTTTCTAGCCCCACCCCTTGACCTGTTTTTATTCCGTAGTCAGAGCCAAGACCAGCCCACTATTTGCTTTTTAGACGATCTAGATGGGAATCAGTCTTGTGTGTTTCCTAAGCTCACAAGGAATGCCTATGAGGTCCCGCAATGGATGAGTTGAAGCCCCTTTCCATAAGCTTTCTATGGCAGCCCCCCCCCCCATCTGTCTCTCCCATAGAACACCAGAAAGGCATCCACAAATCTGCATTTATCTTCAAAGTCTGAGCACGTAGTTCAGGAGTCACAGGATGATGTCCTTCCGTCTAAATCCTGCAGGATATTTGGGTGTCGCACCTCAGAGTGTGAGTTCTGGGGCCTTCGCGCCTTCGCAGAGCGTTGTTTTGGAGTCTTAATGCATGCATACACCGAACAAGGAGGAAGTGTCGAAAAGCAGGCCTGCTTTACTCTAAAAGCAACAACATTCTGAAAACACCCAAACCTGAGAACAAAGGCCAGAACAGGACTCCTTATGCCTCAGCTGGCAGGGTTTGCTGAGATAAAGAGGAGATGCTGGGAAGTTTCCCCCAGGGTCTTGGAATCAACACTTAACTGAAATCACCAAACTGTTTATAATCGTGTACAGAAGATTTGAGAGCTGCAGAACAGCTCTGGAGGACTGCCTTTTGCCTTGCTGCATGTTCTCTCTCTTTTACACACACACACACACACACACACACACACACACACGCACGCACGCACATGCACACACTCACACACGCACACACACGCACACATTCACACTCACATATGCACACACGTGCATTTTTGTAACCATGTCCATTGGACAGGGACCTTGTGGGGGTTGTTGAGTACCTAGAGGTTTTGTATTTGCTGGATTTGAACCCAGGGCTTAACGTGTTCTTTACCACTAAACTACATCCCAGCCTGGTTATACAGAAATTCTGAAGCCGCTCATCTGGTATTTACAGTTCAAAGAGGAAATTTTACTGTCTAATGCTGGATCCAGAGCAAACTACTGGGCTGGTTGGCAAGTGTTTCTGAGAAGGGAGTACTTGCCGAGTGGGGAGTGCTTGTAGCTGCCAGCTGGGGTTCCACCACTCACAGCTGACCCACTCCAAGGTCACTTGCCTGTTGTTCTTGGGCACCAACTGCTTCCTGCTTCTGCCTGCCTGAGCTTGTCCCAGAAGTGACCCTGACCAGTGGCCATGGGTGGAGGGCTCTTAGGGACCATTTTGAGGAGTGTGCCAAGTAAGTTATCAGAAGGTCTCAGAGGAATCTGAATCTCTTCCCCTCTTGGAAACCTATTCACTAACCCCTAACTGGGTCGCCTGGATCAAAAGGCAAACTTTCAGGCTAGCAAGATGGCCCAGTGACTCCCAGAGGACCTAGGTACAGCTCAGTGGTATGGGACATGTAAGTGCCCACACAGCAGCTTACAACCATCTTTAACTCCAGTCAGGGGATCCAGTGTGTTCTTCTGGCCTCCTCGAGCATTGCACATACATGGTGCATACACATACATGCAGGCAAAACATCCATATTTATAAAAGTAAAATAAAATGAAAAATACAAACATAATAATTGTTTTCTATTTGAAGATTTTTTTTTTTTCCTTTTTGAGACAGGTCTTGTATATCCCAGACTGGTCTTGAACTAGATACGTAGCCTGCCTTCACCTCCTGCTTTTTGGGATTAAAGGTGTGCACTAACACAAACTGTTTATGTGGTGCTGGGGATGGAATCCAGGACCTTGCACTCGGAGAGGTTTGTCCAAGGTCCCTAGATTTGTAAGTATCTTGATTTCAGGCTCCTGAGACTTACTTTATTACTATCCGTGTCCACCTCAGCGACTCCCGAGACAGGCCTCTTAAAACCCATACGAAGAACAATGCAGAGCTTCTTGGGCTATATATAGGCCAAAGCCTAATTTAGAGATCTTAATTGGCTTTATCTGTGGTTCTGGAGCCAGTCCGTGCTTCATTCAACCAAATAAAATATGTGCGTCAATGAGCCAAGCAGCAGGGTTTAGTCTTTGTGGATATAAAAGCACTGAAGGAAACCAGAAGAGAAGGAGGGAGAAGAGGAGGAGGGGGAGGGAGGACAGAGAGCTGAAGGGGGGGCAGCAGTAGCAGCAGAGTAGGTGAGTCATTTCTAAGCTACTTTCCTGGTAAGGGGAGCACAGAGAGACTAACGGAGCACCTCCCCCCCCCCCCCCCACACTCACCCAGGGAAGTCCAGATAACAAAGAGGAACTTCTGTTTGATTCTGATTTTCCTCTTCCTCTGATCGTAGGATCTACCCGGGGCTTTATCCCAAACAGTGGCCCCCTGTGGTGTTTCATTGTTACCTCTAACATTACTCTCCTGGCCTCACTTTCCCCACTCTCTCACAGAGCTTTCTGGGACCCCTGACCAAGCCAACTCCAGGTCCTCAAACCTTTGCAGCAGTGTCTACTGTGTGCCGTGGGGAACTAAAGCCGAGGCAGTGACATCTGGAAGCCGGTCTCTGATAGGAAAATGTAAACTGTGCTCGCTGAGACCGCACTCCTCTGTAAATCCAGCTACTGGAGACAGCAAAAGTTAGCAGCTTCCATTGGCTGACAGCTTTCTTGATAGAGAGTGTAACCCCAGCACTTCCCCAGCACCCCATTAACTGCAGTCTTAGGGGGAGCGTCCGGCTCTCTTATCTTCTGGTTGAGAAAAAAAAAAGTCACGCTACTTGCATGTGACAAGAGTTGATATTTGCCATTAGCCATTTGGCTTCTGAACCTGAGTTCTTGACCACGCCCTGAACTTTACAAACTGTGGCCTACTGAACAAGCAAAGGGCTGGGGAGGCCTCCACAGTTCTTCATGTGTTTTGAAAGGCCTCTCGAAGATGGCTGAGGTGGTAAGACAGAGGTAGAGTTGAGAATTAGAAGTCTAAATTCAAACTACCTTGGAACCCAAGGACCTTGAATAAACCATTTCTCTGCTCTTAGCTTAAACTTTCTTTTCTTTTCTCTTTCTCTCCTTTCCCCTTGTTTTTTGTTTGTTTTGCTTTTGCCTTTTGGAGACAGGGTTTCTCTGTGTAGCTTTGGAGTCTGTCCTGGAACTTGCTCTGTAGACCAGGCTGGCCTTGAACTCACAAAGATCTGCCTGCTTCTGCCTCCCCAGTGCTGGAATTAATTGCCTGCGCCCCCACTGCCCAGCATTAAACTTCGTTTCTAATTCGAGGTGGAGGAGAGGCGATGAGAAACAATGTTGAGTTACCGGGTGTTTGGAGGGTGAGGTTCAGATGAAATGAAGCCCTAGGCAAACTAAATGCGGTGGATTTGGATGCCATAGGCAATACACCACAACTTCCCACCACCCTTGTCAGGGAGGGCATTCCTTAGTAACTTCCAGGGCACAGACTACTTTGCTTGAAAGAGTTGGAGCATGCGGGTATAAAACGTGAGTGAACGGCTCGTTAATTTGAGTGGAACCAGTTTGTTCAGGTTTTTAGGTTTTATGGCAATGGATTTTAGGAGTCTGACAGCTCCAGTTTACGTCTGGGCTGTGTGTGTGCGAACCTTGGGCAGGTCACTTATTGCCCAAGGTTGACTCGAGTTTCTTCTCTGTGAAATGGGGATAATAAAGCCAGACTAGGCAAAGAGTCCAGAGGTGTCCCCAGTGTGCTGACCGAAGCCCGCTGCTTTCGTGGTCAAAGTAAGGGATCTTTGTTATCTCTGTTGATTTTAGAACAGAAAAAAAAAAAAAAAAAAAAAACCTCAAAATGTCAGCCCCACTCAAAGATGTAGAAAGAGAAAATGGAATCCGCGGTCTTTACTCTCTCTGCCTGCGCCACTCCGTCCCTGCGTTCCTGTAGACATTCAAATCCCACACTCCTTACCAAAGAAAAAGCTAAAGATGGTGGAAGCCGTCAAGGACCATCAGCACAGCATCAGAATATATCTACAGCAGTGGATGCATACAGAGACTGCGTTTATAAACGAACGCGGATACTTCTGAATCTCAAGATCAAACAAAAACGGTGTGTGGTAGGGCTCTGGGATGTGGGGTAATGTCCTGAACTGGAGAAGAGACAGGGCCACTCTGCTCAACAGCCAGGCGTGGACTGTGAAAGCAGACACTTCAGGGGTAGTCGTGCAAGACAACTGGCAGGAAGAAGTAGGAGGGGTGGAGGGGCCCTGAGCAAAGGCCTCTAACACAGTAGGAGCGGGCTGATAGGCTGATTCCCCACCCGTCCTGCCCAGGGGCTCATGGGAAGGAACTTGCTGGGTCCCCAGACTCCTGAGATCCCGCTTAGGAGGGTCTTAAGTGCCTCTTGGTATCTGAGCACTTGTTAGCTTGTCACCACAGAAAGGCCTGACATTTTTCTGACGCCTGAAAGCGAAAGAAGAAAGGCTTCTGACTCTCGGGGGCCACATCCTGAACGACAGGGGTCAGTGTGTGCAACCGATCCGTGTGGGTGCAGGCTTCTAATTATTTCCTGGATAACCTGTTATCTATTATCCATCAGGCTCCTTGCCAGAATATGCTAACGTCTCCAGAGTTCCTGCCCTGGAGTCTGAGGAACCGTTTGTTTTTGTTTTTTAAAGGGGACGCAGGAGTTGAGCAACAGCGGTGTGCGCCCACAGCAGAAAGGCTGGCCTCCTTTAGGTCTCCTCCTGGGCTAGTAGGGAAGCAAAGGCTGCTAGGCCCCAACCCCGGGCCACAAATAAATCATGACTTCCTCAGGACTCCTTCCCTCAGGCTCCTCAGGGAGTCTTGGCTATAGCAGAAAGGTCTGGAAAATTTTCTGAGAAAGATGTGTTTTCTTGGGCTGCAGTCATTTGCTTGACAAACAAGGGAGCTCTTCAAATAACCTTCTGCTGGAAGCTAGGGAAAGGAGGATGCCAGAATTCAATGGTCGGCACTGTGGATCCAGGGCCGACCCTGGCAACCACCCAGGTGAGCCCCGTATCACCAACTATCTGCCACACCCTGGCCTGTATTTGTACTAAGGCACAATGAAATGTCACCCTGTGGGAGGGGACCATAAATAAGGGACATTGTTCTGTTTTCTAAAGATAGCTCATGTTCATTTATTTAAAAATTTAGAAAGTCCAGAAAAAAAAGGACTCTGTGGTTGTATTGTCATCGTTAACATTTTGGTGTATCATGTACGCCCTCCCGCCATGTTAATTTATACCAACCCGTGAAATCCAGGGCTTTTTAGTTAAAAATACAATGCTTCCATTCTGTGGAGGCATGGGGAGGGTAATGTGTCATTTAGTGCTGGAGTTTGAGGTCAGAGCCCTGGAACCTTCAGAAGGCCCATGTTGCCAGGCTAAGGGTGAGTGGGGCTCACCGTCCAACAGGGCCTAGGATGGTTGAAATCCATGGTTTCAAGCATAGCAGGAGGGTTGAAAGAGTTTATTCCAGTTATCAAAAGCCAGCAGACACGGGGCCAGCCCTCCGTGGAAGCATCTGGAAAACCAGAGCAAGGTGGGACACGGGATTCAAAGGTTCAGAAACTGGCTGGAAAAGGACAGATGAGGTAATCAGTTACTAGCTGGTCCCAGATTTCTGCCTTGAAGCAAATTCCAGACCAGAGCTCAGGCACGGAAAAACAAGCAGAACTCAGCAGAGAAGGCTGAGGTGGTTAGAATTTGCCTGGCAGCACACAACACAGGCAGGAACTGCATAGAGACATCTCTGAGGTTTGACAGGAACGTTCTCCTGAACACCCAGTTATCTGTGTGAAGGATCATGGAAAGTCTCCAGGACCTGCATCTAAAACAGTTCTAGGGGGGCACTTACGTGGTTATACTTTTAAAAATCACGTTCTGATCTTTTAAAGATTTATTTTATGTATATGGATGTTTTGCCTGCATGTATGCATGTACACCATTTGCATGTCTGATGCCTGCAAAGGTCAGAAGACGGTATCAGGTCTCCTGGAACTGGAGTTACAGATGGTTATGAGTCACTATGTGGATGCTGGGGTCAAACCAGTATCCTCTGCAAGAGCACTGAGCGGCTCTTAACCTCTGAGTCACTCCGCCAGCCCTAAATAAGTTCCTATGAGCAGAAGGAATAGAAGTAGTTGTTAAACAAGGCACTGAGTTAAGTGGGCAATGGAGACGGTTTGAAAGGGACTCTGAGTGTCGTGTCTTAAACCTGTTGCTTACAGGAGTCTTTCGTACTTGTGCAGACTCCTGGAGGGGCCCTTAGAATGTCTGCGCAGGTAAAAAGTGATTAGCATGTATCGTCAGAAAGAAAGGAAAGTGAGAAATTTCCACAGTGTTTATTTTTAAAATTCATTTAAGAACAGCAACGAGCCCATCGCAGGTCAATGCAGTTACAGTCTTGGTTTTAGACTGTGTCACTATGCAGCCCAGGCTTTCCTCAAACTTGAGACCCTCCAGCCTCAGCCTCCTAAGCACAGGAGTTACACAGTGTATGCCCCCATGCCCAGCACTAAGAACACAGTTTAAATTGGTGAGGAATAATAATATACAAATTTTAATGAGAATAGTGACATTGATAGTTTCGGAAACATCTTTAATATCTGGCTTAATAGAGCAGCTGGATAAGCCTATCTCTTTTTGTGTCCACTGCACTGGGACATGTCATTTTGCTAAGTATATGAAGAAAAACTAGTGTTGATCCCATTGGATGGCAATAAGACCACTACTACAACTTCTGAACCAAATTTGAAGCAAACTTTATTAAATACTGTCCAGGATGATGGACACTGGCCAGGTTCATTCTCAGGATTCCCAGAGAATGGCCAGAATTAGTCAGGTGCTTATGAAGGCAAATCCACAAGGCCTCGTACTTCCTGGCCTTTGTCCAGTCGGGGCAGGCATACATCCTGACATACATACCTCCCACCGTGTGTGATCAAGTACATTCTGTGCAGTTGTGACAGCCATCTTTGTTTATAGGAATGAAAACACACGGCTTATTATATTGTTATCTGTCCTTAGCCAAGTAGGGTTTACAGGTTCGAGGCATTTTGTTTACAGTGATTTAAACTTGAAACGTCAGTCCTCACACTAGTCTCACCCAGATCTATAGTAGGAAAGGGATAAACAGGGGCTGGGGAGACAGTTCCCTGTGTAAGAATGTTTGTCATGCAAGCATGAAGACCTGAGTTCTAGTCCCAGTACCCACATAGAAGAGCAGATGTGCCTGTAATCCCAGGAGTTCAGGGTGGAGACAGGCGGCTACTGGGGAGCTGCCAGCATAAATACAGAGTTTCAGGTTCAGTGAGGACTCCACTTAAGGGGATTAAAATCGAGAACAATAAAGGTGCTGTCTTCTGGTCTTTGCACACAGAGATGTACACACATGTATACACCACACACACATACACTAAAAAGGAAAATGGAAAAAAAACATTTTAATAATCTTTCCTAGTATTTATGCGTTAACCTTTTGATACCACATGAAAACAGAACATGCGGTAAGTTTATTCTTAAGACTAATCTTTATGTGGAATCTGAAATCATGTCTAAAAAAGATTTTAAAATATCTCTGACATCAAAGGCTCTCAACCTCTCTTTCACTTTTGGATAATCTTTACTTCCGTGTTATTTTGTAATCTCATGCATGAGTCATTAGAAGATATCATTGACTGCATAATGCCTTATCCTGAATTTTGACACATTTATTATGCATTATTAAAATCACATTTGTTAAACTGTGTGAAGGTGTATTGCTGTGATTGTGTAATAAAAGATGAAGGGCCAATAGTTAGGATAATAGCTAGGCAGGAAGTGTAGGTGGGACTTCCGGGCAGAGAGAGGCAGTAGGAGGAAGAATCTAGGCAAGTGAGAGACACCATAATTCTTGTCTGTGTTTAGCCACGTGGCTTGGTACCTTTTATCAGTAAGATAGTCTCATTTCACTTCCCCTGCATCTGGGTGGTGGTTGCGTCTCTGCCTTTCCTCTTCCCAGAATTCTCTTAGTCTGGTCACTCTACCTATACTTTATGCTTAGCTACTGGCCCATCAGCGTTTTATTAAGCTAATATGAGTGACAAATCTTTGCAGTGTACAAGAGCATTCTCCCACAGCAAACGCGGGTGCTCTCTGTCTGTCTGTCCCTCTCTGTCTGTCTCCCTCTCTGCTTCCATGATATGAGCTGCCGTGTCCTGCTGCACCTTCCTTGCTAAGGTGAACTGACACCTTGGAAACCTTGAGCTCAGATAAGCAGTTCCTCCCTTTAAGTCCTTTGTGTGGAGCATTTTGTCACAGCGAGGAAAGGTGTGCCTGACTGCTGCTGTCCCGAGGCCTGAACTCTGCTGACCTGAGGCCTGGATTCTGCTGACCTGAGTCAGCCTGGACTCTGCTGTCCTGAGGCCTGGACTCTGCTGTCCTGAGGCCTGGATTCTGCTGACCTGAGTCAGCCTGGACTCTGCTGTCCCGAGACCTGGACTCTGCTGTCCTGAGGCCTGGACTCTGCTGTCCTGAGGTCTCGTGGCAGCAGCATAGGAAAGAGCTACCACTCCAACCGCTGAGGGAATAAGAGGAGGAGGTTCAATGACTACAATGGAACAACCTGAGGAAGGGGCCTGTGGAGCTGGCAACCCTGAGATGCAGCTCTGGGGAGGGGTGCCAGCTGGCTGGAGCTGTAGCACTTGCAGTGGTGTGACAGGACTGGGGACTGTAAGGTGTGTTCCACCGTGGCTGAGGGAAAGAACCATGACTGCCAGCCTGAAGAAGCATAGTTGGGGTGAGACTCAACCAGATGTGCAAATGGGAAGGAAGACCCTACCTCCCTCCCTCCTCCAGCCTTGCAGCTTTCCTGCCCTGTGTCATCTTTGCAGAGCCCAACAGAGACAGCAGGAAGGCAGGAGCATGGTCTTGTGGGACCTGTGCTTAAGCACCCCAAGAGACAGTGTGAAGGGGTGGCATGGAACCAAGGGTCAGAGACAGTGTGGAGGTGGCATTGGAACTAAGGGTCAGAGACAGTGTGGGGGTGACAATGAAACCAAGTGTCAGAGACGGTGTGGAGGGTGGCATTGGGACCAAGTGTCAGAGACGGTGTGGAGGGTGGCATTGGGACCAAGTGTCAGAGACGGTGTGGAGGGTGGCATTGGGACCAAGTGTCAGAGATGGTGTGGAGGGTGGCATTGGGACCAAGGGTCAGAGATGGTGTGGAGGGTGGCATTGGGACCAAGGGTCAGAGACAGTGTGAAGGGTGACATTGGAACCAAGTGTCAGAGATGGTGTGGAGGGTGGCATTGGGACCAAGTGTCAGAGACAGTGTGAAGGGTGACATTGGAACCAAGTGTCAGAGATGGTGTGGAGGGTGGCATTGGGACCAAGTGTCAGAGACAGTGTGAAGGGTGACATTGGAACCAAGTGTCAGAGATGGTGTGGAGGGTGGCATTGGGACCAAGTGTCAGAGATGGTGTGGAGGGTGGCATTGGGACCAAGTGTCAGAGATGGTGTGGAGGGTGGCATTGGGACCAAGTGTCAGAGGTGGTGTGGAGGGTGGCATTGGGACCAAGGGTCAGAAACAGTGTGAAGGGTGACATTGGAACCAAGTGTCAGAGACGGTGTGGAGGGTGGCATTGGGACCAAGTGTCAGAGACGGTGTGGAGGGTGGCATTGGGACCAAGTGTCAGAAATGGTGTGGAGGGTGGCATTGGGACCAAGGGTCAGAGACAGTGTGGAGGGTGGCATTGGGACCAAGTGTCAGAGATGGTGTGGAGGGTGGCATTGGGACCAAGTGTCAGAGATGGTGTGGAGGGTGGTACTGGAACCAAGGGTCAGTCACTGGTATCATGATTCATGGGCTCTTATTTGCCTTAACATAGAGTCCCTGACCTCTGAATGGGGCGCATTAGCATGCTTTCAGAGAGTCAAAGCCATACAAAAAGGTGTCTCTTGAAAATTTCCCTCATCCCAGAACCCTTCCAGCCTGTCCTCCCACCCCTCACAGGTAACACATTCTGTTATTTTCTCATTTATCTTTCTAATGAGTATTTTCTAGACAGAGACAGATACTATGTTATTCTCTTTTATCTTTAATACGAGAATAGGTTGGGTCAGTCAGCTTTCTTGAACTGTAGCAAATACCTCAGATAAATAAACAAATGTATAAAGAGACAAGGGTTGTTTTGGCTCACAGTCTTGGCAGGGTCAGTCAGTGGCTGCTTGGCCCTGTTGCTTTTGATCTGAGGTGAGCAGCACATTAGGGTGGGGTTATTGCTCAAAGCCGTGTTCAGCTCAAACCAGCCAGCAAGCTAAAAGAGACAGAGACCAGCACCCCACAAGGCATGAGCACCTGTCCCCAGGTCCAAAATCAGGCAAGACTTCTAGGAAGCCACACTGCTGGGAAGTTCTGCTATTCAGACAGTGCCCTGCTGAGATGTTCCAGATCCAAACAAAAGCTCATGTCTACACATTATGTAAAATTACCTTAATTTTGAATTTAAAATTTCATTTGCATTAATTAATTAATTTTGTGTGTGTGCATATGCACTTGGGAAATGCTTGTGCCATGGGGTATGTGGGAAGGTCAGAGGACGTTTGCTGGCGGCAGCTCTACCACGTGGAGCCCAGAGATTTGTGATAGGGGCAAGACAGTGCAAAGGTTCTTCCAACTTGTCTTCTTGCTGAAGAAGATTTAGCAATTTCAGGTTTAACTAGAATCTGGTCTCCTTGATGGAGAATCCCAGGGAAAACTATCCAACTCTATTTAGGAACCAAAGGTCAGGTGCCCTAGCTAACATATCAGCCTTTGTTAAAACTGCCCCAGCAACCGATTATCCTAGCTTCTGTTAAAATTGCTCACTTCAGCCGGGCAGTGGTGGCGCACGCCTTTAATCCCAGCACTCGGGAGGCAGAGGCAGGCGGATCTCTGTGAGTTCGAGGCCAGCCTGGTCTACAAGAGCTAGTTCCAGGACAGGCTCTAAAAAAAGCTGCAGAGAAACCCTGTCTCAAAAAACCAAAAAAAAAAAAAAAAAAAAAAAAAAAATTGCTCACTTCAATCTCTTGACTCTGCAAAGCCCCCTTGCAGCTGCTAAGCAAAATGCCTAGACAAGGTCTCTACCCTTAAAACCTCACGTTCTGGACACTCAGGACCACACCTAGGTCACCCAACACTTGGGTGTAGTCCCAGCTGGCTGGAATAAAGACTTCCAGTTGGCTGTGCACGGTGTCTGAGCGTCATCTCTACTGAGCTCCCTGTAAGGGATCGAACTCAGGTCTTCCTCAGCTTTGGCAGCAAGCACCATCAATGCCCAGCCACCTTACTAGTACCTTGTCTTGAATCTTTCAATAGATTCTGAAAATCAATTAATAGAAATTTTTTTCGGTCTTTTAAAAGCATTATTTCAGTCAGATTCCGTCAGTTTACCCAGCCAATCCAATCATCTTTCTCTCTCTTTTCCTCCCTCCCTCCCTCCCTCCTCCTCCCTTCTTCCTCCTTTCCTCCTCCTCCTCCTCCTCCTCCTCCTCCTCCTCCTCCTCCTCCTCCTCCTCCTCCTCCTCCTCCTCCTCCTCCTCCTCCTCCTCCTCCTCCTCCTCCTCCTCCAGAGGAGACTTGCATAGTTTCGGCTAGTGTTGATCTCACTATGTAGCCAACCCAGCCTCTAATTTGCAGTCCTCTTGCCTCTTGAGTGCTGGAATTACAGGCATGTACCATCACGACCATCTGCATTTTTTTTTCAACTCCACAAACAGTGCTGGAAGAGCAGCCTGGCACATGAGAATTTTTAAACTGTTGAAGTTGTGTCCTCGTGGTAATTTTCTAGGCCTCTGGGCTGCCGTGGCTCTCTGAGGCTTTGCCAGACACTGCCAAATTCCTCTCCATCAGCTTTGTACCACCTTTCCTTACACCTGTAATAGATGAGGGCTGGTTCTCTAATCCCACCAGCGTGTTGTGCTGTCAAGACTTTGAATTTGGAAAGGCAGGCAGATCTCTGTGAGTTTGAGGCCAGCCTGGTTTACAGAGTGAGTTCCAGGACAGGATCCAAATATACAGAGAAACCCTGTCTCGAAAAACAAAAACAAAAAAACCAAAACACAAACAAACAAACAAACAAAAACCCCAAACCCAAACCAAAACAAACAAACAAACAAAATTGAACTGTTGCCCATCTCATAAATAGAGTAAATCCCATGTCAGAATGCCTTTGTAAGACAGAAGCAATGCCGAGGAGCCCCCGGGATGGTTTTCATTTACATTCTGCTTACGATGAGTGAGCTGAGCAGAGATTCATATTTGTCAGTTTTACATTTGTTGTTGTTAATTTTCCATTTCCATATCTTTGCCTGTTTTTAGGGTACATTTTTGACACGTACCCTAAATTTTTTAAATTACTTATAAACTGTGTGTGGTAGTATGAAAGTTTAGTCTGAGCACTCAAGAGTCTGAAGCAGCAGGGGTTTGTTTTTTGGTTTTTGGTTTTTGTTCTTTTTTTTTTTTTTTTTTTTTAAGGGTATGGGAAGGTACTGAGGAGATGGCTCAGCTTTCAAGATCTAGTAAGGCCTTACCAGAGTTCTGCTCCCAGCACCCATGTGGGGCAGCTCGTAACCTCCTGTAACCCAAGCTCTAGGGGAGCCACACACATATCTTTATACATACTCTCTCTCTCTCTCTCTCTCTCTCTCTCTCTCTCTCTCTCTCTCTCTCCTCTCTCTCCTCTCTCTCTCGCACACTCTCTTTCTCCCTCCTCCCTCATTCACTTAAAAATAAAATAAATCTTTAAAAAAAGAAAAGTTTTTTTTTTTTTTTTTTTTTTAAAGTTTTTTGAAACAAGGTTTCTCTGTGTAGCCCTGGCTGTCCTGTGACTCCCTCTGTAGACCAGGCTGACCTTGAACTCAGAGATAAGCTGAGTGCTGGGATTAAAGGACTGTGCTACCACCACTTGGCAAGAAAAAGCTTTTATATATTAGGAATTTTAGTGTTTTTTTATTTTGTTCGTTCTTTCCCCCCTCCTCTCTTTTTTTGGTCATATTTTGTGTGCATACAAGTCTACAAGTCCTGCTTGCACTTGTGGAGACCATTCAAGGACATTGGGTGACTTCCTCCACCGCTCTTAGCTTATCACCTTGAGGCAGGAGGAAGCCTGTGGCTCGCACAGCCTGCCTGTGGGCTCCTGGAGTCGGCCCCCTCTGTCCCTCGGTGCTAGGGCTCCAGGCAGGCACAGTCACACCAGGCGTTTTGCAGGGCGCTAGAATCTGAGAGCATGCTCCCACACTTACAGAGTGAAACCGCTTATCTATGGAGCATTCTGCCAAGCCCCAATTTTGGTCTTTTTATTTTTTCTATAGTATAGGTTATAAATATTTCATCTGACCCTGACATGTCTTTTGACCTTGTTCATGGAGGTTTTGCTCTGCAAAAGCTTAAGCAATTTTAAAACAATTAAATGTATCAATGTTTTATGTTAATGAACCGTCATTTTGAGGCCTCGCTAGAACATTTCTCTCATACCCTGTTAATACAGGAATTTAGCTGTATTTTCCTTTAATACCCCCCCACCCCAGTTCTCTGATCCGTTTGAACTTGTGGTATCATTCCCAATGGGTGTTTTTGTTATCTGTTGCTGTAGGACAAAAGCCCCGAATTTTAGTGGTTTAAAAGCACATCCATTTCATCATGTCATGTGGTCAGTGTTGCGCTCAGCCGGCTGGACCTGCTGGTCTCGCTCTGATGCTCCGATATGTTGCAGCATTTGATGTTGGCCTGGTGCTATCAGGGACTTGATGTGGATTTTGGGAGAGCAGGGACTTCCTCCTTCCCCATCTGAGTCCATGGCCTCTGCTCTGTGTGGCCTCTCTGGGTATCTTTCTAGTGGGGCAGCTGAACTGCTCTCTCCCTCCCTTCCTCCCTCCCTCCCTCCCTCCCTCCCTCCCTCCCTCCCTCCCTCCTTCCCTCCCTCCCTCCTTCCCTCCCTCCCCCTTCCTTCCTTCATTATCTTTCTGTTTTATTTCTATGTTTCATTGCAATAAATTTAACATACATAAAATCCACCCATTTAAAGTGTCCAGTTCAACTGGAGGATTGTGTTCGCCTTTAATCCCAGCAAGCATGAGGCAGAGGCAGGTAGATCTCTGTGACTCTACATAGTGAGTTGTGGTCCAGCCAGGGCTTCATAGTGAAACCTAGTCTCAACCAACCAACCAACCAACCAACCAACCAACCAACCAACCAATCAATCAATAGTATACATGTCAATGCCCTTAGAATACTCATAAAATACAACTATCCTCACCATCTAATCTTAGAACATTTTAACATCTCCTTGTATTTATTGGCACTTATTCCCCCTCTCTACTGGCTCCCTCAGGCCTGCCCAAGCCTTGTGCCATCACAACCTACTTCCTGGTGCTCTAGTCTGTATATGATGGGCATTCCATAAAAATGGAGTCATACAACATGTAGACTTCTATGACTGATTTGTTTTGCTTCTTTCATAACAACATTGAAATTTTTCCAAGTTGTGACGTGCATTGGCTTCATTCTTTTTACATATGCATAACAATGCGTTGTGTGGCCAGTCTGTATCTGTTGGGGACTTATTTCTCTCGTTTCTGTCTTGGAGCCATTATTAATAATGTTTCTTTGAATCTTTTTTGTGTGAGCTTTTGTGTGAGCATACAATTGTGTCCCTTGGTATCCAGGAGTGGAGAAGTTGGTTCCACTTGACATAATCGGTTTGTAAAGAGTAAAGGTTTATTTTGCCTCAAAGCTTGTAAATTCCAGTCTGTGCTTGGCTGGCTACACATTTTGGGCCCGTGTGAGACAGCGGTCATGGTAGAAGCTGTAGGAGAGTGAAGCTGCTCATATCAGCACCATGAACCAAAAGAGAGGAAGCCACCAAAGGTCGTGTCATCCTCTCCAAGGGCATGCTTTACCAGCAATGACTTCCCACAGGCCCCCCAAAGGTGCAACCACCTCCCAGCTGGGCTACCCAGTAATCAAGCATTTAACATGTGGGGCCTTTGGCGAGGACAGTTATTCAAACGATAACAGCCCCCACAGCTGCTCAACTTCCTTACACAAATTGTGTTTACATATACCTTCCGGTATACTCTAAAACACCTCTGGATTAATTATTTATTTAGACTTTTTTAGTGTTAAATACACTTTGATATTATACATAAACCACAGTAAGAACCTGTCCGTGGTAGAAGGGAGCATCCTCGTCATAAGGAATTCTAATTAAATGGGCACTGTCAAGAACAGACAGTTGCTTCCTGACATTTAACCGTTGCCTCCAACAGGCCAGCGAACACAAACTGAAGCACAGGTGAACCTCCTTGTTTCTGAGGCAGCGATAGAATTTTCCCAGTGTTGAAACATATTCATATGCCCAGTTAAATAAATCTGTGTACGAACCATTCACTATGTTTTTTTGTGGAAAGTTGAACATTGCTAATTAAGCTTTATCTTATCTTGAGAAAGGGAGAGCAGTGACAATGTTTATGCAACTGGGACTGTTATTTTAACAAAGATCACATCCACTTTCCCACAAGTCAGTTTTACTTAAATCAGGACTGTCCAACAGAAACATCGTTAGCCATTCTTGCTTGGTATTCCGGTGTATGAATTAAATTATGGTACATATTAAAAGCCATGAGATGTTTGTTTTGTAATAAATAAGGCAGTGGCATTTCTCCCTAGCAACTGTACTCACTAGGAAGACTCTTGGGTCTGCCATTTCTCCATTCTTCTTAATTCCAGTGAAAATTATTTTTTGTCTTCCTGGGATGTTCTTCCTGGGGTTTTTCAAATACTCCATCAGGTATGCTCTCCCCTGGTGATGCCTTTGCTCATGTTGGCTTCTGTGTAAGAGAACCCAGCGGCCTGACCTGTCTTCTGCCCAAACAGACTATGGACGTCATCCAGTCCTATGCTTGCCCCTCTTTTCCACACTGGGCACTGGGCACACTTCTGAACAAAAGTGATCTTGCCTTTCTCAACATCACCCAATTTTTAATTTACTTCTGACTGGTCAAAATATCACAAATGTTGCCACCTGAAGATGGCCATGCCGCTTTTAGGTTTTTAAAGACAGGGTGTCCCCTATGCAGTCCTGGCTGGCCAGGTCCTTGAAGTGGTCTTCCTGCCTCTGCCAAGTGCTGGAATCTACAAGAGCGTATACCACCGTGTCTGGCGTCTTAGAGTTAACATCGCTGTGACAAAACTCCATGACCAAAAAGCAAGTTGGGGAGGGAAAGGTTTTTTGGCTTATACTTCCATATTGCTACTCTTACGTGATTTCAGCCACGTAAGGCCGATACTTCCTGGTTCTAGGGGCCATGCATGTGCAGATAAGCCCTCAGCAGAAGTGACTAATGGACCCCCAGGGATGTTAAAAGGCCCTGAGTGACCTATGTGCAGTATGGATTACATCATCCACGTATGACTCAGCTAAGCCCTTGTGAGAATGCGTGAACCCTGTCATCTGCATATGATGTATCCATGTCAACCCCCTGTGCGCATGCGCTAGGCGGCTTTTAAAAGCTGGACATGCCATCTTCCTCCCTCTCTCTGCACACTGACTTCCCCAGGCCTGTACAGTCCCCTCTAATAAACTCCTAAGTGGGTTTGTTGTGTGTTCTGTGTTTCCTTCTCACTTACGCCAGGTAATTTCATATTCATTATTGAGGGAAGTCATGACAGGAACTCAAATGGGGCAGGAACCTGGAGACAGGAGCTGATGCAGAGGCCATGAAGTGGTGCTGCTTACTGGCTTGCTCCCATAGCTTGCTCAGCTTGCTTTCTTATAGAACCCAGGACCACCAGCCCAAGGATTGCACTACCCACAGTGGACTGGGCCCTTTCCCTTTGATCACTAATAGAGAAAACATCCCAGAGCTAGCAGAGGTGGGGGTGAGGGATTTCTAAAGTTCAGGACCCCTGACTGGCTGACATTTTTCTAGGAATATTCTGGTGAAAAGCGATGGGTGTGTGCTGATAGGTGATCCTATCTACAATGGTTGGAATATTTAGGAATTTCCTCTGGATGGTAGTTTAGGAGGTCCTTCTGTCTGTGTGTTGCTTTTATTGGTTAATGAATAAAGAACTGCTTTGAGCCTATGGCAGGGAAGAACAGAACTAGGCAGGGAAAGCTAGACTGAATGCTGGGAGAAAGAAGAGCAGAGTCAGAGAGACACCATGGAGCTGCTGCCAGAGTCAGACATGCTGAAACTTTGCTGGTAAGCCACTGCCATGTGGTGATACACAAATTTATAGAAATGGGTCAAATTAATATGTAAGAGTGAGCCAATAAGAAGTTAGAGCTAATGGGCCAAGCAGTGATTTAATTAATACAGTTTCTGTGTGATTATTTAAGGTCTAAGCTAACTGGGAACCAACAAGCAGCCTCCCACTACAGGATAGCCTGTTCCTGGGTGGTGCCTGGGTAGTCTCAGCTTGTGGTCTTCATCAGAACCAGTTATTGACTCAGGGTAAACTACTGAGACTCTATTGAGCTTGTCATGACTGTGTCCTACAAATCTTACAGAAGCATTTTCTCAGTTGAGGTTCCCTCCTTTCAGATAACTTTAGTTTGTACGCTAGGTTGACATAAGACTAGCCAACACACTTGGTTACCTCTAAATTATTTAGAATAAATAGTATAATATAAATGCCAAATAAATCATCATTGTATTGAATTGATCCCAGGGTGATGAAATTAAAACAAGTCTCTCTCTCTCTCCCTCCCTCCCTCCCTCTCTCCCTATCTCTCTCTCTCTCTCTCTCTCTCTCTCTCTCTCTCTCTCTCTCTCTCTCTCTCTCTTTATTTTGAGACAGGCTAGCTTCAAACTTACTATGTAGCTGAATGGCTGGCCTTGAACTTCTGATCTTTCTGCCTCCACTTCTCAAGTGACAGCAGACAGGAAGAATATGTATGGCTATTAATGCAGTCTCTCATGTAAGTGATTACATGAGTTAATATCATTTGTCCGATATGTAAAATGTCCCTACTGTGTAGTGTGTAGAGGGGATAAAGACTGTGATAAGTATCTTAAGGCCTGCTAAAGTGTAATGTGATTGGGATGTTGATGAAATCATAAATAATTCTACAATTAAATTAATAGTAAGTGAAAGGGCTAAATTCATTAGGCTAGCTGAGACCCATCAAGCTGTTAATTAGGGTAAAGTAGATTGAGGTCCTGTTGTAAGCTACCATGACCAGCCATGAGTTTTATTTTAAAAATAGCATCTATCTGTAGTTAGCTGTGGAACCCATGAATAAAAAGAGTTGACTGTATTTTATATCTTTTTCTCTGAAGCGCGCGCACACACACACACACACACACACACACACACACATGGAACTGCCAAATAGTTTTCCAAAGTGGTTGCACCATTTAAAAAATTGTTTTCAAAGGCTTTATTATTTAAAGTGAAACCATGTTATTTTCTCCTTAGATTCACTGAATAATATTGAAGAAGTTCCCATTCCCCCTTTTCTTTCCTTCTTTCTGAGAACTGGCTCTGATATCTGCCCCCCTGCCCCCAACACCCCCATCATCCCTCCCCAACCCTACCCACATACCTGCAGGGACACCATCCACAGTGGCCTAGGTCCTCCCACATCAGTCGACCAAGAAAATAAACCCCAGGCTTGCCCACAGGCCTAGCTGGTGGAAGCGTTTTCTCAAGCGAGGTTCCCCTTTCCAAACTGAAGCTAGCTTGTGTCAAGTTGACATAGAACTATCTAGCACACCTAGGGGCTTTCCTTAATGAGTTATTTCTCAACAATAAGTCTCTGAGTTTCAGGCTTTTGTTTTTGCAATCTGTAAACTACGGATAATAACAGGATGTGCCTCAAAGGGACGTGAAGATGTAGAGATAATGACCGCAAAGTGCTTTTCACAACGTTCATGATACATAGAGCAAATCCTCAATAAGTGTTGACCGTGTTTTTACTATTTATAGCGCACCTTTCCCCTAAAGTCTAATGTACGTCCCGGCCACAAAATCTGAACCAACTAAATATCTGTGCGGAGAAAGTTTTTGTGGGAAGCAATGCATTTAACAGTTAAGGGCCCAGACACTGGAATTAGGCACACATGAATTAAAACACTGGGTGTGCCACTTACTAACTCTGTGTCGTCCATATGCTTTAATTAACTTCTTGGAGCTTTGTTTTCGTTATCTAGAAAACGGGTTTATAAACATCAACCTCCATCAGCTAATGCATGAGTTCATCGAGATAATTTATACACACAGCACTTAATGTGTGATTCTGTGGGTTGTATCTGAGATATATGCATGGAATGTGGACTATAGTATTCTAATACATCGTGAGCTAGACCTCAAAGGAAAAAGGAATATGCTCCACGAGTTGGCAATAATTGGACTATCTGGTGCTATAACACCGCACGTGATAGAGTAATTGATAAAGAGTGGCACTGGGGGCAGGGTGGCATGCAGTGGCCTGGAGCTCTCAGAGGTCCTGCCCTCGGTCATGCTGCTTACCGCGTGATCGCCCTGACTCCGAGCAACAAGATATCTGCGATGAAGAATGGTTCATTTCCTGGGTTAAATGTTCTCCAAAGACTTCTGTGGCCCATGCTGCTACCAGAAACCATGTTGGGGTCCATGACCCATGTTGCCGCCAGAGACCAACCATGGTGATATCCGCTGTCTGTGCTGCTACCAGCCGCTATGGGCAAGGAAGCTCCTGCAGTGGTATTGATGGCTACAGACTCACAGTTGAGAATGAGAGACATTGAAGACTTCTGTGCCAGCCTCTCTCCCCCAAAAAGAAACAGTCCAGACATGAAGCCGCTGAAGAGAGTCAATGGTGCTCCACCATTCCCTGCTTATACTGATGTCTTTTGTCATGATTGTGTCCAAATAACCGACACAACAATTTAAAAATGAGAAATTATTCATTACTTGTGGCTTTTCTAGGCCGACATTTCGTGTGCCTGGCATCTCTACTATCCCAAGGTTTCCACTATGCCATAGAATTCACTCCCATAGCTTCAACCTTCAGTCTCTTGGGGGGCCTTACAAGGAATCTGACCTCTGAACATTGCATGACTTCCAACAGCTTCTTTTGAAAGTGATGGAAGTTCCCACGATTCCATAACTCCTATGCTTTGCATGTCTGCAAAACCAGCCTTTCATGGCCATGCCAAGGTCTGCCGCAGCTGCTTGGCACCCTTAGACCGCAGCTTCGCTGGCCTTTGAGTGCCTGTGTAGTTAATTTGATTAAACAAATCCCGGGGAAATGCTTCCTAAGTAGCCATGTAAAGCCAGGTGGACCCAGAGGTGTCAAGGAGGAGTCTTTCAGTGAGGTTTTGCATACTCTTCTACCCGGGAACCTGCAGTGGGTAGAGTCAGGCCAATTCCTGAGATGCCTCAAGCCATTTTTCCTATTGTTCCCATGTCAAGTGCTGTGCTCCGTTTTAGTAGCACAAATTTCTTTATCCACTACATCTTCTTTGCCTACAACTTTCAGTTTGTCCCTTTCTGGCCAAACCTCCCAGTTTTCAAAGCCCTTCCTTCTGATCCAGATTCTCACTACAAGTTTGACTGAAAGCAGTCGGTGATAACCGTACCACAGCCTAATGGTGTGCCATGAGGCGAGCATGAAATGTCCTCTGTCAAGTTAATTAGAATATTACTCTTAGGTTTAGCCTCCCACAAAGCTTCAGGACACAGGCAAATCTCGTTAAGTTCTCTACAAGAATTGTACCAAACATAGCCCCTAGTCTAAGTGTTCGCTTCTCTCTGAAAGTTTCAGGAGAGTGGCGTTCACTGTCTACATTTTGTTGGCATTCTAGTCTGAGTTCCCACCATAATTGTCCCTTAAGCTCCGCTCCCACAAAGCAGCTCCAAAGACTTAAGGTTTCTATGAGTCACAGGAACGACATTACTTCTCTGGCACCAGTTTTCCCAGTTGCTTTTCTTGCCTGCTACCAAATAACTGGAAGTGGGGCAGAGCGGTTAACACCATGGCGGCCAGGAAGCAAAGAAAAAGAAGATACAGGACCAGGATACAGCTTTCCAAGGGCTCATCCTCAGTGACCTGCTTCCAGGCCCCACCTCCTGTTTTTAGTCAGCTTCTAATAGTGCTATCAATCTACCAAGTAAAGACTCCCTTAAAGACGCATCAGAGGTTCGAGCTACTTATCTCTTAGGGGTTTCTCTAGATAATCAAGTTTATAACCAAGATTAGCCAACTCAGTAATTTTTCCAGAGAATATGAAGGTGTTGGTGTACACTTGATAGAGATGCTTGGGTGTTGACTCTCACTGTCTTTCCTAGTTGGGAGCTGAGTGTCGTGGCATGCTGGGTAGTTTATCTGGAAACTCCCAAGATGAATCGAGACCCCCACAAAAGTCTAATAACCAATTTCTTAAGGAGTGTAATGAAACGACAAACTAACAGACACAGAACAAATCAGATGTGCCACTGATCCAGCTGCCTTGGCCCCGCTGTTCTGCTCCAAGCACCCAAGAGAGCAGGAGAACAAGAGAGAGTTCAGGAGCCCTCTCCCTCAGCTTTTAAGCTGCGTCACAGGCAGACAAGACCACACCCTAAGGTTTGCTGCCCCAAAACTCATTGGCTAAAATGATCGAAATTCCACCATAGCAAGAGAAGGGAACAATCATGAAAATCCAGAAACTACCAGTTCGTCAGTCAGTTCTGCCTGGCTCATCAGCCCAAAGATATGTAAAGGAGAGAAGGTCAGATGAGAGAAGAGAAAAACCAGGTCCAGGCTCAATACAAGCCATCATCCGTGAGCACGTCATCCTCGAGCTGGCTAATTCTCCTTGGAGTCACTTTCTGTTTCTGTTGAGAATCAGTGTGAATTTCTCCCATTCGGTAAACTCATGGCTGAGACTGGCCAGAGTTGTCATTTGTCCTGTAGGCTGACACCAGGAGGGAGCCACAATGGTTAGTACTGATTCTCAGCCTCACAGGATCTAGACTCACTGGCAAGATAGGCCCCTGGGCGCGTCTATAAGGCAGCTCCTAGATTAGGTTAAATGGGAGGATCCATCCTTAATGAGGGTGGCTGTGTTCTAGCCTGAGCACCAGCAGCACTCTCTCTCTCTCTCTCTCTCTCTCTCTCTCTCTCTCTCTCTCTCTCTCTCTCTCTCTCTCTCTCTCTCTCTCTCTCCTCTCTCTGCTCCTGAGTTCCAGATGCAGCAACTAGTTGTCTAGTTGTTTCATGCTTCTGCACCCTGATGGACTACCCTCAACCTGCAAACTAAAACAAACCCATCCCTCCCTTAGTTGTTCTGGCTAAAAATTTTGTCACAAAAATGCCGAAGGTGGGTTTCTTTTGCTAAGCAATGACTAAGTTTGTTCCAGAAAAACTCAGCTGTAAAAGGCTGACTAGACCAGAAACTCCCCAAGAACAGAGACAGGCTTCCTTCCATTTTCTTGTCTTCATCATAGAACCTGGCACCTATAACTGTTTAGTTGAACAGAGACAACCTGTAAAGTTTCTCTTCAGCATCGACCTCCCAGAACCTCACCGTCTTGGCTTAAGAAAATGAAATGATCACAAATTTCTGATGATCAGGTTGAGAATTTTGCCTCCTGAGAATTTTTCTTTAAATGAAAATAGATCGCAAATGGATGGATCTAGAAAACATCATATCGAGTGAGGTGACCCAGACCCAGAAAGGCAAATACAATATGTACTCATAAGTGACTTTTAGACATAAAGCAAAGGAAAACCAGCTTACAGTTCACAGCCCCAGAGAACCTAGACAACAATGAGAACCCTAAGAGGGACATAAATGGATCTAATCTACAAGGGAAGTAGAAAAAGGTAATATTTCCTGAATAAATTGGGAACATGGGGATCATGGGAGAAGGTGGAAGAGAATTGGGGAGGAAGGGAGGGGAGCGGAGAAAACACATAGCTCAATAAAAACAATAAAAAAGAGAAAATAGACCCTTCTCTCACCCTGATCACAGTTTCCTCTACTCCACTCTTTCCACCCCCACCCCTCCTCTCTTTCCCAGATCCATTCTGAGGATCTGAGAAGATCCTGCCTTCTGAGGATTTTTATAATTTTTTTCTTGAGCAGGAGGGGGGTTGAGACAGGGTTTCTCTGCACGTCCCTGGCTGTCCTGGAACTTGCTTCATAGACCAGAAGTCAACTCACAGGGATCCACCTGCCTCTGCCTCCTGAGTGCTGGGACTAAGGGAATAAGCATGCAAGGATTTTCAAAGGAATTAGAACTTTTCCTAGTTAGAGGCAGCTAGCTGGGCCTAGGACAAGCACTGAGGCTGGGGGAGGGGCAGAGACTTTTCCTCCGGTTTCCTAAGTCTGTCTGAGACCTTCACCACGTCTTAAGGACATCGTCACACTTCTTTCAGCGTCTCTGTGTCCTTATCCAGGCTGCTAACAGAGCTAAAGGGTATCCCCATCCTAGGTTCGTCCCCAGCGCTGCAGAAGCTTGCCACAGTGGTGCACACTCTAATCTCACACTGGGGAGGTAAAGTCAGGAGGGTGGGGAATTCAAGGTCACGCTCTACAACACGGGAAGTTCAAGGCCAGCTGGGTTACAGAAGACCAAGACCGAGTCTTAAAAATAAATGCGAAACAAAACAGTAGGCTTTCTTTTCTAGAGAATTCTCAAAGGCAAAACAGAAATCAACATAAAAACTAACCCTTACCTATAATTTTCTCTCTGTCTTGCTGTGGGCTGGATGTTTATTGCCCTACCCCCATGAAAAAAATCAACTGATGGTAGTTTAGTCCCTGGTGGGATAGCTTAAGAGCTGCCACCCTGGTTAGCGGCCAGGTGCTGAGGGTGCCGCCTTAAGGGTGTGTCCGACGACAGGCTCAAGGGTCCTGTGGGGTGCATATGCACCTGCAGTTCTAGCAGGCTGAGGCAGGGGACTGCTCGAGCCCAGGAGTACAAGGCTAACCTGGGGAACATAGCAAGACTCTGTGTGGTGAGATCCCTTTGTTGGGGCGATGTAAGCAAGGTCTACCCCTCCTCCTAAGTTCCAACAGCAAACTGAGGCACAGTTCCACCAAAGCTCACCTTGGAGAACTAATGAGTTTGTTGGGCTTCCTTACAGAGGTAGGTGAGGGGTTGATTACTTAAAGGTGTGTGGGGATTATGCCCTTAAAGGGCTAACACCTGAAAAACATTTAGCTAGCAAGGATGAGGGTTTCCCACCAGCCGCATAGTCTTCCTCAGCCTACATACCCTAGTCCCTTCCCAAGGACACAAGGAATTAGGGCAAAATCACATATAACAGGTGGTAGGGAGCAGCTGGATGCTGGGGGAGTCTCGACCCTCTCACTCCTCAATGAGGGGTAATAAACAGTCAAGCCCAGGATGGTCCCCTGCGAGGGAGTGCAGGTGAACTGCTCCATATGGCAGGTTCTTGTCTTGGAGGACAGACACACACGACACCTTTTGTCTTGTTTTTAAAAAAGGCCAGAGGCGACTTGACCTCCCTGGCTTGTGTAGACGAATAGAAGAAAGGAGTCCTGATCCTGATCCTGATCCTGAGTGTGGACTTCCCAGCTTCCAGAGCTGTGAGCAACACAGTTCTGTTGTTTAGCCATTACCCTGGTCTAAGTAATGGGGGTTTTATCAGTCTCAGGCCTTGTCCCAGGGGATTCACTGGCAGTAGGCTGTCCCCGAAGAAGGCACTTCCCATCCCATCAGACTGCTATTCAAGTGTACTCTCCCGAGATTCAGGTGTAAAGAGGCTCTATTTGAGAAGTCCCCACTTTTGGGGGCCTTGGATAGAAGGACTTCCACAGAGAATGCTTACAAAACAGAGCTGTGGTTGGCTCGAAGTTTCGTTTCAGATGGCTGTGGTCTCTCTGTGCCCCGTGGCATCTTGCCTTTTCCAGAGGAGGCCGCTATAAGGCTGCTCTGACGTGAGGGAATGAATGTATCCTGGTCTCCATCAGAGTCAGCGTTAGTGTGTCCTTGGAGGCATCATCCCAGCCCACAGAGTCCTTGCACGTCATCTCTGTAGTCTAACGCCCCGAGGTGGTGCCTGGAAAGATTGTTCACACAGGGCCTGGAACTGAGTTTCAGAAGCCTGGCGAGCACAGGACAAGGGGGCACCCACGAGTAGAGCAATGACATTCCTGGGTTTCTAGGAAGGGGCGCTCAGAAAAGCGGTCCTCATGATCTGGCCCAGGTCCCTGTGTCCTTGCCCAGCTTCTGGCTTCTGCCACCTGTCTGTGTGCTTGAAAGCCCTCATTAGTTTAACTATTAACACCCAGACAGCCAATAGGAAGGCGAATCCACTGAAGAAAACCCGTCGGGTGCATTTTCAAAGACTTGGAATTGTTTGCTCGCTCTCCTTCCTTTGGCGCAGCTCGGGAGAACCAAGCATGAGACAGTTGTTCCATAATGGAGTAATCCTTGGTGAGGCCCTGTGGAGCGGAGCAGACAATAGACACCAGTTTCAAGGGAGAGCCCATATTAGGCAAGGGCAGGCAGAAATGGTTCCTGCCGCTGAGAACTGAGTCGCTGGGGCAAGGGTGGTGCTGTTTCTAGAGAGCGACATCTTTTATCATGACTCCACATTCTCACTGTATAGTTTCCCCATAATTTATCTGATCCACTTATTTTTCTAATTACGAAATCAATACACACTTTCTACACATACGGTGATATCATAGATGTGATGCACACGGTACAGGATCAGGGACTGACTCACAGGGTCTGACAGAGACCAGGGCGTGTTCCTTCTCCCAACCTCATGGCAGCCTCCTCTAGCAAAAGCAGGCTGTTGTGGGACGCTGAGGCCACAGACATCCTAAACCACAGCTCTGTGGTGTAATCATTCTCTGTGACAGTCCCTACCCTAGGCCATGTGGCTTCCCACCCACATGGGGCATTTGAGGGGACCCAGTAACAAGTCTCTTAAGTGGATGGAAGTAATATTTGAATGCTTAGTCACCAAGGAGCGGAGCTCTTTCATAGGATTAGAAGGATAAGGAAGTGTTGTCTTATTGCAGGGACCCTGAAGGAAGGTCTCACCTTTAGGTAAGTTTAGCAGTCATTTCTCTATGGGTCCTGCATGCCCAGTTAAACAGTCCAGGCAAAAGTAGTTTCTTGCCCAAATGGCTAGCAAACTCCATAAGGAGCCTCTTTGATGCTCATCATACTTAGCTCCTTCACAGTCAAAAAAATTCAAAGAAAACACAATAATAAACCTAATCCAGATTCTCTGTGTATATTCCATCTTCACCTGGCTTATTTTCCTTTACTCCTTTTAATCTATGACTGTTTGCACTCTGTCTCTTTAAAGACTTTGTTTTATTATTAATTTTTAAAATGATTTACTTTTTAAAAATAACCCTCTACACTCTTTTTCTTCTCTCTCTCAAACCTACATATATTTATTCAACAATGTGACCCATTTAGAGGTTTCTTTTATCTGAATCTGTCTTTATTGTGTATCTGTAATTATTTTCTGACCAGAAGTGGTTTTTTTTTTGTTTTTTTTTTTTCTAAATAGGTGAGGCTAGGGCCAACAAGGCCCTGTCTGTTGGCTCCACCCAGTCCAACATGGAGGAAGCATGTTTACTGCCCAGGGGGAGCCATCCTGGCCACCTCAACTCTGGGTAGCACCATGAAGCATATAAACCCTTTTTATCTGAGTAAAAGTCAAATCTGCCATGCAGTGCACTGTATGGCCTGGAAATATCTCTGTGTATGGCAACAGGAACCTGCCATGCTCTCCTGCCTGTGTATACCTAGCAGACCTGATTGTGCTGCCTGTCCAGGCAGGGAGTACTGAGCTACCAGCATGGTCTAAGCAAACCAGGAAGTATATGGAAAAATAGCCTCCATTAGTTCAGCAGGGAAATGCACATTAAAATGATTATGCATGAGTTGAAATAGCTAAATGTAAGTTACATATGACACCAAATGTGGAAGCCACTGAAACTCTCACACATGATTTTGGAAGGCAGTCTGACAGCTTCTCATAGTCAGACGTGTACATCCTCTGTGGCCAGCAACTCAGTGGCTAGGTATTGTCCAAGAGAAAAAAATTAAAAAGGAAAGGGACCAATATATCCACAAAAAGCCCTGTGGAAATGTGTTCCTGGCTCTGTGGCTTAACTAGCTAATTGTCTCTATTGATCAAAGTTTTCCAGAAAAACAGAACTGTTGCCATCTATCTATAGGCCTCTCTCCATATATCCTCTTTATATCTCTAGATAAGTTTTTTATAAATAAGGAATTGATTCACATGATTATGGAGGATGGCAAGTCCTGATATCAGCAGTTGGTGAGCTGGGAAACTGGAGAACGGAGTGTAGTTCCAGTCTGAGCTAAACACAGAGAAGATTGATGTCCTAGCTGGAAGAGAGGCTGGCTGAGAGAACAAAAATTTCTTGGCCTTTTGTTCTATTTAAGTTTTCAATGGTTTGGCTGAGGCTCACTCACATTGGAGAGTGCAAAATGCTGGGCTCATCTTTATAGTTCAAATAATAACATCATCCAGAAACATGTCAAAGGCATGCTCAGGACAATGTTTAGCCAACTATTTCATCACTTCCTGACACAGGAGAAAGACATATAAAATCAGTTATCACTGGTCCACCCTTTGTCAACTTGATACCAAAATGGATCTTAAATGACGCTTAATCTTCAAATAAAGATGATAACAAGGTTATAATTTTTGCTAACATCATATAACTATCCTGCACAAAACAAACAAAAAAACCCAGTATCCTCCCTTCCCCAGAGGAGGAACTGAAGTCCTTGTGGGATATTTACTCTCTCCGTGATACCCTGTAAGTTAAATATTGTGACATAAAATTAACAATATGTAAACACTGTAATATAAAGTCAATACATCTTCTGCTACATGGTGAGGGAAAAGGTAGGGGAAAAGAGAGATGGATTTAGTGTATAGGTAAAAAGGAAGATAATTTACCATCTATCATCTATCTACACATGTATATTAATAAAAAAAACAGAAAATATCTGGGGTAATTGCAACCATCGTTTGTGTAGGTCACATGGTTTTGTTCAGCTTCCCCAGTTACCTACTCTGTATTTTTTGGTCCTTCAGCAACTGTCTCGATTTTGTACCAGTTCTTTCTCTGTTTGAGTTTCCCAGACTTGGATTTCTGGAGGTCTGAGTCATTCATATTCTGGCTTCATTGTGTTACAGTTCTCTGCTGACCTTCATCATAGAGCATACCAAAAGGATTGTAAACACTCACAGGTGTGCACACACACACATTCTCTCTCAATGTGTTGTGTGTTTCCTTATTCCATTGTAGAGTAGGAATCCCATTTTCTTTCAGTAATGAGCATCAACCACCCCAACCACCCCAGTAACTAATGTTTCTTGCTTTTGATTCATGAGCATAATGAACCCCAAGTGGACAGGGCCAGTCTTTATTTCCAGTTCAGGGCAGTCATTGTTGTGTCTCCTGGAAGAGGTAACTAAGACTGCTGGGCCAGCAGAGCAGAGTATCATGGTATAGGAACCTAAAATTGAATCCTTCTTAAGGAGACAGCACCATGAGATGGAGCATATAGACTTTTCTTGTTATGGGAGGTCCTTCTGTCTCTGTGTTCCTTTTATTGGTTAATGAATAAAGAACTGGCTTGGCCTATAGCATGAGAGGAGGAAGGCAGAGTCAGAGAGAAGTGATGGAGCCACCAGAGACAGATGCTGGGAACTTTAGCTGGTAAGCCACAGCTACGTGGTGATACACAGACTAATAGAAATGGGTTAAACTAAGATATAAGAGTTAGCCAATAAGAATTTAGAGCTAATGGGCCATGCAGTGATTTAATTAATACAGTTTCTATGTGATTATTTCAGGGCTGAGCAGTGGGGAACCAACAAGTGACTCCTTTCTCCAACATTTTCTGGAGAACCTGGCAGCAGACCTACAAGGTATTGCCACCTAAAGAGGAGGAGACCAGGGGCCTACAGTCTCCTTCAAGGGCATGTCCCCTAAGGTCCAAAATCTCCCAATAGGCCTCACCTGTCGATGTTTCCACCACCTCCCAATAGTTCCACACTCCTCTCTTTTTGTGATCCACCCTGCACCCCTCCCCATGACCTGCCATCTCACTACAGGCCCAAAGCAACGGAGATGGTCAGTTCTAGACTGGGATAGGTAAATGCTTGCCATTGAGCCGTACACCCAGGCTCTGGATGGAGACTGAACCCAGATACACGAATCCTTTTTACAAGTTTTCTTGAGCGTTTTTTAGAGTCTTGGAAAACTTCCTTGCACAGTCAGCATCTGGACACAGCCAGTGGAATGGGCTTTGGGAGATTCTGTTAGGTGGAACCAGCCAGGACAGAATTACAGGGTCCATGGTCAGGTTGCCCTTGATGGGTAGAAGTCTATATTGCTGAACCTAGGTGGACCTTCTCTCCCTGATACCACTTTGTTCGTGAGCTCATAGGGTGATGCTAAAGATGGCTGGAGACAGAGGTGGCCTGGCATTCTGTTCTTCCCAAGTCTGTGGCTATTCTACCAAATAAATGATGGGTCACAGACAATGATTCCCTTTTAAACAAAGTGAACAGTCAGGCCAACTTCTGTAAGCTCCGCCCACTGGGAAGATTTCCTTCAGTCCTTTCAGTGTGTCCCAGAGTGGTACTGTAGGTACGCCTGCCCACTTTCAGGTGGTACATGGGTGTTGTGTGATCATCTGTGGATCAGGCCTGGAGGGAGGTCCTCCATTGTCAGATCCCCATGAGGACACAGTACAAGCCGGGAGGGTGAGGGCAGTGGACAGAAGTGGGAACTGCTGTTATTTGGTGCATTTCCTCCTTCTCCTTCCAGTTTGGGGATCAAACCCATGGCCCTGCATGTGTTAAGTATGTGTTCTACCCCTGGGCTGCAGCTCAATCCTCCCTCCCTTTGTTTGTAGAGAGGGGGTCTCGCTCTATGGCTCACACTGAACTTTAATGTATGATCCTCCTGCCTCTGCCTCTCACGTGCCAGGATTATAGATGTGCGTCATCACATCTGGTGCCAGGTCGCTTCTCCATGCGGTGTAGTTCAGGACCTGTTCAGGCCTGGCTTGTACTGCTTATATCCGATGATGGAGTCTAGAAGCTTGTACCCTGCTTATGGCTTGATAAGTCAGATATCACTGTTATGGTGGCCAGCTTAGGCTTCATGATAACTTAGTAGTCCTTGGGCAATCAGTCATTCAGTCCCTGCTAAGTCCTATTAACAAAGGGCTGTCTCCACAGGAGAGACTTTATCTGAAGATGACAGCAGAGCTTAGGTTAAAAACCCTAGACTTCCATTGCATTTCATTGGGATCACGTGATGCTGGCAGTGCAGGTGCCACTAGATTAATTGTCATGTGATGGACCAAGTGGCCAAACAGTTTGTACAACAACAAGGAACTATTTCAAGGAATAATTCAGACTATTTTCTAATTCTGGCTACGCTGAGAACGAGTACCTTTTCAGGTCACAGGAGGCAGAGTCACACACCCAGATGAGGCATGTGTTACCTCACAAATCCGCAGGGCCAACTAGGTACTGAGCCTCGCGTGTGACGGCAGGAGAGAGGTCAAGTGGAGAAGCATATCTTTCTCCTTTGAAGGCATACCTTGACATCCATCCTCACATCTTTGTGCGTGTAGAAATTTCACAGAATGAGCTACATTTGTAACAAATCTACCTCAATAATGATACTGCATCTGGCACGGGAGCGGCTATTGTGGTGAAGCTTATAATAACCCACTCTCATTCTCCAAGATCCGCCTGTCCTCCGTACAAGCCAGAGAGGGGCTGGGATGGGAATGTGGTGGGAATCACCACCTCTGCACCCTTTCCTTCCTTCCTCCACACTTCCTTCCCTCACTCTCTCACTTTCATTTAAATATTTAAATATAGTATTATTTTTCATGTACATATGATGTATCTATGTGGGCGCATATATGGCCATGCACACGTAAAGATCAGAGAGCGACTTTGTGGTGGAATTGGTTCTCTCTACCCACTCCATCTTGGAGATCAAGCTCAGGTTAAGAGTCTGTGCCATTAGCAGCTAAGCTCTCTAGTGTGCTGTCTCTCTCTCCTTTCTCCTTTTTCTTACCTTCTCATGTTAAAAGTTGAGCCCACGCCGACTCATGCACTTAGCGCACGTATTCTACCATGGAGGTGCTCCTCCACTTTCTCCCTCAAAGAAGCGGTTGTGGGCCGTTTCCTTTGGGTCTCCCTGTTGACATTCACCTCTGATCCTTCTAGGAGCTCACTACAGAGGTAGCAGCAGCACCTTCTGCTTTACCATCCCCAGCGCAGGAGCCGCCTATTCCTCTCAGCCTTTTGGTTGCTGTTCTAATGCATTCCCGATGTAAGGGATTTTATAAAGATAAGAGCTTATGTATCTCACAGCTCTGAAGACTCAAAGGCATGCTGCTGTCGTCAGCTCGGCTCTGCTGAAGACCTCCTGGTGGATGGAACCACCACACAGGTCTGCGAGTGAGAGACTGGATCACTAGACCGAAAGCCAGAGAAGCTGCAGTGTGACCGGGTTCCTTTGGTTTAGTTTCTGTGATAATACTTTTGTGAGAATTACTTCAGGGTCCCATGAGAACTACCTTAATCTCTCCTAAGGGCAAAGCTCCTAGCAAGCACTAGCCTGCTCTTTACTAGAGCTCACTCCTTAGGCCTCTCTACCTCTCTTCCCCAACACTGAGGATCAAGGCCCATGGTGAGAGTTTATGATAATGAAAAATCAATTAGAATGTGGCATTTGAGGGGCAGAATATGAGCAAGGCTGTGCTGGTGTGAATGAGAATGGTCCCCACAGTTTCGTATGCTTGAGTGCCTTGTCTGCAGCTGGTGGAGCTGTTCGGGAAGGATTAGGAGATGTGGCCTTCAGTGTGTCACTGGGCATGGGCTTTGAGGTTTCAAAAGACTCATGCCATTACTAGCATTCTCTTATGAAGATGTGAACCCTCAGATGTTCCTGCTGCCGTGTTTTTGCTCCATAAGCCCAATTCAATACTTTTTTAAAAAAGTTGTCTTGGTCATGGCGTCACAGTAACAGAAAGGGAACTAAGACACCGTCTTCAACCCAAGAGGATGGTTGTTTTCAAAAAAAAGAGATAGTTCAGCGGTAGAACACTTGCCTACTGTGTCCATGGCCCTGGCTATGCTCTCTGCAATACCCATATCTATGCTAAAATACAATGGTGTAGGAGAGAGAGAGAGAGAGAGAGAGAGAGAGAGAGAGAGAGAGAGAGGAGAGTTCATTGAGAGAACTAGTGAATTCGTCCACCTTGAGGCTCTACTCAGCAGCAGCATGGCTATGAATACTCCATCTTGAACTTCCTAATCTTTCACACGTTTACACTTGTCTTGTAAGTAATATTTGTGTCACTCCACAGATTGGGGAACTGACATAGAGATTTTCCCAACTGCTGAGCACACCTAGAACACCTATGCATTCCAGAACAAGAGGGGGACAGCTAATGGAGTTTGGAGGGGTCCACTGGATGCATTGGAGGGTGGATCTGGGCAGAGATTTCACATTGCATTTATATTTACTGTTCATGAACTGGTACATATGTGAGCCTAAAAAGTGGCTGTCAGTGTCCACAAGATTGAACTCAACATCCAAGAAGAAGGGAGTCAAGCTGAGTCATGGGGAAAGCAGTGTCTGTGACCTTATAGTGCCCAAGGCTGCACCGGGAAGGTAGCCTGTCCTTAGTGTTTGTTGTGCTTGGTTCCAGCTTCCCTTCAAGTCAAGGAGATCAGGTCACTGCAGCTGACTTGACGGGAAGCTGGGAATGGGTTGGCTCGAATTTGGCCAGTGAGATGTGAAGGAGAGTGCTTCTGGAAGTTTCCATCTTTCAATGGGCAGCCGCCAGAAGAGAGCCTGGAACCAGACCCGGCGTAAACCCGCCGGTTCTGCATTCCAAACGAAGCCAGAAACTAGAAGCTGATAAGGGGAAAGTAGATTTATTTCCAGCTTGGCCAAACCGGGGCGGGATTTGTTCCTCTCCTGCTTGCCTAGAGAGGGCCCCAACTTTATAGAAAAGGCTTAACACAAGTGGAGGAAGTGAGCTATGCATACGTTAACAAAGTTGAGAGATAACTTTCATAACTGCCAAAAAATGTGTGAAATCCCCCTCTGGGAGGCCAGCTCTTCCTCTGGTTCAGGGGGCCTAGGAAACAGACAGTCTGTCCTGGCCCAAAGCCAGGGATGTTCTTGGTTTTGTCACAGCCGTGTCCTGGCCAGAGGCCAGAAATACTGAGGGGAACCGGTTTGTGTTCCGGTTTCTTGTTTTTAATCTTGCTTTTCTTTTTATGTAAGCATCCCAATGAACAGAGAAGTCTGGAAGCCAGGTATGACGGGCCACTTAGCTGGCCCGTGAAGGCGTGGATTGAAACTGTAGTTCAGCTACTGGAGGTAGGTGCGTGTCCACACGTGGGGATCTGTGGTAGGGCCAGATAGACTGACCAGTCCACCTCCCCTTATTTTGCCCAGTAGAGCCTTATTATATTAGTCCCTTAAAAAAAGACCCTTTGTGGCAACCCACTGAGGGGCCCTCCTGTGTGAGTTCCTTCTTTCTTTTAATATCTCTTGTGCAATAAAACGCCCTTCTAAAACTCACTGCTCTGTGGCCTGTGAAATGCGTTCTTTACGTTTGTAAAGAGGACCTAGCAGGCACTGGCTCATGGTGGCTTTGGTAGCTGTGGACTGTCTAGCACCATAGCCTTCTCCAGGCCCCAGCTACACTCACCTGAGCTCTGTGTCCATCACATCTAACCTCCCACCTTAGCCTGCCCAACCCCATTCTACCATGGCTTGGTCTTTTCTTACCCATAGTGGGGTTCCTGGGGAAATTTTTATTCTTTGGAGTCCATTGTTTTAGAGTCTGTAGTTTAAGTCTTTTTCTTCCCCCCGACCTCATTGTGTTTCATGGGGACATTTTTTTTTTTTTTACAACAGAAAAAAAAAAAAAGCAGCTGGAGCACAAAATCAGCACCCTAAGGACAACAGAGAGGTGAAAACGCTGGGGTGAAAGGGGAGTTTCTGTTCACCCCTAAAGTGTCACTGGAGTAACTGGTAGGAGGGAGATTCACAGGAGAAAAACCATAGCAAATACATTTAACACATAGGAGGGAAATCAGGGGAGAGTAATGGCTCAATATCCCAACGAGGTTTAGAGGCGTATTGATGCTTCTCCACAAGGGACGGAACACAGACCAGAGTGTTTAGTAAGAGGTGTCTGGAAGCTGAGCGGGTCTGGGTGGCAGAACAGCTTGTGGACGAGCTAAAGGAAGGTAAGGGTGGAAGTGCACAGTGAACAAAGGTGATCTTATTATGCAAATAAAGCCCACTCTCAACCCCCAATCTGTCAGCCGCTCTCAGAATAGATGAGGCGTCTGTCTGGGTCTTGGTGACAATTTATGGTTTTTTTTTTCTCACGTGGATAATCTTTCCTGGTTATTTAATGAGATTCCCAGGGAGGGGGATTTAACAAAACTTCATTTCGTTTGTAAGTCAGAGAAGGGGAACGTCAGGGAAAGAGGATCAAAGAGCTGGTGGAAGAGAAGGTCAGAGAGACCTTGGACGCTGCAGAGCCAAGACAAGGCCCTTCCCAGTGCTGTTTTCTAAGCATCTCCGGTCCTCGCTTTCACACCTCTGGACGTCCTGCTTAGGAGACCTGCAGGCCTGACTGTGTTTGAACCTGGGTTTTGCATACTTATGACTAAAGCATCCTAATCAACAGAGTTGGGGACTGGGTTTCCAGAGCCAGCTGCTAGGAGTTTAGTGCTAATATGATCTGAGAGTCAAGGAGATACACCTGGCACCTTGGCAAGCTGGTGCAGCCAAGACAATGGGGTTATTCATTTATCTGCACACGTCAGCGGTGACTCACACCCAGAAATCCCTAGGAACCAGTGACTTTAAAAATTATTTTATTGTTATAATTTTTGGGGGGACAGAGTCACATGCTGTGGCTCAGGCTTGGCTGGCACTCCCTATGAAGCCCAGGCTGGCCTAGAAGTAATGGTGGTTACTCTGGCTCAGGATTCCCAGAGGTAGAATTATAAGCATGGGCTACCATGCCTTGTTTTGAGTCATCAATATTAAATTTCTACATTTTTGTTTGGATCTTTTTGTTCTTGTTTCTTTTAAAAAATCAAAGTGAAACTGACTCCAAGCCTCAATCTTGCTGGTTTGTTTATATTTATTTATTCATCTATGTTGGGGGAGCAGGGTCTTATGTTCCCCAGGTTGAGCTCGAAGCTGCTATGTAGCCAAGAATGAGACTGAACTTCTGATCCTCTACCTCCTAAGTGATAGGGTTGTAAGCATCTACGACCGTACTCAGTTCTCTGCTGGCGATCAAAATCAGGCCTTTGTGTACGCTAAACAAGGCCTTTACCGGCTGAGCTACACCCCCACGTCACACTGACAACCCCGTTTAGTGGACAGATTATTATTAACCTGCTACAAGTATGGGGTGTCCTTCAGCATCGGTCAAGGGCCACAGTAACATTGCCTTTGCTGCCTCAGATTCTTTCCAACTTGGCGATCTTGCTGTTTCTGAACCCAGGGGTCTTCGGTGAGGTAGAAAGCCCAATGGCAAATACTTCCTGTCTCCTGAGACCTGATTCTTAGCAAGGTCAGTGTCTCTTTCTGGTGGTCTGGCCTCTGAGCATTCTTCCAGGTCCCCTCTCTCTGCCGCCTGCCCCCTTCTTCCTCTGGGTTTGGTGGTGCCAAAGACAGGAAGCTCTATTATCTTTAAGCAGCTTCTACTTCCTGTCTTGAAAGAATTCCTAAGGGTAGGGAGAACCTATTTAGAAGCCTTGGAGAGAGGAAGCAATGGAAAAATACAGGAAAAAGAAAATGCAGTATGTGGTTTTTGTCACAGGTACCTCAGAGATGACCTAGGCAAATTTAGTCCCGTGAGAGAGCTGGCTCTGTGCTGGGCAGCAGCCAGGCAACCAATAATCGTGTGACAAAGAGAGAGAAGGTGTCATGGCTTGGAACACGGCTGGCGCTTTTCCTAACCTCAGTCCTTCCTTTTACACAAGCACTGTCTTAGCTGTCTCTCGTGGTCCTGGGGTCACTGTGAACACTTCATTAGAGGTGGGAATGATGAGATGGAATCATGTCTGTGACCCGTCTCTGATTGTTCTGATGGGGGAGGCTTTGGCTGCCACACAGGGCTGCAGCAGTGCTTGTCCACTCTTCCTCCTTCTCTGTGGGTCACCCTCCTTACAGCTGTGGCTTGCGTCTGCCGCCACTTCCACGTGACACTGGATTTTCTGGCCTGTCCTCTCCATTAAATCAACACAGCAGATGTTGATTTGGATTTTTATGGTTCCCCACCTGGAACTGAAAGGTCCTTGGAGATTGTTACAGCTGACTTGCAGCCTATAGATATAGCCAGGTTTTGAGGGACCCAGGACACTGGCTAAGGTCACATGTGTGGATGTGGTCTCAGCATGTCTTACTTTTAGCCTTACTTTAACACCCGAGCCTTAGGTCTTCCCTTTAATTTGTATTGTTCCCTGGGTCCTTGGGGATGATTTACCTGCGTTATCTTTCTGCTGCAGCCTCTGAGGCCAGCATTCTGGACCCATCCTGCTGACTGCTGCTCTTTCCAGCCTGTTGGGCTGTGAGATTATTAACCCAAGGACAATGAACCCTTGTAGAGCTCGTGGGACTCAGATACTGGCCTGGGCTTTGCTGACATCCATCAGCTATCATCCGCAGAGCGTTTTTGAAGGGGACTGGGACTGTGGGCTGCTCAGAAGGCAGCCTCTGTATTCCCCCCCATTCTCAGATGAGGGGTGTCTCCTACATTAGCCCCCTTTGTAGTTAGAAATAAAAAACTTAAACCACTATACCTACTACAGGTATGTTATGTTCTGGACATGTTCACATGTGACTTTTTGGTTTGAACCATTTCAGCTTAGAGATGACCTTAAGTCAAATCATGCAGCAAGCAATTCTGAGGCCTTTTGTTTCCCGTGGTTTTGATTAGCTTAATTAATAACTAGTGGCATTATAATAAAGTTGTCTTAAAATCTTCAACCATGATGAGTGGTGGTACATACCTGCAACCCCAGCTCTCAGGATGCTGAGTCAGGAGAAACTCCAGTTTGAGGCCAACCTGGCATATGTAGTGAGCCTCTGCCTGCCCTAAACAACAACAAAACATTCCCAGCTGTGTTCCAGGCCACTATCCATGCACAGCATTCTGTACTTCAAATCGCAAGCTCCAAGTGCTTCCCTGAATATAACTTCCCTCCTTTCTCGGATTTGGAGACCGAGCGGGCCGTTTGATGACCTGCCATGGTTAGACATTTATAGAAGGAAGGACCAGGGCCACAACCAAAATAATACTCTCTGGATTGTGGCACAGTGGTTTTGGTCTTTGCTTCTCCACAGAGCAGAGACTGGTCACATGATATGCAGGGTAGCTGTGGCGCTGGGATGAGGTGGAGCGTGTCCAGGGAGCGCCTACCTTGGTAAAAGTCTGGTGAAATAGTTGGCGCTCTGGAGGCAGATGGGGAAGTGTTCTGGTAGTCTATTTACCCTGGCTCCTCACCTCTGACTTCCCATTTTCACTTCCATCCTGGTTATGCTTTTGATCGTGCTAACCACGACACAGTAGGCGGCATAGCCACGACACAGTAGGTGGCATAGGTCCACGGTCCACGCTGACACCCACAGCAGCCTGAGAGGTTCTCTTACTTTTTAGGGACCTCTTATGGACATCAACTCAGGTAAAGCCAGATCCTTGGCTTCAGCAGAGAAAAACATTTTCAGGATGAGTCTACATGAATCAGAGTTGGTCTTTATTTAACTAATTAATTGTGTGTATGCGTATGGTTTATGCATACATTTGTGTGCAGGTGCCTATGTATGTACATCCTGAGGCCAGAGGAGGAGGTTGGTTGTTCTCCCCTATTTCTCCATCCTCTTCCCCCCCCCCCCCACTGAACCCAGAGCTCCAGGTCTTTGGCGAAGCTGGCAGCTGACAAGCCCCAGGGATCCTCCAATGTTCATTCTCCTCGGTGCAGGGGTGACAGAACCATGCCTAGCTTTTGGTGGGTGCCGGGATCCAATCTCGGGTCCTTCTCTTTGTGCAGCAAGCACTCTTAACCACTGAGCCATCTCTCTAGCGCCAGGTGGAGTTTTAGTAAAAGATATTTTAAATGTAGATCTTAAGCCAGGGGGCAACAGAAGGAGGTGGGCTTGAGGAAAGGCAGTGTGGGTGTGGACTCCTCAAGGGACAGTCACGCTTAAGTGTCCTAGTGTATATGGGATTTTGGAAGCTTTTGGAATTTCCCTGTTCAGTGGGTTTCTAAAGGACCCTTCCTTCTCTATCTTTATTCCATTTTTTTTTTTTTTTTGATAATTGAGATTATAGGCTAACTCTGGAGGTGCCCGATGGGATTACAGTCAGATGAAAGATAAAACCTGGAGCCACCAGGTTTGCAAAAGGGGTTAAGATGTGTCCTTTTACCGTAAATGGATTGCTGGTGAGAGTTCCAGAAAAATTGCAGGCTTTTGGCTGGGGAGAGGAAAAGGCCTTAAGCAAACATTACTACAATGAAATCCTGATTCTCAACTGACAAGAGGCTTTAGCCAGACTCCACAGTGAGGACTTCCTTACTCCCCAAGTTCCCATAAGTTTCCTTTTCTTTCTGTCCTGCTAGGTTTCAAGACTTGAGCTCTGAGCCTGAACCAGGCCTTCCTCATTAGCCAGCAGCATTAGAGCCCCTGGAGCTGGAGGCTGTTGGGATCCATTCAGTTGGATGCCAGGACCTAAACTCTAGCCCTCAGCAAGAGCATTATGTGCTCTTAACCACACAAGACAACCCCTAGCCCCTGATTTTTAAAAGTAATTTAAATACAATCTTTCTATTAATTTGTTGAGAATTTTTATATATACAATGTACACTGGTCAAAGACTAAATTAAAAAAAATTCTTAACTTTTTTCATGAAACGAATTTTGATCATATCCCCCCCATTCCTTCCAGATCTCTTTCTACCTCCCTACCCATACAACTTCATGTTTTCTTGCTTGCTCTCAAAAAAACCCCATCAAAATAATAAAACAACAAAACCAAAATTCAAAACAAATAATAAGAAAATCAGTAAGACAAAATAACATTAAAACAAACCAAAAAGTGCACAAAAAACCATAGAGTTCATTTGGTGTTGGCTAACTCCTCCCAAGCACGGGGCCTGCCCTGGAGTGTGTTTGATACACCCAGTGACTCTCCATGGAGAAAACTGATTTCCCCTTTCCCAGCAGGCATCAATTCAAATAGCTTCTAGGTTAGGGCTGGGACTTTGTGTCCACTTCCCCTTCCTAGGGTTGGGGTGTTGTCTGGTGTGAACCTGTGAAGGTCTCGTGTGTGTTGTCATGGCCACTGTGAGCTCATGTGTGTATCAGTCCTGCTGTGTCTGGAAGACACTCAGTATTTGGAGTCCTCTACCCCCTCTCTCTTCTGCATAGATCCCTGAGCTTTGAGGGAGAGCTCTAATGGAGAATCCCACTGAGGACCGAGTGCGCCAAAGTCTCCCACTCTCTGCACGTTGTCCAGATAGCTTCTCTGATGAGGGACTGATCTGTGCACCGATCTGATTCCCAGCCTTCAAAGGCGGAAGTTTTAAAGAACACCCCCTACACATCAATGCGCTGCTTTGGAAGGTTCTTGCTGTGTGAGGTCAGAGTTCTGTAGGGCGGTTGTGACGGTCAGGTGTAAAGATGGGATGTGGAGTCCTTGGTGTAATGTCTGACACGTGGTGAGCACACACGTCCGCTGCTATTGCTATTGTGATTATTTCTTTTGTTAAAAAAATATTTATTATTTATTCATTTATTATGTCTGCTTATATGCCTGCAGGCCAGAAGAGGGTTCCAGATCTCATTACAGATGGTTGTAAGCCACCATGTGGTTGCTGGGAATTGAACTCAGGACCTTCGGAAGAGCAGGCAATGCTCTTAACCGCTGAGCCATCTCTCCAGCCCTATTGTGACTATTTTAATCATGCCGCCAGTCAGCCAGATTCATGCTGTTGCCACCTGCCCCGATTTTCTGCTGACCTGAAAGTTCTTCTCTCAGTCTTCATCTGAAACCATTTACTTCCCAACTAGTCCAGGTCGTTTAGAACGTTCGCTCCTTACCGTGGAGCCCCCAGTCCACACGGGATCCAGACACACCCCTGCCCTGTCCGCTCCCTCTGCACATTGCCCCGACACATGCTGGTTGTTAGGATGTTGAGATGTGGACAGAAGCTGTCTTTGGGCGGGCGAATGGTAGGTGGGCACTTCTTTCTCTTTTCTTTCTTCACTGTCTGTATTTCCTGATTCGTTTTGTCATGAGCATGCATGCATCGCATTTGTACCAAGAAAAGAATTATTTTTGATTTGTAGAAACTCTAGTGGTTGCCATGTCGAGGAAAGTTTCCCTGAAGGGTTCTACTGAGTTCTTAGCACTCCTTTTAAACCTCACGCCCTCTCAGTACCTCCCCTTCCCTGCACTGTGTCGTATGCACATCGACTTGAGAGTGCTCTGTAGATATTCTTAAAGGGGCTGAGCATCCTTGAGTAGGCAGTTGGCAACTTGATGGGAGAGGCTGCATCATTTCTTCTTTAGAAACAGCCAGAGTGTTTCTTAGCCAGTTTCAGTTTGCTACCTACCCCTGAACTGTCTGTGAGAAATCGAGGCTGTTTGGTTAGAGCAAGGCTTGAGTGAACCCTAATGAATTCTCAGTTGTTCCCACCGTATGATTCCTGACACTGGCTGGAGCATGATGCTTGCCAGGCATGTCCAAGGCTCTCGCTTGAACTGACAGAGCCACAGTAAGATTCCCGAAACTTAGGCAGCACCAGAGGGCAGTCTTTGGGGAATCCAGAAAGCAAGGCAGTTTTCTGCAAGGACTTCCTATGTCATGGGACTTGGGGGCCACATTTTTAGACTAAGCACCAGGCTAAGCCAGATCTTTCAAAATCTCCAGCTATCTTTTAATTTTTTAAATATTTTTTATGGTTTATTTAATGTGCATTGGTGTGAAGGTGTCCGATCCCCTGCAACTGGATCTTCAGACAGTTGGGAGCTGTCATGTGGGTGCTGGGAATTGAACCCAGGTCCTTTGGAAGAGCAGTCAGTGCTCTTAACCACTGAGCCATCTCTCCAGCCCCTTAATTTTTTTTTTTTTACTTTACTTTTTTTATTTTTGTTTATTTATTTTCATTTAGTCTCGACTGTCCTGGAACTCACTCTATAGACTAGGCTGTCTTTGAACTCACAGAGATCAGCCTGCTTCTGCCTTCCAAAGTCTTGTGCCACAACTGCCTGGTACATACTTTTCCTCGCTCAGTTTCTCGAAGACCCCAGCGGTTCTGAGAGACCTGGTAAAGGGTGGGTTCTGACTTATTTGTTCATCTGGTGCATGTTTAAAGCACAAATATGGTTAAAAACAGATGCGACTAAGAACCTGGGTTTCCTGCGTGTGGTGTCACATACATGCCTGTCATTCCCTTACTCGGGTAGCTGAGGCAGGAGGTTTGTCTTAACCTCTATTCCTAGAAGGAAAGAGGAAAGGTAGGGGAAAGGAAAAATGGAAGGTAATAGATTTAAGTCAGGTATGGTGGGGTGAAGGGATAAGGGCTGTGTGGGTCAGATAAAGGCCTGGACAATATGGCTCCAGTGTGGCTATATGTAGCAAATGAACAAAGATGACAGCTACCAGATGTCTGGGGATCCATGGCTTAGCAATAAATGTGACTATTATGCGAACTCTTCACACAACCATTTCTTGAAAAGGCCACTTTTGTGTAGTTTTACTTAAATATGTCCTGAGGCCTCCTGCTTCTTACATCTTTTTATATTTCCCAGACCCCTTCGGACTCTGGGTCCTGGGCCTCAGGTCTTGGACCTGTCACAGTGTGAGCACTTGAGAGGCAGAGGCAGGAGGATTAGGGGTTCAAGGTTATCCTTAGCTATATAACAAATTCAAAGCCAGCCTAGGCTCTGTGGAACCTCAAGTCAAAAAACCAACAGACAGAAGTCAACAGTAAAAGAACAGGGTTAAGACTAAGTGGATAAGCAGAGCTTGCTGCGTTCTAGCCGTCTGGAGGTTATGTATGAGAAGTCTTCTGCTGGCTGCTGATGGGAACGCCGATGGGATCGCGAGCCGTTCACTGTATAGGGCTGTTAAGGGAATTAGGGAGAGGAAGGCCTAGGAGGTGCTCTGCACTCACTAACTGGTACCTTTCATTGCTGTGGGAGACTCAGCGCAGCAGAGTTGGGGAGAAAGGACAGTCGTCGCCACAGACTCGGGGAAAAAACCTCTTTCAGAAGGGAGCAAGGAAGAGCTACGTGTGTGGAACAGAAGGAAAGGTGGCATCTCATAGGCGGGAGAGTGAGGGAGCCACTTACAGAAAGTCTTGAATGCATCTGGAAGGACGGGTGGGGGGATGGAGATAGGGAGATGGCATGCAGTGTAGGGGAGGGATGGTGGGTAGGCTGTGGGCCTGGAGTGGCTGGTAGTTAAGAGCTCTTGTACTAGAGGAATAGGACCTGCATTTGAACCCCTGATGAGTACCATGATCTTGGAACGTAGACCAGGCAGTTTCTAAACACCAGAAACATCAGCATCCAAGGTCAAGGCATGTATAGCTGTAGGTTTGGTGAAGACCCATTCCCTGGTTCCTAGACAGAGCGTGCTTGTGTTCTCACAGAGTAGAAGCAAAGGAGCTGTGTGGGGTCTCTTACAAAGGCCGTATCCAGTGGGACTGTTGAGATGGCTCAGTGGTTAAGAGCGCTGGCTGCTCTTCCAGAGGACCCACGTTCAGTTCCCAGTCACCCACGTGGTGGCTCACAACTGTCTGTAATTCCAGTTCCAGGAGATCCACCACCCTTCCACAGGCAGCACAAAACACCAATGCACAGTAAAATAAATAAATAATTATAATAAAGAAACATAAGGGCCCCATCCTATGAGAGCTCTGCCCTCATGACCTAGTTACTACCCTCCCCCCCCCCTAAAAAAATCCCTCTACCAAATACCACTGTCTTGCAGGTAGGAATGTATGAATTTTGGGAGGACACAGACACTTAGACCATGGCAGTCACTTAGCCCAGGAGCCTGGGTTGTCTTGATTATATAATATAATTAGTGGCAGTTCCTTTCCGTTTGGACTCTTTATGAGGTGTTAATTACATAATTGTGTGGATTGCATTTTAAAAGTTCACTAAATGCTAGCCGAGGTTATTGTTATAATACTAATTACTATAAAAACTACACTTGGGCTTTTTGCTTCTACAGAAGAATTCCATCTCATATTCATTCAGGTCTTTCCCACACATTTGGGTATCCACATGCACGCATCTGCCTCACAATAATAACAATGATGTGCTGTACATGTATGTTTCCCATGCGTTTGGGTACCCACATGCCTGCATCTGCCACATGTACATGTGCTTGCTGTACATGTATGTCGGTGACAATACAGCAACTTTTAAGTAGCATAGTCTGTGTGCTGAGCACTGTAATAAGTACTTAATATGGAAGCTCATTAAATTATCCCAATAATTCTGGGGAGTGGGAACTACTATTCTCCCTATTTTAACGTTGTCATTGTCATTAGTGTTTATGTGTGTGACTGAGGGGACCAGAGGACAACTTCCGAAGTGATTCTTTCCTCCTGCCACAAGTTCTGGGGACTGAACTCAGGCCATTAGGCTTGTAAGGCAGGCGCCTTTTCTTACTGAGCCACAGAGCCAGCCCTATTATCTCTGTTTGATAGAGTACAGAGAAGTTAAGCGTTTGCCTAAGGTCACACAGCTCGTAAGTGACAAAGCTATATGTTTTTTATTTCAGGGAATCTGGCTCAGAATTCACAACTACTTGACTATCAGATACTATTAGATATTCAAAGACTCTGGGAAGAACAGAGGAGGAAGATGGAAGTTAAACACTAATTGTACCTAAAGGAAATCAAGAGGAGTGATAGGACCCTATAAGACCACACCCACTTGTGATCAGCTTGGGTCACACTGGAAGTCCTTGTGTCATCGATAAAATCAATTAGAAAGCTGAGCACATTTCACATGCCTCTGGAACATAGGTCCTCCTGGCCCAGTGCCAGGCCAGAAGACATAATGTGTTGGAATGGATATAAATATACCCAAATACTACCTGTAAAAAATATACATATCAAGGCCTTGCCAAGAAAGAAAGAAAGAAAGAAAGAAAGAAAGAAGGAAAAGAAAGCACACAGCCTACTGAAATGTGGGTTGCTGGATCATCACAGACTGGCTTTTTTTCCTCCTAAGCTAGGTAGGCTGAACATCACACCACAAACATGTTTGTTCTCCCTTTCCTCCTGAGCGCAGATCCCACACCCCCAGCACTCTTCCACTTAGCCCTTTCCGGCTTCAGATGGCTAATGCTGTTGTGCTAACATTTGAACACTGCTTATATAGTCCTAGTATCCCGAAGGCCAGCTTGAGATAACTAATTAACACATCAAACTGATTGTTAATAACAATCATAATCCAAAAGTTTAATTATTTAAACACATAATTAGTGCCGGGCGGTGGTGGCGCATGCCTTTAATCCCAGCACTCGGGAGGCAGAGGCAGGCGGATCTCTATGAGTTTGAGACCAGCCTGGTCTACAAGAGCTAGCTCCAGGACAGGCTCTAAAGCTGCAGAGAAACCCTGTCTCGAAAAACAAAACAAAAAAACCCCACATAATTAAACTACATATACCTGTTTGTTTTTTGAGACAGGGTCTCACTTTGTAACCCTGGCTGACTTGGAACTTCCTACCTTTAGATCAGGATGGTCTCGAGCTAACTCAAAGCACTCTGCCTGAGGGGATTAAAAGTGTGTGCCACAATGCCTGGCTATATTATTTTAAAGGTAAGCTAGGTGTCATATCTTATGCTTGCAAGACTAAAACTCAGCAGGAGGCTGAAGCAGAAAGATTTCTAAGAGTTTGAGGTCAGCCTGGGGTACATAGTAAGTTTCAGGCTGCCCTTTATGGTGAGAAACACTGTCTAACCCCATTCCTCAAAAGATTTAAATATTCAAAAATCACTGCTTTATAATTAATTACTTTATTACATGTCATGCTGTTACATGTTTATTCTACACTTAATGATATAACTTAGCTTGGAGTCACCCATGGTGGAATCATTTGCACCACCAGAACCAGCAAACACTGCAGTGAGCGCAGCCCCCAAAGCCCGTCCCCACTTCCCTGAAGACAGAAGTCATATTTGGTGTTTAGAACACAATGTCTTTCAGCAGAGGGGTTTCACTGAGAGTCACTCACTGTATTCTATCTGGGAGAAGAGGAGGAAGGGGAGGAGAAGGAAAAGAAGTGATATTGGGCAGAGTGAGGCAAAACCAGGCAGGACTCTGCCTGACACCCCATTTCCCGAGCTGTGCCAACACTATTTGGGCTTGCATGTTTTAAATAAGCGTAGATTTTTGAGTTTCTTTTAATAGTTAAAGAAATTGAAAGTGACTGATCTGATCTAATCCTCTTATTTTACTTGTTCAGAAAATGAAACTTCACACAGTTCAGGTCCAGAGTGCTGACTTCCCCTGAGCCTTCCAGAGCGTGGCTCACTGCCTCCCCTAAGGAAGCCAATGCTGTTGGACCCCAGAGTCGGGGGCAGATTTCAGCAAACCAGTCTTAGCTTCTCCTGCTGCTCCTGCAGGAGACTCCTGCTCCTCAGAGAGCTTGGTTCTTGCCAAAGCCACAGGCACTGTGCCTCCTTGCCCTGCACACAGCGGACTTCACAGCTAACCTGACAAAAGCTCTCTCCCATTAACAGCAATCTTTAGAAGGACACCAGGCTTTCCCGACCTGTGGTCCCTGCCTGACTTGAGGTCAAGCTGAAAAATCTGACCTCGCAAGCAGGTGTTTTAAGTTGGTTCTCAATTTCTGCTTGAGGAGATTTGCTTAAAGGCTCAGAAAAATAAACACAGCTAAACACACTTAAAATGGCCATGTTACTTTGTATTAAACAGAGCCAGAAATGGATATCGGGGCCGGCTAGAGGGAAAGAGGATGTGGTTTCGTAGATGTGTACGTGATATCATCTATATGGGAGGAGAGTGTTTATCAGGGATTGTATAAAAGGGAGTGTGTATGGGGGGATGTATACAGGCATATGTATACAGTAGGAGTCTATATAGGGGAGTATATACGAGGGGAATGAATACAGGGGTATGTATACAGGAGGAACGTTTATAAGGAGGAGTATATAAAGAAGCATTTATCTAAATTGTTCGATCAATAAAGACTCAGGAGTCAGATATTGGGGTAAAAACCTGACAGATCAAAGAAGCAGCAGAGGGGTGACTATTTAGTTGATCCTCTCTCCACACTTTCAAGATCAAAAAGGACCAAGAATCTTTCTGAGTTCCTCCCAACTGCTTCCTGTGCCTCTCTATTGCATCGTGGGTCCTCCAAAATCTCTATGGTCAATTCTTGTTTCTATGGGCAAGAATTGTCTCTGCCTCCTGATCCAGGATTAACTTTATTAACACAGTATTGAAGTGTCACAGCATGTTTAAATATCCTACAGCAAGTATATTCAAGGGGAAGTAGACACAGGGTGACTGCATCCGAGGGGCGTGTATATAAGGGGGAGTGTGTACAAGGGTACTATATAAAGGAGAAAGTATGTATGGAGTGGGGAGTGTATACAGGAGATAGTGTGCACAGGGGAGTGTGTATGTAGTGGAGAGTGTGTACAGGGGTAGTGTAAACAGGGGAGAGTGTATATGGGGTAGGGTAGCATTTACAGGGAAGTATATGCAGCCGGGAGAGCATACAGGGGAGAGAGACAAAATAGGGAGAAAAACTTCCATGGAATGAGCCAGCTGGTGGTGGTGCACACCTCTAACCCCAGTGCTCAGGAGGCAAAAACAGGTGGATCTCTGAGTTTGAGGCCAGCCTGGTCTACAGAGTAAGTTCTAGGATGGACAGTCAGGGCTACAACAGAGAAACCCTGGCTTGAAAAATCCAAAGGGCAAAGAAATCAGTGTAATGAATGGACATTTAGAATAATCATATTAGAGGTAAACACTCTAGCTCCAGGTGTCCAGGTGTATATGATTTCCTGGGACAAAGTCCAGCCCATTGCTTCCGTCTAACGAAAGTTGATTCTTTTGTTATCAACAAAGCTTTACTGCATTATGTAATTTCCATTATACAGTGCCTAATGCCTGCATGAATGCCTTGCACAAACACATTTTGGTGCTAGCACTATGATGAAGGATTTCATCGTAAACCTAAATTCGTTGTTTAACACTGTAGTAACAAGATGCCACACACCAGGTGGCTTAAACAACCAACATTCATTTGTGTATAGTTGTAGAAGCCGGAAGACCAAACTCAGGTGTCAGTAGCAGAGGCCCTCTCCACAGCTTGCAGATGCTGCCTTCTCAGTCAGTGCTCACACTGTGCCATCCTGGTGTCCTCTAAGATCCCCCCCTTTTCCATATGTTTATTATGTTTGTCACATACACATGCATGCGTGTGCCAGGGCACATGTGTGGCCGTCAGAGGACAACTTGAGTGAGTTGGTCCTCTCCTTCCACCATGTGGGGTTCAGAGATCAAACCAAACACTTTTGCCCCAGAGACATTTGCCTGGCCCTAATGTCCTCTGTTTATGAGAACACCAGTCATATTGGATCAGGGCTTGCTCTAAAGACCTTATTTTAACTTAATCACTTTTTTAAAGGGACATTTCCACATTCAGTGGCAGTATAATTTGCTGCTGGAGGTTAGTTAGGTCTTCAGTATATTAACTTTAAAGAGATATAACCGGGCTTATAACAAATGTTTAAGAGCTGTCTTACCTATGCCGCATGAATGTGACCCCTGCCACAAACTCGGACATGAAGGGTCCTTCTTCATTGACTCTGAGAGGTTTCATCATCTATACAAGTTGGCTGTTATGCCAGTGTGGAGAGCCTACCAGGGGAATTAAGTACCTTAAAAAAATTATGCTGCCTTAAAAGAGTTTTGATGCTTCCATCTCTCTCCTTAAGATTGTCTTTTTGTTTTGCTTTTACAAAAAATTATTTTCATACTTGGGAAGTCCCCAGACAATGCCTAATATTAGCAGACAAGTGACTAATAGGGCTACTCGTGATATGGAAGTGGCTTCAACAGCTGAGCAAGGCTAAGATTAGGCGGCGAGATCCCTGATCGAAGCCATGAGGGCCTTAAATGCTAAATTGTTTCTTGTGTTGAAAGAACAGTAGAGCACTTCCTCCTGTCCTGTGTCCCATTCCTCCATCACTCCCCTGTCCATTAGGATTGTTTGACATCTAAAGCAGGCTAGGCAAGTGAGTGATACTGTGTGTCCCCTGCCTTCATCAGTTTACAGTTGAGCTGTACCAGCTATTGAAAAGAGTGACACATAGACACACAGTCTCGGTCTTACAAACAGAGAAGATTCTAAAGGGGTCGTGACTGATACGTCTCTTCTGGCCAGAGTAGTGGATTCACTCAATCTCCAGAAAGGACTTAAAAGATTGTGGCATAAGACTTGTATGAGGGAGCTGAGGGAGAGATGGCTGAGCCTTTAAGAGCTCTGGCTGCTCTTGAAGAGAATTTGTGTTTGGTTCCCAGCACCCACATGGTGGCTCGCAGCCATCTATAACTCCAGTTCCAGGAATATGACACCCTCTTCTAACATCTACAGGCACCAGACATGCATGTGGCACACATACATATATATACAGTAAGCACACACACACACACACACACACACACACACACACACACACACACATAAAATAAATAAATTGAAAATAGGATGACTTTGAATGAAATGAAGTGAAACCCCTTGACAGATACGCATTCAAAGATGAACTTTAGGTATTCCTTGGATGATCTGAGCAGTAAAAACTAAATAAGGAAAACCACGGTGTGCACTTTTCTTGTTCTCTGAGCTATATGAGAGTATCGTGGGAGGATGGGACCCACAGTGTGAAGGTGGCTGTTGTGGTGCCGGTTGGGAATCTAAATACTAGACCTAGTGTCTGAACTGGAAGGATTGTGAGTGTGAGGTCAGACAGTCCTACATAGTGAGACCCTGTCTCCAACTTAAGCTGAGCGGTGGTGGCATACACCTTTAATCCCAGCACTCTGGAAGCAGAGCCAGGCAGATCTCCATGAGTTTGCGCCCAGTCTGGTCTACAAAGTGAGTTCCAGGGTACCCAGAGCCACACAGAGAAACCCTGTCTTCAAAAAACAAAACAAAGTAAAAAAGTATTTAAGACGTGTTTTTTATAGCCTCAAGCGTTCTTTGTTGAAGTGAGCATTTTAAAGGGAAGACCATTTCACTTAAACCACTGCACTACTCAGAGTTGCAGACTCAGAAGACAGTGGTGGCATAGAGTAAACATTGGAATCCCAAAAGAGAGGGAAGAGAAATGGAAAAGACTGGACCAAATCAGGACCCGCACCCAGACTCCATGTCTGGTGTCTGAGGCATGAGGTAATGACGTGAACTACAAAGGGCCTGGGCAGCCCTGTCCCTACAGCCTTGCTGTTTGCAGCTCAGGAGGCCTTGGTCTTGGCCAGACTCTTACCCACTGCCTGTGGCTCTCCCCGACAGATGTTCCATGTTCCTGGCATCTCAGATTTCCTGGGTCCCTGTTGTGGTCTTAGCTCTGTATTCACAGATGCTTGCGTTTCTCTCTCAGCGGCTGCCGGCGTGTTTCCTGGCCTTCCAAGCCTTCCTTTGCAATCTCTGGTTACCTACATGACTCTTTACCTTTTAAATTTTATATTCCTGCATGATGTGGACAATACCAAGGTCTGCCACTGGCTCAAGTGGTAGCTGGGCCCCCTTAAACCACAGCTACAATGCCTTCTGTGTAGGAAGGTGGCTGAACCCAGGCAAACATTTCTCTAGGTGGTGGCCCTGTGAGAGCAGACTCTCCCCATGGATTTATTCTCTCAAGAGAAAGTCTATGGAATGGGTTTTAATTTTATATATTAAAGTCTGGAGAGGTGAGATCTGGCAATTTTGAGATGTCCTGAAGGCATCCTTCTATTTTTTTTTTTTGCTATAGGAATATGTGTTGCTTGTATAAAGGTGTGTGTGTGTGTGTGTGTGTGTGTGTGTGTAGGTGAGATAACAACCTTGAGTGTCATCTTCAGGAATACCATTCATCTCCTTTGAGACAGGGTTATTCACTGGGCTGGAGCTCACTGAGTAGACTAGACTGACTGGCCAGGAGACAGGGGTCGTCCTGTCTCTCCATTCCTAATACTAGGAATACAAGCACACATAACAATACCTGGCATTCTCCCATGGATCCTGGGGACCAAACACAAATCCTCACATTTACAAACAAGTACTGTGAGGCGCCCATCCAGCCCCACCTCATCAGATGGTCTGGTCTTTTCAGAAACCACACCTTCCTCAGCCCAGCTATACACAAGTTCTTGTGACCACACTGCAAGTTTTCCGAGTCTTTCTGCTCTGATTTTGTTCCTGATTCTTACTGCAAAGCCAGTTAAAAGGAGTTAGCAATAACCATGCCACAGTCTGAATACTGGGCTGCTGTGGAATAACTCCACCAGATCAATCAGTCCGTTATCTTCGGACTCGGCCTCTCCTACAGTCTCAGGCCCTGGCTAAGTGCAGCCAAGTTCTTTGTCAGCATATAACACTTGCTGACATTCTCCAATCCCCAGTAGAGTCCTCATCTCCTCTGAAATCTCACCAACACAGTCTTCACTGTCATGATTCCAATGACCAACCTTTTCAGCATCCGGGACTATTGAACTCCTGCCGGATGCACCCATCAAGCTTGAAGGCACTGTAGGCTTTCTCTGTTCCATACTCCAAACATTTTCTCACAGTCTAGTTCCAAAGGCTTACGACCAAGGTCAAAATTAGTAATAGTCACTCGGCTTTTATGATTACCAATTTTCTTTTAGTTCTTAGTTACTGCTGGGAAAGTTTGGTTCGTTGTTTTAGCTACTTCAACCCGCAGTGGCTTCATTGTTTCGGAGCCTGTGGTGAGGTAAAATATCATGATGTGGGGGAGCTTATGATGAAGGCTACTCATCTCTTGATAAATAGGAATCACAGAGAGAGACTGGAAAGGCCCAAGCACAGAATACCTCCAAGGATCCACGCACCAATGACCTCATTCTTCCAGTTAGGCCCCACCCATTGAAGTTTCCAGCACTTCTCAAAATAGAGCACCATCTGGGGGCCGAGCCCTCAACACACTAGTCTCTTAGAGAGACACTTCCCAGCCCGACCATAGCGACATTCTAAATGGAAAAAGCATTTGTTTTTTTTATTAAATTAGGCCTTTAAAAATTCATGGGTGAGGAGAAGAGCTAGGGATATAGTTCAGTTTGTAGAGTGCTTGCCTGGCGTGTCCAAGACTCTGGGTTTGATCCTGAGCCCCTCTTAAACAGGGCATGGTGGTGCAGGCTTGTAAGCTCAGCTTTTGGAAGGTGGAGGCAGGAGGATCAGAAGATCAAGGTAATCTTTAGCTATACAGCACGTTCAAGGCCAATCTCCCAAAAGAATTTCATGGATGGGTTGGGGGCAGCTATGCCTCCAGTAGAATTAGCAGAATTCTACAGATATAGAAATATCTGCTAGAATCCGGGCTTGGCAGGAGAGACAGAAGCCCAGCATTCCCCTCCAGGCAAGGGGATCACAAATTTATGGCCAGCCTGGGCTCCATAATAAGACACCGTCTCACCCAAGAGAAAAATGTGAAGAAAAAGATAAATATCTGTTAGAGTGGCCTCTACCTGTGTCTCTATTGAGAAGCCACCACCAAGACAATAGAACTTTACTTAAGTCTATTTGGGTTGGGAAGCCAACCCCCCCAGGACAGGCTGTGTCTGCTTGATCTATGTGGACGAAAGTGGGTGCCCATTCCCAGCTTACTGCTTCTTTACATCAGGAAGCCAGGTGGGTTCCAGAGCTCTTTACTAGCAATACTGCGAAAGTCCAGTGTATAGATAGGCCCATGCTTGCCGGGGAAGAGCAGACAGAAGAAACCGCACATCTCAAGGGGTGTGCTTCCCTGTGAGGGGGTCCTACCCGCTACTCCATTAGTGCCACACACCCACATCCTGCCATAGGCTCCTTCCCTGAGGGAGGTGTGATAGGATAGTCAGGTTTGCCAGAAGATGCTTCACAGGCATGGGCCAGCCTCCGTTCCCTTCTTCATCCACAGAAAGCAGGCTTTTTTTGCATTGTAGATCCAGGTGATGAATATAACTCTTCAAAGTGGCCTGAAACTGGCTGAGTAAATGGACCCAATACTGGGGTCCAATATTAAAATGCTCACCTGCCTACAGGGCTTCTAAAAGGTATATCAGATAAAAAGGGAGAACCTTTTGATCTCCATCTGCCTGCTTACTTTTTCTCTTTTGATCAGATGTGTCTGGTCCAGAAACTAGGTCTGTCTGGAGAAATGGTTTGAAACTGTCCTGTGCTGCTGGCCAACACCTGGCACTCATGATGCCGCCTGTTTTGAAGTGCCGGCAGCTCTCAGAGCCGTTCACATTTGTGACTCTGTGATTGTTACACCAACGAGGCAGGATATCGTCAGCTCAGGATGTTCCTAACGTCTTTGTATTATGACACACACAGGAGATCTACAAATACCTGCGTGCGTGCGCGTGTGCGTGTGTGCGCACTCACACACACACACACACACACACACACACTTATACAGCAATTCAGGAAGGCATGAGGCTGCCAGGATTCTGGCTGCTCTAAGCCTTGCCTGGCCACTCTGAGCATTGAGTTGTTTGGGTTGGTCCTCAGAACCATCTGCTGCCCACCAGTTGGGAAATTCCATTTTAGGGAAGTGGGTGAACTACTTCGCTCAAGGTTCCATGGTTACTAAATGTGGTGGTTTGGATGAGAATGGCCCCCACAGACTCATGTATTTCAATGCTTGGTCCACAGTTGGTAGAACTGTTTGGGAAGGATTAGGAGGCGTGGCCTTATAGGAGGAGGTGTGTCACTGAGGGCGGGCTTTGCAGTTTTAAAGGGCCACGCTATTCCCAGCACTCTCTCTGCTTTGTTGTCTCAACATGTAATCTCTCAACTACTGATCTCAGTAAACCTGACTGCTTAGTGTCATGCAGTAATAACATTGGTCATGTATTCTAGCCCTCTGGAAACATGAACCCCCAATTAAATTCTTCCTTTTATAAGTTGCCTTGGTTGTGGTATTCTGTCAGCGCAGTAGAAAAGTAACTAAGACACTAACTAGATGTTTAAGTCCACATGCTCCGAGTTTCAACCCGAACAACTTTAACATAGTCTGCAGTAGAAAAGCCATTATTACCAGCACACGTCCTCATTAAAGCTTACAAGGTCAGCAAAGGCTCAAGCTGTGGTTTCTTATTCCTAGATGTCTGTGTCTACTGGATCATTATCTGGAGATACAGCCTGCCTCCTGACCTGTCTTCTCCTTTCTGAACCAGAGCAGATTGCCCGGTTATGCTCTAGACAAGTGAGACAGAGATGAGAGAACCGGCTTTAAAGTCTTCTGGCCTGGGTAGCCCCCCCCCTTTTCTGTCTTTCACTCCACCATGTGGTGGCAATGGCAATGCCTGTTAGGTAATCCAAGGGCTGTTTTGTTTCTTGATGTAGAAGCTCTCCTGTCTAGTGTGACCTGAGCAGTACATGGTCCATTGATTAATAGTGTGGCCAAGCAGGGGGAACTATGAAAAATGATAGAAATAGACCTTAAACTTTTGATGTCGTTGTTTTGGTTGTGGGATTTGAATATAGAACCTGGTACATGCTAGGATGCTGGTTGGTTGGTCATACACACACATATGTGTGTATGTGTGTGTGTGTACGTATGTATGCATGTATATGTATATTGTCAATTTGACACAAACTGGAGTCATCTGGGAAGAGGCAACTGCAACTGGGAAAATGCCTCCCCTCACTAGCCTGTAGGAGAGTCTGGGAGCATTTTCTTGATGATGTGAGAGGGTCCAGCCCACTGTGGGTGGTGCCCCCTGTGGGAAGGTCATCCTGTTTAAATAAAGAAGCAAACTGAACAAGCCACAAAGAGCAAACCAGTGAGTAGCATTCACCCACAGCTTCTGCTTGAGTTCCTGGCTCCTGAGTTTCACCCTGACTTTCTTCAAGTTGGTTTTGGTCAGTGTTTTATCACGACAATAGAGAGCAAAGCAGAATACTAGGCAAATGCTCTGTCAATGAGCATAACCCCAACCATTTCTTAAGCTTTGAAGTTCAAAGTACGCGTGTGTATTTAGGCACCATTTTATTTCAGGTAGGATCATGACATTTCCCAGGGACAGACGTGTTAGCCAAAGTTCTACCTGTCTTTCTTGCCTTCATTGTGCCAAAGATTCATTTATTCCACAAATATTTATTGTGTCGCCACTATGTGTCAGGCCTCTTTAGGTGCAATGGATACTTTGGTAGAAAACCCATTCTGTATTCATGGAGTTCCACTCAACTGGAATTGTCTTTAAGTCTCGGGACTTGCTGGCTTTTTTCTTTTGCAGGGCTGGGGCTGGAATTCAGGGCCTCAAAGTGCGTGGCTAGCACTCTACTGAGCTGCACTCTGTACAGTTTCAGCTGGCTTAAAATGGCCCGGAAGCTTAAGGACACAAGGCAATACTCTGCGGAGGTGGTGCTCATGCTCTTTGCCCGGTCCTCTCTGCTTGTTTTTCCCACACCAGCTCAGCAGCAATATTTTCGTGTGTGTGACATGTCCTCACGGAACCTCTCCAGAGTGTGTACCACTCTGATTTTCATAGGAACAAGAACTCCTGTTTTTCATTCATGTTCCATTGGTTTTCACAGTAATTAAATTGTATCATTAAAATTACAAGCATAATGACAGACGTGGGTTGGAAACCAATAGCCCTGACCCCTGGTGAGCACTCAGCTCCATTGGTGAGACAGAAGAGCCGAGAGTACCTCTTGTAGCTGAGCATCAGCATGCAGGGCACAAATGCATCTTAAGGAGGCAGAGGGGCATGCAGGGCACAAATGCATCTTACGGAGGCAGAGGGGCATCTGCTGGCCTGGGGATGGGTTAGGTCCAGGGCAGCAGGTTCGAAGGCTTCTGCTTTCCCTTGTCCATCCCAGTTCAGATACATAATGGGCTTTGATGGACTGTGCAATGCTCACTGAAGGGCTCAAACCATTCAGTTTCTTTCCCCTTCCCTTCCCTCCCCTCACTGACCTTCCCTCCCTCTTCCCTACCTTCACCACCCATCCCCTACTTTCCCCTCCTCTTCCCCTCCCTTCCTTTTCCCTTCCCTCCCCTTTTTTTCTCTTCCTCTTCCTCTTCTTAATGAAAGTCTCACTGTGTAGCTCATGTTAGCCTCTAACTCTGTATCTTTTGGTTAGCCTTGGTTTAATAATCCTCCTGCCTGTGCCTTCTGAGTGCTGGGGTCAAGCATGCACCGTTGCCCAGCTCAAGCCTAACTAAGGTGGGGGAAACAGGGGCTGTTATTTAGCTGTGCTTTGTTTTGCTTTGATAAATTCTATGCAGTCCGGCCCTGCACAGCCTTCCTTGTGATGGCCTTTTCTCCATGGTCTTCCCTGACGTGTCTCTTTGGTCAGTTCCCACTCTTTCTGCCTGTATTATTGCTTCCTTGGGATAACAGAGTCCCCACCCAGCTCCTTCCTGTACCTCACAAAACCCGTCCCTTCCAAGGTTAACTGAGATCACTATAGGGCAGAGGCAAATTCTGGTCTATGGACAGCTTGAGGGAGAATCAAGAGAGTTTTGGCTTCTCCCCATCAAAAGGCAAACACACACACACACACACACACACACACACACACACACACACACGGGGGGGGGGCGTATGCTAGCATCAGCTCTAGTCTTCTACTTTTCTTTTTTAATAAAATATTCATATTCCCTTGTTATTATGAATTGGCTCTATTTGCCTGTCTTGGATTTCACAACAAAGACTCTTCTCATTTTCCCTCCCAGAACCATCCGTGACAAGTAGCCCTGGGTTCAAAGAACATGTGGTCTCTAAGCTCCTCTCTGGAACAAAGGACTCCATCAATCCTCAGCAATTAAACAGCCACCCATGGCAGAGCCAGTCCCCTTGTGTATGAGGGATGAGGAGAACAATCCATCCCCACAGGGCCACCTCTAAAGAGCAAGGCATTAGGGACAGACGGCAACGCAAGAAGAAGAGTAAATGATGAAGATTGCTCTAGGCCTCATGGTGCTTTGGAAGTGACAATAAGGTGATAGAGATTGTCTAATCCCAACAGCTCTGTTACTGACAATGGAGGTAAGACACCAGGCACAGTGACCAGACGACAGGGCTGCCTGCTGCCAAGCTGGGGAGCATGTGTCTCCTGTTGCCACCAAGACGCCAGCAGTTTCCAAAGTGTAGCTGCCAAGCCCCCAGGGTCCCTGCCCTATTCTAAGAGTTCCTAAAGTCAAATAACACGATGACATATTTTTCACTGTCTGACGTCCTCACCGGTGGAGGATGGAGCAAAAGTAACAGCGGGTGGAACTCCTGACATTGTCCCACACACTGAGGCGGGACATGCAACTGTATCAGTTACCACCGCTACACACGTGCGCAAAAATAATGCCACCACTCTCACCTAAGAATGTCCCCGGTGAAGCAAAGTGATCCGTTGTGTTAAATATTGGTACTTCTCAAAATAATCTCTATAATAAAATGTGAATTATGCATGAAATATTTTTTATGCATTCCAAAATGTGATTGTTACCATAGAAAAGCAGAGAAAAACACCAAAGCGATTATTTTAATTGTGAGTTGAATGGACCACTTTATCATAGAACATCTTTTTTTTTCCCTCCTTGAAGGAATGAGTGACAAAGAGTGCTATTTCAGAAGAGGCATCTGGCAGACACTTTCTCAAAAATGAACAAGGGGAGCCTGTCATGTCAAGGAAAACACTGGTAGTATTTGGTGCCCATGATGAAACATGAGCTTCTATGAGCAAATTAGAACTTTAGAAAACTCAAACCTAGCACTGTGGTGCTTGGCAGCTAGCCGGTGCATAGGAACCTACCTTACGAGATCAGCTTTATTTATGAAGGGGATTTTCTCCTGACACAGTTTAATGAAGTGTGTCAACTTCGGGGATGCTTGCACAACTCAAGAAGCCACTACTTTGCCATGGCCAGTGCATTGTGCACAGGATACTGAATGCATGAAAGGTACATTCTAAGCACTTAATAAGATGGCTCTAGCAAGCCCTTAGGCCTCACTCCTGGCTCCTCCACAAAAGAAAAAAACAAACCAAACCAGCATTCTAAGTGTAAAGCAGATGGATGGAGAAATCCCCAAAGTTCACTGACATCATTATCAGATTCCACATTAGAACAACCATTTAAAAATACCTAGTAAGGCAGGCAAGATGGCTCAGCAGGTAAACACACTTGCTGCCAACCCTGATAACCTGTTTGATCCCTAAGACCTATAGAGTAGAAAGGGAAAAGTGACTCTTTCAAGTTGTCTTTTGATCTCCACACATACGCTGTACGTACACACACACACACGCACACACACATGCATACACACACACACACACACACACACACACACTCTGGGAGGATATCCCAGCAGGTAAATGCACTTGTTCCTGCAAAGGACCTGGACTTAGTTCCCAGCACCCACATGGTGGCTTACAACTGTTTGTAACCCCAGTTCCAGGGGATCTGGGGTTTTCTTCTGACCTTAGACTACACCAGGGATTCACTTGGTACAAATATATACATTCACGCAAAACAGTCATTCACATAAAAAGTTATGTTTTGTGCATTATTTCATAGGAATATCTTTAATTATTGCTTAAAAGACTTGTATATTTCTCCTTTTCCACGCTGTATATTAATGTCAAGCCAATTTTTCTTCATATACTTCAACCAAAATAGTAAATTACCAGATGCAGAAGCAATAGAATGATCTAGTTGCTTTCTATTAATGGAGACATTGTAAAAATTACAAAAATAGGGCCCGTGAGATGGCTAAATAAGCAAAGGTGCTTTCTATATAGCCTTATGACCTGAGCTTGATCTGTACACACACACACACACACACACACACACACACACACACAAACACCTTTTAAAATAAAGTGTGTGTGTGCGCGCACACTGCGAAGTATGCAGATGTGGAGATCAAAGGATGATTTTGTTAAGTCAGTTCTCACCTTTTCAGGCAAGCACATTTACTGGCTTAACCTACTTCACAGGCTTCCTCCATCATCCATGCATCCATCCACCATTCATCCGTCTGTCCATCCATCCATCTATCCATCCATCCATTATTCCTCCATCATCCATGCAGTCATACATCATCCATCCATCTGTCTGTCTGTCTGCCCATTTATCCATCCATCCATTATTCATCCATCCATCCATCCATCCATCCATCCATCCATCCATCTTGAAATAGGGCCTTGCTAAGCTCGCGACTGGCCCCCAACTTTCTATAATTCAGTCTGGTCCTGACTTGTTTTCTTGCCTCTACTTTCAAGCCCCAGGATAGGTAGGATCAAAGGACCTGTGATACCCTAACTTAGGAGGTGTGACTTATAAGAATAGAAATATGCTGGTTGGTGGTGGTGGTGCATGCCTTTAGTCCCAGCAATCAGGAGACAGAGGCAGGAGGATCTCTGAGTTTGAGGTCAGCCTGGTCTACAGAGCGAGTTTCAGGACAACCAGAACTATTCAGAGAAACTTTTTCTCGAAAAACAACAACAACAAAACAAAACACAAACAAACAAAAGAGAATAGCAATATTTACTTAATGGACTTATTTTGGTTGTATTGCAATTAGTAAATGTATTAGCATCTCTACCAGTAAACATAACCTCCCTAGATTTCAAGAACATAAAGGGGTCTTGAGACTAAAATGTTTGACCCTTTGGAAAGCAGACTGGAGGGGAGGATGTCCATCTGCTTTGCCAAATAGCCCAAGTCTGTCACTGTTTTAGGGTTAGAAAACTGCAAACAATTTTGGTCCCTCAAAATCAAAGGACTCCAAAGAGAAGTCGTAAGTAATGAAAAGGACTGGTCTCCAGGGACCCATGCTGTGGTGGCCTCCACCCCTACAGGCAGCCTGTTGGCCCCAGTCACCCACTCCCACCCACAGAGGAAAGCCATTGTTCTCCAGGTTCTCAAAACAAAGAGAAAACCCAGAGCTGACCCCTGCCCTCAGCTCCTGCTCTGGGCTCCAAGGGAGGGAGCCCGGGTTTCAGGTCCCCATGGAGGAAAGGTACTGTAAATCTCTCACTTGCCCAGAGCTGCCAGAAGGCTGCTTTTCTGTTAGTAAACAGGGTTGCCTGGGCCATCTTTCTCTTCTTTAATAACCTGTGGGGCATCTATTGATTGCACATTCTAGTCTCTCGTAAATTAGAGCAGGGGATGCCTTTCGGTTGTTCCAGAGCAGTATGAATGGTGGAACTGGCTCACTAATACTTCATGCGTATGGAGCACAGTGTCTTGTGCCACATAAACATAAAGACTATGTATCATCGGGTTCTGAGAATGCCTGGGGACAGCTCTGGGGGCAGCCACGGCATCTGGGCATGCTGCAGACTTTAATTAGGTAGTTTCTTCCACTTCAACCAAGATTGATAAGACAGGGAATTGCAGGCCTCCCTTTCCAGCGGGAGGGAACCCGAGACCCATGTGGGCAGATGGACCCACTTGCTCCTCTCCTCTAGTTCCCTCAGCAGGAATGGGAGCCAGTAGAAGCGAATGTACCTTTCTTTGCCTGGGTTGTGGGTGGAGCCCCAAGTTAGAAATCAAAGGAGGATTTCAAAACTCTTGCTTTAGGGGCTGCAGAGAAGTTCTCATCCTAATACCAACCTGAACAAGCTGGGTCTCAGCTGCACACGTGTAACCCCGGGAACAATCTAGGTGGAGACAGGAGGGTCTTAGAGGAGGGATACGGCGAGAATGACAGCACATGGCACTGGGCATCCTCTTCTGGCCCTGAGGGCACCCACACGTTCACATACCACACACTCTCACAAGACAGTTACACACACCAATCAACTGATACCAATCAATCAATCTTCAAACAAACAAACAATGCCAAAAAGTTTTCCTCAGCTCTGGGGGAGTACAGATAAAACCATGGAACTCTAGGCAGCGCCTGGATTCTTGTGGGTATGCAGTATTCAGTAAGTCAGTACTCAGTATCAGACATAGCCGTATGAGATGAAGAATCCAACACCAAATGTTGTCTCCCCAAAACTTCTATACTGATCCCCAGAGTTTCTTGATGTGCTCTTATTATAGACATTGGTTTCTTGAGTAGGTAGGCTGAGCTCATTAGGATGGACCTTGAGTCCATGTTAATGATGTGTTCATAAATGGGCCACAGAGAGAGAGACAGACACATCTATTTGCATGTGCATGTACACACACACACACACACACACACACACACGGCGACAATGGGAAAATGACAAAAAAGGCAAAGACTAAGGTGATACCCCTACAAACTAAGGAATCCCCCAAATTGACAGAATGCAATTAGCATGTAGAGGGGCACAGAGCAGCCTCCCCCTCCTGCTGTTGGAAGGAGCCGACTCTGCCAACACTCTGGGCTCTCTACCCTCCAGAACTGGGAATATTGATTACTTGAGAATTTCATATAATGTACCCTGATCACCCTTACTTCCCAGTCCTCCCAAGTGCTGCCCCTCAACCCTGTGGTCTTCCTTGCCCGCAAAACAATCCAGTGTGTGTTGTTCATGTAGTCTCTGGAGCATGGGCAAACTCCTGGAGGCTAGGCCCTTACAGAAAAGTGACTCCCCTCCCCCCACACACACCCAGTAACCATCTTCTCGTGGAGAGATACACTTCAGTACTCTTAGCACATTTGTTGTTGTCATTGTCTGGTGTTTCAAGACAGGGTTTCTCTGTAGCTTTGGAGCCTGTCCTGGAACTAGCTCTTGTAGACCAGGCTGGCCTCGAACTCACAGAGATCCGCCTGCCTCTGCCTCCCAAGTGCTGGGACTAAAGGAGTGCGCCACCACCACCCAGCTTCTTATCACAATTTTAAAGTTATTTTCTATGACTTCTTGTCTAGATTGCTACTTTTTTTTGGGGTGGGGTGGAGGTGTTGTCATAGAAGCCTTCCATGTCTCCTCCTCAACTGTGAGTCTGCAGTCATCGATACCACTGTAGAAGCTTCCTGATCCTTTACAGTCAGCAGAAGCACGGGTCACAGACTTCCACATGGTATCTGGAGAGAGTACAGATCATGGAAATCCATCTGGCCTCTGGCGTCAGCATGTTCCACGGACCTCAGCATGGTCTCCCATGGTAATATGGACCACGAACACCAACAAGGTCCCTGGTGGCAGCCCAACTCATGTACATCAACATGGCACCCAGCTGCAGCAGGACCATGGACCCAGACATGGCCTCCACCAGCAGCAAGGATCATGGACATCAACGTGGCCTCAGGTAGCAGCACAGGCTACTCACATCTGCATAGCCCTCAGAGGCATCAAGGCCCACAGACATCAAACATGGCTCCAGGGAGCAGCAGAGACTGCAGTCATCCACATAGCCCTCAGAGACAAAACAGGCTATAGACACCAACACAGCCCTGGCTAAAGCAGGACCACTGACCCAGACACATGGCCCCCAGTGCCAGCACAGCCCATGGATTTCAACATGGCCTTTGATGTCAGCATGTGCCATGAACCTCAGTTGTCCTTTTTCCCCCCATTTTTATTCTGCCTGGAGGCCAGCTCAGGGGTGGTGCTCTACATATTCAGTATGGGTCTTCCCTCCTCTGTGAAACTTGTCTGGGAACCCCTCATAGTTAGGCCTAGAGGTGTGTCTCCTAGGTGATTCCAAATCTTGTCAGGTTGACAATGGAGAGTGACTTCTCCAGGAGCACCCTCAGGGGCAAAATTGCCCTACGTGGAGAACAACAGTCCTTAATATCTCATAGACGCGTTTACTGGAATATATGTGTGTGGAATGATTTTATGTTGGGGATTTGCTTCTAAATGAGTTCAAGAGTCTATCTCAAAACCCAAAACAAAATAGATGAGAAAATTGGAAAAATTTCAACATTTCACATATTAAGGAGTTACTATTAGTTTTTATGCATACTAATAACATAAGTTTGTGTTTAAAGTGTTCTTATCTTTTAGACTCTGAGACAGTGGTTCTCAATCTGTGGGGGGTGACCCCTTTGAGGGTTGCATATTAGATATTTGCATTATGGTTCATTAACAGGCACCAAGTTACAGTTACGAGGTAGTAATGACAGAACTTTATGGTTAGGAGTCACTACAGCACGAGGAACCGTATGAAAGGGTCCCAGAGTTAGGAAGGTCAAGAACCATCGCTCTAAAGCCTGGCTTTCTGATTTTAGCCAAGTGACTTTTGTGGGAGTGGACATGGTTTTGCTCTGTAGCCCAGGCTGGCCTGGCACTCAAGATTCCCTGCCCCAGCCTCCTAAATGTCAGGATTACGAGTCCACTTCCCCCATCCCTCATGATCTTAAGTGACACTTCTGCATTCTCCTCTGCCTTCATACTCGAAAATCATAAAAACACCTCCAAAAATGTCACCAGACACTGCCAAATGTCCTCTGCAGCAAAGATTGCCCTGTATCGAGAGCAACTTCTCCCGATTTCTCATAGATATCTTTACAGGAAACATATATGGGTGCAATGATTTTCCTTTGGGAGTTTGCTTTGAAATGATCCCATTACTGTTGGGAGTAGAGGAAGCCCGGAGTGTGTGCGGTTCTGGGTGCACATGTCTTGATAGAGGCATGGGTATGTCAAGGACCACAGAGCCTCAGACACAAAGAGACATGGTAAAGCCTCTCTTCTCGTCCACGTATGGGTGGATGTTGGTAATGTGTGCAGAAAATGCCCACCATAGCTTTTCCCCCCAAGATGCTTACAGCCTGAAGACTCTTTCCTTGTAAAGGCTGCTCCTACTGAGATGAGCTACACCTGCCTCCTTGTTCATTTGCATTTAATGACCCCTCTTCTTTGCTCAGCTGTACACACAAACACTACCTTTCTGTCCAACTCTATCCCGGATGCCGAGGTTTCTCCATGTGAGAGCCCAGCCCACTCTTCCCAGCTCTCTGTACATGTGTCAGTCTGTCTGTCTTGTTTTCATCCCCTTGCCACCCTAGTCAGGTATATTCCTGGAACCATGCCGAGCATGGCACATTATGTTCCACAATGAAAACATTTAAACAAGTGATAAAAATTCTGTCTAGACTTCATGTGGTGGTTTAAGTGAGAATGGCCCCATAGGCTCATATGTTTGATGGAACTTTTTGTGAAGGATTAGGAGGTGTGGCCTTACTGGAGGTGGTGTGTCACTGGGTGTAGGCTTTGAGGTTTTAAAAGCCCACACCAATCCCAAAGGGTGCTTTCCCCCTCCTTCCTTCTCTCCCACTCCTTCCCCCAGCCCTCCTCCCTTCCTCTCTATTCCTCTCTTCCCTTTATTTTTTGCCTTCTCTGGCACTAAAGCAAAAACGTTTGATGGGATGAGGCAGGATTTGCATCAGAGGTCACTAACTGCACCCACCTGGGTGTCCTCAGCCAGGAGGTCCTCTTGGACCGACTTCAGCTCCTTGCTAAGACTCCATTGCTAGGTTTGCTTACCAGCTTGTCCCTGGCGATTCCTCCTCTTCCAGTCCCCAAGGTCTGGCCCAGTGGAGCTGTGCTCAGAGCTAGATTTATTCTGGCCTTGCATAGCTCTCAAGGAGTCCAGCCTTCAGCTTCTTTTCACAAAAGCTTCAGGCTGTGCCCGAGCGTGAGGCTGGCCTGTTACCTTCACACACACACACACACACACACACACACACACACACACACACACCTACACTTCGCAGGTCACCTAGGGTGTCAATTGGTTAGTTTAGAGTGCACAGGCCCTCACAGGGATTATGTCACCTGGTTCTCCCTAGACTGACTTTCAAGTCCCTTATCTTCCTCAGGATGTGGGACAGAGGTTCAGCCAGAATCACCTCATCATGCAGGTCATAGATTCTTATTCAAACCTGCCAGGGGTCAGTGTCCAAGGAAGGGCCTTAGATGGAGACAGACTGGATTGGAAGTTTTCCTCTGAGTTGAAGAACTTGCCCTGAGGTGGGGAAGGCTGGGGGAATGGGGTATAGGGTACAGGGGAGAGTCATGATCAGGTTCCATCCTTAGGTCTGAGGCTGACTGCCCTGTTCAAGGCCTAGCTAAGCCTTCCCAGCAGAGCAACACTTGTGGGAAGCCCCTCAGGCCCCGGAGAGACTAGGCCTGCCCAGGACTCCTGACAGAGCAGCTGGGTTGATTTTACTCATTGTTCCAACCACAGCCACTTGTTTCTAAAGGTGGGCGTCTGTCTGGAGGAAAGCTCTCGAGGTGAACCGATAGCAGGAGGCTGGAGCCACACCACTTCCTCTCACGTTCTGAGCATTCTGATCGAGTCTCCATCCTGGGCTATACTAATTTTTTGCTACTTGCCTATTTGAATGGAAAGTTGTCTGGCCACTGGTGAGTTGCAAGTGACTGAGAGCCGTGGGTGGATTTACATAAAAAGTTTTCCCCTCTCCTTAACAGAAAAGGGAAAATTGTGTAGGATTGCAAAGGAGTTTAACTGTCTCAGAGTCCTAGGTTCAAATCTAAGGCCCTCCAGGGATTAGCTCTGTGAAGCGGTGGGGAAAGTTAATCAATATCCCTGGGTCTCGCCTTGCTCATAGGTAAAATGGGAGCATTCCCGTCATATAGATGCAGTGTGAGTATTAAGTCTCAGTAAACACCTACTTATACTATTGGGGTCAAGCAACACTGTCTGTGCCCATGACCATAGGGGCTTCTAACAATGAACTTCCTGAAAGCAGACTCTTACAGACAGAAGTTCTTTCAATCTCCAGCCCTCATCAAGCAACTGAAATAGACCTAGAGAAGGAAGAGAGTTGCCTGGCAGAGAGGCAACAGGGAGAGCCATTTGAGGTGTTGAAACAAAGTGTCATTGAAATAACTGAGTGTCAGTACAAGCTGACGTAAATGCGCTTAATTGAATTCTACTGAGTATTGGGAGGTGCTGTTCTCACTGAACTACGCTCCTAGCCTTTGATGATAGACAGTTGGTTTTGCCTATTCACTTTCCACTTCCCATCCTGAATACCAAATGGTGCTTAGATAAAGCTGTTGTTTAGATATGGTCTGAGTCGGTCCAGCATTCCTGTGTTGAAACTTAGTTTCCACTGTGAAGTAGTAAGACGTTAGGAAGCCAGGTTTGGTGGGCTTTATCGGTGGTCCTAATACTTGGGATATTGAGGCAGGGGGTTCTCCAGTTCCAGACCAGCCTGGACAGCTTAGTGGGATCCCATCTTTACAAAAACATAAAGGGAGACTGGAGAAATGCTCAGTGGTTAAGAGGCTTGCCGCTCTTCCAGGGGACCTGAATCCAGTTCCCAATACCCACACCCCAGCTCCAGGAACCCAAGCCAGGAACCTAGGGAAGAAACTGTGGAGGTTTTTGTTTGCTGGCTTGCTCCGACTCATGCTCAGCTAGATTTCTTAGGCGGAAGACCTGAGTTTGGTTCCCAGCACCCACAACCTCCAGCTAGAGCTGGAGGGGGTTTCCACAACTTCCTCTGGTCTCTCTCTCTCTCTCTCTCTCTCTCTCTCTCTCTCTCTCTCTCTCTCTCTCTCTCACACACACACACACACAAATAAAAAGGTAAATCTTTTAAAATACTTAAAATTAAAAAGGAGGTGGAAATTTAACTTGACTATGTTACTATAGCACTTAGGGTTGGAAGTAGGGATTGAGATATTAAAATTGAGATATTATGTGTCCATGTCGAGTCTTCATAAGTGAAACCTGATGGCTTTGGAGGAAGGGACTTGAAGACTCATGCCTACAAGCTCCTGGTCTTCTGCTCTATGATGCCTGGGGCACCACCTCAGGGCTCTGACAGCAAAAAGATTGTCACCAGTTGCCCTTCGACCCCCAGAGCTGTGAACTAAGTAAGCCTCGCTTCTTTGTAAAGTCATTGCCTTGGTTAGTTTTGTCAACTTGACATGTCTAGCGTCATTTGAGAAAGGAGTCTCAGTTGAGAGGATTGTCCTGGTCAGGCTGGTTGGTGGCCATCTGTTGGGAATCGTCTTGGGAGTTAATTGGTGCAAGAGGGACCAGCTCACTGTGGGCAGCACCATTTCCCAGGCGGTGATCCTAGGCTGTATAAGAAAGCTGGCTAAGCATGAGTCAGTGGGCAAACCAGCAAGTAGCATTTCTCCCTGGTTTCTTTTCTAGTTCCTGCTTGAGTTCCGTCCCTGACTGCCCTGTGACTTGGAAGTATAACCAAATAAAACCCTTTGCTCCCCTAAGCTGTCCTTGGCCAGGATGTTTTATCAGAGCAGCAGAAAGGAAACAGAACAGCTACCCAGTCTCAGCGGCTTTGTTATAAATGTATAATGTATTAATAGAGGAAAGTACCCATCTACTGGTCTTCCCATGAGTTAAGGTGAAGTCAACCTCATTCTCCCAGCTCTGGATGCAAGTCTATAACCAGGCCCTCTGGTTGGTTGCATAGTGAGCTCAGGAGACTCAGTGTTGGTACCTCTGCTGAAGACACTGAGTGCACTGGAGTTGGCAAGCCGAGAAAAGTAAGCTAATGCCACTTCTGGCAACTTGGCCACCTTCTGAGAAGAAGAAAGGTGTAGATTTTGGATTGCCCTTGACAAGGGCCTGAGACCAAGCCTTCCTGAAGAGGTAGCATTTTCCTTTATAGGGATTAGCTATTACCTTCTTAAAGACAACCTGAGTTTGGCTTCTGCTAATGGTAATCAACAGGTTTTGGCTAATGCATCTATTAATTTTTTTATTTTGATGAACAATTTGCAACTTTTACATTGTGGCATCAAAAAACAGAACTCTGACATGTTTGACAACATGCTTTTGACAGTTCTATCTATTTCTGACAGGGGCCTGCTGGGAAGCTGCGGGAACCTCTTCTGTGTCTTGGCTCTCCTCCTTTTCCGAGCAGATTTCTGTTCAGACCTCCACAATGCAGGGTAATGAGATGATGATGACGATAACTGGGCTCCAGGAAGATCGTAGCAAGCACGAGAAGGATTAGAGTAGGGAGTGCCAAAAGGGAAAAAAGATCGTTCAAGAGACCAATATACTAATTCAAATGAGAAACGATATCATCTTCCCAAGGCGAAGGCCGCAAAACCGGCCCCACAGGAGCTCAGTTCCCTGTTGTGTGCCTGTGACTTATCTGATGCTACAATGTGTGTGTCCTAGTTAGCATCAACTGTCAACACAGACTGAGTCACCTGAAAACAGTCTTAATTGAGTGCCTGTCTATCTGCTTGGTCTGTGGGTACGTTGGTGAAGGATTGATTATATTGATCATTAATGGATGTAGAAGAGCCCAGCCCACTGTGGGCAGTAACATTCCCTGGGCAGGCGGTTTGTACTGTATAAGTAAGCTAGGTGATCATGAGCAGGGGTTCCCTCATGGTTTCTGCTCTAAGTTGCTATCTGGTGTCACTATTGTGAGGTTCCACAAGGATGGTTTGTGACCTAAAGTATAAGCAGATAAGTCCTTTCATCTTCTAAGTTGCTTTAGGACAGAGTGTTTCATCACAGCAACAAAAATAAATCTAGGGCAGTATACATACATACATACATACATATATGTATATATAGATATTTCTCTTCTGTCTCCCTTGAGTAGAATTCAAACTCTTTGAGTGCAGTGATTTTATTCACTGTCGTGTTCCAAGCATCTATGCTAGAGAATGGCACAAAGTATGTCTCCAATAAATAAATAAGTGCATGTAAGTAAATGTAAATGAGTAAATACTTTGTTGTTGTTTCAAGACAGGGTTTCTCTGTGTAACGCTGTCTGGTTGTCCTGCAACTCACTTTTGTAGACCAGGTTGGCCTCGAACTCACAAAGATCTGCCTGCCCCTGCCTCCCAAGTGCTGGGACTAAAGGCGTGTGCCACTACTGCTGAGCTCAGTAAGTACCTCTCCACTGAAACAATGGCCTGACCCAGAGGACAGCAGACACTCTGAGAGGTGAGTAGGGTTGGAGGAGTGGAGGTGGTGAGTCAGCTTGAAGTCCAAGGAATTCAAGGTTGGCTGTGCAAATGGCAGTTACAGCCCCGTGGTTCAGGGCTGGGCTGTTGCTCAGGAGAGGTGAGGATCTAGTAGGGATTATGCATCAAAGGCTGGTGGAGAACCGAGTTCTAGAGAAGGCCTACAGTGATCAGCTTGTCCTGATTTGCCCTGGACTTTCTTGGAAACCCCCTTAAGCCCAGACAAACTGAGATGTCTGGCCAATCTAAGAAAATGGAAGGATGATGGGCTGGTTAGAAATGAGCCTGTTCATGGACCCACTGAAGGAAAGGGTTCCAGTGAAACAGACCTTCTTGCTCTGCGGCTTGTTTGCTTTTTAATGTGTGTGTGTGTGTGTGTGTGTGTGTGTGTGTGTGTGTGTGTGTGTGTGTGTGTGCGTGAGAGAGAGAGAGAGAGAGAGAGAGAGAGAGAGAGAGAGAGAGAGAGAGAGAGAGAGCATGTCCAGGGTACATGTGGAGGTAAGGAGTCAGTTCTCTCATTCCTTCATGTGGGCTGCAGGATTGAGCTTGAGTCATCAAGCTTGGCAGTAAGTGTCTTTACCCATCGAATGATCTCATTGGTCCCCATAACAAATTTTGTTCAGATCTCCAGAGTTCACATGACTTCTTAGCCCCCTGCCTCCACACCTCCCAGAAGTACTGGTTAGCTTCCTGTCAGCTCTGGTAACTGATTTGGTTCCAGGGAGTGGGCCCTAACCCAGACCAGTTAGAAAAATTCTGGGTTCTTAAATTTTGGAGTCTGGTGCCTCACATGGTGCTCCTCACACGGAGCTCCTCACGTGGTGCTCCTCATGTGATGCTCCTCACACGGTAGTCCTTACATGATGCTCCTCACGTGCTCCTCACATGGAGCTCCTCACATGGTGCTCCTCATGTGGTAGTCCTCATGTGATGCTCCTCGCATGGTGCTCTTCACGTGTTATTCCTCACGTGATGCTCCTCACGTGGTGCTCCTTGCATGGAGCTTCTCACATGGTACTCCTCATGTGGTGCTCCTCACATGGGGCTCCTCACATGGTGCTCCTCACACGGAGTTCCTCATGTGATACTTCTCACGTGATAGTCCTCACGTGGTGCTCCTTGCATGGAGCTCCTCATGTGACTCTCCTCACATGGTAGTCCTCACATGGAGCTCCTCACGTGCTGCTCCTTACGTGGCACTCCTTGCATGGAGCTCCTCATGTGGTAGTCCTCATATGATGCTCCTCACACGGAGCTCCTCACGTGATGTTCCTCACGTGGTGCTCCTCACATGGAGCTCCTCACAAAGTAGTCCTCATGTGATGCTCCTCACATGGTGTTCCTCACGTGATGCTCTTCATGTGGTACTCCTTACGTGGTGCTCTTCACATGGAATTCCTCATGTGGTACTCCTCACGTGGCAGTCCTCACGTGGTGCTCCTCACATGGTGATCCTCACATGGTGCTCCTCACACGGAGCTCCTCATGTGATGCTCCTCACATGGTAGTCCTCACATGGTGCTCCTCACATGGTGTTCCTCACAAAGGGCTCATTCTCTGTAACAATTTCCAGTGTGTGCCAAGGTGGAACTGAAGAGTGTCAGCACCTCTGCCAGTTCTGTGGCTGGGGACACAGGAACCTGCTTCTCCCTTGTAAACAACACGGGCCAAGATTAGCAGCACCTGCTTGCTGCAGTGCTTACCACTGGGCCCTGAGTGGTGCTCAGGTCTAAGCTGAGGGAAATTGTTAATAGGTACATCAGAAAACAAAAGATCGATCGTGTCTCAAAGGGGAAGTTTTAAGCCTCTTTCTCACTTGACAGTGGAGAGTGAGCCCTTGGTTATTACAGCCTTTGGACCCTTGATTATATAAAGAACAAGTTAGACAATAAATTGGGAATTAGCATGTAAATTTCAAAATAGCTAAACACAGGCCTTATCACAAGGTCTTGTTTAAAGACACTCAACATTTGATTTGTAGAAAGCAGGGTTATTGCCCTCAGGGAGCTTTAAGCCTTACTTGAAGAAATGAGGCAGGCATTAAGGTATGATAAGAGCCTAAGAATGTTTGCAAAGTTATTTGTGAGGAGGTTGCGACCAGTGTTGTGTCAATTTCCCAGCCCCTTACCCTACAATACCTAGAGCTACCTTCCTGGTGAAGACAGGGAGAATGTCCAGTTCTTCCGGGGCAGAGGGCAAGGGGGAGTTGTTTCTGTGATGAATCTTACACAGTGACCTTCTAGAAAGGAAGAAGGGAAAGAAAATGTAGGATATTTATTGCCCAGGGCTTCAGGTGACTTGTTTCACTTCCTTGAGAGCAGCACTGGGTAAAACCAACTCTCAGTGAAAGGCATGTGGGAGAGGTTTGCACCCTTTCTGCCCTAAAAGAGGGAAATTGGAATAAGGTTTGATAAACACTAGGAAATATGTCTGTCATGGCTTCTTAGTCAAAACAACCTTTGTGTGCCTACAAGCTAACACACGTTTAGTTGATCTTTATCTCCATTTTGCAAAAGGAAAGTGAGGCAAAGAGAAATGAAATCACTTCCCACAGCCAGTGAGAAGCACTTGTCCCCGAGAGCTCTTATCTAACCACTAACCACCACGCTGTCTGCCCTTTGTCAAATCCATCCTAAGCATGGGAGGCCTGCACTGATCCTGTGTCGCCTGCGCCAACTCCACTCAGCCACACACGGCTTCTGGAAGGGGTGTTTGGCTCTCATCAGACCGCTTTGCCAGTATTCATCCCCCAAACATCAGTTGTATAAATATATTCCCGATACTTTTTGACCCGCCTTTCTTGGTACGCCATCTGTTCACAGGACGTGGCGGGGAGCTTGATTGTGAATACAAAGCTATCTGGTTAGATGCCATTGCTAAATGCGACACATCTTGCACGGGCATCGACAACCGTTGGGACCATTGTGTCCCTCTATTTCTGTCCTTGGGTGAGGCGTTTCTGGTCCCCCTGTCCTTAGCTGCTCTCAGCACAAGTTCTTCTCATTCTTTCGGAACAAAAGTTAGAAGAACTGCGTTTTCCTCCGAAATCAATGTAATGGGGCAGCTGACGTACTGACAAGTAGTGGAGGAGGCGCTGGCAGCTGGCACGAGCGTGGCTGAGCAATGGATGTGCGAGGAATCCAAGTCGCCTTAAGTCCTCGGGATTATTCAAGTTTCCTTATGTAACCTGTGTATCCGAGGTCAGACTGTCTTAGAAGCAGCCTACATAGCGAATGTTCAGAATCTAGACGAATATTCTGGAATCTAGTAGTTGTGCCATTACCCAACATGTTTGTGGAGTAAATTTGCTGACTAAATAAACCATTACAGACGAGTGGGAAAACACCAACTGAAATAAAGAGACCCAGGTTAGACCCTCACAGGCTGTGGGACCACGTGTAAGTCACTTTCCCTCTCTGACCACGTTCATCCTTTTTGGTAAAATGAGCCCAATGTTGCCTGTCTGGGGTTATCACGAGATAAACGCAACCGATGTCAACTATTAGGATTTCTTCTCCCTATTGGGAGAAGATACTTAAGCAGAAGAACATAGGGAAGAACATGATTATTTTGTGCTCATACGTTTCAGTCCATTGTGATGGGGGATGAGGCACGGTGGAGCAGAAAAGTTCACCTTATAATGGCAAGGAAGCAGAGAGAAAGGGATACAGGAAGAGGGCGGAGCAAGGGCAGAAAACCCCCATGCCACCCACTTCCTCCCTCCATCTAGGTCACACCCCATAAAATTTCTGTTCTCTTCCCAAACAGTGCCACCAGTACCACCCAAGGCCCTTGACTTGTGGAGACATTTTATACTCAAGCCAATAAGAACTGCCCTGTCCGCCACAGTTATGGCTTTAGTGGCTTCAGATAAATTGCTGTGCAGAGTCCTTCCCAAATTCCCCTTAGAAGTCTTTGCAGCCTGGCAGTGGTGGCGCAGGCCTTCTTTAATCCTACCTAGCACTCGGGAGGCAGAGGCAGGTGGATCTCTGTGAGTTCGAGGCCAGCCTGGTCTACAAGAGCTGGTTCCAGGACAGGCTCTAAAGCTACAGAGAAACCCTGTCTTAAAAAATCTCTCTCTCTCTCTCTCTCTCTCTCTCTCTCTCTCTCTCTCTCTCTCTCTCTCTCTCTCTCTCTCGCTCTCTCTCTCGTTGTCTAAAGATGAGATTTCTGAGGACCATTTTGCAGACCTACCATGTCTGATGGCATTGCCTCCTCTTCAAACCCAATGGTATCAATGAGGAGTCAATAACATCCTGGACCCTGCTGCAGCCAGTCTACAAAACGTCCAGTATTGGCTAGAGGCACGCAGATGACCCTTTAAAGTCACTCAGTGTCTCTCTGTCCCGTCCTCCACTGAACCTGTTGTGGAGAGACATCAGCTGCTGAAGCAGGACGTGCCCGTACAGTGCCTGCACATCGCATATCCCACGTGGCTCCACAAGAGAGCAACATCGCCATCCACACGGCTTCACTTGTTCCTATGGTACTGTGCTGTTCTTTCGGCATCTCACGGAAGTGCTGTGTAGCTATGTCTGCTTCAGCGCTGCACCACTCAAGCCCATGGCCTCCCTGCAGGTGAGTAGGACTTGCACCTGCAGGCTGCTCCATGGGAGACAGCCAGGCTTAGACCAGGTGTTTCTGAAAAAAAAAAAAAAAAAAAAAAAAACAAAAAAACACTGCTTCCCTCAGAGGTCAAGGGCGTTTTCAGCAGCCGCAAGATGCATCTGTCAGTTTCCCTTTACCTCTGCGGCCCCTCCTGTGGCTCTGGAGATCCTCCAACAGTGTCTTGACAGGCCTCCCCACTGGCCTGCTCTACACCACCAGCCACGGCCAAGCTCAGCTAAAGATGCTTTGCATCTAGGCCAGAGCCTTGTCATGTTTAAAAAGAGAAAGTTAGGATGGCAAAACCAAAAGGTGTTAACATTCCCGGGCCTTGCAGATCTGGTCAACAGATGACGCCCAGACTGCAAAGTCAGGGTCTTCTCTGGCAAGTGTTAGGAAAACCGGCTGCTTCGGAGAATGAAGTAAACAGCAGAGGTGGGAAGTTCCAGCCTTCAGACCAGATGGGAGAAGAGTTCCACTGAAACCATTCGACAAGGAGTTATTTGCAGAGCTCACGTCTAACATGCAAATGTTCACAAAGCCTGAAAACCAGAAGGCCTGGTGGAGGCCCTCGCTGAGGCCGTGCGATGAAACAATGAGCAGCAAGTTTTATGTGCCCTGCCTCTAATGTTCACACGACTCTGCGCTATTGGGGAAAACGTGCTAACCCACATTTTCCCCATCTCCCACCAATGGATAAGGAGGAAAAATTGTTTTTCAAAGCAAGTATATCCTGGGGCTCTCATGTAGTTTTTAATGTCTGGGGATGAAGTCATTGCCTCATGCCAGGCAAGTGCCAGGCAAGAGCTCTGCCACCAACCTACACTCCTATTCCTATGTATGTATGTAATACACAATCTTAAAGGTTGGGGTTGAGACAGGGTGTCTCTGTGTGGCCCTGACTGTCCTAGAACTCACTCTGTAGACCAGATTGGCCCTGAACTCAGAGATCCGCCTGCCTCTGTCTCCTGACTGCTGACATTAAAGGCATGCACCATCACTGCCCAGCCTAATCTTGAAGTTTTAAGACGATAACATTTTATACGTTAATACCGTGCCTTACTTAATTGAAATGTGACAGAGGGGATTTTTTTCCCTCTCCAGAGAGGTAGAGGAGAAAAGGAGGATGATGAATCTGCGAGTGTGAGAATGGGGTCAAAACTGGGGGCAATGCTAAGAGACAAAGAGATGAGAGCGTGAACATCCATCGCTAAGTGTGTTCGGCTGGGGGCAGTTTGGTTCGTGCCCTGCGCTCATTCCAGTTAGTGAGCTTTTGTCAAAACGAAGGGCAGAACTCTGCAGCTGGGTTGATGTGGCCAGGGTTCTGTTTTCAGATATGACCTGCATGTTCAGTTCCGGGGGAAGAACAACATTTTTGAATCCTGGTCGGCCTGTCTCTCTGTCTTGGAGTGGCCGGGGTGGGTGACTGCATCCAGTGGGTGGGTGAGTCACACAAGTTTATCAGAGAGGCAGTTACTGTTGCTGAAGGATTCAGGGCAGAGGCGACCTGGGGGTGATGAGTCAATATTTTGGGGCTTGGCTAACCCTGCAGAAGCTGAGGCTCACGGCCAAGCTGATTTTACTCAGCTCCAGGAAGTGCCCTGAAACAGGGCTGTCTGAGGACATTTTGCCAAAAAAACTGGCCTTGGCTCTACCTGCACCAGTGTGGTAGGCATGGACCTGAACCAAGACTGTCACTTTCTCAATGCCATTAGAACCCTTTCCTTTTAAATATTTTGCTCAAAATGGGCATACCTATATTTTCTCAGTTTTATAAACTGGCCATTCTGACCATTCCCGACCTTGCTTTTTGTTTGTGTTTTGTACAATCATAACTTTCACAGTGACAAACTTTTGAGGGGGAGGCTTTCTACTTAAAAAACAAACAAGCAAGCAAGCAAACAAACAAACAAACAAAATGGCCTCGTGTAGATCAGGCTACCCTCCAACTCACTATGTAGCCAAAGATGACCTCCTGCCTCCTGACTTCCCCAATGCTGGGATTACAGACATGGGCTCCTGTGGCTGAGTTATAGTAAACATTTTCACACACACACACACACACACACACACACACACACACACATTTACTGATAGTCACCCATCTCAAGATGAAGAGAGATTGGGCAGGATTAGCAAATGTTGTTTCTTCCAAACGACTGACTATATAGATTTCATATGAACACTAACTATGACCACATCCTCTGCCAGCGCTCAGCTCCCAAAAGGTCAGGATTTGGTCAGTAATTGCCAGCTTCCCTAAATTGTGCTTCCCTGGACCAACCAGATAGACCCAAATATCTTCTCAACATCAATCACGTCCTGGATGCTCTGCTTCCCAGTTAGCTTGCCTCCAGCCTCCTGTGCAATCATCATCCAACAGTGCATGGCCGAAGCCCTTCCTTTCACCCGCTTCTCTGTCCCTTGGGCAAAACAGCAATGGTGGCTGAGCCCACGTTCTTTGTAGAACTCATTTGTTCTGGGTCTCATCAGAGTGGGCTTGGTTGACATCTACCCTCCCGGCAGGTCTAACCTCAGAGAGATACGGAATCTGAAGCAATGACCCAACAGACACTGAGCTCTTGGGGAAATCCCTGCTTCATTCTAGAAGGTTATCTGTGGGGAAAACCCAGTTTCCCCATATCACACACACCCAGCCTCCAAGGTCTTGGGGCTCTGTGTCTTCCTTAGAACTTTGGTAATAGGAGAAGAAAAAAAAACATGCAACATAGATGGGCTGCCGAGTTCAAACTGCCCCAGTCCATCACACTGCTACATAGCCAGCCCATGGTGCTGGGCCAATTACCACCACAAACACCAAAGACACTTGTCAAAATATGGTCACGCAAACTCCAGCAAGGTCAGCCAGGCGTTACAACGCTCAGACACGATTGTCTAAGCAAAGAAATACATGCCAGTAAATAGGAGGCTGGGCTACGGTTAGGCAGTCACCTGGGTGACAGCCCCACAGTTAACCTTTTGTAGACAGACTTGACCCGCCATCCCTGCAGAGTGGCCTGGTTAAAGAGGACAGAGGGTCCTGAGATGGGAGAGGCCAGGCACGGAATTCATTCAGACTGAAACAGTGGTGGTTTTCTTCACTGTTATTTCCTGGACAACCACAGAGTCGGTGATGTGGAGGAGTCAGCTCCGGTCACTGTGGGGCAAGTGTAACTGTTCTCTGTTTTGTAAAGACTTACAGACAGAGCCATCCCACAGACACGTATCCCGACAACCTCCTGTGTATCTAGCACCGAAATTCCTTGAGGGTTTTGAAGATGCCTTTGAAGTACTTAACTCCTTGAAATCATTTGCAGAACTCTGCCTTTTCTCTTACTAAGATTCCTGTACAAACTATCAGGGCTATTGTAGATGCCTGAATTCTGAGCTTCCCAGGAAAATATTGAAAAGTTTAAGAAATTAAGCGAGGTTATTTGTTGGCTTTTTGGGTTTTTTTGAGACATGATCTCTTGTGTCCTAGATGAGCCTCAAAGTTGCCACACAGTCAAGGATAGCCTTGAATTTCTGATTCCCCTGAGCCTAGTTCTCTGGAAGAGCAGCAAACACTCCTTGCTCACTGGCCCATCTCTCCAGCCATGTTATGCTCCTTTGCTTGCCCCTGCTTCGCCATTAAACAGACTTTTAAACCTTACTCAGCTTTTCTACAGAACACACTTGGTTTAAAGTCTACAAACATTCCAAGTTAATCACATGATAATTACATAATTAGTACCCCCTTTAAAGACTCAGAGAGTTTAACCTACCCATGGTTACACAGCCCGGAGGGCCCTCAGGCTCAGCTGACAAAATCAGAGGACTTTTGGCAGGAGAGGGGGCTGGCAGACTCAGTGATAGTGACTGTAGAATTTCTGCTTTCTTTAGAGCTAGGGGTGCTTCCCCTAACTGTTCTGCTACTGGGGATACTGAGTCTAAGGGCTTACAAGGCACATGCAGAGGGACTCGGGGCTGCAAAGAGCATCCACGTGAATAATCTTCATGCCCCTTATACAAGGGAGTGCATACACAAAACATCTCTCTGGCATCTTAATGGAGTAAAAGGTTGGACACAGAAGTATACTGGCTGCGGGGGCAGTTCTGGACACACACTGGAACTGGGCAGGTCATTTCCTAGATGTAAAGGAAAGGTGTAAGAAAAACCTGCAGAGAATGTTCCCACTCCCTTCTCCTACCCCGCCAGCTGCAGAGGGGGGAAACAAATGAGCTTCTATAGATGGAATCCTTGGTTTGAATACAGGTTAAATTTGGCTTCTCTACTTAGAACCCAGGTCAGGCCGCTGAAGCATTACTGCTTCCACCAAGACAGTGAAGGGTAGATCTCGGGAAAATGGCTGTGTCGTTTCAAAGGGGGAGACTATTTATTAGAAGACTCAAGACTTTGTGTGAGTCCAGAATGAACCAAGGGGTCGAGTCAGGTCGAGGAAAGTAAGGAGCCTGTGTATCTAGGAGAGGAAAGTCATTTTTCCACCACGAGTAATGCTCCTTAACCTCCTTCCCTGCCGAAGTTAGGTAACAAGATCATCTGGTAAAGAATCTCACTCTAGTCCAAGTAGGAATGGACTGAGCGAAAAGCGGCCCGAGGCAGAGTCCCAGGAGTCTACAGGCTGTTGGCCCTTGAGAGGGCAGATCCGCTTCGCTTCCTGCCCTGGCACCAGCCCCGCTATCTACCAAGGTGGTAAACTGAGTGCATCAGGAACGTCCCTGGCTGAGAAGGAATCGGCCCCTATCTGATCTCTCTCCTTCCGTGCACAACTGCATCTGCGCAACTTCCTGCCTCGCGGGTCTTCACGCCTTCCCTAGCTTTTCGCAGAAGGAAGCTGCTGGGGATGGTGTATGCATATCCGCCGGGTCCATTTGGCACTTTCTCACTTTCTGGTTGAAGTGTCCAGGCCCTAGACACTTAAGAAAGAACACGCTAGGAGCAGAGAAGTGCTGTTTGGTTCTCTGGTTGTGTTTTCAGTCAGCTCCTCAGTCAGGGTGAAGCCCTTTGAGTGGCAGTTTCTGCTCTGCTACTTATGAAACACAGACCCTAGGGCACGCAAACCTCAGGGGACAGGTGGCCACCAACTACCTGCTGCTGGAAGAAAGTGCATTTGTAAGAGTCATCTCTTGGGGGTGCAGAGATGGCTCGGTGGTTAAAAGTACTGGTTGCTCTTCCAGAGGATCTGGGTTCAATCCTCAGCACTCATATGGCAGCTTACAACTGTCTGTGACTCTTGTTCCAGGGGATCTGGCATCGTCACACAGACATACATGTGGGCAAAACACAAATGTACACAAAGTACAAATAAATAAATTGTGAGTGTGTGTGTATAACAGGATGTTGCCATTCTAGCAAAGCCTGCATAAAAGAAAAACCCATCTATTCTAAGATGTGTTGCATTTATTTAATGGGAAGATGTGTTTCTGTCTTACCTTGCTTGTCTAAGGCTACTGATTGGTCTAATAAAAAGCTGCGTGGCTAACGTAGAGGTACAGACGGGACTTCCGGGTAAGGAGAGGAAGTAGGAGGAGGAATTTAGGCTGGGAGAAGAGAGAAAAAGAGACACCAGGGAGATTCATGGGGCCACCCTTCCAGTCAAGGAGGAAGCAGGAAAGTAGGACATACAGAATGAAAGAAAGGTAAAAAGCCCCAAAGCAAAACATAGATGACTAGAAATAGGTTAAATTAAAAGAACTAGTGGGACAAGCCTAAGCTAAGGCCGAGCATTCAAAATTAATAAGTCTCTGTTTCTTTATTTGGGAGCTGGCTGGTGGCCCAAAGAAAATGCCAACTACAATAATTCATTGCTGTGCCGGGCTACAAGCTTTAGACAGGGACACACAGGAGGCCTGGGCCAGGATGGAGTTTTGACCTTAAGAAGTTCTTCTAAAGAGAACCCAAAATATCACTATTAGCTATATTAACCCAGGTTTTAAAAAAGAGTCTGGAAGTGAGTGGGGCTTTTGAGGGGCAAGCTTTATAGTAACAGTTATTTAGTTTTGGAAAACCCACGTAATGGTCTGCTTAACTATGCAGATTTAGGATTCAAGTAGCTGGAAGGCAAAGGCGCTCTAGTGGCGAAGGAATGGGTGTATCTGTGCTAGAGTCTCAGGGGGTCTTTGCTATTAGGCAAAGAAAGGATTTGCTGAGAGGTGAGACCTGTGGCAGGTTGCTCCTCTGAGTTGGCTGCATCCCTGCATAGCTCACTGGAGAGGATGCTACTCACTGAGTTGGCTGCATCCCTGCATAGCTCACTGGAGAGAATGTTACTCACTGAGTTGGCTACTTTCTTGCACAACTCACTGTAAAATAAAAAGGCCTGCTTTCACAGAGGGTTCATAGGAAACCTGGTACCAGCAACACAGAGTTGGGAGAATTATTCTTGGAGCCTAGCCTGTTATGCTGCCTAGGGTTCCCCAGGAGACAGCACCTTGACCAGGACATTAATGCTCATAAACAAGCACTCTGGTGTCAATGTGGACTGATGGAGTTAGGGTGGTATCTGGATAGATCTTTGTCACCTAGAGTTCTGTTTACAGTCCTTCAGCTCCTATTCATCTCTGACACGCACATGCCTTTTTATAGGACTCCAAATATTAATGAACAGAAAACACAGTGTGTATGGCTTGTTTATTGTTGTGACCACGCTATGTCAGGAACATAGGCAGACATGTTTGTGCCTTTCCACCATGTCAGAATGTATTGACTAACAACAAATTGATACTATGTGGCGTTGTTGGCTACAATTTACTAAGCTGTCCCAATTTCCCTTGATAGCTGGCCATTGGCAATCACAGGTTCTATTCCAATCTTAATTACTATATTATAATTATAATTATAACTCTCAAATCACTCACTATTCTTCATGAAGTATGTAATATATATATATTACAGAATATCTGCAAAAGAGTTTTTTTTAAAGGCTGCAGAGTTCAAAGATATCTTATTGAAAGCAGAGGCAGAGAGCAGCGACTGATACAAGGATTCATTGCAGGTGGTTAGCTGGTAATCAACTCAGTTGAAGAGCTGCTGCAGGCTTGTAGCACTGAGCAGCAGAATCTATAGGGTTGAACTGCAGTCAGTAATATAGGACCACAGAGATGAGGTCCTACGGACACACAGATTGATGCATGGATGATCAGTCATTCCAGTAGGCCATGTCAATACACTGGGAGCTGTGCTGGCCCTGGGGGACAGTTGGAAGTTCTATGCCAGTTAGTCCCTTGATGCACACACTGTGTGGTAGGTGACAGATTGGTGGGACCATCACCATTGCAGTATGAAGTGTCCTTGTTTCTAATGCATCACGGGGCGGGTATTACAATTTTCCTTTGCCTGATAATTTCTTTGTTTGGGTTCTTTTGTTTGTTTAATGTGTATTGTTATTGTGTGTGGATACCTGTGAGTGTGCAAGCCATGTACGCATGTGGCAGCTGGAGAACAATCTGGAACTCAAACCACTAGACTAGTGGGGCAAGCACCTCTGCATATCACACTCTCTTGCCTGCTTGCCTGTTTGATCTTTTAAAGAATTATTTTGTTGCTCTTCCCCTTTCTCTCCATCTCTCTCTCTCTCCCTCTCTTTCTTTCCTTCCCCCATTCCTTTTATCTCAATAAAACTCCCCACTTAGAAAAAAAAAGGACTTATTTTGCCAGTGGTGGTGATGGTATATGCCTTTAATCCCAACACTTGGGAGGCAGAGTCAGGCAGACCTCTGTAGAGTTCAAGGCCAGCCTTGTCTACACAGTGAGTTCCAGGACAGTAAAAGCTACACAAAGAAATCTTGTCTCCACAAAAAAAATTATGTTGATTTATTTGTGTGTGTGCGTGTGCCATGTTGTATATGGGTGCCCCCAGAGGCCAAAAGAGGGTATTCAATCCTCTGAAGCTGGAGTTATAGGCATTCGTGGGCTGTTCAGTTTGTGCTGAGACCTAAACTGGTCTTTGCCAGGGCTCTTAACGGCTTATCCATTTCTCAGACTTCTCACCTGCTGTGCTTGACAAGTTCTTGGGTTTGGTTTTCCTTATAGGTCTAAATTTTTTCATTTTAGTTATGTTCTATGAAGGTGTTTCATCTGCCTGATGCTCATGTATGTCAGAAGAGGGCATCAGATCCCCTGATACTGGAGTTACCAACAGTTGTAAAGCCACTGTGTGGGTTCTGGGAATCGAATCTGAGTCCTGTGGAAGAACAGCTCTTAACCAAACCACTAAACCATCTCTACAGCCCCTGATTTGAATATACCTCTGTGCCCATATGTTCCCAGCCTACTTTGAGAAGCTGGGGGATGGTTATTTTACTTTTATCTGTCTGTGCCTCCTGGTTGGTGCTGGACAGATCGTGGTGTCTACATCACAGGCAACATGCACTCATGCTGCTCTGGATTGGCACCCAAAATGGAGTCTTTCAGGGCAAGGAATAATCTGATCGCTGGACGTATGTGGCATGGAGGAACTTAGAGCAGAGCATGGCCTCATCTCCACAGGTATCTTACTAAGAAGGCAGAATTCCTACTGTTTCAGTTGTTGATATTCTTGGTTGGTCTCAAACGTCCTCTCCTCTTTTTCTTCTCAAGAGCTGCATCAGCAGTGTGAGCCATCTCACCTAGTGGATGCTAACACGTTTTAAAGTAAATGATAGAAATATAACACATATTAAGTCTGGTCTAAAAGTTTGTTAGGAATCATAGGTTGTCTGGTATCTGTACATCTTTGTGCTTCTTCTGGGCAGTTTAAACATCAAACATCTCTGAGTTTATGGTTGAAATGACTCGAGAGACTGTACCAGGTGTATGAGCTCCCTTACCACTGATGCCCTTGGTCAAGGGTGGGTTGCCAGAACAGGCCTAGCAAGCTCTCTAATGCCAGGTTATTAGAAACGGGGTTTCCTGGAAGGTGTGGTGGTGCACACCTCCAATCCCAGCAACCAAGAGGGCAGAAGGAGAATGGTGAGGTTGAGGCCAGTTTGCTACGCACTGAAGCTGTGAGCCTGACAAGGAGAAATTATGTTGGAAAATAAAAAAGGAAAAGAGTTTCCTGGCCATCAATAAGTGAACAGATAAAGAAAACATTATGTATGTTCATGAGATAATATCGCTTAGCCATAAAAAAGATTTAAATCATGTCATTTGTAGGGATATGGATGTAGATGCAGAAACTCGTGTTAAGCAAAGCAAACCATATTTAAAAAGGCCAAGTTTTATAACATGCTTTTGCTCATACATGGACTCCATAAAAAAATTAAAAGTAAATAAATAGGGCTAGAGCCATGGCTCAGTAGGTGGTGGTGGCGCACACCTTTAATCCCAGCACTCAGGAGGCAGAGGCAGGTGGATCTCTGTGAGTTTGAGGCCAGTCTTGTCTACAGAGCAAATTCCAGGACAGTCAAGGCTACTTACTCTCTTTGTATATCTCTGTTTGGATTTCCCGCCTGGCCTTATTCTGCTAATCCATAAACTGAAACAGCTTTATTCATCAACCAGCAACACACATACAAAAGGACATCCCACATCAAACTCTAGTTCCAGGGGACCCAATGCCTTCTTCTAACTTCCGAGGGCACATATACGTATGTCTCACACACACACACACACACACGAAACAAAATGTAAAAATAAATAACAGATAACATTAGTTGGGTGTGGTGGTTTGCACCCATAATCCTGGTATGCAGGAGGCAGAAGCAGAAGGATCAAGACCCAGCCTTGTCAACATGGCACATCCAAGGCCAGTGTGGGGTGCATGAGATTCAGTCTCAAAAAGAAAAAAGTTAAAAAGACATGAAACTACTCAGACAGTCTGTTAGAGAAGAAGAAAGAAATAAAGGAAGGGAGATCAAGAGAAAGTAATGGGGAGGGGCAAAGGATGGATGCGACCAGAGTATAGTATATGTTCATATGCACATGTCACAATGGAACCTATTTTTCTGTGCAATTAATATGCCCTAACACTTTTTTTTAATTAAAAAAGAAAGAAAAGAGAGATTCTGTAAGCAAGATACTGCTGCTGCAGCCTCATGCCCTTTTCTGGGAAAGAAGCTCATTATTTCCCAGAAAGTCAGCCCTGCTCTTGGCTCCATATTGTAAGAAGGCTGTTCCTGAAGGTGCAGCTCTAGCTAAATATAGCCCAGGGATTCAGTCTAAGAGCAATGGATGCCTGTCCCCATCGCCCCTGGGATCACTCTCACATGTAAAAAGTTCAATGTCCTTTAGCAGCTACAGACCCACAATTCTGTTTTCTCCTGTATGAGACTGAACTCCCTTTCGGTCAGAAGGATGGAAACACTTTAAACTTTAACATCACTAATTTAGGAAGAATTAGTATTTGGTCCAGCTTCCTCATTTACAGATAAGAAACAAAGGCCAAGGGTAATAGTTGCTTAATGGCTACACAGCAGGTGTATTGACTACCTTCTTTCAGCAAATACACACACACACACACACACAAATGCTGTCCTTGCTAAGAGAAACCAATGGGGTTTGATGAAATTCTAATGTAATTTGTGTAATCAGAAAAACACCTTTCTCTTGCAGTAGCAGGAGAAGGGCAGAATTCTCAGTCCGATTCTTTTCATGTTATCCACAACTAAATTTTGGATGGGTTAAAAATCTCAATTGAGAGCCAGATGTAGTGGGCATGTCTGTCATCCTAACTAGTTAAACATTGGAGGCAGGAGGATTACTTGAGCCTAAAAGTTTAAACCTAGCCTGGGCAGCATAGGAAAACCATGTCTAAAATCAAAAGAAAAAACAAAAGGAAGGAAATAATAAAAAAATATGATGTCTTTATGATTTATGCTGGAATTAGTAACCTTTGTGAAGAAAACACATCATCCCAGATTAGAAATGAGAATAACGATGGATATGACTGAATGAAAACTAAAAGCTGTAAACAATATGTATAACAAAGGACTAATATCCACATATAAAAATGTTCTTCAATAAACAAATACAAAAAGCAAAGATAGTTCAATAAAAAATGGACAAAATGTATGAATTGGATGATCACAAATGGATACAAATTATTATTGAGTACATGAACAGATGATTTTAGGGAAGTGGATTTTCCCTGTGATTTCAGGCCCCGCCCAACTTCAGAGCCAAGCAGACAGAAGTCACTGTCAAGGGCTGTTCTTTGGGGAGACAGGTTTCCCAGAAAGCTCACACTGAAAAGCTGCCATTGTTTGGTGACACCAGGCCTTATTTCATTTTTTTCCAAGAATCTAGAAAGGCCCACCATGGTGGCACATAGCTCTGCTTCCCAAAGTGTGGGTACTGAGTCAGCAGCATTGGGTAGCTACATACTGAGACTCAAGAAGAAAACGATAAGGGGATGGGGAAGCAAGGGCTCAATGGTAGAGCACTCACCCAGCTTGCACAGAGCCCTGGGCTTGAATACTAGCTTGGTAGCATCCTCTTAGACAGAAACATTGTGTTTATATATGAAGGTCTTGAGGTTAAGACATAAAAAGTTGAGTTTTCCCAGGCCTAACTTGACTTCCTTATAGATAGAGCATGCCCCACCTCCATCCAGGCTTGTATCTAGAGAAAACTTCATGAGGGCATCTATCTATCTCTGATCTCTGCAGTCACTCATTGCTGATAAGATTATACTCTCAGCTAATTATATCTAGACCCTAGCATATGTTTTCTGTGTGCTCTCCTGCCCAGAACCACTTGCAGTGCAATGTTTATCACCCTGATTTATTAAAGCGATACAAGTTAAAATGTGATAACAGGTCTATAGAGTACATAGATTTTTGTCTAACTGATCAGTTAAACATTATCTATAATATCTAATGGTGACAAAGGGGGATTAAAATACAATCTATTTCACTGTTGGAAAGGGATTTTTTAAAAAAAGCTATGTGTATGTATGTGGTGTGTGTTTGCATACATGTGTTCACATGTGTGGGCATGCTCATGCATATGTGTATGCATGTGCACAACATGGAGGCCCAAGGCTAACTTTGGGAGTCTTCCTTCATCACTATCCATGTTACTCTTTGAGGCAGGATCTCTCCGTTGAACCCAGAGCTCACCAACATGGCTAGTCTAGCGAAGACTGCTCTGGGGATTCTGTCTCCACCTTCTGCTTCCCAAGTGCTGGAATTACAGGAGAGCTGCCGTGACTACCTAGCCTTTCCATGTGGGTTCTGGGAATCCGAACTTGATTTCTCATGCTTGTGTAACAAGTGCTTTATCCAATAAGCCATCTCCCCAGCCAGTGTGATTATTAATAAAGCTCCTTAAATATCAATTACGAATTCCCTTTGACCTAGCAGTTATAACTCAGAAATATGTGCCAGAGTTTAAGTTATGTGTACGAATATCTTATTGCAGTCTTCTTTCTATCTGAAAGCACCGGGTTGAAGATGTAGCTTGTTGGTGGACCCATATATGCTTCAGCGTATGTGAGGATTTGCTGGCACCTCAAGCAAAACACCTACAAAAACCCTACACGGCCATTAGCAATAAAAATGATGAAACAGACCAGAGCATATCTTTATCTTATCCCAGAAGCAGACCACATGACTAGTGCAAGGTACATGTTTGAGAAACTTGAAGCGGATCAACTGGGGAGTGGTACACGGAAGGGCAGGCAGCCAATGAAGGCTGCCTATTGCTCCATAAACTAGTGTGACTGGAGTTTAAACTTTCGGGGAAATTGTGAAAGTAGTGCCAAGTGCACCCCTAAAGATCATCCTAGCTGAGCTCCAGAGAGCTGGAATGCCTAAACTCCAATAGCTTTGGGTTACTTAAGGCAGAAGGCTTTGTCCCCGTGCACATCAATTCCCAAGGCCTTCCACAACCAGCTACAGTCAAATTGGCTTTGGTGGCTGGAGAGCGGCATCCAACAAACGGAGGCACTGGCCATCAGAAGTCAGGCTGCTATGTGTAGCAATGATAAGGTTTCCATGGAGACGCAGGCAGAACACTGGCAGAGCCAGCCACACACCCTAACAAACACAAAGAGGCCTTTGGAGAGAATGGCCTCTTACAGGATAAGCAGGGAACAGATGGATGCTTAGCAATGCCTCTACTCTCTTTATTTTATTGAGATAGTCTCAGTGAGTAGTTCATGCTGGCCTTGAACTCTCAATCTTCCTGTCTTAACCACTGTGATTGCTGGAGTGTGCCACCCCGTCCGCCTAATGCTGCGTGTCCTGTTTTCTATGGCAATTTCCTTGGAAGAGAGCAGGATGGAGGAGAGAGGGGGTTCTCATTTTCTATTTTATATATTTCTGGGTTTCGTTTTGTTTTCACAACAGCCCAAAGGCCACCTTCCTTCCTCTCTTCTTGAGCTCTTTCTAAATTTAAAAAGTGGGTGCTTTAAAAAAAGTGGGTGCTGCTATAACTCAGTTGTAGTGTATTTGTCTAGCATGAGTTTGATCCCCAACAACAGGTTTTTATTTCTCTTTTTTAAGTTAAACAAAGGATCCCAGTGTCATTCAGAGGTAGAACACTTGTTCTAGGTCTAGTTCTACTGGCAGGGGTGGGTGGGGGTAAGAAAACGGAAAATACATTAGTTAACCATTTAACAATTTTTTTTAATCCAATGAGCCATGTGTCAGGCTCAGACAGCTGCAGGAGTAGCTGAGAAATGGCACTCACGGATCTAATGGTCACCTTTGAGACTAGACCCATTTCAGGGTTTAAGAGACTGAGCAGTAAAAGCGAACAAACAAGCGAACAGAGTACATAAGTCACCTTTGCGATTTCTTTGTGTTGATGGAGAGCTGGTTTATGCCCTTGAAACACCTATGCCATTCTGGAAGCTTCTGAAGTCATGTCTTTACGGCATTGGTGTTATGATTTCGGTGCGAGTGACCCCGGCAAGTCCCACTGCTAGTGTGGTGGACCGCGGAGGATAATGGACAGATACACCATGCAGAGAGAGCTTGGGTATGGAGAATTTATTTAGTGGGTATTGGGAGGGTATAAGAGTGGGGGGGTATGGGAAGGAAAAGAGAGAAAGAGAGAGAAAGAGAGGGAGAGGGAGAGAGAGAGAGAGAGAGAGAGAGAGAGAGAGAGAGAGAGAGAGAGAGGAGAGTGGATGGGTGCAAGAGTGAAGACCCAGGTCTGTGGTAGAGCAAGTGTCTTAGGATGTGTCTAGAGAGCCCTGGGTTTGACCCCAAGCAGCACAAAACGCTAGCATGGTAGTGCGTGCCTATAAGCCGGGCAATTCCAGGAGACAGAAAGAAAAGAATTCAGAGTCCTAGGACAACTGCATTGCACAGTGAGAAGCAAGGCTTCGGAGCACAGTAATAAATGTGATCCTGTTCACTTGTAGCCTTCACAGAAGCAGAGTGTTCATTGATGAGTGGAAAGGGTGGTGCTCTTTCACACCAAATCACTTCACAGTGTGTGTTCACACCCAGCAGGGAAGCCATGATGGAGACTAGTGTTTGGTCTGGTTTGCATTCATGGGTAGACCCTGCCTCCGAAGAGATGGGTGCTTGGCTACTTCAGGTCCAGGTATTATAACTGTGACCCCAGCTCTTCCCTGGAATTCCTGCCAGTAGCAACATAGGAGAATGGGAGGTTTGGGGGATTTTTTTTGTGTGTGTCTTTATGGAGGAAACTAAGCAAATACTCTACTATTGAGCTAGATCCATGGTCCATTTTATTATTATTATTATTATTATTATTATTATTATTATTATTAAACAAAAAGACCCACAACTCTTCACATAGTTTAGGAACTTACCAAATGTTTGATTGCCATTTTGTAAGTCCTCAGCCCATTTTCTTTCAGAAAGTGTGCTGGAAGGGAACCAGGGACAGAGAATCGGAAAGACACCGGTCATGGTTCTTGTACCAGCTGTGCCTGAATTAGCAGGGTGACCTCGGAAAAGTCATCCATTTACCAATTGTGTATGGAATTCTTTATCCTTCTGAGTCTCAGAGATGAAAGACACAGTTTCTGTCTTCCGAGAGTGCACAGAAGACCAAGCAGGAAGTGATGTTGGTAAATAACTCCATCACTGTGTGATGAACTCTGCAAAAGTCCAGGGAGAAGAGCCTCAAGGTGAGGCACCCAGCTGGGGGAGGGGTGGGGGAAGGGCAGGAAGCCTCCTGTGCACGCTCTGAGTTTCAGTTTCTCAGCTGTGAAATGGACTTTTATGTAGTGGTGCAATACACCAGAACATACTTCGGTGCCAGATGAAGCCCCTGCAGTGACGTGCACCTGTCTATTTGATTGGGAAGGGAAGACTGGTGGCTCATGCCATCCTTCTACCTAGGACTCTTGTGAAACAAAATTTTTGCCTTTCTGTCTAAGTACACACCACCCCCATTCAAAACCCACATCATTTCTTGGCTTTCCATCATGAACTTTCAGGTGTGTGTGTCTTTGAGTGTGCGTGCGTGCATGCGTGCGTGCGTGCGTGCGTGAGTGTGTGTGTGTGTGTGTGTGTGTGTGTGTTGGGGATCAGGTCTAGGAGCCCATGCGTGCTGTTTCTACCTCTGAGACGCGTCCTCGGCCCTCCAAATGTGCTCTCTACGTAAAAGTGCCAAACCCACGGGATTGAGATTTGTTGAATCTGTAGAGAGCAGGTCACAGCTGAGCGCACGAAGTCCAAAATACCTGGAGACAGCGAGAACACGGATGAGAATAAGGAGTGGAAGGGAAGGGGTCAGAAAAGCTGGAGGTAAATGATCCCAGCTCCTGAAACAATCCCAGCCTGGCCTGTACAAAGACGGGGAGAGGAGACGTGCCCAGACAGCCCTGGAGGATCAGAACTCCTGACACTTGGTGAGGGTGAAGGAAAGCCAGCAGAATGGCCCTTGGTCTTTTTCTTGTTTAGCGGTCGCGTTTATTTATCAGAAGCTCTGTCTTCTAGGGGACAAAGCCAAGATGAAATTAAGACAAGAACACAGACTTCCTAAATAATTAGGGAGCCCACAGCACTGCGGCAGAAACCCGTGTTCCCGGCACGGGTCCTTTGAAACTGCATTTATCATTCATTAACGTCCATCGTCATTCATTGACTCAGTGCTACTAGCCTTGGGTGGAATACGAAGTTGCACAGGACTCAGCTCCTGATGCCCATTTGATTCTAGTAAGCATTTCCCGAGCATCGGCTCTGGGCTGGGCATTGGACGTCATCCTAGAATTAGAAAGAGAGTACAGCTTCTTACCATGGAGCTTATCGTTAGCCTATTTACTAATAGAACGTCTTTATGCTTAGAGCATCCTCAGCATTACCGTGAACAGACATTACTCTTGCCTGTGATTCTGTCAGTTTTCTGGCCTTGATGGGAGAATAAATCCAGAGGATTTATTCTGGAGTCTTGGCAGTTCAGCTTTGAGCTCACACTGCTTGTGACGGAGAGAGAAAAATGGTCTGCTTCCCTATCTCTCCCCTACAGGCTTAACAATGCACCTGGCTGGGTCAGGAACATTCACTTTGCTCTCCAAGTGAGGTGTTACACGTACACAGCCATTTTTCTGGCTTTCGAGAATGCTTGATTCAACCCCCTCCAATTTCCTACCTTTCTCTTCCACCTGTCTTGTTTAATAATTAGGCTGCTTAATAACTGCTGCTGATGGGGTGGTGGCGAGATTGTTAGGGCTTACAAGACCCCGGGGAATTGAACAGCTTCTGTTGCCAGAGCCGTCCTGTTCTGAACAACTCCCTACGCATATTGTGAAGGAAAAGGCTGCTCTTTCCTGTATCAGACTTGACTGACCTTGGTTCATTCTGTCCCCAAGGGCCTTGCCAAGGCTTTGGTTCCTGTCCCTGACTTGTATTGTAACTACTCCCAGGGCTTTTCCTAATAGCCTTTGACCACAGCTTTTCAAGTACTCACTAGGTCTGGAAGTCAGAGCAGACTACACTGAGTATAAAGAGAAAAAAAAAAAAGAAAGAAACAATCCAGGCAGCTGTGGTAAAGCAGAGAATTCAGGAGGCCTTGTTGGTAGAGCGTGTTGTCAGCTCAAGCGCACTCAGGCATGGCTTTCAGGACAAGCGACACTCATCCCTACCTACCCAGAGAGAGACAAAGATGGAGCTGAGGATGGGGCACCCGTTACACACAAAGGGAGTGGGCGGAGAGTCAGAGAGACTTTTATGCACACTAAGAAGCTGCACAGTGTGGGACAGGAGTACTGGCTTCAGAGTCACACAAATGTGGGTTCAGATGCCATTACTGACTAGCAGATGTTCTTTGGTGTGTCATTTAGCATCTCTAGCTTGGTTTTCTCATTATAAAATGCAGTGAATAATTCTTTTAAAAATTATTCGTTTGTTCTGGGATTGGAAAGATGGCTTGGCAACAGAGAGCACTGGCTGTTCTTCCAGAGGACCTGGGTTCAATTCCCAGCACCCATACAGCAGCTCACACCTGCCTGTAACTCCAGTTCCAGGCTTTCTGACACCTCCACAGAGACATACATGCAAGCAAAACACCAATGAACGTGAATAAAAATAAATTACATATTTAAATATTCATTTATTTTTGTGTGTGTGTGTGTGTTGAATGTGTGTATGTGTACCACATGTGTGCAGGAGTCCGTGGAAACCAGAAGAGAGTATCCAGCCCCTTGAAACTGGACTTACAGGCAGTTGTGAGTCACTTGGGGGCTAGGAACCAAACCCAGTCCCTCTATAAGAACAGTTAATGCTCTTAACCGCTGAGCCATCTCTTCAGCCCCAGTAAATAATCCTTATCTTTCATAGACGTTTTGGGAACTGATGATATACTATGCCAAGATACCTACACACACTAGAACCTCAATGAGCAGTTTTAAGGCGTGGGGAAGTGACCCACCTGTGGGTCCAGTTACTCAGGGAGCTGAGGGTGGAGCTTTATGTCAGTCTAGCAGATTGAGAGACACCCGGGCAAACTTGACTTAAAACAAACAAGGGGATGGGGAACAAGAAATAAGTGCCACCTGGCACTATTTTTTGGCTAGGTGCCGAGCTAGGTTGGGGGAACCTGTGTAGGAAATGTGTTGTGACAGATAGGACTGACTTCCAAGAGCTCTTCGGAAGGTTACCTGGTAAAAGATAAGCTTCCTCTTTCTCAAACCTGAACTTCCTGTTGGACAAAGGGCACTGAAGGCCACTAGTTGAGTGAGTATTCATAGCACTTTGGCCACCGATGGACCCCTAATCTCAGGTCGCCTAGTGTCCGAACATCAAAATAGCTATCTCAGAGAGTGAGAAAAGTTCCTCTGAATTTGAACTATATCCACCTCCTCAAAAAAAAAAAAATTACAGAGGGGTCACTCCTCCTCATTCCTCAGGTGAGCTGCCCTATGGTACATTTAATTGCAACCCAGGTGGTCCCACTTTCCTACAGGATCCAAAGATAGAACGGCTCTGTAAGTTTCACCTATACCAGGGATGCCAATAGTACCAAACTTTTGCCAGAGCAGAAAGGCAGCCTCTCTCCAGTAAACAGTGATTGTGATACTGCATGAGAAACACTGTGGTAAAATTATTCCACAAGATCCTCTTGGAGAAGGTTGAGGTAAACTTTGAAGGGATCATTGGAGGGAAGGTGTGAGCTTGCTTCTGTGTGAGGGAGAGTTTAACCAAAGGGAGGAACATGTGTAAAGACAGGCATTCTGCCAGGCAGTGGGGGCACACACCTTTAATCCCAGCACTCAGGACCAAAAGACAAATGGTGAGTTCCAGGTCAGCCTGATCTACAGAGCGGGTACCATTGTTGCAAGAAGCCGCTTGTTGGTTCCCGGATGCTCAGCCCCAAAATAATCACACAGAAACTATATTATTACCATTGACCCATTAGCTCTAGCTTCTTATTTGGTAACTCTTATATCTTAATTTAACCCATTTCTGGTAATCTGTGTATCGCCATGTGGCAGTGGCTTACCCGGTAAAGTTGCGGCGTCTGTCTCCAGCGGGGGCTACATAGCTTCTCCTTGACTTCATCCGCATTCAGTTTAGTTTTCCTTGCCTAACAACGAAGTTCTGCTGTGCTATAGGTCCAAAGCAGTTTCTTTATTCATTACTGGTAATCACAGCATACTGAGGGAAATCCCACATCATACCAGAACAGGCTAGAAAAAGCTACACAAAGAAACCCTGACTTTTGAAAGAAAGAAAGGAAAAAACAAAGAAAGAAAGAGAAAAAAAGACATGCATTCTAAGTCCCGTATGCACCAAGTGTTGCAGTTGTAGTAGTGTTGCAGGCAATGATGCAATGAAGTAGACTAGACTTTGGGGATTGTCATTGAAAAAAAAAACCCAACAATTTATTTTGGAATTAAAAATACCTGAGGCAGATGTGCATGTTAGGAAGATTCTCTGTCAGCTACATGAATTCAGAGGAGCAAGGCTAGAAGCTGTTGCAATGATCCAGGTAGAGGTGGTGTGTATAGAAAGTAGGTCAATGAAACACCAAGATTGGGAAGAGAGGGTTTTAGATATAATATGACAGGACGGAGAGAAAATTCAGTAATCTGTAGTTCTTTCTTTTGTAACTGAAGCAATTAAAGACCAAAGAGACTTCATGACTTTCAACTCTTTGACTTTCTGTACTCCCAGTGCCCCCACCCCCCAAGGAAATGCCAAGAAAGTTCACTCGACACGGCCAGTTTCGAGGCCTTTTTCTCTAGGTCTATTATTCTTAGTCTTTGGAGGTCTAAGAGAAGGGTAAGGACAAGGGACTTCTAATTAGGAATAGATTAGGGAAAGGAAGGCAGGAGACTGCAGGAGTCTCTTTCCCTTCCTCTATGGCCTCTCTAAGCATCTTTTATTTTAGAAGAATGTGGGTTTTATTTGTAGAACTGTAGCCTCTAGCATGCTGGTTTATTTGTAGAAGACTTGGCAAATGCTGTTATTTCCTATCAAATATAACACTCCCAATTTATTAATGTTTGAGAATGCCTGGAAGGTGAGCCTGCAATGTACACAAAGAGGCAGAAATTCAGTCTGATCAGAGTGTGTGGGTGAAGAGCCGACTCTGGTCTGTACCAATGTTCTGTCTCATACCAATCACTGACAATTTGGCATGGGCTGTATAGATCACTTGAGATGCACATTGAATAACCCTGTGTTCCTAGTAATACTTAACAGCGAGGGAAACTGAGGCCCAGTGAGACTACAAAGTAAGCAAGCCCTGTTTTGGTTCAGGACCCAGAAATCCTTGATTTCAATTCCCTATGCTTCCTACCACACCTGGTTGCCTCTCCAGTAGATGGAACAGGGACTTGTGAATACTTGCACTACATTTCCAATCTGTGCAAGGCCATAGCTAGATGATTTCAGGTAATTATCTAGACATGGGATATAGTCAGCTGTTTTTATTTGATAGGTAAAACTTTTTATTAAACATTTTATTTAGTATTCATATGCACATATACTGTAAATTTGGATCCAATCTACTCCCCCAATTCCCTTCTTCCAATCCTTTCCCTTTATTTTCCCTCCAGCTATATATGTTCTCTGTCTTTTTTTTTAAATTTAGTATCCAAGGAGTCCATTTATTGCTGTCCATATATGCATGTGTGTAGGACTGTCTACAGGAGCATGAGTAACCTCCCAGGGTCCACAGCACTGAAGAAAGAGATTCCTTCCTCCAGCAGCCATCAGCTAGCAATGGCTCCTCAGATAGAGGTAGAACTTCTTGAACCCTTTCCCCATTCAGGCTGGGATTTTGGTTGGTTTGATCTCAAGTAAGTCCTGTGCATGCAATCCTAGCCATTGTGAGTTTACGTGTGCTCTCATGTCTGTTTCACTAAAGACATCTGTTGCCTCTAGTGCTTCAAATTTTTCTGCCCCAGGAGACCACTGCCTAAATATAACCCCAGTAGCACAGACACTGAGAAAAACAATTAATAAATGGGACCTCGTGAAACTGAAAAGCTTCTGTAAAGCAAAGGACACGGTCAACAAAAGAAAACGACAGCCTACAGAATGAGAAAAGAATTTTACTAACCCCACATCAGACAGAGGTCTGATCTCCAAAATATATAAAGAACTCAAGAAATTGGTCATCAAAAGAAATAATCCAATAAAAAAAGTGGAGTACAGACCTAAACAGAGAACTCTCAACAGAGGAATCTAAAATGGCTGAAAGACACTTAAGAAAATGCTCAACACCCTTAGTCATCAGAAAAATGCAAATCAAAACAACTCTGAGATTCCATCTTACATCTGTAAGAATGGCCAAGATCAAAAACACTGATGACAACTTATGCTGGAGAGGTTGTGAGGAAAAGGGAACACTTCTGCATTACTGGTGGGAATTCAAGCTGGTACAACCCCTTTGGATATCAGTATGGTGATTTCTCAGAAAATTAGGAAACAACCTTCCTCATGACCCAGAAATACCACTTTTGGGTATATATCCAAAGGATGCTCAATTGTGCCACAAGGACATGTGCTCAACTATGTTCATAGCAGCATTATTTGTCTGAGCCAGAACTTGGAAACAACCTTAATGCCCCTTGACCAAAGAATGAATAAGGAAAATGTGGTACATTTATACAATGGAGTACTACACAGCAGAAAAAAATGACATCTTGAAATTTGCAGGCAAATGGATGAAGCTAGAAAACATCATATTGAGTGAGTTAACACAGACCCAGAAAGACAATTATCATATGCACTCACTCATAAGTGATTTTTAAACATAAAGCAAAGAAAAACAGCCTACAAATCACAATCCCAGAGAACTTAGACAACAATGCGGACATTAAGAGAGACATACATGGAGCTAATCTACATGGGAAGTAGAAAAAGACAAGATCTCCTGAGTAAATTGGGAGTATGGGGACCATGGGAGCGGGTTGAAGGGGAGGGAAGAGGCAGGGAAGGGAGCAGATTAAAATGTAGAGCTCAATAAAATCAATAAAAAAAAGAAGAAGAAAAACCCCTCATCCATGATGAACTGAGTTTTGGTGTGTGTTTGTGTGTGTGTGTGTGTGTGTGTTTATGTGTGTGTGATATAGATATTCCATTGATAGCCGAGCAGTCCACAGTCTCTTATTCTCTGCACAATGACCAGTTGTTAGCCTCTGTATTAATTGCTATCTACTGCAGACAGAAGGTTTTTAAGTGGGGATTGGGAGACACACTGATCTATGGCTGTAAAGGTAAGAATTTAGGGATCAGCTTATTACTCTGTCTGTTTAGCAGAATGATAGTACTAGGATCTTCCCTAGGACCTAGAACCTAACCAGACATGGGGATTTTGGTCCAGTCGATGGTTCCCTGCATGAGGTCTCTCTTATGGAGTGGGCTTTAAATGCAATTAGAGAGTAGTTGGTTATTCCAGGAACTTTTGTGCCACTATTGCACAGGTGAGTGCATCTGGCCAGCCCAGTCATTCCTGCAGTGTTCAGGACTCACAGCTGGGAAAGACTGGTGACGATTTTTCTTTCCTGGTAGTATGCATAAAAACTTCTAGAACTATAGAAGCTGGCCAGTATAGGAAGGTAACTTTCAATTTTGTTGTGGTTTTAAGCAGAATCTTATCCAATATCTCAGGCTAGCCTTGAACTCATAATCTTCCTATCTGTTTCCTAAGGGCTGAGATTCAGTCTTACTCTTTTGGTTCCCTGACTTAAACACCAACTAGGCCACTTGCTGTTGAGTATGAGTTAGCTTCTCAAGTGAAAGATGCCCTTTTTGAACAGCACAGCTATTAAGCTAGACCTTAGCAGCATAGGGTTTATACAGGGTTGGTTTTGTTTTGTTTTTGCTTTTGATCCCTCCGAGGGGTGGGGGGGATTCAAGGCTTGTGCCACTACCACTTGGCTTTTGTACAGGGCTTTTTAATGAGCCAATGACCATCTCTCTCTCTCTCCTTTTTTTTAAGTGATGAGAAAAATAACTATCAAGATTTAATGCTTCTTTCTTTGTTTTAGATTTATTTATTGTATTTAATGAGCATGAGTGTTTGTCTGCATGTGTATATGTGCACCATATGTGGGCTGGACATCAGATTTCCTGGAACTGGAGTTATGGGTGTTTGTGAACTACCATGCGGGTGTTATAAACAGACCTTGATTCCTCTGCAAGTACAGTAAGTACTTTTATTATCTGAACCATTTCTCTCTTCCCAGTGGGTTAGTTTTTCTTAATTATAATCCCAGAACTCAAGAAGGTGGGAATTTCAGTTTCAAGTTTGAGGATAACCTGGGCTCTATAGTAAGACTCTATCTCAGAAGAAGCCAAGATGGTGAGGTTTGAGGGAGAGAAGATAGAGAGAGAGGGAGAGATTATATAGTATTAAAAACATGTCTAAAATAGATAACAAAGTGTTTGGAGTCAGGCCTTCGATGCAGTATTTGGAAGGCGGAAGTGGGAAGATCACAAAGTCAAAGAGACTGCTTGGGCTTCAGAGTGAGTTCGGAGACATCCTGGGCATCTTAATGGAATTTTATCTCAAAATAAGTGAAAAGGGACCCAGAAAACAGCTCATTGGTAGAGCACTTACCTACATGCGCAGCACCCTAGGTTCAGTACCAATCACTGAAGAAAACAAAGTCACTCTTGGGGCAGGAATATAGCTCAGTGATGGTGTGGTTACATGAGGGCCTGTATTCAATCCCCAGGACCAAAGAAGGAAAAATAAGAACACTCAACCAAAAATTGGATGTGTATCGATCAATATTGGAATATATGTACACATTTACTTATTCTCCATATTTTCATGAGATGCATAAACAAGCTGTCAGGGACTGGTGATGGGGACTTTGTGGTAGAATGCTTACCTAGTGTGGTATTTGAAAGAAAATGGCCCCCTCAGGGAGTGGCACTATTAGAAGGTGTGGCCATACTGGAAGAAGTGTGTCACTGTGGGGGCAGGCTTTGAGGTCCCTCGGTGTGACAGTCCATTGATTCCCGTTGCCTGCAAGATGTAGGACTCTCAGCTCCAGCACCACCTCTGCCTGCATACCTCCATGCTTCCTACCATGATGATAATGGACTGGACCTCTGAAATTGTAAGCAAGCCTCCCCGATTTAATGTTTTCTTTATAAGAGTTGCCGAGGTCATGGTGTCTTTTCACGGCCATAACAACCCTAACTAAGACACCTAGCTCGTGTGAAGCCTGATTTTGACCCATGGCGACTGTAAACAAGCAAATGAATAAATAAGCAAAGCTGTGTACTTGCATATATGGTTACACACATTTTGATTTTGCACTGATTCCCATTACACAAGCCCCTGCAAATTGCTTTCCCCCACCCCCGTCTACAAAATACACTGTTATTTCTTCATAAAACCAGATTGATGGGCTTCTCTGACCGAGACAGGTACTGGAGAGCATCAGGGCCTCTGCTGTTTCTAGTGGCTTCCTGGTAATTGATAAGGCTTATGTGTAACTGGTCAAGTTAAGATCATGCTTCCGAGAGTATTTTACAAGCTATAGGTGTTTTGTTAGTGTTAGTTATTAAGATATTTTATGTGACATGAGGATTACATTGTACAGGGATGGGTTGGGTATTTCCCTTTTGGCTGTACTCACTGGATAGTAGGATTTGTCCCTCCTGCCCCCCTCCCATTTTTCTTTTCTCATCCTGTTTATTTCTTTGGTTTGTTCTGGTGCTGGGATCGAGCTTGGAGCCTCGTGCTCACTGGGTGAGTGCTCTACTACTGACCAGAGTTTCACTAAGCGCCCAAGCAGGTCTTGAACTCACTTGTAGTGCAAGCAGGCCTTGAAATGGCTCTCAGCCTGGTCTCCTGAGCAGCTGGGATGTCAGGCCTGAACCACCAGCTCTGGTGGATGTTTGTCACAATGTTTTGAAACAGTCGCTACCAGGACATATTTGTGTTGCTGACTTAGTTCATGGCAAGTACTGTCAGGTGCCCATGCTGAAGGGGATTTTCTAGCGCCCCAGGAGTCCTGGCGCCTGAGAAAAATCTCTACTTCTAGTAATCACTGCCCCCTAGACTTCCCTGATGATTAATCCGAGGAGCTTGTCTTACTCACATCCCTCACCAACCACAAGACCCTAACCACAATGAGAGCAAGCTCTTCCCAACATCCCCTGGGAGTCCAGAGTGGGAGGGCGTTTCTCACCACTGCATGAGGTGGAGAACACGGAGTGTAGCATCTCCTTAGTTCTTTAAGGCAGCTCTTGGCCTAAGACGTAGCTTTCTTTTCTGCTTTCAGAAGACAGCTCAAGTAAATTGGCGACTTGTTTTTTTTTTTAAAACTAACAATGGCCTGACTCAGACCTGTCCAAGCATTCTTCAGCTCCCCACACTGTGTGTCTACAGATAACAGGCATATATATTATCTACTTTTGTTTACTTTTCCCCAAATGGAAGTTGATTAATTTCCTAATATATTTTACGGAATGACTTGCCTGTTGCCAGCCCAGAGAGGATGTATTAATCCTTACACTCAAAATATTTAAGATAGAAAATAATGGGAATGAGAAGAAATTGAAGGGCCAAGACAACCCATTTGTCTCTGATGTTCACCCTAAATGACTTCAGAAATGCTAGCAGTGAATTAAACCCTGAACTCCAGAAGACTGACTTAAATCATACTTTACCAAAGAGACTCTTTAGTGTCTTGGCGAAAATTGCATTTTATGTCTAGAATGCGGGAGCTCGATGACGGCATGTGTCAAGTGGCATGAACTTCAGTCTGTCTGGTCTGAGGCTGAAGAGTCAATGTTATCATTTTGCGTGCAGAAACCTCTTCAGAAGAAGACGGGAGGCCACAGCCTCGTCTAAGATACTGAGATGTGACACATCGGTCTGGAAAAGGAGAGCCGGCTTGGAAAAAGAATGAAGAGGGTTTTCTTTGCTCATAGACCAAAACTGCACCTCTGTTTTGTGGATGGCAGAAGGGGCCAAAGGTAACCTGTAAAAGCCCCACTTGCCCAAGGACAGGTAACTCCCTGGAATGCTGGAGGCCATTGTTTTTGGGAGATCATAAGCCCCTATTTTTAGCCCCTAGACAAATTTGTTTCAACTCAACTGCCCTAGACATGCTTTCGTCCTTGCAGATACAGGCCATCTATGTGGAATGGGTAGGGTATAGTATAATTGACAAAAAAAAAAGAACAAAAAACAAGCAAACAAACAAAAAAAACCAAGTGAAGCTGGCATGTAGCTCTGTGTGTGAAGCCCTGCATTCAATGTCAGCACCACAGAAACAAACAAACAAGCAGAAACCAGGGTGTTAATTAAATTAGAATCTTTAGATAAGTCAGAAATAGTGATTTTTAGTATAAGTACATCTCATGCAGCGTTTGTGGTGTGAATGAGAATCTTCCCAGAAAGAAGCTCTGTCCACGGAGGCTGATGACTGATTAATGTCAATGACTGTGGGGTGGAGGTGGGGAGCTGGAAGGTGGCAGATCCAGAGTCTAGTCACAATTTCTCTTGGACTGTCTTTAACCACCTAAGGAGCCATTTTTTTTTTCCCCACCTCAGTAAGGGACCTAATATCCTGATAAACATATAAAAACCTTTGGAATGTATTAAATTAACAAAAGCCTCTTCTTTGCCTAAGGGCTAAGAATTGCTATGGGATAGAATCAGAGGCCTAGAGCTGAGATTCCTCTGTCTGGCTAGAAACCGCTTCTCTGCCGTTTCCACTAATTTGTTTTTGTTAAATGCCTTGTTTATGACTTGTTTTGTTCTGTTATTGTAAAAACTTCTTGATACCTCTTCCATGTTGGAACGTGGAACTTAGGGAAACCCCAGTCTGTGTTCCCAGGCCATGGTCACTCCAGAACAATTTATTTTGTCTTACTACTGGCTTCTGAGACAGGCTGGCCTGGAACTCACTGTTTAGTTGGAGATGACCTCCAACTTCTGATTTTTCTGTTTCCCAGAAGTTGAGATTACAAGAGTGTGCCACCGTGCTGGTTTCATGTGGTGCTGGAGACCAAACCCAGGGCTTCGTGCATGCTAGGCAGAGCACCCTGCCATCCCAGCTACATACCATCTCAGCGTTTATGTGTTTTATTGGCTAGATTATAAATTTATCTGTGAGGCTTCAACTTTTAACTCTCTGTAGGCTTATTTATAAAGTCTAATGTCAATGTGTAGGTTTGGAAGGCAGGTACTGAAATGGTAAAAATAAAACGGCACAGTTCCCCCCCACCCAGAGGGCTACAGGCCACAAGGGGCAGTGGGTCCCAGGCAGGGAGCCACACAGAGGGTGAGAGACCTCTGTGGGTCAGTCGGCCCCACGGGAGAGACAGAGACACACCATGCAGAGAAAGTGGGTATTTATTTAGTGGGTTAGGGAGAGAAAAGGGAAAGGAGAAAGGGGAGAAGGGGGAAGGAGAGAGAGAGGGGTGGAGGAGGTAAAGAGAGGGAAGAGAAGTTACCACTTCCGGAGATAAGAAGGAGATCAGGGTGGAAGCAGATGGATTGGGCAGGGCTAGTCTCTTAAAGGGACAGAACAGACCATTGTAGGTACAATTCAGGTAGTTATCAAGGCTCTGCCACTGCCATCTGTCCCATTTTCTTTTGATGTTTAAAAGACCGAGGTCACCACTGCAGGCAAATGTCATGCTGTAGAATAGCGGGTCAAGAAGCCTCTCCAGCATTGAGGTGTCAGTAGAATTTGTTTTGTTTTGTTTTGTTTCGTTTTTTGTTTTTTGTTTTTCGAGACAGGGTTTCTCTGTAGCTTTGGAGCCTGTCCTGGAACTAGCTCTGTAGACCAGGCTGACCTCGAACTCACAGAGATCCACCTGTTCCTGCCTTCCGAGTGCTGGGATTAAAAGCATGTGTCACCACTGCCTGGCCCAGAACTTGAGAACTTGTTTGCCTGTAGAAACACTGCCCAGAAAGGGCAATAACAGCCCCTTCTAACAGACTGGTGCCTTTTTCCCCAGGTAATTCTTCAGTGACACTGAGCTTCATTTTTTTCTTTTTAAATTTTATTTTTATTTATTTTTTTTTGTGTGCGTGTGTGTGTCTGTGAGAGAGAGGAAAAGAAGAGTGTATGTATATGTGTGTGCACACCTGTTTGTGTGTATGTGTGTGTGTGTACCTGTGTAGATGTGTGTGCATACATATGCTGTAGACACCTGTAGAGGTCAGAAGATGTCAGAGGTTCCAAAGTTGGAGTTATAAGCAATTGTGAGCTGACCAGTATGGGCCCTAGGAATTAACTCCAGACTCTATCTACAAGAGTAGAAAACATTCTTAACTTCAGAGCCATCTCTCCAGGTCTTCCATTTTCTTTTCCTTTTTCTTTTGTTTTAACTTTCAGTATTTATCTTTTAATTTTAAAATAACAAGTCATGGGAAGTCTATCCATTTCTAAGCCATCTGCTGACTAAGTCAATGTTCTATAAACTGTTTAACTACTTTCAAGGAACGATACGACAGGTCTTGCTAAGATTTAAAGAAATCTGATAGTTTTAATCATTAGCAGGCATTATTTTGTTTTGTTTTGTTTGAGATAGGGTTTCTCTGTAGCTTTGGGTCCTGTCCTGGAACTAGCTCTTGTAGACCAGGCTGGCCTCAAACTCACAGAGATCTGCCTGCCTTTGCCTCCCAAGTGTGCCGCCATGGCCCCGTCAACAGCAGGCTTGATTTTGCAAGGTGCTCTTAGATATGTACAAATATATCTTTGTTTTTCTATGAGAGAGAACAGAACATAATTTTTAATCCCTGATTCCCATTTTGTGCAATGTAGAAAAGTTAACCTAGTAGACAAAGGCGATTAACTTATGCTTTCTCCATTTCTCTCCTGTAGATGAACTCTCTAACGTGGACAGGAAAGGCGTTCTTTCTCTGTAATGTTGGGTACTCAGGGTTGGTGGCACTTGAGATGGCTAACTACTCCATCTTGTTTTCAGTTGCTGGATCTCTCCCCACTAACATCCAGAAGTATACAGCATGGCCCTATGCCATTCTTCATAGTGGTTGCTCAACCGGTATTATTTTTGGAAATCAGAAAACAATATACCGCAGCGTGGCCCCGTGATGCCCTGCAAGGGAGCAACAGTCTCAAAGTCAAGGTCTTTCCAACTTTCTTTTGTTTCATCCCAAACAGGGAGGGAATATCTTTTATCTGACTTAAGGAAGTTCTCTCACACAAAATGTAATTGTCTTGAACCTCCTCCCAGAAGCCTGCAATTGTAAAGTCAGAGAGCAGGAAGAAAGACTGAGGAGTGTCACCACACCTAGACAGGCTTGGTCACAACTAGTGTCTGCTCCTTAGGCCTATTCAGTTCCCATAAAAATCATTAACTACAGCCAGGTGTAGTGGCACGTGCCTTTAATCTGCAGCAGAGGCAGGTAGGTGGATCGCTGTGAAGCCAGTGAGTTCCTGGGCTACATAAAGAGACTGTCTCACAAAACAAAAACATTACAGGTTAAGTTTCAGAGTTGAGGTGCCTACTTAACATATCAAAGTAGACCTGGCCTCCAGGTTCTCCCAGCATCCCTCAGTCCCTACCTGTTATGGGCTATGGCTGTCAAAGGCTGAGCTGCCCTTCCCCCAAAGGCTCTTCCCTATAGAATTCAGATATTTTGGTTGCCTGGCCTTTTTATACCTTTGGACCCCCTGGCTCCTGCAATTAGTACCCTCTCTCCCATTTCCCTTCCCCTCTCCATCTCCTTACATGGCCCAGCTCAACTTGGCCATGTCCACTCTGGACTCTCCAAATGTCCCTTTTATCTACAGCAAACTTTCTCCTCCACCATACTTGGGAGCAGTCCTGTTCTTTCCTTTCCCTTTTAATCTCTTTATTGTTATTCATTAACTACTTTCTAAACTGTCTACATTCCCGCATTTCCCTGTCTCCTGTGAAGAGGGGTATATAATCCCCTTGCTTCCTTGTGCTAGGATCCAGGTGTTATGCTGGCCTGCCCTGTCATCTGGCAGGATGAACCCAGGCAGTACCCTAGCCAGCCCAGGGTCCTATGACTGCTAGGTCACACTCAGGTACAAAAGTCCCCTTAAGAGACAAACTCCTTCACTCCCGATCTCTCTTTCCCGCTGCTCTTCTGAAGGGGAGGCAGGACTTTTCCTGTCTCTTCTCTTTTCTCTTTCTTTCTCTTCTCTTCCTCTCTCTGTCTTCCCTCTCCCACTCCCTTCCCTTCCCCCTGTAAAACTTTCCACTTAAGTTCTATCTGCCTGGCCCTGTTTGTCCCTCACCCACGGTGGGCTCACCCACCGGGGTCCCATTTGCACCATATCATAACATTGGCTTACAGGTAAACTCTGCTGTAATGTCCATTAGTAAATTAATAAATGTGCATGCCAACTTTCTCCTCTTAATCTATTATGTTTATTTTTTTCTTTTTCTTTTTTTTATTAAAAATTTCCATCTCCTTCCCTCCTCCTCCCCCTTCCCTCCCCTCCCCTCCACCCATACCCCCTCTCCCTCTCTCTCTAGGCCAAGGAGCCATTAGGGTTCCCTACTCTATGTTAAGTCCAAGGTCCTCCCAACTCCTCCCAGGTCCAGGAAGGTGATCAACCAAGCTGACAAGGCCCACACAGAGCCAGTCCACGCCAAAGAATCCAAGCCCATCACCATTGTCCTTGGCTTCTCAGGCAGCCTCCACTGTCGGCCACATTCAGAGAGTCTGGTTTGGTCGCATGTTCCATCAGTCCCATTCCAACTGGAGTTGGTGATCTCCCATTAGTTCTGTCCCACCGTCTCCATGGGTGAACGCACCCCTCACGGTCTTGACTTTCTTTCTCATGTTCTCCCTCCTTCTGCTCCTCATCAGGACCTTGGGAGCTCAGTCCGGTGCTCCAATGTGGGGCTCAGTCATTTTCTTCATCCATCGCCAGGTGGAGGTTCTATGGTGATATGCAAGAAATTCATCAGTATGGCTATAGGATCTGGCCTTTTCCGGCTCCCTCTCCTCAGCTGCCCACGGAACTAGCTGGAGGCATCTCCCTGGAAACTTGGGAACCCCTTTAGAGTCAAGTCTCTTGACAACCCTCAGATGGCTCCCTTAATTAAGATATATGCTTCCCTGCTCCCGTATCCACCCTTCCTATATCCCAAGCATCCCATTCCCCCGAGCTCTCCCCACTATTTTTTTAAAAAAATTAAAACTTGAGCCTTCACAAGGAAAAAACGCCTGCTCTTCAGTTCACAGCTGGCCTTCCATGGCGGGGTTCCTTTGGGCTGCAGGCTCTCCCTCTCAGCTAACTACTGAGTCCTCAGGAAATGCAGAGTCCAGCTCCTCTCCCACTCTTCTCTGGGGCCACGGGAAACAAGGATGTCATTGCGCTTTCTTTCCATCACCTTTGTCTGCTCTGATGATGCATACCACTGTGGCATAAAGACATCTGGCGGGTCAGCTGCCTTCCCTAGCTGGGGAGAAGATGCAGCCTCCTTTGTTTTAGATCTTTGAGTCTGTCTGGTATTTTTTCCCTATCAGCTAGAAGGCATTTACCCTGGAAAGATGTTTTGGGGTTGGGGAAGATAGGCTTCTTGAAGACCACAGGTCTCTCCAAGTATCTGAGGTTGGGAATCTTCACAGAGGGAAGTGTCCCTGGGAACCAGTCTCATTTGGGCCTCACAGGTTAGGTTCAAGAGTTCCTAGATGTTGAAAAGACCTTTTCTCCAATAAAACAAGGTATTATGTTTTATTCCCCAATAAAACAAGGTATTATGTTTGCCAATCTCATTTACAGTCTCAGAAACTAAGCTATTTTATATATTTAAAATTTTTATTTTTATATTTTAAATATATTTGTTTTAAATGTTAAATGTTTTATTTTGAAAGATATTTTAAATAATTTTATATTTTATAAATATATTTTAAATTTAATTTTTAATTACATAAATATTTTATTTAAAAATTATAAAATATAAATAAATTTTATATATTTTAAATATACTTTTTACTGTTTTATTTTAAAATTTAAAAAATTAATACATGTTAAATTTTTTTCTTTTTCTCCTCCCACTCCTCCTCATTCTCCTTTTTTGCCTTCTAGCTTCACCCTGTGGTAGGTACTCAGACAGCATGCTTGGTCTTGCCCAACAGGAGGCTGCTGTGCCACACAGTGGTGCTGACTGCAGAAGGGAGGACCTGGTTAATGTTTCAGGTTTTCCTTTTGTTGGTGTTCCTGCCTTGCTGCTGAGTGTCTAACACTCTCCTAAACCCCAGGACAGTCCTGAAAACGGAGAAGAGGCAATTCATTCGCGCATGGAGAAATGAAAGCTCAGAGATTGTATGGCTGCATTGCTTTTCTTGCTGCCCTGATAAAATACCTGACAGAAACGGCTTAAAGGACAATGGGTTTGTTCTGACTCATGGTTTCAGGATGAGTTCAGTTCATCGGAGCTGGGAAGGCATGGGGAAGTTCACAGAGGCAGGAGTGTGTGGCCGAAGCTTCTCTGCCGTGGCAAATCTGGAAGCTTATTGCAAGCCAGAACTAGAGGCAGGTGTGACCTTCCAAGGCCAGTCAGCCCCCACCTTCTAAATGCTCCACAGCCTTCAAAATAGTGCCACAACCTGGGAACGAGTGCTCAAACCACTTGAGATTCAAACGATACCAAGCACCCTGTTCAAAGATCCCAGATGTGAGAATAGAGACTAGGACAGGTTAATACCAAAGCTCCCATCGAAAATGCCAAGCACAGTCTCTACAACCACTGACTCTAAAACCTGTAAAGTCACAGTGGTCTTCCTGCCCCAGCCTCCGGAGCAACTTTGGCTGCAGGTGTGTGCCACTACGTTGGTCAGCCACCAACTTATTGTTATCTAGATGACTTATTGTTATCTAGATGACTTATTGTTATGTAGGTGACTTCAGTATAGAGTCATTGGGTCCCACCCCAGCCTTCCCAGGGATTAAACCCACTAACTGGTCCATGCTCTGACAATTTATAAAGCCCAAAAGTTTTGACTTGAATCCTTCCGCTCTCTTCCCAGTGTTAAGTCACCATGATCATTTTTCTGCTTGGTGAAGGTGCCAAGAAGCTAAAAGAGATGCAGCAAGCCTTGCTTAGTTCCTTTAAGAAAGGTCCAGCAAGGGGCACCAGCTGGCACTGTACTTTCAACATCTTGGAATCTAAGACGGGAAGAATTAGTTCCAGGCCAACCTGGGCTAAGTATGGAGGTAAAGCCAGACTGAAAGATAAGGACAACTATGGGGGCCTGAGGAGGGGAAGGAGGCCTTCATCCCCGAATCTGAAGCCCTGACAGTCATGAAGCAAGAATTCCAGCACAATTAACATTTGCTAGGAAGGTTGCTGTTTTCAGGTGGAATGTTTAAGCACACTGGGTGGTGGTGGTGCACGCTTTTAATCCCAGCAGGCAGATCTCTGTGAGTTTGAGGCCAGCCTGGTCTACAGAGCAAATTTCAGCCTGGGCTTCACAGAGAAATCCTGTCTCGAAAAACAAAACAAATAAACAAACAAACAAAAAAACAAACCCCCAAACATTTAAACAGCAGCGAAGTAGTTAAGATCTAAATACACATGGCCTTTCTCCTTCCCTAGCTGTAAACCTGCAATTTTCTAGGATTCTTGCCAGAAACTCCACTTAGAGTAAAAGAAGTCTTATCACCATTGTACAACCCTAAGGCTCATGGTTTTATCTTATTACGTTGTAATCCCATCCAAGGCACTTCCAGAGCCACCCTATAATTTTATTTATTAAAAAAATGTAGAAAGAAAGTTCTTAGCAATCTTTTAAAACATAATGTGAGAGCCACCAAAGTGGTGTGTGTGTGACTTCTGCCAAGACCCCTCTGGGGTGGTTCTCTTCTGACAATCCCGTAGTATGCCTTCTAAATGCTTTCTCTTCCTAATCAACTCTAGCTGTGCATTATACTGGCCCATCCTGAAATTCTTCTCTGTGTGAGGATCCAGATTTCTGTGACCCGAGTTTTCTAAAAGGTCAAGGAAACTCCTCTGCTCGGGGCTCTGTATTCTCGTTCGGTAGCTACTGAACAAGATCCCGTCTCAACAACAGCCGCGATTCAAGCAGATCAGCGCTGCAAACCAGGTTGCTATTTATTCTAGCCAGACTTGTACAAGACGAGGAAAATGAAAGCCCTTTGGCCTAAATAGCCGGTTCTCAGGGGGCAGATAGATGATCTGAGGCAGAAACGCCCCGGTCTGTCAGTACAGTATTTACCTAAAACACCTCTACTTCTGACTGCACTCTGCGAGCCTCAAGGGGAGCCAGTAATACAAAAACAAGTTCCAAACCAACCCATCTGCTTTCCATTTCCTGCGGAATGCTAAAAGGAGTCTTTCTAAGGTTGCTTAAAATATGTCCTGTCCTCTGGCCCGCCCCATCAGAGAGCTTGCTGAGTCCTCAGACCACCTCAGCCACTTCCTCCTACACCTGGGGCTGCCTCTTCTGCCGCAGCTCTCTTCAAACAATGCTTGCGGTTATTCCCGGCACTGGCCTTTCGGCTTTGCACGCATTCAGTGGCACCTTTTTTTTTTCTCTTCTATGTGAAGCGTTTCTTCTGTCTCTCGTTTATCCCTTTGTCCTTTCAAAGTGTTACGCTATTGACATTGAAAGTGCCTGGTTTGCTGGAGCCTGGGAAGCGGCCTTGACTGCAGGCACAGGCACGGAGCGGAAGGAAGAGCATGGGCCAGTAGCTGTGACGTTCCTGCGGCTCGGCTGCTTCTCATAGGACCTCCACCCTCTTTTGAAGGTTGGAACTGGAAGGAGTGGGCCCTGTATGTGGTAAATCGGTGTTTCCGCTCTAGCTTGGAGCGGTGACTCCAGAGCCCTGCCATAGCCCAGTCACCCTTGACTTTGCTCTGTTTCTGTTTAGTGTCTGTTAACTGGTGACCTTTGCTACCAATTAACCAGAGCAAGGCTTTATTCCGTTGCAGAGAACCGACAGACTGTAAACAAAAATTAAAAAAAAAAAACACAAAACAACAAAAAATGGTTCTGGGGGAAACTAAGGACAGGGGCATTCCCCTGTAATCTTCTTTCTGTGTTAGGGAGCTGGAGCGCTCCATCTAGCTCAAGGACTAAATTGGTGCCTTGTCCAGGACAGACGGACAGACTACTAGATCCCACACGCTCCCCTAAATGTGCCATGCAGTAGCATTACAGTATTCAGGGTCCTGCCAAGAACAGGTTAGGCAAGATAGACAGCAGCTGCTACAGCCCTAATGCCTTTCTCTAAATGTCAACAGCCAGAACTCCAGAGAGCGGCCTTTCTGTGAGGCTGTGTGTGGTGAGACTCAGCTGTGGAATTTAAGAAGCTTATGTATGCTCCTTTCAGAGGCAGGGTGTGTGTGCGCTGGCGCAGGAAAAGATAATGGTGGGGGCCTCGTCACACGAACCAGGAACCAAGAGGATGGCAAAGGTCAGGGAAATGTGCAAGCGTTTAAGAAGTATCTGGTGAGTACACACTGAGTGCTCCCGAGGCAGGGCAGAGAGGGGAATCGAGGGAACAAGGGGAGGGAAAGTGACCCTTCACCCTTGTCTTTCCCGATTGCAGGGTCAGGAAACTTCAACACTAAAATTACCTGCGGAGTTGGCATGTGTTTTCCTACACATCTCAAACAGGAATGTTAAAAACCACACACTGTGCTTACTCAGGGCCTAAACATTCAGCCCTCCTATCGAATTCCTCAATGTAAACAATGCAAATGCATCTCCAAAAAGCACTTTATATTTTTATTGACCAAAGTAGGTTCTTTAAGATAGGAGGCGTAAGTGGACACACTTTGCTTAATCTTTAAATCTTATTGTAAACTGTGCTTTCTGAGCAGGCTGGTGTGCGCTGAGTCTGACAGCCCTTCTCAGCTCTCTAGGGTATTTATTAGCTCTAGGAGTGGGGCCATCAAAGGTCACCAAAGCCACCTGGAACCACTCTCTTGCTTGATGCCCAAGAAGACTGACAATCAGAAGTGAGACGATCAGAAGTGAGAGAATTTCCAGAAGGAGAGGAAGGTCAGCAATACCAACCTGCTACCCTGCCCAGTGGCCTTTTGTGCATTTGGCAGGGACCGAGGTAATCTTTGAGACTGATCATCTTGGCATCCACCGCCAGCTTAGCCAGGCAGTACTCTCTGCTCAACTGAAGTGATCACATGTTACTTGCTCAGTCAGGGGAGGGGTCATGGTCACTTTCATCCTCATTTGCCCCACTTGTTTGACCCATTTTATAAGCTCTTGATTGAGTCACTTCCCTTTCTTGGTCTCAGGCTACATGTCTATCGTGTGGCCCTCTACCTTACTGTCTACAGAGAGCTAATTCCTGTCGCTACTGGATCTCTCTCTCTCTCTCTCTCTCTCTCTCTCCCTCTCTCTCACACACACACAGACACACAAAGATACTTATGAGTGTTTTCAGAAGCCCACACCATGTCTCGGATGTGTACCTTGCTTTTCCTATATGCCTCTGTCTAAACACCTAATAAATTTACCACCTTTGCGTCACAATTTTTGACTTGTTCAGTGATTGATTGATCAATTTATATATTTATTTTATTTTTTATGTAGCATAGTCAAGGATCTGGTGTTACCTGAGGGGAAGGGTAGCCTGTAAGGTGCCTTAGTCCATAAATATATGTACCTAACTGAAGGGAACTCCTCCGCGCTGTTTGCAGCAGTGCTGGGCACCATCTCCCTGCCTTGATTGGCACTATGATTTCCTATAAGTATTGTGACTGAGCCCATGAGCAACATATAAAGTTGCTGGCTTTATGAATCTTATATGGGACAAGTTCCTATCAGGGAAACTAAACTGATTAAGACCGGTGTCTTAGTTAGGGTTTTTATTGCTGTGAAGAGACACCATGACCACTGCAGCTCTTATTAAGGAAAATATTTAATTGAGGTAGCTCACCAACAGTTTCAGAGGTTCGTCCATTATCATCACAGCAGGGAACATGGCAGCATGCAGACTGACATGGTGCTGGAGGAATAACTGAGAGTCCCAAGTCTTGCAGGCAACAGGAAGTTGAGTGAAAATCACACCAAGGGAAACTTGAGCAAGAGAGACCTCAAAACCCGCCCCCACAGTGACATGCTTCCTTCAACAAGGCCACACCCCCTAATAGTGCCACTCCCTTTGGGGGCCATTTTCTTTCAAACCACCACATTGGATATTCTGTTAGAGCTGAGTGAGGGAAATCCTTGAATGGGAGACCTGGAAAGACTTCTCTGGTGAGCTCCCACCAGAGTCAAAATCTGAAGAAATAGAAGGAGCCTGCCATCTGAGTGGCTGGAGGAACTTGCCAAGCCAAGCAAATATAGAGTATAAAGGCTTTACAGAGGAGTGTGTGCTTGGTGTGTGTGGCTGGGTCTGTGATCAAGAAGATGTGGGCAGGAGGACAGGGCCAGAAGGTGACGGGGCAGATCCCAGAGAGCTCCAAAGGCCTTGGTGAGGACTTTAAATATTATTCTGAAACCATTGAGGACTTTTTTTGAGCAGGGAGGTGATGGGGTTGAGGATGTACTCTCATGCTGCTGGCAGAGAAACCAGAAAATCATCTACAAAGACACAGGACAGATGAAGCTGGCCAGGTCCCGAGTGAACACAGGGTGCACCCAGAAGAGGTTGTATTCTGAATGCAGACAAAGCAGGTAAGTGGTTTGTCTGTAGAACAGGAAAATCAGGAATGACGCCACAGTTCTGGCTTCAACTCAAGATCTTGAGTCCATCAGAAAAAGTGACCACTTCTGGTTACTATAATCAGAGAACAATTAATTAAAGACTTAGATTTGGGGCTATACCTTAAAAATCAGAAGGGTTTTAGGCTGGGGGTATGGTAGAGTACTTGCCTAGCATGAATGAAGCCCTCCTTCCCCCACCCCCTGGGTTTGACCCCTAGCACTTGGTCAAACTGGACGTGGTGGTGTGCGCCAGTGATCTTAGCACTGGGGAGGCAGAGGAAGGAGGATCTCAGTGTGTTTGAGGCCAGTCTGGGCTGTGTGAGACCCTTTCTCAAAAAGAAATAAGCAAATAAAAATATTAAGGGTTCATGCTTTGTAAAATAATTTCAGAGGAGTCTACTGAGAGGGGCATGCCTGTAATCCTAGCAGTAAGAAGGCTAAAACAGGAGGCAGCCCACAGTCCCAGGCCAACTTGAACAACATAGCTATTCCCAAAACTGTTAGGTCTCAGCTGGGCTGTGGTGCTGCACATCTTTAGTCCCAGCACTCAGGAGGCAGAGACAGTTGGATCTCTGTAAGTTTGAGGCCAGCCTGGTCTACAGAGAGAGTTCCAGGATAGCCTCCAAAGCTATATATATATATATATATATATATATATATATATATATATATATATATATATATATGTCTTGAAAAACCAGAGGGGGATCTGTTAGGTCTCGGAGGACCTGGGACTAGTCTCACTCAGTACGTGTGGCTCCTCCTAGCACTCCTCATCCTGCCTCACACCCTAAACCTCTCCAGCCTAGGGGCGGAGCTTCCCTCCCCCAACCTTTGACCTTTATACAACCTTAGCCATTTTGGTCCTGGGGTCTTAGTCTCTTGGTTCCTGAATGACTCTGCTCCTGGATCCCTCTTGGTCTGTTTGCCCACTCTCTCATTTCTCTTGTTTGCTCTTCACCTACCTCTCCTCTCATGGCCCAGTCTATTACACTGGCCATGTTCAGTCTGGACCCTTCCAGATGCCTCAGGCCATGTTCTCCCTCACATCTACAATAAACCTTCTCCTCAACTATACCTAGGAACAGACATGTTTTTATTTTTGATTCAAAAACAAAAAATAATCTACAGTGGCTTATTCTGAGACTGTTTTGTCTTCTCTGTGTTATGGTAAAAATAAAATGCTGCAGGTCCCTGAGTGGTGGCAGTGGGCAGTGGGCACAAGACCATGGCAGGCCATGAAGGCAGCCGGTCCTAGGGAGGGAGCTGCACGATGGGTGAGAGACAAAGAAGTGCCATGCAGAAAAAGTAGGTATTTATTTAGTGGGTTATGGAGGTGAAAGGGAAAAGGGGATAAGGTGGAAGAGCAGAGAGAAGCAAAGAGAAAAAGAGAGAAAGAAAAACACAGAGAGAGAGACAGAGAGAGACAGAGAGGAAAGGGGAAGGGGAGAAGTGGGAAGAAGGGAGAGAGGGAGAATCTGCCTCTTCAGGAGAGAGTCAGAAAGGAAAGAACTCGGGCTGGAAGCAGAAGGAAGATCTGCTTGCCTCAACAGATGAGAGAGAGAGTGGGTGGGACTTGTTTCTTAAAGGGACAGGACAGACCATTACACTTTAACCTTAGCCTTCCATTCTAAACCTCCTCTATGGTTAAGTTATGTAGCCTTCCCTCCACCAGGCTTAGGAGGCTTTGTCTCACTTTGGACAAGAGACTTACCCAGCCCAAGGGAACCGCAATCATCCAGCTCTTCCATTTTGAAGTCAAGACATTTTTAAAATATATGAACTGGCTTAATCCAGCAGCTTCTATAATCCAATGTCTCTTAGCAGCTATTGCTTGTTTATAAGTAATCAAAAATTTAAACATAACATAGTAACATACAGGATCTAAAATTTCCATGTATTTTCCATCTTTATGTGACTTTTTTCTTTTGTATTACTTTACTCATTTTAAAAAGGACTATATTGTTTTTAAACTATTTTTGGATTACTGTCTATACCCTTTCTCCTTTCCTTCTCAAGCCTATGTAAATTTTTTAGGCCTGTTTAGAGGTTTTTTTCCTGTCTGAATCCTTTTTTATTGCATATCTGTAATCTTCGTTATCTGCATGAGTACAGTTTAAACTACCGGGCAGCTTAGTTTATGGCATGCTGGCAGCTGTCTCCTCCTCCCTCAGTTCCCTGAGAGGCTAACCTTATGGTGGAGGTATGTTTACCATCCCAACTCTGGGAAGTTTTGGGGTCCAAGCTGTCACTGAGTAGGAAGCTGCCTGCTGTTCATAAACCTATTAAAGTGTCTGGTAGCAGGGCCTCTTAAAAGAGCCTTGCTTCTGTTTGCCATTAGCACCAAACCTACCTGAGAGAAGGCAGTCACCAGGAAGCCACGTTTGACTGTGTTTCAAACTTTATTGTTTAAAAACTTTCTCAGGCTTTATGTGGATGTACATGGCCCCAGACTTTGGACACCATTTGTAGGCAGAAGTTTTTGTTCTGCCATTTAGGTCTGTCTCACCAGCCAGCTCCCAAATAACCACACTGAGACTTATCATTAATTATAAATGCTCAGCCAATAGCTTAGGCTTGTCACCAACTAGCTCTTATGTCTTAAATTAACCTGTATTTTTTTTTTATCTATACTCTTACATGTGGTGGTAACATTTTTTAGCATGGCATGGCATGTTCATCTTGCTTCTTCACCCCCCACCCCTGTCTCCTGGTGATTTTGCCCTTTTTCTTCCCAGTGTTTCCACGGTCTGGTTCTCCTGTCTAACTTCTTCCTAACTAGCTAATGACTAGTTATTTCTTGATTAAATCAATGAGAAAAAAATACATGTTCACAGTGTACAAAACTTATTATTCCACAACAACCAACAAAGACTTCACATGAGAAAATACATGAAAAGTTAATGTGAATTGACATGAGACCTCCTTTGAGACATGAAAGCTCCAAGTTTAGCTGAGGACAGCATTGTTCTTTATGGTCATACATTTATTGATTAGCATTTGGGCTCCTACACTGTATCAGGCACCATCCTGAGATCTGTGGTACTGTGAGAAGCAGAGTGGATGGAGTGTCTCTTAGGGAGTTTATTTGCTTGTGGAAAACAGATTGATGCATATGACTCATGACTACTGTTACTGGATAGCAGAAGCATAGGAATATGGTCCAGCAAGGTCTAATTCAGCAAGACATGTGGGGATGGATCCACAGGCTTTGGCTATGACTTCATGTTTCTATCCTGCTCTGGATTAATTATCTAACAGAGATTTATTAGGTATAGGGATCTAAACATTTTTATCATTATTACTTTTCTAATCAGGAATATTAATTTATAAATACCACCAACAGTGAACATAGCTATCAGTAATATCATCTTAAAATGTAAACATTAACATGAATTTTAATTTGAGAGGGTGTTAATTCAGTAAAAGAAATACCATACTTCTTCTAATCTGTTTCTTCTTAATAACTAGTAAAGGTGAATATTGTGATGGCCTTTCTTAGCTGTCAATTTGACTACCTCTGGAACTAATATCCAAAAATGGAGGGACACACCTATGAGGGGTTTTTGTTTAGTTTGAAGTGGGAAGGATCACTTCTAATCCAGATATTGGATCTTTGAGGTGGGAAGATACACCTGTAATCTAGATCTTTTGAGGTTGGAAGACCCATCCTCAATCTGGGTCATGCAATCTGCTGGAAACCTATATAAAGGCCATGGAAGAAAGAAGTTTCACTCTTTGCCTGCTTGCTCTTGCCTCACTAGCAAGTCCATTCCTTCACTACCACTGGAGCCTACTTCTTCAGGATTCCAGTGCATTCTGAAGACCAGCTGAGACACCCAGCCTCATGAAACGAACAACTACTGGGTTCTTGGACCTTCCATTTTTTTTTATTTTTTTTTTTTATTTTTTTTTTTTTTTGGTTTTTCGAGACAGGGTTTCTCTGCAGCTTTAGAGCCTGTCCTGGAACTAGCTCTTGTAGACCAGGCTGGTCTCGAACTCACAGAGATCCGCCTGCCTCTGCCTCCCAAGTGCTGGGATTAAAGGCGTGCGCCACCACCGCCCGGCTTGGACCTTCCATTTGTAGGTAACCTTTGTCTAATTAGCAGGGCCACAGCCTGTAAGTCATTTTAATAAATCCCACATATATGTATGTGTTCATATATACACATATATGTGTATATAATCATTTTATAAATTCTGTTACTCTAGAGAACCCTAATGCAAATACTTTGGATGTTTATTGCTTATTCATTTGTGAATTATTTTGCTTATCAGTGGTTTGCTCAGTTATTAGCTAACATGTTCATGGGATTCTTGTCAACTTGTGTGAATTCTCGAGATAGCAGTATTAATCTTTCCTAGTGTATGCCTTATAAATGTGTATTCTAATGTGTTGCTTGTCTTTAATTTTGGTGTTATATTATCTATGAGCTATTTTTTCCACCAAGTTTTATGTAAGTCAAGTACTTTTTAGTCTTTTCTCAATGGTAGGACAAGTCAAGATTTCATAATTTTGATAAACATTTAATCCTGTTTTCTCTTGGACATTACAGTTTCAGATGTGCTTAATATTCAAATCAAATGGAATTAGTTATAATGCATAGTGTATAAGGCAATCCTACGTTCTCTCTTTCCTCCCCAAACTGCCAATCAATTACCCTTCTGCTATATATTGAAGAAATAATATTATCTCTTTATATAGAGATATCTTTATCATGTACTAAAATTCTTGTGAAAAATTACATTTCTGAGCTTCCTGTTGTATTGCTGAAATCTGTCTCCTGACAATAAGACTTTAATGCCGTGTTTTTATTGTTGTGTAGATGTCACTGTTGGTGGAGCTTATTCATCTTTCTTGCTAGGAGGCATCACTCATTTCCTGTTATGGCCACAGATGAAATTTCCCCACAGGCTAATGTGTTGATCACTCAGTTCTCAACCAGGACTAGTAATTAGAGATGTTCTGAAAACTCTTTTTAAAAATACCTTTTAAACCAAGTATGGTGGTTTAAAAGTACATGCCTCTAATCCCTGCCCTTGGAGGGCAAAGCAGATAGATCTCTGTGAGTTCAAGGCTAGCCAGGGCTTCACAGTGAGACCCTATCACCAAAAACAAAGTAAAACTAAAGCTTTTTTTTTCATTAACAATTTCATACATGTACAAAGTGCATTCTGGTTACTGCACCCACCCTAACGTTCCTCTCACACTTTTAGCACCACCACCCATCCCACCCCCACCCCCATTCAAGTCAGCTTCTGGAATCTTTGACAAGCTGTTTCCTTTCTACCACTGCATGAAGACTGTCCTCTGCTATGCTCTTCCACCAGCCTAATGTTCTGCCCACGGGTGTAGGGCTGATTAACCAAGGACTGAGTCCTTTGAAACTGTGAGCAAAATAACTGCTTCCTGCTCAAACCATTTTCAGGTGTTTTGACCAGAACTACACAAAAGTTTTATTTCTGTCTGCCTGAAATTTTTCTTCCCCTTCTTTCTTCCATCATGCACTTAAAATTTTGGGACAGGGGTTTCCATCAATATTCTCCTGTTAATGATGTAAGCTGTAGGAAACAGATGTTTATATGATATTACAGTTTCCATTCTAAGAACTTATGCACATGGCATGGTATTCAGGATTTATAAGGACACACTGAAGTCGGCGTCTCTTCCCCATGACTTTCATCAGTTTTGTTCCTCGGTCCACTGTGTATTATTACCAACCTCGTTTATGCATTTTCAAATATTTTCTTCCCTGTTTTCATACTGTTCTCAACTTGTGTGGACACTGCTTTTCTCAGTTAGCAATATTCAATATACCTTCCTTTCTTTTTTTTTTAATATCCCAGAAATTTATTTGATGTTGGCTTGAATACATTTTATATAAAAAGGTTGGGAATGTTTGTGTTGGGTGTCCCTGGTAAATCTCATGGAGACATCAGAATCCAGAGACATCAGAAATGGAAACCGAAAGCCCAATTTTAGGGCTGCTCTTTAAGATTTGCCTCTGGTCAAATCAAGACACTCCCTTAAAAAATGCTTGAGGTGTTAGAGCTTCTTTGAGGCTGATACAAGGAGGGCGGTTAGATTCTGATTTGTTGAACACTTGAATACTTGGAAATAAAAATATTCAGCTTTGAAGTTTTCAATACTGGAAAACTTTCAAGCCTAGGGTTTACAGCCAGGAAGGGCATCTTCGTATTCCTTAAATCATACTGTTTCCCACAAGGCTAATCTTCAGCTTTGGCTTCCATTTCTTCTGCGTCATCGTCTCCATCCACCTCTGCATTTTCTCTCTCAAGCAGCTCTAGCTGCCTTGCGAGTTCAGTCTCATCCGTGTCTGTGACCACTTTGGGCTCCATCTGAACACACCCCTCTTCTCCTCAATCTTCTCTTTGATGACTGCCATAGCTGAATTGAGAACAGAGAGGTCTTCTGTTCTCTCTAGGTCGTTGTCATCACATACCTGGGTGGAAGGGAGCTCTTAGGTTAATCTTGATGGGCATGGTTTCTGTAGAACAATTCAAGCCTGCTCTCAGGGCTTCTTTTACAGCATCAGTTCCTTCATAACCATAGCAAGCTTCTTCAGTATCTGATCGGAGTTTGACAGCTTGTGGGGTCAAATGCCTCATGCTATTGCTAATGAGTACTTCCTGCTCATTTTCATTCAGATCTAAACTATCCAAGATGGGTCTGAGACTGTATGCTTAAAGGCCTCGTAAGCACCATAGCCAGGCTTCTTGTACTTGTCATCAAAGGCCAGGCAGTCCTCTGGACCAGGCTTTCCAGCTGCTCATCCTTGGTATGTTCTAATACCTCAGCAACATGGCGCAGAACGCTACAGACAGTCTTGAATTTTGTAAATTTGTCTTCACATTTTATTGCTTCCCCTGGAGAAAATCTTCTTTTTGACAAATCAATATATCCTTTTTCTGTGTCCACTCTAATAACAACTACACATTCATTTTTGCCAATGTGGATCACTTGTTTATAGAATGGATATATCTCCTGGATAATTCATTAAGAAGAATCATGCCTTCAGTGTTATTGTATTCCAACAAGCTGACATAAGCCCCCATTTCAGCAATGGATCTTACATTCACCATCACTACATCTTCCATCTCAGGGAATCTGTGTTGATAAACTCTACAACTTAGACCCGGCATTCTGAGGTGTATGTGTGAATCCCAAACTAGGGTCCCACTCTGTGCTTCTTAATGACAACGAAGAGATTTGGTAGAACAGCACCGGACACAGAACCTCCTCAGTGTGGGCTTCGCTCAACCCAGAGTGCATGCAGATCCACCTCTCACGATATCACTCTACCTCCCTTTCAAGCATATTGAATTGCTTAATTATTTTTAATGGCTGCATATAATTTAAGATGGATAAAGCAGTTTACTAAGTGGTTTCTTACTGATAAACAGCCGAGACATTTTTTAGTAGACATTCTGTAGAGAGAAACTGTATCCACATGCACACATTTTGTTTATGTTCTGGTTTGGTTTCAATTGCATGATAAAACACTGACCAAAAAGAACCTGGGGAGGAAAAAAAATTATGTAGCTTACAGGTTATAGTCCATCACTGAGGGAAGCCAAGACGGAAATCCAGAGGTAGGAACTGAAGCAGAGACCACAGAGGAACACTGCTTAGTGGTTTGCTTTCTTTGATTTCCTCAGATTTCTCTTTATATTTATATTTATTTTATTTTATTTTATCTTTATTCTTCTCTCATACATTATATCCCGATAAAGTTCCCTGTCCTTCCACTTCCCCAGTCTTCTCTCCTACATCCTCTTGACCCCAGATTCACCTTCCCCTCAGAAAAGAACAGGCCTCCAAGGGATATCAACCAAACACAGCATAACAAGCCACAATAAAACAAGGCATGTGCCATCATTCCAGACTGGATGAGGCAACCTGGGGAGAGGGTCCCACAAACAAGCAAAAGAGTCAGAGAAAGTCCTTGATCCCACTGTTAGAAATTCCACAGGAACACCAAGCTACTCAGCTATAACATGGTATGTAGAGGACCTTGGTCAGACCTTTACAGGTTCCCTGATCTCTGTGAAGCCCCATGACTTCCAGCCAGTTGATTCTGTGGGCTGTGTTCTCCTGGTGTCCCTGACCCCTCTGGTTTCTCCAATCCTTCTTCCCCACCTCCATAGGACTTTCTGAACTCCACCTAATATTTGACTGTAGGACTCTGCATCTCTCCCATGAGTTGCTGGATGGAGTCTCTGTTATGGCACCATTTCCTGAGTGGCAGCAGCAGGCAGTGGGCCATGAGGAGCAGCGAGTCCCAGGTAGGGAGCTGCGTGGTGGTTGAGAGAACGAGATCAATAGGCACACACCATACAGAGTGAGACTGGTATTTATTTAGTGGGTTATGGAAGGGAAGGAGAAAGGAGAGAAGGAGAGAAGGGAGAAGAGCAGAGAGAGGAAGAGAGAGAGAAGGGGGGAGGGAGGGTGAGGAGGAGGGGGAAAGGGGAGAAGGGGGAAGAAGGAAAAGAGGCAGAAGCTGCCTCTTTGGGAGAGAGATGAAAAAGGAATGAGCTCAGGCTGGAAGCAGAAGGAAGATCTGTTTGCCTCAGTGGACAAAGGATGAAGTGGGCAGGGTTTTTCTTTTAAAGAGACAGGATAGACCATTACAGTCTCTTTAGTCTCTTTGATCATGATTCTGCTAGGCTCCAGTCCCAGAACACTCTGTAGATGGGACAAGCTGTAGGTTGAAGGTTCTGTGGCTAGGTTGGGGTCCCAATTACTCCACTTGAGGCCTTGCATGGTTACAGATAATGGCCAGTTCAGGCTCTGTATCCTCAATTGCTATGAGTCATTGCTAGGGTTACTATCATAGATTCTATGGAGTTTCCTTTGCACTAGATTTCATCCTTACTCCCTTGCCCCCAATTCCAGTCATTTCTCCCAGTAGTTTCTTCTTCCCTGACCCCACCTGATTCCTCTACTTCCTAACCTGTCCCCAGTCCACCTTGAAAATTTATTCTATTTCCCTCCCAAGGGAGATCCTTGCATCCTGCCTTGAGCCTTCCTTGCTACTTACCCTTTCTGGGTCTGTGGACCATAGCATTATTATATTTTACTTTATAATTAATATCTACTTATAAGTGAGTACAGACCATGTTTGTCTTTCTGGGTCTGGTTTATCTCACTTAAGATGATGATGTGGAATACCTCTCTGTATGCTGTGAATATGTTTTATTATTTGGTTAATAAAGAAGCTGATTTGGCCAATAGACAGGCAGAATTGAGCCAGGTGGGAAATCCAAACAAAGGTAAAGGGAAAAAGAAGGCGGAGTCTGGGAGACACCAGCAGTTGCTGGGGAAGCAAGATGTGAGGTAGGAAGTCATGAGCCTTGTGGTAAAACATAGAACAGAAATGGGTTAATTTGTTGTAAGAGCTAGTTAATAACAAGCCTGAGCCATAGGCCAAAACATTTTTCATTAATATTAAACATCAGAGTAGTTATTTGGGAACTGCTGGGCGGGAGAGAAACCTCCAATTATATACTTTTCCTAGTTCCATCCATTTGCCTGCAAATTTCATGATGTCATTGCTTTTAACAGCTGAGTAATATTCATTCCATTGTGTAAATGTACCATAGTTTCTTTATCCATTATCCAGTTGAGGGACATCTAGGTTGCTTCCAGGTTTTGGCTATTACAAATAAAGCCACTATGAACATAGTTGAGCACGTGTCCTTGTGATAGGATGGAGTGTCCTTTGTGTATATGCCCAGAGTGGTATAGCTGGGTCTTGAGGTAGATGGATCCCCAAATTTCTGTGAAACCACCATACTGATTTCCAAAGTGACTGCACAAATTTACACTCCCACCATCAGTGGAGGAGTGTTTCCCTTGCTTCACATCCTTGCCAACATGAACATCACTTGTGTTTTTGATCTTAGCCATTTTGATCAAGATGAAATCTCAAAGTAGTTTTGATTTGCATTTCCCTGATGGCTAAGAATACTGAACTTTTCTCTAAGTGTTTCTCATCTATTTGAGAGTCCTCTGTTGAGAATTCTCTGTTTAGATATGTATCCCATTTTTAATTGGATTATTTGGTTTGTTGATGTCTAATTTCTTAAGTTATGTATATATTTTGGAAATCAGCCCTCTGTTAGATGTGGAGTTGGTGAAAATTTTCTTCCATTCTATGGGCTTCTAGTTTGTCTTACTAGCAGTGCCCTTTGCCTTACAGAAGTTTTTCAGTTTCACGAGGTCCAGTTTATTAATTGTTAATCTAACACTAATGTCTGCACTATTGGTGTTTTCTTCAGGAAGTTGCTTTCAGGGACAGTGTGTTCAAGGCTATTCCCCACTTCCTCTTCCATCAGGCTCAGTGTATTTTTTGTGTTGAGGTCTTCGATCCACTTGAACTTGAGTTTTATGCAGGGTGATAGATATGGCTCTATTTGCAGTCTTCTATAGAGTGACATCCAGTTAGACCAGCAGCATTTGTTGAGGATACTTTCTTTCTTCCATTGCTGGATCCTCTGAAGCTAGAATTACACGTTGTGAGCCACCTGACATGGGTGCTGAGAATTGAACAGTGGTCTTACAGAAGAGTAACAAATGCTCTTAGTTATTGAGCCATCTCTCCAGCTCCTGTATCTCATTTTTTCTTTAAAAATTCAAAGATTTATTGTGTGTGTGTGTGTGTGTGTGTGTGTGTGTGCGTGTTTTTGTGCGAGCGCATGCACGCACAGGTATTCACAGAGTTGGGTGTTGGGAACTAAACCCAGTACCTCTGGAAGAGCAGCAAGAGCTCTTAACTGTTCCTCCAGACTCCTTTGAAAAACGCATTTCTTCTTTCATAATTTCGTACACGAGTGTGATGTTCACTCATTACTCTCTTTCCCTTCCTTAGGCTCCCACCAAACCCCCCTTTCTTCCTGAGAAATCCTTTCCTGCTTCAATTTATGTGTCCCACTACATTTAGTTAGGGTTGCTGATATGAGCGTGTGTGTGTGCGTGTGTGTGTGCTAATTATTTGGGTAAGAAGAACTTCTTTACTTCTCATTGACAAGGGCAACTTACTGGCTATATTACTGAGGAATATGACTCCCTCTTCAGCAACCGCTCGCTGCCCATAGCTCCTCGTGGAGGAAGGAGACTCTTGTGGCCTCTTCCCCATCCACAATGGGATGTTGATGGGGTTAGTCTTGTCCAGCAGCCACAGCTGCTGAGAGTTCCCGGGTACAAAAGCCACGGCATGTCCACAGTACAGCATTTCACAGCTCTCTTTCCTGTCCTCCAGCTTTCTACATGTTTTTCTTCTTCCTCCTGAGACGCTCCCTGAGCTAGAGGGGATGATAAAAATGTCCAATTCAGGGTTGAGCATTCTCAACACTCTGACCAGATATGAGCTGCGTTAACTGTTGCCCATTGTAAGCAGAAGCTTCCTCTGATCAAGGTTAAAAGCAACAGTAATGTAGCAGCATATAAACAAGTATTTAGAAGGCAGTTTTAGCACTGTTTTGTTTGTAAAGAAGAGTTGTAATCCCCCCACCCCCGCTCTGCTATGATTTTCCTAGCCACTGACTTTTGACCAGGTTTACTGTACCAGCTATGAATTCTACCTGTAGAGTGAGTGTAAAATGCTATTTTTAAAAGAGTAATTGGCTGCCAGGCAGTGGTGGTGCCTGCCTTTAATCCTAGCACTAGGGAGGCAGAGGCTGGCAGATCTCTGTGAATTTGAGGCCAGCCTGGTCTACAGAGTGAGTTCCAGGATAGCCAAGGCTACACAGAGAAACTCTTTCTCAAACAAAAAAACAAAACAAAACAAAAAAACCCCAAAACAAAACAAACAAATAGTTGGCTATTTCTGTAACAGGCCTGCCACAGCTTGCTAGGACCATTAACAGCTACTACCCCCTCCCCCTGTGAAGCACCTTCCAGGACCATGGCATCTACCCAGTAGGAAAGAAGATTCTAACTCAGTCCCAGCTTGCTGTTTGCATGTCCTGTAGCCAAAGTGTATGCTGTCTTCAACTATAGGATCTTACCATCTAGTTCTGGGGGACAACAAGAGGAGTAGCAATAGCCTCTACTGTTTGAGGGCCTCTGGGCCCTCAGTGACCGGCAACTGAGGAAGTATTCCTCATTTGGGCCTCTCATTTTTGCTTAATACAATCTATGACTTCTGGGAGCAACACTCACACAGGTGGCCTTCCTTCACATTTATCTATTTATTTGAGACAGTGTCTTTCTATGTAGTCCTGGCTGTCCTGGAACTCGCTCTGTAGACCAGGCTGGCCTCAAACTCACAGAGATCCTCCTGCCTTTGTCTCCTGAGTGCTAGGATTAAAGGTATTCTCTAACACACCTGACCAAACTTTTTTTTTATATTAATGCTTTAATTAGATTACAGACCAGCAGGTCTGCATACGGCTTTTTCATACATCTGTAACTTTTGTAAACTAGCCTTTGTCACTTCTCTAGAGGTGGTGGAACCTGGGAGAGTGGAGTTCATAAATGAGGGAGACTAAAGCCTCATGCAATAGCCAACTTTATTCAGAGCTACAGACAATTATTCTGAGGGTTAAAAAAGGTCACACGAGCAAAGTTCTCTAGAGTTAAACTGTATAAAACCATAAGGACAAGCCACACGTGGCAAAAAAAAAAAAATCATGTTTTCCCACAGAGATACATAAAGGTTAACACCGGTAAGCAATAATGAGTAATCCAAAGTAAACTTGCTCCTATCTGTTACACCGGGAGGAGCATGGAAACGCATCCTGAGAACAAGTCCATGTTTTGAAGAAACTGAGTCACAAGACTCTTGATTTTTTTGTTGTTGTTTTTTTGTTTTTAATTTTCCTACAGTCACTGAGAATTCCCCCCAGGACTCCATTCCTGGACTGTGTTCGACAATACCACCACTCATCTCCCTCATCCCTCCACCTGCCATTCCCAGTTGAAAAGAACAACAACAAAAACCTATCAACCCCAGTATTCCTTCCTGCACCCTAAGTTCTGATCTGATCTGTTGGAATAGTCTTTTCTCTCTCCACAGCTTCTGCTTTAGTTCAATTTAATTTTGAGTATAACCAACCCAAACCCTGGTTCAGGGGACTTTTATAATACAGAAACTCTATCAGCTTACTCACACTGTGCCTTGAATATAGAACCTTTATTTGATTAATTCATCTGCTTCTCAAGGTCATTGAGGTGCTTGATTGTCAGGGTTTGGATGGTAAGTGTCCCCCAGAGAGCTGTATATTAAGGACTTGGTCACCAGCCTGTGACACTTTTGGGAGGTGGGACCTAGTGAAGAGAAGCTAAGCCATTGAGGTGTGTCCTTGAAGGGAGTACTGGAACTCTGACACCTTTCTCCCTCTCAAGTCCCAGCCCTCGCGAGATAAGCGGCCTCTGTTGACACGTGCTCCTGCCATGATAGACTACGTTGCCACAGACAGAGCTATGTGACTGTGGATTGAAACCTCTGATACTATGAGGCAAAACCATACTTCCCTCTTTAGAAGCTGATCATCTTGGGTATTTTCATCAGAGGGAGGAAAAGCCCAGCAACACCCTTGTCTTCCTATCACTTCGATTGGCATGCTCTAGCTAGCTTCTGCCATGATTCCAAGATGGCTGTACCTCAGCCGAGTATTCCACAAACATAGTAAATAAAAAATCCAACAAAGGAAAAGACAGCTTATTAACATGCATTTATTTCAAGACTGCTTTCCCAAAGACTGCTCCCTGAAGATCCTTCCTCAGATCCCATTGTCTAGACTGGAGTCTTCTTGCCAATTTCTAAGTCAGAGACTGGCAAGGATCCTGGAACCACCATGATTGGTTCATGTCAGAGGATTTTTCTTTGTTCTACTTCCATCTCCATAGCTGTGAGAAAATGCCCTGACAAAATGCAACTTTGGGAAGAAAATGATTTTATTCTGGGTGACAGTCCATTATTGCAGGGAAGTCACAGTAGCCAGAGCTTGGGCCAGCTGGTCATATCATAACCGTAGTCAAGAGCAGACGAACATACACACCTGCTCACTTCCTCACTCACTCACTTATGTTCAATTTACGCTTCGCTCTTATACACTCCAGGGCCCAGCCTTTGGAATAGTGCCAGCAATATTCAGACTGGGTCTTCTCATCTTAATTAACTGAAGATAATCCCCCAGAGACATGCCCATAAGTTAACTCAAAGTAGACAATCTCTCATTGAGGCACTCTTCCCAGGTGGTTTTAGATCGTGTTAAGTTGACAATTAGAACTGTCTATCACACCTTTGAGTTAAAGAGTCACAGTGAACTGCCCATTTCCTTATTAAAATAAGGGAGGCACTGCCTGTCAGAAACACGGGACTCAATCCGGCAGTGGTGGCGCACACCTTTAATCCCAGCACTTGGGAGGCAAAAGCAGGTGGATCTGTTTCCAGGACAGCCAGAGTCATTACACAGAAAAACCCTGTCTCAAACACACACACACACACACACACACACACACACACACACACACACACACACACACACACAGAGAGAGAGAGAGAGAGAGAGAGAGAGAGAGAGAGAGAGAGAGAGAGAGAGAGATCCAAACAAACATGAGACACATTGCGCAGTGGATAATCGATTGTGACTGTCACATCTTGGAACATGTTGTTTTCTCTGCTGCTGCAGGTCTCCTGTGTTTACTCTCCTCTCTGGCTACTACTCTTGCGGTAGCTCCAAGGGAACCATTCTACCTCCTCGAGACTGACTAGGCACCTCACCTCCCTCCCTGTACCTTGCTTGTCTGCATCAGATTCTTGCTCCACAGCTTCTGCTATATCCCAGTTCCTTCAGGGCAGGCACTGGGACTCATCTGAGTCTGTAATTATAGCCTGAGAACAGTGAGCACACAACACAGGGCCGGCGTTTAGCTCGTGTCTGCTGAATGAAACCTGTTTGCTTTTGTTTTACTCCAGAATTCCAATTCTAACTTCAAAACGGATAACAATGTACAGTTTTCTGTGTATGAATGATCTCTTTGCTGGGGTTTCGAATTAGGCTGACCTTATCCATACCAAGCAAATTGGAGAATTTCCAAGACAAAGTCTTTTCCCCTGGGGTGTCGCCTACAGTGGGGGTTATTGGTTCCTTAAAAGCATAGAGCGTAACAGGTATTTACTCAACATATGTCGTGTGTCCAGCATTGTTCCTGTTGGTATTTTTTTCAAGATTGTCTCTGAGTGTGGAGTTTATGTTCAAGGCAGTATTTTTCAATCATAGGTAATGAAATAATTTTGTGGCTCAAAACCAACATTAAAAGGAAAAGAGAAGGCAGCAAATTAAAACAAAATATATCAGAGTACATCACTCTTGGTAAGGTGCCCTAGGGCCACACATGCTCATGTGTGTGTTTGTATGATGTACTGGATCAAAACATAAAAGGTGTATGGAGAATGGAGAGTTGAGGTTCAGCTTGGGCTACATAGCAAGTTTCAGGTCAGTCCTACCAATAGAGCAGAACCTGGACTCCATAAAAAATAATGATAGAAGCAGGCGGTGGTGGTTGACGCCTTTAATCCCAGCACTTGGGAGGCAGAGGCAGGCGGATCTCTGTGAGTTCGAGGACAGCCTGGTCTACAAGAGCTAGTTCCAGGGCAAGCTTCAAAACTACAGAGAAACCTTGTCTCAAAAAAACAAAAAAAATTGATAGTAATAATAAATCTCACCACGTGTCAGACATAGAAAGATGACTGTCATGGTATCACATAATTTTCCTCATATGTGGAATCTCAAAGTATCTATTTCATAAAAGTTCAAGAAGAATATTGGTTTTCAGGGGCTGAGAAAAGGGGTAAAAATTAGTCAACTGATACAAAGTTCCAGTCAGAGCAAATAAGCTCTTGTATTCCATTGTACCGTAGAATGAGTTTAGAATATATATATATATATATATGGAAGAATTTTGGATGATTTTATCACAAAGAAATTTTAAGGCATAAGACTGAGATACTCACCCCGATGTGAACATTACACAATGTATACATGAGCCAACACATTACATAGTAGACCATAAAATTGTGTCATTTTTATGTGTCAATAAAAAGTCTGTCTCCTGGAATGGGAGGAAGGACATCAGGACATGGACACCCAGAGGAAGTTAGAAGGGACTCTAATACCCAGGGCTGGCAGTTTTCACTTTAGAATGAATGAATGAATGAACAAATAAGGGGAAAGTCACAGCTCTCCCGCTTTCCAATAAAGAGCTAAGTTTTTTTTTTTTTTTTTTTTTTTTTTTTTTTTTTTTGGTTTTGGTTTTTCGAGACAGGGTTTCTCTGTGGCTTTGGAGCCTGTCCTGGAACTAGCTCTTGTAGACCAGGTTGGTCTCGAACTCACAGAGATCCGCCTGCCTCTGCCTCCCGAGTGCTGGGATTAAAGGCATGCGCCACCACCGCCCGGCTAAGAGCTCAGTTTTATTCCCACACAGACAGTAAGGAGGGAGACTGCAAGTGCTGGCATGCGCACCGCAGAGTAGGCACAAGTTGCTGACAATGTCTCCTTTCAGGGAACATGCCAGAGGTATGGACAGGGGCCTGACTTCCCTCTGTCCTTTGCAGGGGGTGTAGTGGAGGGCTCACCCAGCCAGGAGATCCTGCACTTTGCTAACTGGTCGAGAGTGTGGTTGGGGTTTAAAGAAGAAGAACCCAATGCTGAGTGACTTCCTATCATGAAGGTCATACCTCACATGTCTGAATTCTCTCCCCTTGAGGGTTTCTAAGAAACAGTTAAAATGGAGAATTTGTCCACAGATTGTATTCCTGGTCATTGTTCTCAGCTGTTGATACTGTCAAATTGCTGAGACTATAAGAAAGGTCTTGCTCCCTGCCCCACCCCAAAACACACACACACACACACACACACACACACACACACACACACACTTCTACTACTATGGTCAAGGTGAGAAAGATGGGAAAGCTGACCTGGGTCAGTCATCAGAGCAGTGGAGGTTGGTACACACCTTGGTACCCTACCCCAGGGTGAGATTTGACCTTAATTATTCTAGGGGAATGCAGAATAAAAGGAAAGCCAAGGACGAGAACTGGAGGAGAGGGCTCCCCCAAGAACTCAGTGGTTCTTTGGTTGTTTTATTTCCCCCAATGACTTTTCTAATATAGAATATTCGTTTGAGATGCATTACATTAGTTTATGCTGTGGAATATTTGCCAAAAATGTGTTGTATTTTTTTATGTTGCATTTGTTTAACTCTGTGAAGCTGTGTTACTTTGCCTGCCTAAAACACCTGATTGCTCTAATAAGGAGCTGAATGGCAAATAACTAGGCAGGAGAGGGATAGGCAAGGCTGGCAGGCAGAGAGAACCAATAGGAGGAGAAATCTAGGCTCAAGAGAGGAGGAACAGGAGGAGCAAGAAAAGGAGAAGTGGAGGACACCAGGGGCCAGTCACCCAGCCACCCAGTCAGCCATGGAGCAAAAAGGAAAGAAAGGTATATGGAATACAGAAAGGTAAAAGCCCAGAGGTGAAAGGTAGATGAGATAATTTAAGAAAAGCTGGCTCCCTTCAGCCTGCAGGCAGGCCTCGTACCTATGGCCCTCCTCCCTCAGCCTCACCTCCAGACCACACCCCTGTCGTGGTCCTAACAGGCATCCTGGGTGCTCAGAGGTAATTGCTTCTTGGAAAGGGGTATGATGAAGTGGAACGGGAATGGAGCTTGGATATTGCTCACGTGAAGGCACGCCAGGCTCTTTGTCACATGGGCCAAGCCCGGAAGAAGTGTGCACAGGGGGAGAACTAGCCCTCTCCTGCTGCCAAAACTAACTTGATTGCTTATCTTGCAAAATCAGGCGAGTCCCACATGACTTGGCTGGTGGACAGGGATGCCAAGCCCTTTGTATTTCACTACTTTACAACTCAGTACTCAGAAGTTCAAGTCCTCTGTAGCTAAACCTGGCCTTCCTGGTTATTATAAAGGCATATTTGCCAGTATCAGAGGATGGGATATTTTATTTATCAGTTTGTTTAATTTATAATTTTGGATGTTGGCTATGGCCCTCCATTTGTATTCATGCCTGGAGCCTTACACACTGTGGGGTCGCTCTGTGCTTCACTGTGGGCCAGATTTATTTATTTTTCTCTTGTGGTGTTAACAGTTGAACACGGGGCTTCATGTATGCTAGGCGAGTTCTCCCCCACTGAGCAGTCCCAGCTCTGAGAAGATTATTATTAGCCCCGTGATCTAACCCACTGAGCTAACTGGGCAGTCCAAGGTGATTTCTAAAAAGTAATCCTTCAAACAAAACTATGAGTATGTCATTAACTGCCTCAAAGATTTTTGTCTCTGTTTTCGGGGCTCAGGGTGGAGCCCTCAGCTTTTCCATGCTCTGCAAGGGCAGTGCCACAGAACAGCCCTCTTAGCCCCCTTGCCTCAAAGCTTTTGACTACGGCTGACACTGCTTCCTGGGAAATAAGTGCCTGATTACTCTGAATGAGGCCGGCAGTCAGGCGGGACCTGCCTTCCATCGGAAGAAAGGGTCAGGCCAAACTGAAGTTCACAAGAGAGCAAATGGCCGCTCAGACCTCAACGGGGAAGCCTAGAATACAGGGCAGCTTGGGAATGAGGGATGAGAGCTCCAGGCAGACTCTGGTGAGATGGTGTGTTTATACAGGACAGGCTTAGAGAGGCAAAGGCAAGTCCAAGAGAAGTGGCCAAGAAGTGACGGGAACGACATGGATAAAGAAGGTAGAGGTGCACTGTGCGAAAGGAGAGTTGGTATTTCAGGGTTCACACAGTGTCTGCTCAGATTCCCCTTATCTTAGGGCCTGGCGCTTGTCCTAGAAGGTAAGAACCTTCTAGGGAGTGGGGGTGGACCGTAGATGCATGGCTCAGGACTTGGCAACAACTTCTAAGGTGCAAGTCAGAACAGCAGTGAACATACAGTGCATAAAATAAGTCTCCTATTTTGTTCATTTATTTTTGTGGGCTGAGATCAAACTTAAAATATCAACCATGGCCATTTGCCACTGAGCTACATCTCTTTCCCTGAATTTTTAAAAATACTTTCTTGGTTTATTTAAGACAATAATGTTTATACTGGAATAAGCTCAAATATATGTACATATTTTTCTTTTAAAAATTGTTATTTTATTTATTTTATTTTACAGCCCGGCCCAAATTTTTCCTCCATCCTTTCCTCCAAGTCCCTTTCCCCCCATCTCCCCTCTCCAAGTTCCCACCCCCCAATCCACTCCTCTCCATTTTTATTCAGGAAAGGGCGGGTCTCTCGTGAGTATCAAGCTGCAGTAGGACTAAGCGCCTTCCCATGTATTATTTTTAAAGGGAACAGATTTAAATGGAATAATCCATTTATACCAAGGGAAAGAATATTTCAATAAGACTGGAAGAGGAGAGGTAGAATAATAGGCCAAGATGAGGTGTTATGTGACGTTCTGATTGTGTACTGACAGATAAAGCTGGCTTGGAGTTAGAGGGCGGGGCCAGCCTCTAGTCAACCAAATTAACCATAGAGACTTGGAGGACTGTAGAGAGAGGAGACAAGAAGTAGTAAGGTGGTAGCCTAGAGAGGATCCCTGCCGTTTTGGTTGGAGAATTTGGAGAGGTAGCGAGTGACTATGGCTGCTCCTCTGCTTCTCTGACCTTTCAGGTTTCTACCCCAATATCTGACTCCTGATTTTTACTGATTTTAAGATTAATTAGATTTATGCTTTCAATGTAACACCTTGACACTTATTCTGTCTGGAGATGTGAGAGGACCAATAGCTCCACAGCAAAGCTATTATGGAGATTGGTGAACAAGAGGGTAATTTTTACAATAAGGAATATGACAGAAAATATACGTATGAAAGGCTTGAGTATAGACCGAACACCAAAACCAAATAAACAAAAATTCCAGTCAAATGACAAAATAAAAAACTGTACATAGCTTTCGTGGACTTTAAATCAAGGTTTTAAGGACAGACTCTGCAACCTAGACACCAGGCTGTTCCTTTACAGATGCCTACTTATCGCAAACTTCCCGAGACTGGCTTAACAGAGGGAAGGGGTGCTGGTGTTTTAGGACACTGCCTTGTGAGAAACTTCAAGAGCTCCTTTGGGTGGAACCTCTTAAATATAAAATACATCAAAACAGCTAGGAGTCATGCATTTTCAGAACACAGAATTTACAAGTTTTTTTTATTTTTCCAAAACATTCTTTTTCCTCTATCTCTGTCTCTGTCTTTCCTCCCCCTCTCCCTTGTCTCTTCTCTAGAGACATGCTTCGGGATGACCCCAAATTTGTAATCCTCCTGCCTCAACCTCTTAAGTGTAGGATTGTGATGATTACAGGTATATGCCACTACAGCTGTCTCAAAAAAATTTTTATTCAAAGCAGTTATAGCAAATGTCTTACTTTTCATAAACAAAATTGTATATTTAAAAAGCTACTTTAGCAATATTACAAAGAAAGAAATAGAGATCTGCCTACAAAAACTTGGGAAAGGACAGAATGAATTTTCCCTTATATAATCTCGAGAAGAATAATAAGGGTAAATGTTCTAAAAGTTATTAAGAGTTAGATAACCTGCACCTTCTACCACAATGCCCATAAGTCTAAGCACATAGGAACTCTGTAGCGAAGGGCAGGATTTACAAAGCAGGGGGTGGGCTTGAAGTCAAACCTGATAAGAGCCCTTACACCGAGAGTCCTGAAAGGGCAAGGGGGTGGGACTAGGATGAACACCTAGAGAGCAAGCTAAGAAATGAGAGCCATCTGGCAGGAAGAAACAAGAAAGATAAACAAGGTGACTCCTTTTCAAAGTCCTTGGGTAAGGCCAGAGGACAAAGGGAGCCCATGGATGCAATCTTCATAACTCAGCCCTTCTCTTGGTAGAGAGTGGAGCAGAGAAGTCAGAGGAAGGATTATGCCAGGTGAACAGGAAACCAACATCTACCAGGGAAAGCTGAGAGATTGGAGAGGCTAGTGTCTTAGCAGAACACAGTGCAGAGATTGCCTTTTCTGTCAGCTCCCTTCTAGAACCCTTCAGTGTGCTGATAAGAAACATAATATTATTACATGTTCTGGTCTTCTGTGGTGGTGGTGGGGTCCTATGCCTCATGCCCAGACCTATGGAGGTCAGGTCTTATTCTGAAAGCAGCCCCAAAATCTGAAGTTAAATAAGCACTCCAAATGCAGCACATTCAGAGAGTAACGAAAACCGAGAAACAAACAAACAAAACAACAACAACAACAAAACCACTGAGCTACAAAATGAAAACACCGAGGGATAGCCATGATTGTGAGGTTTTGTTGTTTTCTTTATTATTGAGACAGGGTCTCCTTGTGTAGGTCAAGCTGACCTCAAATTGGCAACACCACTTCAGTCTCTTGACCACTAGGATTATAGGTGTGTGCAATCACAGGGTCTTGTTATGAGTATAATAAAACTATCTCTGTCGTGAAAATAACTCTGCATGATATATAAATGCATTCAGACAAGTACAGGCAGAGAGAACAGACAACTAAGAGCAATTGATTTGTAAGGGTCCACAGAGTCTTTGAAGTTGTGTTTTTGATGAAGATAATGTTCATATAAGAGTTTACTGAATGAAAACCCTTACGAATGAACCTAAGACTGTTACAGGAAGCCACCAGAGACAACCACTCAGACAGTTTATAGCCAACTGAAAGTCTTTATTCCAGCTGGCTGGGACTACACTCAGGACCCAAATGTAGCGCCCAGTGTTTAGGGCAAAGGGTTTTTTTTCAAAGGCAAAAATCACATTGTGTTTTCTCACTCTGCGGTTAGTTGCATGGGAAGGTTTTCTTTTGCTAGCAAGCGTTTAACAGAAGCTAAGATAAGCTGGTAGCTGGAAGGGCAGGTTTGCACCAGCAGGCAGTATAACAGTGGATAAACTGGCTGGGGCATCTTGACCTCAAGTTCCTAGAACAGAGTTGGGTAATTTCCCACAGAATTCTCCTTAAAGATCTAATTCTAGTTAAACCTAAAACAGCCTCAACAAGAATACAAAATGGAGGAACCTCTGCACTCTCTTGCTTTGTCACAGGAGTCACAGGAGAACGCACAGCAGAGAAAAGGGTTTTTTAAGGTTTAAGGTCATTAAGGGTCTCCACAAGGTTCTGACTCTGCTTCTGAGGAGTCCGTGGGATTCCGTCGCAGCATCTGTTCCCTTGATCTCTGTCAGAGCTGTACAGATCCTGACTCTCCCAGTCAGCTTAGTCTTGCAAAGAGCCAGACGAACGTGAAAAGGGAAGGTGAGATTGTGCTGACTTCATAGGACCCCAGAAGACTTTTTCCTTTTACTTTTTCTTTGATAGGGTCTCATACTGTAACCCAAGCTAGCCTTGAACCCAAGATATTCTCCTATCTCGTTCTGAGCACCGGGATTACAGGTGTGCACCACTACACCCGGCAATCCGACAAGGACTTTAGACATGAGTAGGTACAGGACAGCCATTCCTTACAAAGCTTACCTTGTCTCTCTGTTCCTGAAATAAAGGGCTGAGCCTTTAGGTTTGAGTTTGGGAGGATCTTCCTTTTAGATTCTTCTTTTTTTTTTTTTTTTTTTGGTTTTTCGAGACAGGGTTTCTCTGTGGCTTTGGAGCCTGTCCTGGAACTAGCTCTTGTAGACCAGGCTGGTCTCGAACTCACAGAGATCCGCCTGCCTCTGCCTCCCGAGTGCTGGGATTAAAGGCGTGCGCCACCATCGCCCGGCTTCCTTTTAGATTCTTTACCACCATTTTCCCAAAAGGTAAGTTATGTGTTCAAGGTAACCTTAAACTGCCATAGAAATTACTCTCTGGACTAGCAATGCCAAGGTTGCCCTGGAGGTTTCTAACACAGCACAGCCCCTAGAGCCGTATCTGTGTCTTCACAGTGGCCCTAGACTTCTTGCTTTGGTCTATTGGTGACCTGTAAAGCTCTGGACAGGGCAGGCCAGGCTACTGAACTCCGCATGGCTTCCTGGCAGGGGCAGGTGAGTTGCCTGCCAACAGGAAGTCCTAGCTAACAGATCTCAGAGGCAGGCAGAGAGGACTTCTGTAACTCTAGAAGCCAGGAAGTGCTCATTACAGTCTCTATAAAGGGACCCCTGGTGTTTTCTGGGATATCACGGAGAAGGAATATTTATTTCTCAGCGATGGCTTTCGGAATTGGCAGGCTCAAAACTGGAGCAGGGAAAAGCAGATCCGGCTCGTCATGTGATGGAATTACACCTGCTGAGATACAGAACAGTGTGGCTCCCCAAGCAAGCATTCTTGCAGACGCTGCATTGCAAACCCCGGGCTCAAGGGGTGCTGGGGTAATTTGTCTTTTGCCAACTAAAGGCAAATAAGTGCAGATGGGTAGAACCTGGCAGCTCCTCCAGCAGCCTCGTGATCTGAGAATCATTCCAACCCCCAACTCCACCCCCACGACAAGCACCTAAATCACAGCTACGCAGTCACTCTTCTTCTCTGAGGAGCATGGAAATACACGTCTGTATTTTTCCAGATCAAGAGAAACCATGTTGTGGGCCCCACCTGGACCCGACTTGTGTGAGGTGTCATTGATTTCACTTCCCTTCTGTCAAGACTGTGTTAGAATGCAAGAACTTTATTTGGTGGTGGAGAAAAGGGATAAGGGTTTGAGCTTCTCAACACTGTAACTAGCATTGCCTCTTTGTTGTGTGGCCCAGCTATTAAACGAAATGTTTCTCCTTATAGTGCCTACTTTGCTCGCTAAGTCTGCTACGGAAAGCTTTGTCTATCCCAACCCCACACCTGCCAAGGTCATGGTATAGTTAGAGACTGTCCCTGAGGCATTATCCTTGAACTGAATGCTGAGTTTGGGTGGTGGTGGTGGTGGTAGAGAGAATTTTGCAGTTTGAAGAAACTTAGCCCTTCTCCCAGCCTTGGTGTCAGCATTTCCCATTGTTACAGCCAGCTAATGTCTTCTCATCTTCCTATCTAGAGCCAGGACACCAGCTTAGAGCATCCTTTCCTCTTAGGCTTCCAACCAGCTTGGTGCCCTCAGACCCTCCCTAGAGTCATGAGCAGAAGAGACACAAGCCTTCACGGAGGATGTCTTTGACTGCTGTGCTTGTAGAATTCTCTAGAAAGGGAAAGCAAAGGTTCTCTCCTTCCCTCCAATCTAATTCCATCTTGACCTTTGGCCTTTGACTTACAGAGAAGTCACCAGCTGACCATTGTCAATCCTTTTTCTCTCCTCAAATAAAATGAGGAACTAAGACCCTGAACGCAACATCTTAGGTGACTGGGGAACTAAGAGGCATTGAAGGGAAACACACACACACACACACACACACACACACACACACACATACACACACACACACACACACACATTTTTCCTTAAAGCAGAAAGGGAAATCAGCTTCATTTGATTATTATTCTGTTATCATAGAATAACCCCTTTAGATGAGACATAGCTGGAATTCTTTATTAGGATGTCCCATTGGGAAAGGAGCAAGCAGGAGTAACACCCTACTCACCCAATATTTCATTTTGTGGCAGGAAGGAAAACAGGGTGCCTAGTGTAATGGTCTGTCCTGTCCTTTTAAGCAACAAACTCCACCCTCCCCCTCCACTGCTGAGGCCAGCAGATCTTCCTTCCTGCCTACAGCCGGAGCCCCTTCCTTTCCTCTCCTCTCCTCCCCCCCCCTCTTTCTCTCTCTCTCAGAGGCAGCTTTTGCCTCACTCTCTTCTCCCCACTTCTCCCCTCCCCCTCTGGTTCTCTCTCTCTCTACTTCTCTCTGCTCTTCCCCTTTCTTGCCTTCTCCCCTTTCCCTTCCCTTCCATAACCCACTAACTAAATATCCAATCTCATTCTGCATAGCATGCCTATCCATCTGTCTCCCACCCGCCTCATGGCTACCTACCTGGGACTCGCTGCTCCTCGTGGCCCACTGCCGCTTGGGAACCTGCAGTGTGGTCTCATAGCCTGCTGCCTACTGTCGCCACTTGGGGACCAGCAGCATTTCTGCACTGTGCCCCTCGGGAATCTGCAGCATCTTATTTAAACCATAACACCTAGCTCTTCTCTTAGAGAGGCCTATCAGGGAACCTTCTCTCTTTTGGTGGAAAATATACATTCTCCCCTGCCTCCACTCACCCATCCTCTCCACTGTAGGCTTGAAAGTATGCAGCCCAGACTGGCCTTGAACTCTCAATCTTGTTATAGCTTCCCGAATGCTGAGCCACCATCCCCAGCTTAACAAACGTGTTTCTTGTGGTTTGTTCTGGCTGGCCCATGACATCCTAAGCTGGTAACTTGGCAGAATGATTAAACCTGATATCAAACCATGTGGGAGCTATTGCTGTTTTTTAAGAAACAAAGACTCAAAGGTCAAGTTTAAAGAGCAGGGTAGGTCTCAGGCTCCTGGATCTCTCAGAGGTAATGAAGTCTCTGCCAGACTCTTTTGGTGCCAGTTGGGGTAGAAACAACATCATTAAACAGATAGGGTCAGGGATAAATTGAGATAGTCTTCCTGGGGACAGATAAGACTCAGTAGGCAAGGCTTTGGAGTTCCATGGAGTCACCAGAGCACTGATGATTCCTTTTTGTTTGCTCAGTATGTGACCTTGGCCATTTTCTTCCATTGTGCCTCGGTGTTCATCTCTAAAATAGGGATATGCCAAATCCAGTGTATGTTCTGAAGATTTCTTTCTTTCTTTCTTTCTTTCTTTTTTTTTTTTTTTTTTTTTTTTTTTTTTGGTTTTTCGAGACAAGGTTTCTCTGCAGCTTTTTTTTTTTTAGAGCCTGTCCTGGAACTAGCTCTTGTAGACCAGGCTGGCCTCGAACTCACAGAGATCCATCTGCCTCTGCCTCCCAAGTGCTGGGATTAAAGGCATGCGCCACCACCGCCCGGCTGGAAGATTTCTTACTATATACTTAAAGCACTTCCAAGATGGCTATGGCTAAGTGACCAGCTTATAGCATATGCTATATAAATGTTACCTGCTGCAATTTCTGCTGCTGTTTACAGAATTATGGCAGGATCCTCTGACAAGCCTATGGAGCTAAAACAAGAGAGAATTGCACTTTTTTTTTCTGAATCCCAGACTTTGTAAGACTATACATAAGATAATAACTCCTGGGGTAGGGCAAAATGCCTGATTCACTATGAGAATACAGATGACAGAAGCTATTATTTTCAGACTCTGACACTTGAAAATACCTGAGTAGTTGAAACTACACCTCCGCTCCTGCTTTAATAGCCACAAGCTCCATCATGGGTTTGGCTTAGTTTCTAACATGTTCATCAGTACTGCGAGATCTGAAGAGATAACCCAATCTAACAGAGCATGTGGCTCTACATCCTGGCTTCCACTCGCTAGGTGTATAATCTTGGAGAAGTTATTCTGTCTCTGCACGGGTTTCCTCATCTGCGAAAGTGAGGACAATGACATCCCCATAGAATGCATAAGAACAAAACGTACAGTGTGTAAGGTTAAGAAAGTAACTGCTCTACCTTGAACACTCAGGGACTGTTAGTGATGGTTGTTTTGACCAGAGAAGAAATAAGTTAAGAACTTAATATTTATTAACCCATGATTTCCCCCCCCCCCACACACACTTTGCAGGGTTTAGAACTGGAGGCTACATGCATGCTAGGCATGCACTCTAGGGTCTCATCCCTGAACACTCAATTTTAGTGCTTTATAATAAAAATTATCAAATACACAAAGATCTAAAAAAATTAATACAATGAACAGCTTTATACATGAAATTAAATTCAATATTTGCTTTAAATCTAGGTCTTTGTATTTTGTGTTGTGTTTGCTCAGGTCTGGGTCTGTGCAAGCTGTCATTTTGCTGTTACATGTATGCATGTATTTTTCCTCTCAATAATTGGGATGTAAGTTGCAAAATCACAATATTTTAGTCCTAAATATTTTATAAGTAGCTTTTTAAAAGAGGGACATTCTCTTACTTAACCTCAATACCATTACTACATCTAAAATAATAAATACTGACTATACAATATTACTTAATACTTGTTACAGTAAAATATTCCCCAAGGCTCATATTTTTGAACCCTTGTTTCTCTTTTTAGGTTAAAAAAAAAAAAACCTTCATGTGTATGTATCTGTGTGAATAAATGCTGGGTAAGTGTAGGTGTCTGAGGAGGCCAGAAGAGGGTGTCAGATCTCCCGGAGCTGGAGTCATAGGTGACTGTGATGCACCTAATATGAGTGCTGGGAACCAAATGCAGGTCTTCCGGATTGGCAGTAAGCACTCCTAACTGCTGAGCCATCCCGCCAATCCCATCTTTTAAACCCTCATTTCCCAATTGGTGAAGTTATTTTTGGAGGAAACTTTAGGAGGCAGAGAGTAGCTAAAGGAAGAAGAGGGTCTCTTTGGGCTATATTATGCCTTCCTTCCTCTCCTCTCCCTGTCTCCTGAGACACAAACAGTTATCTGCTGTAGTAGATTCCTACAGTCATGATGTTCTATGATAGTGGTATATTATTTGTGTTTTAATAAAGCTTGCCTGAAGATCAGAGGGTAAAGCAGCCATACAGGCCAGGGAATGGTGACACACACCTTTAATCTCAGGACTTGGGAGACAGAGACAGACAGATCTCTGTAAGTTCAGTGCTGCCCTGGGTTACATAAGATTGGCTCAGAAACAGATCCAGGTGGTGGTGGTTCACACCTTTAATCGCAGTGTTTGGGAGTCACATACTTTTAATCCCAACACTAGGGAGGTGGAGACAGGAGTGATATGGCTGGGCAGAGAGAGGAATATAAGAGGGGAAGAGATGGGAACTCACTGGAGTGTCCAGTCTGAGGATTAGTGAAGACAGGATTTTGCCCTTTCGGTCTGAAAATTTGGTAGAAGTAAAAGGTCTCTCCAGTGTTGGCTGCTTTGCTTTTCTGATCTTCAGGTTTTATTATTTATTATTTGTGCAATATTCTACTCAAAAGTGTGTATAGTAAAGCAATCATAGATTAAAACCATGAGCCAAAATAAGGGTCTATTTCTCCCTTAAATTGTTCTTAATAGGGATTTGGTCACTGTGATGAGACAGGCAACTGATATTATGTCCACATCCAAACTTTTTCATCTGCTTTTCCAAAATGTCTTTCAGAACTGAGCCCACCACATCCCTAACTGGGAACCAGTTATAGTTCTTTTGGTGCCTAAATTTAGAATATTGTCACTGTTTTATTTGATTTCTATTGCTAGAAATGCTCCAAAATGTCTGAGAATAGCTTTTAAAGCAAAATAGTTTATTTATGCCGTAGTTCTGTTTCGTATGAGGCTGCTTGTTTATTTCCTGGCTACTCAGACTCCAAAAATAACCAAACAGAAACTGTATTAATTAAATTACTGCTTGACCCATGAGCTCTAGCTTCTTATTAGCTTACTCTTACATCTTAATTTAACCCATGACTAATGATCTGTGTATTGCTGTGGCTTACTGGGAAAAATACTGGTGTCTGTCTCGGGGCGGGGGGCTACATAGCTTCTCAATGACTCTGCCTTCTTTCTCCCAGCATTCAGTTTAGTTTTCCCCACCTAGCTAAATTCTGTCCTGCTATAGGTCCAAAGCAGTTTCTTTATTAATCAATAATGACCACAGCATACAGAGGGGAATCCCACATCACCTCCCCTTTTCTGTTTAAATAAAAAGGAAGGTTTTAACTTTAACATAGTAAAAATTACACATAACAAAACAGGTATCAAACAAAAATTACAGTTACAATATTTATAGCTACTTTATCTTTTATTATAACTAGGAAAACTATAACTATCTATTCTTCAACTCCATCAAAGATTCCAGAAAGATATAATATTACCTAAGTTAACAGAAAGGGCAGTAAGCAACTTCCAAAACTCTAGGATAGACAGAGACATCTCACTGCCTGGACAGTCACCTAAAGTTCTTCTGTACTGTTGGGGCATCTATCTTCAGCCTTCATACCCATAGTATCTGGCATACTTTTCCATGAAGCAGGAAATTTCAAAGGCAGTTCAGCCTATATTGGCAGTTTTTCAGTTACTTGTTTCTGTGTCCTGCAGAATGTCTAGCAGACTTTTTCATGAAGCAGTAACCCCAGAGGATTGTCTCACCTTTAAACAAATTCAGCAGTCATTTCTCTGTGGGTCCTGCATGTCAAGTTCATACAGCATAGCATCAAGCAGTCTAGGCAAGAGCAGTTTCTTGCCCAAATGGCTAACCAACACCATAAGGAACCTCTTCAGTGCCCATTTTCCTCTTGAAGTAATTGGTGCTTCCAGGGACAGAAGTGTCTCATTGTCATGAAAAGTCCTAAGTTATTAAAACATTTTAAATGCCATATTCTGAAGGTCTCTGAAAGATTTGAAGAATACAATTATCTATTAACCTATACTTTTAATTATACATTATATTTTTAATTGAGATGCACAAACACAATACCTTAATCAAGAGCAAAAATATACATATAATAAAATGGACCTTACATTTGTATCAATAAACCAAGATCCATACCAATGCAAATTTCTATAGCGTATCCCCCTTTAAATGTAAAGAAACATTTATAAACAATATTTGGGAATTTGAGCATTCTCTCCAAACTGCTTTCTGCTTTTTGTTGGGCAAAGTATTTTGGGGGAATTTTCATGGAGACCTTTTGGGTGGTCTTGGTCCATCAAACCACATTAGTCTGGAAACAATCCACAGGTTCTCATCCTCTGTGGAAACAAAAGAACCTCTTTTCTAAAGCAACCAATCCTTAGACCCAAATTCTAAAGTCAAGATACCTTTATGTTGGCTTAACTTAGCAGTCCATACAATGAAATGTCTCTCTGTACTTAGCTCCTCCACAGTCAAAAAATTCAAAGAAAACACAATAATATACATAATCCAGATTCTTTGTGTATACTCCATCTTTACTTTATTATTTTCTTACTTTATTACTTTTTAATATTTATTTTATCATCTTTACTCCTTTAATCTGTGACAGTCTGTACTCTGTTTCGTTACACACTTTCTTTTATTGTTTTTATAAATCATTTACTTCCTTTTATAACTCTCTATACTCTTTTTCTTCTTTCTCCCAAGCCTATGTACATTTTTTTAAAACACACTGTGTCTCGTTTAGAGGTCTTTTATGTCTGAATCTGTCTTTATTGTATATCTGTAATCCTTTTCTGACCAGGATGACTTCTTAAAATGCTAAGCGCTTCTTAAGAACCTAAGTGGCAGCATTGCTAGGACAAACAGGGCCCGCCTGCTTGCTCTGCCCAGTCCAACATGGTAGAAGTCCTTCACTGCCTCTGAGACTGCTGGGTAGGAGCCATGTTCACCACCTCAACTCTGATAACCAGTTGGCTCATGCTGCCACCAAGTAACTTGTAGCAGGCTTCCCACAAACCCCATTTAAATGCTTGGCCTCCTGAAAGAGCCAGAGCTTGTGCTGGCAGCATGGCCCAGAAAGCCACCATTTCAAAACTGCATGGTTTTTTTTCTACTACCACTAAATCAGGAAGACCTCTCTTAAAGGAGCTACAGCATGCCATTAGCAAAATGCTGGCCACCAAGAAGCCATGCTTAACTCTGTTCTTTTGTGTCTAAAATTACTTTTTAAGCTTTCTCAGGTTTTACCTGGATTATACTGGCACACATTGGAGTGCCAATTTGTTGTATGGAGGCCGCTTGTTTGTTCCTGGCTGCTTAGACTCCTGAAATAATCATACAGAAACCTTATTATTTGCAATATTGTTTGGCCAATAGCTTTAGCATATTTCAGACTAACTCATATCTTAAATAAATCCATCTCCATTAATATGTGTATCGCCATGAGGCTGTGGCTTACCAGGTAAAGTTCTGGCATCTGTCTCTGGTGGGGCTACATGGCTTCTCACTGACTCTGCCTTCTTTCTCCCAGCATTCAGTTTAGTTTTCCCCGCCTAGCTAAGTTCTGCCCTGCTATAGGTTCAAAGCAGTTTCTTTATTATTCAGTGGTAATCACAGCATACAGAGGGGAATCCCACATCAGTTCTGGAAGTTGAGAAGTTCAAGATCATGGTGCTATTCTATTGGAGACTTGTGGTGAGGGCTATGTGCCACATCCTAAGATGGAGAGACAGAAGGACCAGCAGGAGGGTGTGAAAAAGCTAAGCAGCCTGTGCTCTCCCAATAACTAATCCAATTAAATCTTTTCTTTATGACCTAGCTATTTCTTAATGTCCCCCAGCCCCTCAGTTCCCACATCCCATCCTAAGTTTCAGAAGGACAAATCATATCCACCTTGTAACACACCCACCCATCTTTTCTTTTTGTGGTAGCACTGAGTTTTGAAGAGACCAGGTCATCTGGCTTGCAGTGTTCCCTTTTCCCTGTTTGCTTTATTGTCTGCCTGTCACAGAATTTTCAGTGATGGTTTGAAGAAGAGCAAATAAACTCTGGCTCTCAAACCAGAGACCCCAGGCTCTCCCAAAATGGCATGAGAGAGATGAAATGCCTAAACAAGGCACACTCATTTTTTCCTTCATTGTGGTAAAATGCATATAACATAAACTTTACCATTTTTGTCATTTTGAACTGCATACATTAAGCACATTCATGTTCTTGGGCAACCATTGCTGCCACCCATCCACTGGACACCTTCATCTGGACACCTTCATCTTCCCGGATAGATTCTCCGGACTTCTGAAAAGGTAACTCCCATTCTTCCATCCCCTTCACTGTGTGCAATCACCATCGTACACTATATCTTCATGAATCTCTCTGCGTGAATCTTATCGTGTGAAGGATAATCCATTATGGGTCCCTCTGTGACTGGCATGATGTCACTGACATGTTGTCAAGGTTCATCCTTAAGGCGTCATGGTCAACATACTTCATGGGGACTAACTTTTTAAATGTGTTATCCCAAGGTTCTGAAACTAACATGTCCTTCACATCTAGCTTCTTGAGAGGTGTTGAGGAAGTGAAGGATAAGAACTCAGTATTAGGCGCTGCTAATAATCACATGACCTGAAGCCTCATTAATATTTATAGAGGCCAGTACTAGAGACTGTATAGACATGGGAAATCCCTAAAGTGGAGTTCTAGCTTTTCCACTAAAACAACAACAACAAAACAAACAGCCCCCCCCCCCAACCAAATCTAAACAAGACCAAAAAACTTGGGCAGACCTGTTCATTTCTAAAAAGCATTTTATTTACATTATTTAATTTATTTGTTGGGGGTGGGATATGTGCTGTAGTGCATATATGGAGATCAGAGGAAAATGTGTGTGGGTCCTGGCGATCAAATTCAGGTCATTAGGCTTAGTAGCAAGCACTATCATTTTGAGTCTGCACTATTTTTTCTTTAAGAGTGATAAATGGGGTGGGGGTGGGTACAGAGAGATGGCTCAGTGGTTAAGAGCACTGGCTGCTCTTCCGGAGGATTCAGATTCAATTCCCAGCACCCACATGGCGGCACACAACTGCCTGTAACTCCAGTTCCAAGGGATCTGACAACTTCACACCAATGAGCATAAAATAAAAAGTTGTTTTTTTTTTTAGAAATTGATAAATGTTGCAGGGTAGTGATAAAGATTCTAAAAAATGAAGGTGATGGAAAGGCACTGTGAAGGTACAATGGGGCAAGGTAAGAGTGGTTACAGAAAGAGCTTTTCAAGTATAAGGCTTAATACAGACAGTGTATTGAGACTTAAGGACTCAACTACTACAGTCCTAAGCAAGAATAATAATCTGCCTTACACAAATGCATTATCTTACATTGAAATTAGTTTACACATCTTATTTCTTCTGCCCGAGAGGATGCATCCTCTTCAGTGTTTTCTCCCACTGCATTGAGTGTTGTAGTAGGCCTTCCCTCTCCTGCCTGGAAGCTTCCCTCAGTTGTTGCACCGCTTGCTTGCTTTCTCTGGAGAACTTGTTGCAGAGGATCTTGTTTCAATAGCCCGCTGGCTGCCAGTGGGGCTTAGAGTTTGCCAGTTGTGACAACTCTGAAGTCCTTTGTCAGTTCTTCCAGGCCTGGAGCTCTTGAGCACCTAGTTGGGTTACATCCTGCTTTAACCACTGAAGAGCTGATTCCCAGGCTTTGCCATGTTTTACAATCCCCAACCTACGTATGGTTGTTTTAACAATGCTCCTTGTCAGAGCTTCAAACAGTCAACGTTTGCTTACTTTTTCCTTTACAGGCTCACAACCCCACCATCTAAGGAACTCTAAAATTCCAAGCTCAAAGGGGGACTGTTTGAGAAAATGAACCCAGGAATCATGAGCTCAGAACTGAGCCAATGGATCAAATGAACACAAAGCTTTCAGGTTTAGAGTGAAATGTCACACTCAGCAATCAGTATGCACCAGAATCACTTGAAAGACACGGTAAAATGCAGATTCCTGGGCCTCATCCCTGTTATACTCTGATTAAGGACATCTTGAGTGCATGTTCAGGACACCTGCTTGGGCATTATGAAGCTTTTGAGGGGCAAAGGTGGAGACAGGGAGTGGGGGGTTAGGGTTCGCTATGCCGCTCTGCCACACCTTGACCATGCAGCTCTCCTGGTTCAGTTTCAGTTGGTAGTGAGGATTAAGGTATGCTCCATAGCACCCACCTTGTTATCACACAACCTGAGCTTTAAAGGTTTGAGAAATGATAACATGCAAGAAGGACTTGCTGACGTTTTCCAGAATCAAGTTGTAAGACCTTCATGTGAGAGCAGCTCTCCCTATGCCGGGAAGAAATAACATATGACCTCTGACAGAAATGGACATGGGGAACCAGATGCCTGGCCTGGCCTCCAGGTCTCTCCATTTAGCTCTCTGTTCTGTCCTATCACATAGTCCCCTGTGCTCTGCACTCATCAAACCTACCACAAAAATGCTCAAAATTTAACTGATTCTTTAGATCTTCATTTTTTTTATTTGATTTATTTTTCTTTTCCTTTCTTTACATACTAATCCCAGTTCCCCCTCCCTTCCCTCCCACTCCCCCACCTTCCCCTCACCCTACCTCCCATTTGCTCCTCAAAGAAGTTAAGGTCTCCCATAGGGAGTATGAATTCTGTCACATCACCATGTTGATGCAAGACCAAGGCCCTCCCCGTCATGTCTAGGCTGACCAAGGTTTCTCTTCAAAGGAAGTGGGCCCCAAAAAGCTAGATCATTCATTAGGGATTGCTCCTGCTCCCACTGCCAGTGGTCCCACAAAGTGTCCAAGCCACCCACTGTCTCTTGCTTTCAGGAGGGCTATAGATCTTCATTTCTTAATGAAGGCTGTCATTACGTACAATTCATATCAATTACATATATAGGCTTTGCTTTTTGTTAATCTGTCTTTTGTTACAAAGGTCCCAATCAAGAACTCAGAAGGGTAGAAAGAAAAGAGGTTTCTTCTTTCTCAAGTGTGGGTCATTTCAGGAATTCTCTCCCAGGGGGATTCTGATGCAGGGGTTCCCCATTCTTGGAAACCTAGTGGAGAGAGTGTTGATTCTTCTATTGTAAACAATCGGCACTGGATATTTGTAGGTGCCTGTGAGAATAGCCACTGTCCTCTCAACCTCCAAGGTTTGAAACAGGAGTAAATTGAGATAACAGATTCAAAACATTTGAAAAGCACTCGTGTTAGTGAAAGGGCACCCTCATCCCTCTGGGCACCCTCTTGCCTCAGTGGAGGAAGACCCCAACTGGTAACCCGTCTCGATCCAACCCTTCTAGAGGCTTCCAAGTATTCACTCGAGGGGAGAGAAGTCTTGCTGAGCTGCCTTTGGGCAACTTGATCTGGATAGGCTCACCTGGCTTTACGCCCTTTCCCAGAGAGTGCTACACGACCACACACATTTCTGTCTGAAGTCTTGCCAAATCAAGGCTTGAGATGACCTCCTAGTAGGGCTATAGCCTCCTCGAAATCTACATGCACCTGTGTCATTAGTGACCCCACTAACATCATTTTCCACAGTGTCACACCCTCTCTGGGCCACACTCAATTGCCCATGTGTTTTCTCCGTGAGCCAGGATTGTACAAGGAAGTTTGCATCCGCACCCAACCCTCATGACATGGCTGTGTTCCCAGATACAGTGTGTGCCTTTTGAAGTTCAGAGTGATCAACTTCACATTAATCTTTACTCCCGTCCTTGATTCTAATCCTTTTGGCTAGAAGCCATTCCCAAGATTTCTACCCTTTCTGGCCACCTTGAAACAAAGTAATGGGAAAACAGATTTCAGCTAGCGTGCACAGTCCTTGTCTTTTTGTGTGTGTGTGTGTATTTTTTTTAGATTTACTTTCATGTTTTAATCATGTGTGTACAAGAAGGTGGTGTTGAATGCCTTGAAGCTGGAGTTATAGAGAATGCTGAGTCACCCTGTATGGGTGCTAGGAACCAAGCCCCGGTCTTTTGCAAGAGCAATATGTCGTCTTAACTTCTGAGCCATCTCTTTACTCCCTAGTATTGTTATGTAGCCCAGGTTGCTTCAAACTTGTGCTGTTCTTGCCTCAGTTTCCCAGATTGCTGTGATTACAGGTGTGCTTCCATATGACTGCTGATTTCTTCCTCATGCTCCTCCTCTTCCTCTACTTCCTCCTCTTCTTCACCACATTTCTTCGCTTTGAGATGGAATCTTGGGGTGTAGCTCAGGCCGGCCTCGAGCTCACTATGTAGCCTAAGGAGTGTATTTAACTCTTAATTCTCCCCCTTCGGCTCCACGTGCTGGGCTTACAGGCCTGCACCACAATGTGCTGCTTTCCTTTTTCTTTCAGATGTTCCAGGTGGCCTACCTGCAAGGCTCTCACCTGGATTAAATATTGTGCAATGTCTGTGGTGTGTGCGGCGTATGTTTGTATTCATGCTGTCCCTCCTAAAGAGCAAAGAAGGGTTTGACGCCTTTCTCAAACCTCGCAAATTCTTTCTGTTGTCTGCTCTCTTTCTCATTCATTCACTTGTTCATTTAATAGACAGTGATTTTATATAGAGAGAGAGTAAGTAATCCAGCCCAGGCCTTGCTCACATTAGGCAAGTAATATACTACAGAGCTCTGTGCCCAGCTCAACAAATAGTTTTTGAGTACTTGATATGTACCAAGTGCTGGAGAGAGGGCACAAACTTGATGAGGTTTCTGTTCTGATGGACTGTGGGTTATAATTAGGAAGACAACAAATAAGTCAATGAGGACGTTTAACATCGTAGTAAGTATTATAAAGAAAATGAAATTCTTTAGTGTCATGCAGGGTGAAGAGAGCCTAAAAAAGATGCTATTAGAGACTGATATTTAGGAAGGGATGTAGTATCAGCTACTTCACATCACCGTAACCAAATTAGCACCACAGAAACAACAAGGGAGGAGAGGTTCCCTTTAGCTCCTGATCTCCAAAGGTTCGGTTTAGCATAGTGGGCTAGGTGTAGCAGAACAAAGATGTTCATATCATAGTGGGCCAGGAATCACATCCCCACCCCAAAGGCCATCTTCTCCGAGGAAGGCCCCATCTCTTACTGCTTTTGCAACTTCCCCATACAGTGCCTCTGGCTGGAAAATAGGCATTCAAACCATGAGTCTGTTGGGGATTTTTCATAACCAGCCCATAATGGAAGTGATAGTTGAACTGAGACAAGAGGAACCAGTCATGGGAAAGTCAACCATAAGCTTCCCTCTGATGGTTTCTGTATTTTCTAGTAGAAAATGGAATCCTTACTCATGTGATCTGATTATAACAATGCTATAATAAGCCCCCGTCATAACAGCCCATCAGGGTGAGTGTTCAGGAGGGATCAAGGCAAGGCCCAAATAAGGTATATATGACGGTAGGAGCATGGCATCTCATTAAGCAAATGATCCTCCATCTTTCAGAAAGAGCACACTAAGATGAGTCTCTTAATGTGTGACCTCATTACCCATTGTGTCTGTTAGTGTTTGTCAATTTGGTAAAAACTTGAGTCACCTGAGAAGAGGTAACCTCAACTGAAGAATTTCCTCTATCAGATTAGCCCATGCCACATCTATGGAGCAGTTTCTTGTTTAAAAATCAGTGTGCAAGGGCCCATCCCACCATGGACAATGCTGGGCAGGCGGTCCTGGGTTGTATAGATGTTCTACATGCAGAACAATGTTTAGTGGAAATATTCAGAGAGTTGTGAGCTAAAATAAATGTTTTCTTCCCCAGCTGCTTTTGGTCATGGTGTTTATCATGATAATAGAAAACCAAACTAGGACAGGCTAACCTGGGCTACAGAGAAAGAAGCTACCAGGAAAGCAGAGGAGAAGGCGCATAGGGAGGCTGGAACGAGGAAGCAGCACTCATACACACTCCAGCAGGTGACCTTTGCTTCCTTTCAGACTACAGGTATCTAGACAAAATAAACATACTGTGCGCAGTGGCTATCTACTCTTATTTTGTAGAGACTTTCACTAAGTGTATGTACACCACACACACACACACACACACATTCTTTGTCTTCTATAGGTCACATAATTTCTGTCACACATAGCACTTGTTCTCAACAACAGATGCTCTCCCACAAAGTAATTTTTCTGTCTGGTAACAACTCCTTACCTGCCCTCCCTTATGTCTCCTGAATCACAGTCCCCAAGACGCCCAATAAAATCTTTCTTTTTTACTTTTGTGCTTTGGATTGATCAACAACGGTTAAAACGGCAGCACTGAAGCCTACTGGGCTCAGTAGATCACTAAAATGAATCGCCTTTGTTGTTTTCTAATGTGGCTATAAAACCACTTAAAGTTGTACACGCAGCTCACAGACTATTTCCCCTAACCAGCGCTGTTCTAAGGACAATCTCTTCTGCAAATCAGTTTGCAAGCTTTAGTTATAGAGTTAGGAAATCAGGCGTGATGGAACAAATCTGCAATCCCAGCACTTGGGAAGGCTGAGGCAGGAGGACTGCTGAGACTTCACTGCCATCCTGGGCTACAGAGTTCATTACTGAGTGAAATCAGGTCTGGAACTCAGACAGGAACCTGGAGGCAAGAACTGGAACAGAGGCTATAAAGAAATGCTGTTACTGGCTTGCTCAGCTTCCTTTCTTACATAATTCAGACTGGTGGCACTGTCCCTCAAGTGAGCTGGGTCCTCCCACATCAATCAGTAATCAATACAATGCTTCACAGAGTTACCTATAGGCAATCTGATAGAGGTATTTTCTCACTGAGGTTCCTTTGTGACAGATAGTTCTGATTTGCATCAAGACAAAGATCTGACCAGGATATGTATCAGGCTTTCTCTTGGGCCACCAAGAAGCTCCCAAATCAAGACATGGAGACTTATTATTAGTTTTGAATGATAGGCCTTAGTTTATGCTTGTTTCTTGCTAGGTCTTATAACTTAACCTGTTTCTCTTCATCTATATTTTGCCTTGGGGCCTTTTACCTTTCTTTGCTCTGTGTCTGCTGGCTGGTGGCTGTCTGGCTAGCCCTGGGCATCTCCCTCTCTTTTTCCCTCATTCTCCCCTCTCTACTTCTTCTCTAGAGTCTAGATTTCTATTCCTATTTATTCTCTCTACCTGCTAGCCCCGCCTATCCTTTCTCTGCCTAGCTATTGACAGTTCAGCTTTTTATTAGACCAATCAGGTGCCTTAGGCAGGCAAGCTGAAACAGCAACATATCTTTTCAAAATAAAGCAAATGCAGCATAAACACATCTTTACATCATTCAACAAATGCAGCAGAAACAAATGTAACATACCTTTACACAAAGTATATTTCACAGCATAAACAAATGTAATACATCTTTACATAGTTAAATATTTCACAACAAGAACAAGCCTTAAACTTGAGGCCTCAAAGCTTTTTGTTGTTGTTGTTTTATTTAAACATTTATTTATTTATTTACATGTGTCTGTGTATGTATGTGTGCGCGCGTGTGTGTGTGCATGTGTGTGTGTGGTGTTTGTGTAGGTCAGAAGATAACTTCCAGGAGTCAGTTTTCTCTTTCTACCTTGTGGGCCCTGTGGATTGAAGTCAAGTCTTCAGGCTTGGCATCAGGTACCTTTACCTACTGAGCCATCTCCATGGTCCATGGTCTCAAACTTGAGATCCTACTAACTCAGTCTCTGGAGTACTGAGATTACAGGTGTGCACCACCATGCCTGCCTTGGAAAGCTTTTGTTGTTTACACCATGTTTACATCTGTTATTTTTCACATACATGTAATCATTATAAGGGTTATGGAAATATTTTGCATTGTTTATGCCAGGTCCAAAGGAAACTCCATTACCCTGAACTTCAAAAGGCAGAAGAGACAAATGGTTCTCTATGGTGCCTATTAGCTTACCTAAACACATGCTGGCCTCCAGGCTCCCTCAGTATCACAAGTACCTGTTATACATTTCAGAGTTCATGCTATTATCCTAGCTCTTCTCACCTCCTCCCCTACCCTAAGCTTCTCCAGCTTATGGGTTCCCCATCCCACTCCCAGCTACTCATTCTCCTTATAAGCCTGCTATTGTGACTGTGTTCTTCCTGTCTTCCCCTCACATTCCTCTTCTCCATCTCTCTTTTCATCCCCCCTCCCCTGGCTTCTCTTGTGGCCAGGTCCAGTCTTTTGGCCATGTTCAGTCTACTTCTCTCTCTCTCTCTCTCTCTCTCTCTCTCTCTCTCTCTCTCTCTCTCTCTCTCTCTCTCTCTCTCTCTGCTCTGGACTTTTCCAGATGCTTCTGGCTGTTCTCTCTCTCATATCTACAAGAAAATCCTTCCTCTTAACCATACAGTGGAGTCATGCCATCAGTTTATATACTTTATATATCTCTAATATATAGCATGTATTATTCACAAATAATCTTAGAGCAAACTAATCATATTTCAAGTGCCTACTGGTCACACGGGCTAGCTTATACAGCAAACAGTGAAGTCTTATGTGTAGGTGAATGCAGGAGAAAAGGAAAGACTAGATCTCAAATATGAGGACACCACTTAGTTTACGCTTTCACAAGTTGGTGCAAGAACGTAATGATAAGAATAATGAATTTTCTTTAAGGCAATACATTTAGGTTTCATAATTTGAGAATGTGACTGTTGAAGTCAAATGCTTCTGACAGAAACAAATGCTTATATGATAATAATTGATAGCAGCCTTGTTCTTCTTAATGCTATTCCTTTAATGTGAGTAAATAAAATAATGGTAACTATAGTGTTCTCACACTGAAAAAAAGTTTTTCTGGACTGTGAAATCCAAATGGCAGGAAACCCTGGCTTATCTCCTCTCCGTTAGTCCGGTTAATCTTCACAACTGTAGACGTGCTGCTTGTTGTTTTTTTAAAACTCAGTAGAGAGAGAGCAAGAGTGAGAGAGAACCTTTTCCTTTTACCCTCCTAATGTTATACTCAGATCACGGAGTCTCCCAAAACCAACTAGGAGACCGAGTACTATATGTAAAAACAAAGAGCCTTTGTTCTTACACAAGTTTGCTAACCCGGGCTCTCTGTGTGTCCAACGTATTGGTGTGATCAGAGAGCCCCGAGATCAGTTGGGGTTGGGTTCTTACAGTAGCAAAGGTGGGGGTAAAGGATTTCTAAGATTCAGGACTCCTGATTGGCTGATATTTATCTAGGAGTGTCCTGGTGAATAGCAATGGGTGTGTGCTGGCAGGTGCTCCTATTTACAATGGTTAGAAAGTTAGGAATTTCCTTTGGATGGTCTGTTCCTGGGTGGTGCCTGGGTAGTCTCAGTTTGTGGTCTTTCTTGGAAGCAGGTATTGCCTTAGGGTAAGCTACTGAGACTCTGGCCTCTGTTGATCTTGTTGTGGCTGGGTCCTATCCTAGCTTCTCTAGATGGAAACTGAATGGACAGCACACAGAATCACAACAGAAAAGTGGTCTCTTAATACCTGCAGATGGACACAGCTCCCCTCCCCAGGATTCAATTAAGAGTGGGACTCGGCAACTTCTGTAACATCTGACCAGAGGATGATATGCAGAGAAGTAGCAAGACAAAGGTGTAGGGTATGGGTTTTATTTCACTTTATTTTGTGTGAATGGTGTTTTGCCTGCTTATATGTCTGTGCATCATGTGCATGCTTAGTGCCCACAGAGGCCAGAAGAGGGCATCAGATGCTCTGACAGTGTTTGCCAATGGTTATGAGCCGGCATGTGGGTGTTGGGGACAGAACCTGGATTCTCTGCAAGAGCACCAGGTGTTCTTAAATGCTTAGCCATCTCTCCAGCCCCATGAATTGTTTTTGAGACAAGGACATAATGTAGTTTGGTCTAGTCTGGAACTCATTATGTAACTTAGGCTGACATCAAACCCAGGCAATCCTCCTGCCTGAGTGTTCACTAAAGGCGTGGGACACCATATGAACAGGAAAGTAGGGCTGAGAGGAACAACAAATCCTAAGAAGGTTAATATATAGGACAAACTGATGAACGGTAAGCACTATTTCCATAAGATCTGTGATGTCGAGTCTGCGCAGTGCCATCTCTGAGCAAACAAAAGCTTTTAATGATTAAAAGCCAGGGCTTTCTTTCAGGCACGTGAGCGGGAGGGATAGACAAATATATTTGTGCTTTTTCTCCGTTGTTTTCAGCTCAAAACAATCTCTCTATGAAGATAGGACTTTGGGGATAGCACACTCTATCAAGACAATTGCACATTCAGAGAAGTTGCGAGTTTAATCTATAGAGCATTTCCTCCTCCCAGGACTACTGAGAGGGAATTGTTGACTTTATGCTTTATCCTGCCCCAAAGAAGGCAGTAGTCTACAAAACCACAAACAGTCAAGAAAACCTAGAAAGTAGCAGGTACCTCACTTTCAGCTAAGACTTAGCTCCCACACTATTCAACATCTGTCCCCCACCCCACGGTCCAGTGGTCTTGGTCCTCTGCAAGAACAATGAGTGCTCTTACTCCTTATTTAAATCCAAAATTCGCATGTATCTCTTCATCCTGTTTTTATCTGTTAAAACCATTCTACATGGGGTTTTAGCTAGTGATTTCATTAAGGATGCTGGTATGGGCCTCATTTTTTCAGTTTTATCAAAGAAAAGTCTTTCAGGCGACAGCAAGACGGCTCAGTAGATAAAGGGATTTCTCTCCAAGCCCAGTGACCTGAGTTTGATCCCTGGGACGTACGTAGTGGAAGGAGAGAGCTGATTTCTACAAGGTGTCCTCTGGCCTCCAGGATGCAGGCACCTAGCTGGTTAGAGAGCACAAGCCAAGCCGTTGTTGGAGGGAAGCAATGTGCAGAAGCCAGGCCCCTGAGGCCAAGCCTTAACGTCTGAACACAGCCTGGAGAGAGGGCGGGGCAGCTGCTAGGCGGAGAAATCATCCAGGGGAGGGCTGGGAAAGCTCTAAAGGGGCTCTGTACAAACTTCCGGCAGCCCACTGTTTTCAGACCTGCCTCTGCAGTCCCATTTTGGGAAGAACCAGTCGCTCAGGTCTCTGAATTTCTCTCTGAATTTCCGGGGCTCTGAGACTGCTTGGTTTGTTCTTTCTGTAGATCTATTTTTCAGCTGTCTTTGAATTTTGTTTTCGTTTGCTGTGTCTTTGTCTGCTGTTCTTTTTATGTTTGTGAGCTTGTGCCACTTAAAATCTCCTCCGCTGAATTTTTTTTTTTGTGTGTGTGTGTGTGTGTGTGTGTGTGTGTGTGTGTGTGTGTGAGAATAAAGATAACTATGCACGTTCAATGTACTACGCAGTCTTTTGGGGGAGGGAGGAGAGCATTTCTTTTTCACTTATTTTGTTTCCAACATGCTTCATATTGCAGTGTCCTAGGAAAAGGTATATAGATTTATCTAGAATTTTCCTTGGCCTTTTCCCCCCTCTGCCATCAACGAAGGGCCAAAGCTTCCTGCAGTGAGTTCTTTGGCCTTCTAAATTTCTGTTTTTGCCACTTGAAGCTCCCCAGAGGTGCTGGATTACCGTGCAGTGTTAAATAACTCTTCGGGTGTTACTTAGGTGAGTTTTAAGCCTAACCCTTCTCAGAATGTCTGTGGCTTAGGGCAACGAATTTAGATAAGGGAAAGGTTTGCTCTTTTTATTGCCTTACTGTAAGTACTGTTTGCTCACAATTGCTTCGACAAAGGTTCTTAAGTCAGTAATGGATACCCAGAGTCATTTATTGTGTAGAGGAGGACAGTCTCAAGTCCAGAGAACCTCACTCTTTGCCCAATTCCTTAGACACACCCTCTGAGGTGACCCCAGAAAAGTTCACAGATAGACTGATTACCTAAAAGAAAAACGAAAACACCAAAACCCAAAAAACTTCCTTTTTAAAAAAAAAAAATTCCTGCTAAGACATCATTTTATAAGCGAACTGGTTACTCCACATGGCAAACAACATTGGCAGTAGGCAAGGCCATTCAGGCTGATAATCACTGTAGACTGGAAATATAAATAAGCAGCGAGAAGGCGGCAGGAGCGGCGCCAGCTCTCACTAGACGTGGCCTCATTTTTTTTCAGCTGATGAAACACTTGTAGCAAGCGAGTGGTATCACAGGTATGGAAACTCACCTTTGTTGGAGGCTGCCTGCTACAGAGAGCCATAGACCCTCTTTGAATTAAGAATTTAAAAGGTCCAGCCAGCTGCACCAGAGTCCCTGAGGTCCCAGGTGCGTAGGAAGCTGGAGTGAGAAAATCAATTGAACGCTGGAGTCTGAGAACAGCCTGAACAGCATAGGGAGATTCCCCATCTCAACAAAACAAATCCCCCCTCCCTAAAACTTCCTAGGTCTGTATTTTGAAAGGTATATGATAAAACCAAAGTATTTTCTGTAGAAGAGAATTTCCAGTTCTACTTTCCAAACACATTTTTCCATAATCAGTCACTTTTCTAACAAATATCACAGAGCAGTGAGACCGGGAAGACTTATTTTGGTGGAGAGACGGAGCGGCTACCAGACATGAAGTTGATATTAGCATGAGCTGAACCAAGTCATGACGATGTGGTAATGATGACAGAAGCAAAAATCAGAGTCCTTTCTTGGTTAGGTCCACAGTTAGAGTGCACTGACTGTGGGGTGTGTGTGTGTGTGTGTGTGTGTGTAGTTGAAGATGGAACCCAGGGCCTTGTGCTTGGCAAGAGCTCAACTATAGAACTACATTCCAGCCCCACTGATATTCTTTTAAGGTGGATGAGCTTTAGAAAAACCAAGGCATCCCTTCCCTTGACAAACAAACACCTCCAAGCTTGATGGGACTCAGGATGGAGCATGTCTGTCCTCTGGAGAGGGAGGGAGGAGAGAGAAATGAGTGCCTATAAAGATTTCCCTGTGAGGAAGAGAAGGACGGATAGCTATGTCTGTCACTTGAAGGGAGCCTGGAAGAGTCTGGCAATATTAGAGTTTTATGTCCATTTTAATCGTTTAGATGTCTTAACCTAATAATAGATTGTCAATTAATCACTTTTATGCAATAATAAAATGCACATAAAATGTTATTGTTGCTTTCTGTTCAGGCCCCCTCTCAGCATGAGTGTTATTGAGATACATTTCATTCAGGTAAGCTGACAGGTTTATCAGAGCACAGAGGGCCCCCTGACAATTACCCTGCGGTCTACAGCAGACAGCATAAAACAAAAAACAAAACAAAACAAACAAACAAAGAAAACCAAACAAAAAACCCACCTCTAGGTTCAAACTCTCTCTAGCTCCCAAGAGCGTATCTTGGAGAAAAAAAACAGTTTTGTAACCCCAAATAATTTGGTGATGAGATTATTTATTCATTTTAGAAGCCCATATACCTGCTTTTAGGGCCTAAGAGTCTATAAAAGGGAAGACAGGTGACTAACAAGTGCTACAATTATATTTTAATTTAAAATGCTTTTGAAAAAAATGAAAAGCATATAATATAGTTTGTTTTTACTTTAACTATGCAAACGTTAATTACAAATAAGTATTAAAATTTTTGTAAAAACAAAACAAAAATGATAGAATGGGCATTCTGTGTGAAATCTGAGCCACGTGGCTTGCATTTGACGTGGGTCAAACCATGCTGCCTAGGTTAGTCTCAAACTCACTGGCTTAAAGGATCGTTCTGCCTCGGTCTTCTGAACAGCTGGTACTATAAAAGTGTGAGTCAGTATACCCAAACAAAAGTACATAAGCTTTGTTTTTTATACTCTTTAAAATATTTGTGTGGGGGGTGGAGTTGAGAGGGGGAAGACAAGAGCTCATGTAGCCCAGGCTGGCCTCTAACTCCTTTGTAACTGTTAAGTGGAGGCCCTACCGTCGTTCATATATACCCCAAAAGGTTAGGATATTGGGAATCTCCAGCTGGGGTCCCATTCCATGCTCTGGTCTCTCTTCTCCCATTCCAAACCCTGCCCCTGAGAAAGCCTGCGGATAGTCAACCCCTCTCTGGGGCTGCTGCTCAAGACCAAACCTGTAGGCTATGTAAGACCTGGGAGAGCCATGTTTGCCGTGTGATTCTCCCCTGCCTTCCCAAGGGTCACCCAGGCGTTGCTTTGCTCTGCTCAGATTAAACCTGGACTTACTCATTTGTTCTGATTGGACATTACATCCGTGGCGACGTTGACTACCAGGGGACTTAAACTTTTCACTAAGGATGACATTAAACTGATGCTCCTTCCTCCATTCCCTCCCCAAGCGCTGAGACTGCAGACTTGTACCTTACGCTCAGCTTCACAGACACTTTTTGTGAGATGGCGATCTTGCTGTGCTGCCCAGGCTAGCCAGCTAGCCTCAAAGTTTCCGTCTCCTTCCCTCAGCCTCTGGCTGCTTGGGTTTTGAAACCAGGTTTATGTAATAATATTCTTGAATCCTTTCCAGTTACAGTGAGATCAGATTGTCCCTGGAAAGCCACCATGCTGAACAGGACTGGAAAAGCAGAGTCATTCCCAGTTTCTGCCATGTGACCCTGGTGTGACCTTTCCAATGTGTTTGACTTTTAATCTGTGAGTTTAACTGAGGAGGAGATACCTCTTTACAAGACGTGCGGACTAGTGATTATCAAGGCTGGAGAGAGAGAGAGAGAGAGAGAGAGAGAGAGAGAGAGAGAGAGAGAGAGAGAGAGAGAGAGAGAGAGAGAGTCTTTCTGAATAGATTTCTTCTACTGGAATCTGTCTCCTGCCCCTCCCCCTGAGGTGGATGACTTCCTAAGAAGTCGCTGAGAAATCAAACAGTAGCGGCTGACATGACTGACTTTAAAATGGTTGGAAATTCTTGACATAGCAACACGGCAAAGCCGAAGAGTGATGATGACTAACACGGCGGTCCCAGCACTTCACTTGGTGACTGTTGCCAAAGAAGGAGGCAGCCGGGGGAGACAGGGCGAGGAGGGGCGGGAAGCTGCCTCTGTTGTGACAGTTCCACTAGACCATAAATTTTGCTAATTATTAGTATCAGCTGTTACTTATTATTTAATTCAGTAGGGTTGCTCTGTAATCCTACAACTCTTAAGTTGGCAAAGCATTTTGTAACGGAGCTGGCTCTATGAAAGATCCCATACCAAAATGAAACGTTCCGTTCCTGTCAGGGTGTAGGAGTCACCCTATTGAGCTGCTCTTGGCCACAGGTTAAGGAAATGAGTCAAGTTGGGGTTGTAGCTCAGGGGTAGAGTACTTGTCCCGTGTCCATGGGTCCTGGGTTCCAGTCCCACCATGAAAGACGGAAGGAAGACAACTAGATGGAGCTGCTAAGGATGTGGTTGATGATGCTTGTTTCAAGCCAGTCTTCTGCACACCCTTTCTCCAGAAGCGCCGGCCAGTCAGTAACACTTAGGTAGCAGAAATGCTTCAGTAGACAGGTACCGGCTCTCTTCCTGAATTTGCAAAGTTTCAACCTTCCAGAAAGGAGATGAAAGGAAAGTGTTTGCCTTGTATCCCAGGGTGTAAGCAGGAAGAACTAGGAGAGGAAGGGCGTCTTCCCTACAGAGACGTTAAAAGTGTCAGGTGGTGTCCTACCTGAAGGTTCTTTACAAGAACAATTTCACCTGTAAGCTACTTGTTGGGAAATAGAAGACAGACGGCCTGGGGCCTTCGAGCGACACTCCCTTAGTTAGTGCACTAATGTTAAGGCGTTTCCGGGACTATAGACAAAATAAATTCACTGGCAGATCAGAAAAACATCTGTTGAGTCCACATAGTGCTCTTCCTTAAATAGCATTAGAATGATCCTTTGGCCTCTTTCAAATCAAGAACTGGGAAGAAATACTGTAATACTTCAAAACCCCTACTTCATAAAAAGTTTTAAACAAAAATAGCATGCTCCCTGGTCACTCCAGGCCGCGGTGAAACAATAAATGTCTGGCGAGCACTACCTAGCTTATGTGCCAGGCCAGGTGTTGCTAGGAGCCCAGACCATGGTGGTGAGTGAGGCACACCAGGACCCGGGCTCTGTCTTGTAGAAAAGATGCACACTGTGCAAATCTGATCGGCTCAGATCCGCTTTCTGTATTTTAGCCCTTTGTGCTGTTATAACACAACGCCAGAGACCGGGTTAGATATAATCAATAAAAGTTTATTTTCCAGAGTTCTAAAGGATGGCAGGTCCAAGACCATCTGCTAGCTGGCGTGACCCTTCTTGCACATCTTGTGACAGAGCCTGGCAACCTCACCTGAATGGAAGAGGGTGCAAAACTTAAAAAAGGGGTTCCCAGCTAGGGTGCAAGGCTAAAAAGGGGTTCCCAGCTGCTTTGGTCCAGCCCTCTTGTAATGCTGTAATCCATTCATGAGGGTGGGAGCCTTTATGCCTTGGTCACTTCCCCCAAAGCTCCTCTCTCTTAATACTTTCACAATGGAGATTAAGTTTCATCAGGAATTTTGGAGAGAATACATTCGAATCACAGCATTTGTCCAGACATAGTCAATAGAATGGAGGCAGAATTATGTCATCATTTAGAGGCAGGGCTCAGCAATCTACAACAGACAGTCCTTAGTGGCTTTGGAAATGATTTATAATGACACTGTGGACAGCTATGTAGAGACGACGCCCTGATTTTCTCCTATTCTTTACCAGTCTTCTATAACTTCATCCCCACCTCCACTCTGACAGGATTTCAGTCAATTTGAGGACTCGTTCCTTCCGGGTCCCCCAAGGCTCATTCATTTGAAGCAGGCTGGTGAGGTTTCCTGCCTTTTCTTGCCCGCCCCCTCCACAACTTGATTTACTTGGACATCAGTGAGAGAAACCCGTGGCCATTACTTCTCAATTTACTGATTCCAATTTTGGAAAGAGGTTTCCCGGAGAAAAGGACCTCCAATGTCACAAGCTTTTCATATAAAGGATCCCAAGGGTCATCTGAAAAACTGGAAGGCATCTAGCTTTCTGGCCCACTTGCTTGCACCACATGGCATAAATAAGAATGGGAAGGCAAAGTGGTATGGCTGGGCCCTCAGCATTTCCCAGACACCCTAGAGAGAGGTGGTATTATTGTAATAGACTCGTAATTTAAAATTACATTTTTCACGTTTAAAAGGGGGGATTTAAAAAGTATGCAGGCTAAATCTACTCCCTAAATATTTATTGATTGCCATTAACTTGGAACATTAAACACTATCTTTTTGAAGTCCCATCTCCCTCGCCCTCACTAATGGAGCATTCTCAATAATAGGCCTTTCCTTTTGTCTTAAATGATCTGCAGCTCTCCCCTTCCAGCTAAACTAAGGCAATATTATCATAACAGAAATCTCTTCCTATTCAGCAAGAAATGGGCATTTAACTTAAAACAGATTACAGGCCAAGCTTTAAAGGACCGTACATTAGTAAAGGTACCTGAGCAGCCAGGTGACTAGATGGCTGAGGTCGGGTGGAATAGGCCTAAGTTTTTCATTCTTATCTCACGTGGCAACATTAGCCCTCGAAATTCAAACTCAATAGTAGCAACTTGGGAGTACTTTATCATGGTGCCTGTACATGGAAAACTCTAGAAAAAAAAATATGTTCTTGGACCATTTGCCTTCCCCTTCTACTTTCTTTGCTCAGCTAACAATCACAACTTCCATCTCTTTTTGAGAATGACTTGAAAGTCTTAAAGCTATTCACCTTAAAGCCTGTCTGACATCCCTTCCTTGGGACGACAACTCCACCGAGAGTTTTGAATGTTTTGCGTTCTGTGTGTGTGTGAGGGATGTGTGGACCCGATTATATGTGTGTTTTCAGGTATGGGGCTCACATGTATCGGCAGGTGCATGTGGGGACTTTAGGTTAATGTTGGCTCTTTCTTATATGGTGTGGCAGGGTCTCAGGTTGAACCTGGAGCATGTCATTTTGATTTGTCTGGCTAGCCAGCTTGCTCCTGAGTCCCCTGTCTCTGCCTCCCAGGTCCTGGGATTACATGTGGCTAAATGCCACATGCATTTAGCTTTTTTTTGTGGGTGTTGGGGTCCAAACTTGGGTCCCCACACTTATATGGGAAACACTTTACAGCCCGAGCCATATCCCTTGCCCTCCACTGACAATCTTGACGCTACCCACTCCACCTTCCTGGGGAACCCTGCTTTTCTAATAACCCCCCTCCTATGCCCATTTTGTGCTGTCCTTATTTAATGTTCCCTTACCATCAGTCAGCTGACACCTTAAGCTCAAAGTCACACAAAACATTCTTTTAACGTTTTGTCTTCCAAGGTTACTTACTGTTCTCTTTTTCTCCCAAGAACAATCTACATTCCCTCCCTCTACTTCCTTGACTGTAACGTTCTCCCATCATGATGTGGTTCTACAGCCTGTTTACCAAACCCTGCATTCCTTTCCCTTGGCCTGTGGTATGTGATATGCATGCAGCTCCCTGGACAAACTTCTCCCTGAGGATGTCATCTGCCGCTCTACCACCTGGGCTCTTCATTGGGACCCCATTCATCACATTCTGGCATCCCCCAAGCATCCTTTCTAGTTGTTCCTCTTTTGTTCTGGAGGATTGCTTCACTCTGGATGCGTCTAGGAATCACCCAGGGAGCGCTTTAAAAATCCAAACCCAGATTATATCCCATTAAATCTGATTAGATGCGTACCAATTAAATCCGATTTCAGGCTTCACAGAGCAATTGGATTTAATAGATCTGGGGCTGGGCTCTGGCATCTTTTTTTAAAGTCCCTCCCACTAGGATTCACAGCCCTGGTTGTTTACTTTTCTTGCTTATTGACTGTTTGGTTCTGGGGATTGACCTTTTAACAGGGAAATGTATCTTCTGTACCTGCATATCCTAACCTCACTCTTCCTTCTTTCTTTTGAGTTAGATTTTGCTAAGTTACCAGCCCTTAAACTTTCAATGCTTGTGAAATAGCTGGAAATGCAGAAGGACCACTTCACCAGGTCCAGCTAAGCCTACTTTTATTTTCATCTTTAAAGCCTCATCCCTGATACATAGAACAACAGTCCGACTTGGTGTGAACACCCTAGCTCAGCTGACGGCACTTTGCTTTCTGTGTGGTCTAAAGCAAACTCTCCTGGTGCTCACGTCCCAGAATTGCCTCGCTGTGTTTATAGGGCCACTGTTTTCCCACACAGTCATGCTAGATACCTGGAAGTCATCCTTAAAAATCCCTTGTGCTTATCAGGGCAGAAGTGGCCCATGCCTTCCATCCCAGCACTTGGGAGGCAGAGGCAGGAGGATCTCTGAGTTTGAGGTCAGTCTGGTCTACAAGAGCTAGTTCCAGGACAGTCTCTGAAGCTTCAGAGAAACCCTGTCTCGAAAAACAAAACCCCAAACAATCCCTTGGGCTGGTTATTGTGGTGCATGCCTGTAGTCCTAGCACTCAGGAAACTGAGGCAAGACAACTGTGTGTTCAAAGTCAGCCTGGGATACCTGATAAGTTGCTGCCTTTGGGGTGGGGGGGCTTCATTGCTTACCCTTTTCAGATGCTTTATTCCCATCATAATCAACACCTCATTTAGGGCCTGATTAAAACAACTTCACTTGAGGCCATCTGCAGCATGTATCTCTTCTTCATTCCATTTTCCCTTTGACCTGTCTGGAACACAGATTTGAGAGTGCCCACTCAGTATCTACAAGTGGATCTCTCTTACCCGAGAATAGTGTCCAAATTCCTTTATGGGGCCCTGACAATTTGCCTCTAGTTCTCTGTAACCACTTAAAAACAAACAAACAAACAAACAAACAAACAAACAAACCTTTGTATGTGTTGGTGTTTGAGGGAGTCAAATCCACTGGAACTTGAGTTACAGTCGATTGTGAGCTGCCATATGGGTGCTGGGAATTGAACCTTGGCCCTCTGGAAGAGCAGCCAGTGCTCTTAACTGCTGAACTATCTCTCCAGCCTCTATCATAGTCTTTTTTAAAAACTGTAACCATTCTTCTGCACCCCAGCCTCCTGTCTCTGTTACGTTCCCCCCAAATGCATTTCTCTGCTCATCTGCTCAGGTGGCTCCTCAGTATTATGCTTCTTTCTATTTTTGCTTGTGCTATTCTCTGTCTAAGACAGGATTCAGCTCCTGTGGTTTAACTGAAAGATCCACTTACAGAGATATGGCCAGGATAGATGGAAACCACAAGTGTGGTAGAGGGACCCAGAGATCAACACAGTGGGGAACACTTCTTTGCTCCGCCCAGAGCACCAAAGTGGATGGAGTACTGTCTTCATATCTCTCACAAGAACTGCAGCCATGGGAAAGGGAGCATGACCAGGAGTCATTCAGAGAGGTTGCAGTCATCACCAGAAGCACAGCGCTTCAACAGAGAAGGGTCTCCAACTTCGCTTTCTTCATGCCTTCTGCTCTCCAGCCAGTATCTTTATTTGGTCCAACTCAAGAAGAAGCCAGCCAACCAGCAAGGATGGTCCATGAGGCAATCTATTGGCTGCCAAGCAAGACACAGAGAGGCAGGGAACGAATAACGATGAGAGGGAGGAAGAAATTAAATTGGTAATAACCACTGTATCCTCTTTTATGTGTAGTAAAATCCCTTTCTATCTTTTAGGGCACAGTTCAAATGTCACCGTTTCTGTGAAACTTCCTCCTGTTTTCCTACCTTGGCATCCAGTTATTATTGCCCTCCTTTCTCCTCTCTTAGCAGCGGTGATGTCTTCGTTGTCGCAGCTATTGGGCTGACTTTCGCTGCAGTTATTTACGTACCAACACCCGTCTCTTACATTGTACTTTTTGCTCCGAAGGAAAAAGGACAGCTCTTCGCTTGTGCAGCGTCTTGCAGGGAGCAGGCATGCAGCACCCACACTGGCTGGATTAATTGCATTCTCGTGTTATCGTTTCTCAGCCCCAGGCTAGGAGATTCATGTATTCTTATAAACCAGAGTCCTCGCCTTAAACAGGAAACGAGTTTCCATACGTTTCTTTTTTTGTCCTGTTTCTGCTTCTTGCTCCATCATTCCCTACCCTTTACCCGAATTTCTTGCGCTAGACTCACCAACAAATTGTTGGGAATATTGCTATAACCAATCCTGACAAAGACCTAAAACTTGCTATCTTTGTTCCCTAATCTGAGTGGGGCACATAAAAAGTCTTTCTTTAATGTATGAATGCACAAAGGTTAAAAATGGAGTTAAAGAACTCAATGTTTGACTCTCCATTGGACTTAAACTCGTCTTCAAATGGAAGCTATGCTTGGCTTAATACACTTTGCATAGAGAAAAGGCGGTGTGCTCCTATCTTTTATAAGTGCCAACAGCAATTGTAGCTCGCATACTTTTTTTTTCACCATGCAAACAATGTTCTATATTGCTGGTTTTGATGCATGAATTTTATATGGCTTTGAGATTTTTATATTAAAAAGACTATTTTTAAACCTAGTGAAAAATATCATTTTGTATACTCACAGTGTTCATAATGATAGAAAAATGGGAAAATTATAATTCCCATAGCAGTTTTGAGTTTTCATATTAAACATTGTATGTTACCACCTAAGGTTCAACCTGGGTCTTTTAAAAACACACATTTTTTTTCTCTACTCACTACACTCATGTTTTTCTTACTTTCTTACATATATTGAACATAGTTATAGTTACCGTGTTAATTAATATCTCTGTCTAGTAATTTTGTCATCTGAGGCTTTGTCTATATCTGTTTGCTTTGATGTGTTACCTCCTTCATTATGGACTGTATTTTCCTGTTTTCTTATATAATAGGTATTTTTTTATTAAAAAGGTACATTTCACATACCTTTTTAAAATTAAATTTCAAATATGGTACAGTTTTGGAAACTAAGTTTTTGTTTACTTAGTTTTTGTTTGCCTTTTAAAAATTCCTTTAATTATTATTATTGTTTTATTTATTTATTGTGTGGTTAGGGATGTGCATGTCATAGCACACGTGTATGAAGGTCAGAGGACCACCCTCAGGAGACTGTGCTCTCCTTTCCCTGTGTGGATCCGGAGGATGGGGCTGGGGATCAGACTCAGGCTGTCAGATTTGATGGCAGTCACCTTTATCCCTCCTGTCATCTCCCCAGTCCTCCTTTAAATGTTTTGAGTTGTATTCTGGGATACACACAAGCTACTGGGAAAGGTTTGGATTGTTTTGAAGCTCACACTTGAACTTTGATGGAAGCAGAACAATTACTGTAGGTCTGATTTGGTCTCAAGAGGCAATAGCTTTCTGAGTATGCAACCCAGAGTTACCATATCATGGGGTTATTCCATGCAGGCTGTTGGGATAGAAACCATTTCCACTGCTGCAATCCCGACAGGGATCAATCCTCTCCGATGTCTCTCTTCTGGGACTCAAGTAGCTTCCTGACACCTGCGTGCTGACTAGTGTGTAGCTGAGGGCCCACAAATGCATGGGATTCTCTTCTCTCTGCATCTTTCTCAGTCTCCTGGCACTCTCAGCTCCACTCCCTCAGCTGAGAAAAGCTGGGGTTTTGTTGGGTTCCCCTCGTGTGCTGCTGTGGGGGGCTTCTTCAGCTTCACCCCCTTTGTTTCTCTCCTTTCAGAAACCAGCATGTCTCCAACATCCCCAAACTGTTGTCTGTGCTATTTCTCCAGGGTAAATCTGGTCTCCATTATCCTAAGCATGGACACAGGAGAAGTTTTACTTTCTACTTTTCTCATTAATAAAATGGGGTGGTGGCGACACACTCCTTTAATCACAGCGGGCAGATCTCTGTGAGTTCAAGGCCAGCCTGTTCTACAGAGTAAGTTCTAGGTCAGCCAGAGCTACACAGAGAAACCCGGTCTCGAGAAACCAAAACCAAAACAAACAAACAAAAATAAAATAAAAATAAATAAAATGAAGAGTTGGTCTACTTTATAAAAAAAGTTCTTCTCTGTCACTTCCGTCCTGGCCCAAGACAGGATTGAATCACAGGCTGGTCTTGAACTCTTGATCCTCCTACTCCTACCTCACAATTTCTAAAATTATAGCAGTGTAGTAGGTTTTCTTGGAGTGCCAAGCAGCTCCCATATCAAGACACAGAGACTTATTATCAATTTTGAATGCTTGACATTATCTTATGCTTGTCCCAGTAGCTCTTATAACTTAATATAACCTGTTTCTCTTCATCTACATTTTGCCTCAGGGCTTTTTACCTTTCATTTTGTATGTTCTACTCCCTGCCTGGCTGGTGGCTGCCTGCCTGGCTGGTCCAGGCTTCTTTTTCTCTTCCTCTCTCCTCTCTCCTCTCTTCTCTCCAGCCTAGATTCCTTCTCCTACTTATTCTTTCTGCCTGCCAACCCCACTCATCCTTCTACTGCCCAGCTATTGTCTGTTAAGATTTTTATTAGACCAATCAGGTGCCTTATGCAGCAAAACAACACATCTTCACATTGTTAAACAATGCCACTTAAACAAATATAACACATCTTTATATGGTTGAAGTAATATCCTACAACATAGCAGTGTTTATCATGCTGCCTAATACCTTTTTTTCCTCATGAAGCTCAGCGACAAGAGATCTTGCTTAGTGTGGAGACAAGGCCCTGACATCTATTCATAGAGTCTTCGTAAACATACAAATAACAGACACACAGACACACACAGACACACACAGACACACACAGACACACACACACACACACACACACAATTACCAAACCACACCACACCAACCTATCAAATACCCCAAACGCCTATAGCATTTAATGAACTTCTATACTCTAAGCCACGATCTTTGTGGTTTTCAGTGGAGCAACTAAGAAAGCAGAGATTATAGGAGCTAGGCAGCAGGTTCGTTACAGTTACAGCTAGTTGGATTTTTGTTTTTGTTTTTGTTTTTAAGTACCAGTTGCAGCAGGCTAGTGCATTCAAAGACGTGAATCTGTGGTCACTTTTCTACTTTCAGATGTTACAGGTGAGAGGTAGGTGTGTATGGAAGAGAGTGGAGAAGCAACAGGTGGGAATGCTACCTCTTTTATTTCAGGAGAGAGTTATTCCTTCGCAGTCAGCTTAAGAGAATGGCTTTTAGATGTAGCCTGTGTTCCTATGAATGTCTGACGTACCTCGGTGAAGCCGAGCCAAGTATTCCCTGGAAGACAAGAGGGAGAGATTTGGAAACATATGTGTGAGGCCGAAATTATAAAGCCGTGGCTCATTATGCAAGTCAGAAAAAGAGCTAAGATTTGCTATTATGCATGCCCAAGGCATTTTCTTCTGAAGCTCTTATCTGCTTTAAAATTTCTGGTGCTGTTGCTGATTTTGAATTCCTGAAATGTCAATGTCACAAATGGGTCGTCAGTTTTTGAAAGATGCCTCCGAGATGCAGTCAGCCAATGAAAGAATATGAAGAATTTGATCCCTGACTTCAAGAGGATAATTTTGTCATATGAGAGGTTTGTTGTGTAGAAACCGGTATGACACATGAAAACAGGAAGGGAGACATTGCTGTTGAAAGGGGAGTGGGGGGGGGGCAGACTATGTGTCGTTCTCCCCTCCATTCCAGTGTGAGACATAGATAAATAATAGGAGGAAGGACGTTAATAGAGTGTTCAGACTTAGCAAACAAAAATGCAGGACCCCTAGTTATATCTGATTTTCAAAAAGCAAGACATAACATTAAATAACTTAGCTATATCCCATGAAATATTTGGGACACACTAAACCAACAAACAAAGACCAACCAACCAAATAAGCAAAAACAATTCACTGTTTCTTTGACAGTCAGACATAATTGGTCTGTTTTTCCTAGCAGTCCTAAAAACCACACAGAGTTGGAGTAGACACATAATATGTGGGTGTCTTTCCCTCATCATTTGGTTCTCACAAGCAGGATCCAATGAGGGGTGAGGATACCTCTGAACTCTTTCCTTACCACAGAGCCAGAATGCAGGAGTCTGCTAATGTGAACAAGGCAGACAACCCCCCTTTATAAACAGCTAGGAACATTATTATACAGGATGGAAATTTAGCTTTTAGTTGGGATATAAAAGGGAAGGTCTGATCACAGAAACCTGGGGGGGCTTGAGGAGAGTCTGGGCTGTGGAAATTACAGAAGAAGCAAAAGGGGAGTCGCCACAGACTTGACCCATATGTGATGGAGACCACAGGTGTGAGGGGGACAAAAACAATGATTATTCTGCATATGTTTGCTTCTATGTTTCTAGATCCTGCCAGTTTGACAATATTAACCATTAAAAGCTCACTGGGAACAAAGGCAGATCACTGGCTTATGAGAATTTTGTCCTATTGGTGAATGTAGCCACTTTAGTATAATATGAGGTCATAAGGAATCTTAACCATACAGATTTTAAATAAACATTCTAGAGTCATAAGTGGATTTGCTAAATAGATTTTGGAGGGTCTGGGGGACTTTTGTGCATACTTGAAGCTATGAAGGCATTTCCTGGTCAGAGCTGTGCATCACCAGTGCTAACCTGGAGGCGCTTTAGAGACTACAAAGAAGAAAAAGACCGGGTGAGCAAACTAGAGGGGCTGAACCCGCTGCTAGTTCATGTGGCTGTGTTTAAATGAGAAAATGCACTCTGAGAATGCAGTTCAGGGCACATGGTTTATTTGATTTTTCCAGGGGCTGGAGTTTTGCTCCCCATTAATTCCTTGTCCCATCTAGTGCGTAGTTAATTAACATTGGTGACTTAATGCAATCAACATTTATTTTCTCCTCATTGTCACAGTCAATGCGTATAGAGTGACTCTCGTTTTAGTGCATGCTTAGGGATCCAAGCCACCTTTTTGTTGTAGCTGGACCATCTAGAATGTGTCACCTTCAAGGTCATCCAGTCAGGCAAAGGCAAAGTTGGAGGTTTTAACAGTTGATCTCTGACCAGGGTAGGAAGTAACTCACATCACTTCTGCCCACATCCTTTTGGGCAGATTTTAGTTTCAACTTGACTACCAAGGAAGGTGAGAAATCAAGAAGCACAGTTACTTGAACTGCTCTGCGGCAAAAGAGTATGAGATGCTTCTTGCAGTTGGAGAAGAATGCAGAGAGTTCAGAGGAGATAGTATACTAAATTCAATGTTCACTTTGGCCATAAGGAAAGCATAGTATCCGTTGTTTTGTACGGAGCTCAGGAGAGATTTAATCAATACCTACTTTTAACAGTTTGGGAATTATGTGAAATACTTGGAGCCACCTCCACTCATTAAATTGCCTGTGTTGTTCTGTCAAAGCACAACGGACTCAGCCTGGAACCGTTTGAAAGTGCACAGATGTCTAAGGTGACATCTACCTACACAAATTGGCCGGCTGTATCATCACGTGACATGTGTTGCTGATCAACTATAGGATTTATTTTGTTCAGTCTCCTAGGTCTTTTGGAGAGGAAAGCAGTAAATGGTGATTGGGAGAAGGCAAAGGAAAAAACAAACCCAACTTTATACCACAGCATGATGCACACTTGGGGGCAGCTCTTTCTATGATGGTTTCACTGGCCAGTTTGTAATTAGCCAGCTCTGTATGAGTTACTTTCCTTACTGCTTTGACAACATTATCTCCTACCAGCAACTACAGGGCCACTTTATTTTGGGCTCACGGTTTGCGGGTATAATCAGTCCCTGTGTAGGGAGTCTGAGCATGTGCAATCTGCAGTCAGGAGGAAGAGAGAGAGAGAGGAAGGCGGGTGCTCAGCTTGCTTTCGACTTTTGGTTCAGTCCAGGATCCCGGCCCATGGATGGTGCTGCTCACATATAGGATAGTTCTTTCTACCTCAGCTAACCCCATCTAGGAATTCTTACAGACCCACCCAGAAGTTTGCTTCTGTGTTTCTAGATCCTGCCAGTTTGACAATATTAACCATTAAAAGCTCACTGGGAACAAAGGCAGCTCGCTGGCTTATGGGAATTTTGTCCTATTGGTGAATGTAGCCTGATACATAGACAAGGACACTTCAGTATAATATAAGGTCATAAGGAATATTAACCATACCGATTTTAAATAAACATTCTAGAGTCATCTTTAAATGTTCATATGTTCTAGGCTTTTGAGGGACATTGAGGTGATAAATACCACATTTAGGTTTTAGATCATCCTCCTTTGATGAAGAAAGGTCAATACGACCATATCTACTTGACAGGTCTGGCAAATACATTCATTACAAGTTGTGGAGAAAATCTAATCAAGCACTTTCTTCCCCCTTAGCGGCACATGAAATATTAAAAATGAAACGACTGCACAGATTACTTTATTAGGTACTTATTCTTAAAATGAAGAATATTCTATAAAAGGAAAGACACAGTTAATTGGATTTTTTCTTTTATTTAGGAATGTGGACATAACCATATATAAAGCTTTGTATGATATTTTAAAAATAACCATTAATAGCTATTAAAACTTCCTTGGAAACTGCTTTCCGGATATGACATGTAAAGATTTCTTTTCCTTATTTAAACCTTTTCTCTTGCAATAAAATCCAGCTCATTCATTCTTTAATGTATTTGTTTAATAGCCTGTCGACAAGTATCTACCAGCTAACACTATTCTAGACCCTAGGGATTTGATGGCGAATCCACCTAACCATAAGTGATTGTTATGATACTTTCGTTTTTGGTAAATGAAATGTACTGGAGGGTTCACTATGTCTGTGACCGTAGATGCTTCTGGAAGGGCAGCTGCCAGTGTCGTGAAAAAGTCTGGACAGAGTCTGGGAGACCTATAATGTGGCTTAGTAGAAAGAAATGTGCTAGCCCAAGATCTCCTTCTGTGGAGATTTGAACCAAGGAACTACTTCAATTTTCAAATTAATATATGTCTATTGTTAGGAGGGAGACAAAATTATAAAAAATCTGAAATCATGAGCAAAAGGTTCCAAAAGGCAGAATAGGAAATGCAAATGAGGGGCCTGAGCGGATGGCTGTATGGGTAGAGAGCTAGCCGTGCAAGCCTGAATATGAGAGTTTGGATCCCAGTACCATGTAAAACGTTGAGCATGGTGTTTCTCGTGCCTGTAGCTCCAGCTCAGAGAGGTAGAGAGATGGCAGCATTCTGTGGCTTTCCTGGGCTACATAATGAAGTCCAATCCTGTCTCAATAAAGTATAATACAACAATATAAAGCAAAGCAGCATAGTAAACAGAAAGAACAGAACAGCATTGGTATGGAGAGGAGAGGAAAACCAGAAATAGCATGGAATATCAGAGAGACAGACACATTCGAGGCACGTTTCCATTGCTTCAGTATCTGTTTGGGTTTCAGCCCAAGGAGAACGTGTTTCCATAACTGTATTTTTAAGACTCTCACACCCCACTCCTTTGAAGAAAATGGGTACTTCTTGGCTTCTTGTACTTTAAAGAGATCAACTAAATTGTATGCTCTTCTTAGCCACTTAACATGAGTCTAAGAGACAAAATATGAAACGTAGCTTAAATATATAAAAATAAAATATATATATATATTATTTTTGGCTATAGAAATTGAACTAGGGCCTTGTGTATGCTAAACATGTATTTTATTACTGAGCTCTGTCCCCACCCGAGGAGTTGACTTTACACTAAATGATCAGCTTTGAAATAAATAAAAGTTAGTCCCACTTGACCTCTATCTGTATGGATTTACAAGTTTGCCTGTAAATCATGCCAGCAGTTTACAGGGTGCTGTTTTGGGAACCTTTATTCCTCGTTTTAAATATCAACAATTGTGTTTTAACATTACCCCAGAACTGAAATGACATTCAGCCCTTGGTCCAGAAAAGCTTGTCAATCACTTATTTCTTTTGCTCTTTTAGATTCTGTTTTCATGTTATCTTGACTTTGGAATTTAGATCAGATAGCAACAATGTCCACAAAGGCTTGCTTTGGCTTAGTGTTTTGCAGAGCTATAAATGGCCAGCATTTATTCCATGTGCTTCTTCCATGTGTAAGAGCCTTCAATCAGTAACCTTAATAGTCACAAAAACTCTATGAAGTAGAGAGTATAATTATTCCCATTTTACAGATATAGATATATGAAACAGGGAGATAAAAACATTTCTAATTCATTACAGTTATTAAATGATGAAGCCAAGATACAAATATAATTAGAATCTACATTCTGAATTACGACTTTATATGGATTTGTTTCCATGGAAACCATAGAAGATCCTGACTAACCAGAGGTTATATTCTTGTATCTGCTGGAAGTTATACTGCAATAAAAATTAACTCATTCAATAAATATGCAAGGTAGTATTAGTCAAGATAAGTAGACAGTGTCTTTGCCTTCAAGGGGGACTTTTAGGTTTTCAGTCTTTTATCAGTTTGGTTAGATTTAGTCTTTTTCCTTAGAATCTAATATTCCCTTAGATGAGCTTAAAAGATTTCTGTTTTCAAATAGAAATTTACTTAGTTTGTTTTATTTTTAAATTTACATATAAAACAATGGTTTTCACTGTGGCCTTTTCATGTGTATCTGTCTTCATTTTCTCTCCCACTGTCGAGCCTTCTCCAACTGACTCTTTGGCCTCTTGCTGGAGAGTTCATAGAACGTAAAGCTGAACAAACACTGGAACTTTGATAACCTTAGAGAGGTTCATTCTTGTTGGAGCAAATGTTATTGTTGTCAATTATTAATTTGGGCTGGAATTTTCACTTTGACCTTGAACCTATTCCATACTTCTCAGGCTGTGCCCTTATTTTTAGTTTTTAATCTTTAAGTGTAATAGAATGTGCTGGTTTCTGCTGCATTTATTTCAGGATGTTTCCTGACTTGTTTCCATTTTTGTAGCATATGAATGGTCCAGCTTAATATAATTTACCAAACCACAATGACACTGCATCTATTATATCAGGATGAAGCTCAGTGTAGTGTAACAGAGAAACCTGGATGCTAGGGGCTTAGAGAAAGTCACATTTATTTCTTTTTCACATTGAATACTATTGGGGTGAGCACTTCAGGATCGGCACAGATGCTTATTTTTGGTCAGGGACCTCACTCCTCTTAACTCACCGTTACTCTATCTGGGGGCAACAACTCACCCCCCCCCCCCCAGATAACAGCACGGAGTAAACAGACAGAGTGGTGTCTCTCTTTCTCTTTAGGAATTTTTAAAATATAAGTCCCATACATCAGACCTGGCTAGATTTCAGTAGCCGTAATTTTATTAGATGGCTGCGTTCACTGCAAAGGAGACTGCGGAAAGTAGGGTTCTAGTTGTGTCTTAACAGGACCATGTAGAAATGCGGGTTTGTAACATGAGGTAATAAATACAGAGAGGTAATCTAAAGTCTCTACTACAGGTCTACCTTGCAAGTGTTTCACATTTGATAAAAAAATTCACTTTTGGATAGTGTCATTTGGGTCATCAATGAACATAGCTAACTGAAAGATTTTTTTTATTTTATTTCTCTTTATGGTAATATAATTACTTTAGCTGCACCTAAAATAAACCCACGTGGAAACATATTAGACAAAACAGAGAGCATACTGGAAGGGTACAAAGAAACTCTAGGAAGACACAAATCTACACAGAGGGCAGTAATTTAGCCACTGGTCAAGAAAAGCTGTAAACGAGGAGTTGAGTCTAAAAATCCACAAGCTAACCATCTTCTCTACTTTCTTCCTTGCACTGACTTTATTCTCTTGTTGAAGAACAGTTTCCTTCACTTGGTGAAAAACGACATCCAGTAACATCTGATCTGATATCTGGCGAGGCCGGAAACCTGTGTTCCAAATCCAAAACGCCTGGATCTCTTTGGACAGGTATTCACCGCTTGCCCAGGGAACTATGGTCAAGGGGCAGTCAGCAGTAACTTGGATGTTATTTCTGTTGCTATCACGATAGAAATATAGAAACAAAAGAGACAGCTTCCTCATAGGGAAGGTGGGTGTTGGCCACATACCATAAACAACCGAAGTATGATGTAAAGATACAGGTCGGTGGTCCAAATTAAATGATTAGTAAGGATGTGGCCAAAATTAGTTGCAGATAAACATTGTTTAACAAGGCTGTAATTGTATATATTGTTACTGTGTGTTGGGCATTATGCTCTGTGCTTTTTAATATATTGAGTCATTGACTCCTTTATAGCTCTATAAACTATTATTATCCCCTTTGCAGATAGAAAAATCTGAATGTAGGATTAGATAATCTACCCGAGGTCATATATATAATTAAATCAGCTATACTTGGGTTTTATGTGTGTACCGTGGTGTGATATATGCATAGGCATGTGCCCACGCATAGTCATGCAGCAGCCAGAGGAATATGTTGGGTATCTTCCTCCATTCCTTTCCGTCTTATTCCATGAGAAGGGGGTCTCTCACTGAATTTGAAGTTTGATGTTTCCGCTAGGCTGCCTGGCCACCCAACCTGTCTTGGTTCTCTCTATTGGGGTTATAGACATGGGCTGCCATGCCTAACTCTTTTAAAATAAAGGCCCTTGGATTAGAACTCAGCTGCTCATACTTGCCCAACAGAGTATCTTATCCACTAAGCCATCTCTCCAGCTCAAACTATACTTGTTTTAAGGCCACCTGTGTGTGTGTGTGTGTGTGTGTGTGTGTATTAGCCAGGAGTCAGCATTGGGTATCTTCTTCAGTTGCTTTATTTCCACTTTGTTTTCCAGGGTAAGGCCTCCCAATGAATCTTGACCTCACTATGTTGGCTACCAAGCACTAAGAGTCTTCTAGTACCTGCTCCCTTAGTGCTGGGATTACAAGTACATGCCACCTTGGGTGCTGGGGATCTAAACTCAGGTTCTCATGCTTGCATGACCAGTGGTTCTCCAAATAAGTCGTCTCACGAGCCTAGGTTTCCATCTCCTGGGATGATAAACTATCTCAATCCAGTTCTCTGTCTTGAGTTAAAAACTATGGTAATTTTTCTTTGTGTGTGTGTGTGTGTGTGTGTGTGTGTGTGTGTGTACCACACACAGGGTCCTCTATACAGGCCAAACTCACTATGGAGCTGGGGGTGGCATTCAGCATGTGATCTTCTTGACTAAGCCTCCTTCATGCTGCTGGAGATTGAACCCAGTACCTTGCACATGATAAGAAGGACTGAGCAATACTCTAACTACTTTTTACATTTTATTTTTTTTGAGATTATAATTGCAACATTTCTCCTTTCCTTTTTCTTCCTTCAAGCCCTCTGAAGTATCCCTCCCCACTCTCCTTCAAATTCATGACTTCTTTTTTTCACTAGTTGTTACTGCATGCATTTATGCATATTCATAAATATCCCTAAATATAACCCATTGAGTTTGTATAATGTTATTTGCATGCATGTTTTAGAGACTGGCTGTTTGGCACTGAACAACCAATTGGTGTGCTCTTCTCTGGGGAAGACCACCTCTCTCGTTCCTAGATTTCCTCAGCTGCCTGTAGTTCTTTGTGTTGGGTTGAAGCCTCATGGGCCTTTCGTCTCTTGTTCACTTTGGCATGTCTGTTTGGTGTCATCCTTGTTCAGCTCACTGTTAGTGTAGTTTCTGATGTTACTAGGAGACACAATCTCACAGCAAACTCGCTGATCCTTTGGCTCTTACAGCCTTTCCATCCCTCTTCCACAATGTCCCCTGAGCCTTAGGTATGGGAGTGTTTTATGGATGTATGCATTGGGACTGGGGTTCCTAACTCTGCACTGCATGTTGGTTGGTTGTGGTGTTCTGTAGAGGTCTTCTTCTGTTGCAAAGAGAAGTTTCCTTGATGAGGAGTGATGGCTACAATTATCTGTGGGCATAAGGACAGATGTTTATAGGTTGTTGCTAGGGATTGTGCTAGGTTGGTAAATTGGTGGTTACAGATTCTCCTCCAATAACTATGACTTCATTAGCCTTGGGTAGTTGGCTAGGTTCCCATTACCAGACAAGCTTTCCCTCTTTCTGAGTGGGTGGTAAGTCCAATTAGAGAGCCGTTGGTTACCACCAAGTACTGCACCCTTATTGTGCCACTCTGGTCATTGATGTGGTTCACAGGCATCATAATTGAGTAGGATTGTGCTTGCCTCTCCCTTTCAGAAGTTTGCATGCCTTCTGGTACCATGGAAGCTAGTCTTCAGGGAGGGGACATTCAGGTCAGCTCCAGCTCAGGGGCCTGTGAGCCCTGTTTCTGAAGTGCTTGGTGTTTTCAGCGATAGGAACTTACCTTTCACCTCTTCCCCAAGGCATCCAAGGACAATAGCAGTAGGCTGAATGTTTTGGGAGTCTCTTGGACAGCCCTGACCAAGAACTCAAAAGAATCCTTCTTATGTCTGGTATTGAAATTTTTGTTAGGTGGGAGCATCATTAGCCTATACAGTCCAACTTTCTCTCTCTCTCTCTCTCTCTCTCTCTCTCTCTCTCTCTCTCTCTCTCTCTCACACACACACACACACACACACACACACCAGTAAAGGCAACAATAATAATCTAAAAAGCCATGGATGCAGATCTTGAGGATAAGCAGTAGTAAACATTGTAAGGACTTACACTGGCACATAGGTGTGCCCAGAAATGACGCCATTCCTACTGATGTTTGACAATAGAGAGGCCATCACTTGTCTCATGGTTTGGCTCAATGCAAACATGATGCTGAGGGCAGGTATAACCTTTTTAATGTCTGAAAGGAGAGGCTAAACCCTGAAGTTCTCTACTGTTTGGGAATAGTAGAACAGGCTGAGTAATGGTTACCTAAAAAGCTAGCAGATTAAAACAAAATCTTATTAATAGGGGGTGCTGGAGCAGATAGCAAGTAAATCGACAGTATGAAGTGTATGCGGCTTACACTCAATGAGGACAGGAATGTCAGCTACGGAGGCAAGTCAGAGAAAGTGGGCTTAGCTTCATCAGCCTTTAAATCAGTCAGTTCATTTACTCTCCTGATGGGAATGATTAGCTCTAGCTTTTGAATGAGGACTTTGCTCAAAAGTGGCATTCATTATTCAAGCTCCCATCTTCTTGTCTGAGATAACAAGAATGTCTCATCCTTCATATGATTGCCTGCAAAATAGAATACTACAGAGAGGAAATGGCGTATGGCAACCACTGTAAAACAAAGAAAATTAAAGTTATTAAAAATGTTTTCAGGATCTGGAGAGATAGCTCAGCAGTTAAGAGCACAGGCTGCTCTTCTAGTGGACCCGGGTTCAATTCCTAGCACCCAACATGACAGTTCACAATTGTCTGTAACTCCAGTTCCAGGGGATCTGGCACTCTTGCACAGATATACATGCAGGCAAAACATCAATGTACATAAAAATAAATACATCTTCTCTTCTCTTCTCTTCTCTTCTCTTCTCTTCTCTTCTCTTCTCTTTTCTTTTCTTTTCTTTTCTTTTCTTTTCTTTGAGACAGGGTTTCTGTGTAGCTTTGGAGCCTGTCCTGGTACTAGCTTCTATGCCTCCCAAGTGCTAGCATTAAAGGTGCGTGCCACCACTGCCGGGCTAAAAATAAATACATCTTTAAAAAAAAAGGGAATATTTTCAGAGTGACACCAGTTGGTGTACATTGGTAGAGATGGCAAAGTTTCTAAATTGCTTGCCAAGCAGCTGTTGCTGAGCCTCTTGAGAGCCTCAGGTATCCCTGAGACCCTACTGATTTCCCCACTATAGCCATAGGATTCACCTCAAAGGTTTGATTTGAGAATTAAATGATGGAAGAAAAGAGTTTAGCATGGGGCCCTGTTCTCAGCAATGTTACACCTTCGCTATTATTTTTATTATAGGCCTAATAAAATGGTAGTAAATTTCAAACTAGTTTCTACATGAATGTTCACAACTTAGGAAATGTGATAGCATTCAAGTTCATTAACTTTGATCTAGCTAATCTCTCAATAAAATGGCCACTCGTGTACCTCACTTTCATTTTGATATTTTCCATTATTGAGTTGACACCTTCTCACCTCTCAGTCAAGTCCACAGTTCTAGGGGATGACTAAGAACTGACCCAGGCTGAACCGCAGGGAAATGATGAGCTGGCAGGGCCCTGCTAGTTCTTAGTGTAAGAGGCTATGGAGAAAGTTCCAAAGAACTGTTTCCTTGGGCAGAACCCGTCTGCGATTTTGAGAATAAGTAAAGATAGGCCCATCACGTCATTTGGTGAGGGAGCAACAGTGGAGGGTGAGGTGGCCTACTATCTCCTGCTGATGCAAATCAGTCCCCAGTGAGCAGCTGGAGTGAGAAGAGAGAGTGAGGAGTTTCAGCCACAGAGTGGGGGCTGGAGCCTGTAGAGAAAACACCACCCAACTGTTTAGGGACGCTCTCTCAGAAGCTTAACAGGGCAAGGCAAAGATTTGAGTTGCAGGAGTTCTCTTTGCAGAGAATAGAAGAAACATAATGATACAGTTTTTCTCTTATAGTATTGGAAGTTGAATCTAGGGCATGTACTGTTAGACAATCCCTCCCTATAACCTGAACTTTCCTCCCCATTTTTATTGTTGACTCAGTTAACCACTAGTATTGAGACAGGGTTTTGCTATGTATCCAAGGACGGCACTGACCTCACTAGATAGTTCAGGCTAGTTATAACACACAACAATCTTCCTGCATCAGTCTTCCCTCCTCTGTGCTGGGATTAGTCACATGCACCACCCCGATTGGTTTAGGATTGTGGTTTTTAAAAAGCCAAGACTGCTTTTCTGCATTCAAAGAGGCCAGTACTTCTGTATGAAGTGACTTTTTCAGGAACTCTTTCCTGGCCCGGAACTGAATGTGTAAAGGTTTGCTCCTACACATCGGTTGTGTAGCTGATACTCCCAGTTCTGGGAGGGTAGTTACATCCTGGGCTTATCCTAGGGAGAGCTTTGATAACAGTATACTGTCACACTGGAGACTTGCAGAAGAACTACTTTCTGTCTGTATCCCAGCTTGGTGCTTTCACATATACGATGTGATCTTATAAAAATGTGCTAATTTCCTGAAAAGTATCTCTATCATCATCATCATCATCATCATTTGGATAGGAAGTGGGTGGGGAAGATAAATATTTTGATTCCTAGATATTTAATATTTAAAATTAAAGGCCAGATTACAGGACCAGAGAGTTTGAGGCAAACATAAAGCCCCGAATGTGGAGATCGTCAAGCACTACAAACCATAAAGTGTGTTATTAAATAGAAATGCTTTTTTTCCCCTTGAAAACATTCAAGTCACACATACTTGTTAAAATATTTTTTAAATGCTGTGTTTACATCCCGAAGTAAACATTCTACCACTGACTCTTCAAATTTTAGGTTGTGGGTATAGCTTACGGGAAAACACATCCCTGGCATATACATACTCACACAAAAGGGAAAATAATTCAGATTTTTGACTGATGAAACCTTAGCCTTTAATAATCTAAGAATGGTATAAGCCTAAAGTTTGCCTGTTTGCAACAACCAAAGAGTGTGTTTCACACAGCTTAAATGGAAGTTTCAAGGAAGATAGCGAGTATCCATGCATTTAATAAATGACTACTGATTTCTTGAATGATGATCGAAACTCCTTGGCTAGAACATAATTCTGGTCCCTGCCTGAGTAGTTTTGCGTGATCTTCGATAAATTAGTGCGTTTTCTCCAAGACACTTCAGGGTACTTTTTTATTTCAAGGGCTGACTTTAACCCAGTCACGCTTTTGGGTGCGGAGTTGCTGAAGGCACGGCTTTTTTTTTTTTCCTTTCCATTTTTGAAAGCAGTGTCCTCTTTGCATTTTAGAAACACAGTTCCTGGTCTAGAGTAAATTTTGGGAATTTATAGGCGCTATTAGACAGATTGCATTCTTGGCAGACTTCGGCCCCTTTAATGTCTTCTCAGTGAGCCTTTTGATACTTGGCGTTGAAAAGGCCAGTCCTGTTTTCTAAGAGGTAAGTATCCACAGTATCTACTTAAATAGATCTGTGCCGAGAGGGTAGCTTTTCCACCCAGCAACCCGCCTGCACCCTCCAGCATGGGATCTGGGTCCCCAGGCTACAGGGAAGAGTTCGGCACGGGAAGCTCATCTTGCGGCCCTCTGATTGGCCAGTTCGCACTCCACTCATTGGGCTCCCGGCTCTGATTGGCCACGACGGCACCCCTCGGCCCGCGACTACTTTGTGTGCCGGGGCGGCGCGGCTGGGTCCCCCCGCTCAACTCGCCCCGCGGGCCGGTCTGAGGTAGCCCTTCGGCCCACGGCTCAGCAGCGCGGGCGCCAGGATCCCAGAGTGCGAGCGGGTAGGAAGCATCCCAGGGAAAAGCCTCTCCCTCCTTTCTCCCGTACTCAATAAACTTCCGCCTCCGAAGGGCTGTGGCAGCTGCGGCCCGGAGAGGCCGGGCTTCGAACTCGGGCCCTTTGCAGGGGGTCTTCGCGTAGAGGTGGAGACAGAGCCCGCAGGGTAGCCGGACCGCCCAGAGCCTCCGTGGCAGCGGTGCCATCGTGTGCTCGTGCCGCAACGGATGAGCAGCGAGAGAACCCCGAAAAGTAGCGCGGAGCCCGCCTGAGCTCCAGGGCGAAGGGCTTGGCCGCCAGGGCGCAGGGAGCGTTGTTCCCTTTAGCCGCCGGCCCTCAGGCGGCCTACGGCCGGTGTGCACCGGAGCCCGAGCCCGCGCGCGGCCGCTGCCCTGCTGGAACTCGGGTCCCGCCGGGGCCCGGGATGCTGCAGCGCCGCTGTCCACCCGCACACAGGAAGGGGACGGGGAGGAGCCTGTGCACATGCCAGGGTCGCTGGAGGAGGCCGCGGCCGGCGCATGCGCGCCCTCCCCCAGAAGGCTGGGACGCCGAGGGGCGCGCGCCCCTACCCGCGCGCGCACGCTCGCTCGCCCGCCCGCCCGTTCCCTCGCGCCGGCCGGCCGGAGGCTTCCCCGCCTGCGCTCCGGGTCGGAGCCACTCCGGCGCGTGCGCGCGTGGTCTGGGGCCGACCCGAGTGGCCGGGTTCCCTCGGCTCCAGGTCCCCCGCCGCCCCCTCCCGGCTCCCAGCCAACCCGTTCCTCCCTTTCCTCACGGAATGGGGCCGGCGCTGCTCGGGGTCGCGCGCCCTGGACCCGGCTCGCGCTCGGTCTCGCGCTGTCAGCCGCTGCCTGGCTCGCGCCGCCTTGCGCTTTCCCTCAGTCAGTGGCGCCGAAGGCTCCGTTAAGCGGCGGCCGCGGTTCCTGTTTCCGTTTCTTCCTCTCCCTTCAGTCGGGAGTAGCATCCTCCACCCCGCCACCCCTCCCACTCTCCCGGCGCGTCCAGCTGCGGCTGAAGGCAGTGGCGGTGGCGACGGGGGACGGCGCCGACCGCCTCGCTCCCGCCTCGGGTAAGGGGGCGTTAGGGAGCCGGGCCCCGCGCGCCGCGGGCTCCAGGACGGGGCGGGCGCGGGCTCTGCGGAGCCTGGGCTCCGGTCGCTCCTTCCTCCTCCCGCCGATCCCAGGCCTGTTGCTGCAACTGCTGCGCTGCTGCTGCTCATCCCGCGGCCCCGGGAAAAGTGGGGAGGGAGCCCCCGAGATGCCCCACGGTGCCTCGGCGCGGGGAAGGGTGAGGGGCGCCGTGGCGTCTTGCATCCCTGCTCAGGGCAGGGGCCGGAGCTCGGGACCCGAGGGATGGGGGCGGGGTGGGAGGTGTCCCTCAGCGCATCTCTGCACCTACCGCTCCTCTCCGTCACCCCCCGCAGCCGGGTCCCCGCGGTCAGACCGTGGGAAGGTGGGCTCCTTTGCTTTGCGGGGTTTCTGTGTGGACTTCGGGGGCTGGGAGTCGGAGTGAACCTGCACAAAGATCCGCTGAGGCTGGGCAGTTATTGGCTTGGGTGCCTCGGTAGCCCCCTTTCCTTTGATCTACAAATGACAAGCTGGCGGCTGTTGGAGTGTCTCAACTTATTTGGGAAGGTTAAATGAGTCATCTCAGTTTAGCGAGGTCTGTCCTGCTGGAGTTGAGGGGGATTTTCCGTGGCAGCACCTGTTCTCTGGACGTGGGCATCGCAATCTCCAGAGACGTATTTCTTAAGTTAAATGGCATTGTCATGGTTAGGGTTTAGCACCCTGATGAGCTTTTAGCGTTTTGTCTTTAAACATTGAGGCCTTGGAGAAAAGCAAGGAGATTGGTGTTTTTCGGTTTTGTGTCAGTTTTGTACGTTACTTTTAAGGAAACATAAGGTGAACCCAGGAAAACTGTACCCTCCAGTAGATCACTCCAAATTTAGAGGTTTCAGGGAATAAATGCAACGCAAGTTTTATCAGCTTAAGAGTTAAATTTATCACAACTCACTGACTTAACTTTGCCTTTGCTCCGTAGAAACTCTTAAGTAGGTCTTAGTTTTCTTGCTCTTCCTGGGGTTTAGTACTTATTTATTTTCTTGATTAAAGTTCTATCTTATATGCATACTGCCTTTAAAGGTTTTAAAGGAAGCATTTTAGGAGAGAAAAAGTGCACTGAAGAAAAGGAGTAAGATGTTACTTTTCTTTAAGGCAGCCTAGAAGTCTGTGCCAATAATACGGTCCTCCACATTGCTGTCCCTGTGAAATAAGAAGTCTTAATTACAAATACTGCAGTGTCTTAGCAATACAAGCATTTGAAATTACAGGCCGGTTAAAAATGTAGGGAACGAGAGATGAATAGACTATAAGGAGCCTACAAGGGTGGTTTGGAGGCATGGGTTTTCCGTTTGCTCTTCTATAAATCGAGAATTCTGTTTGAGTTGAAGAGCTGAGCAGCTGGAATGAGACTTGCATAGATTGCAGGAACGTGCAGAGATGTCTTTGATCAGATAGTGAGTTAATGTGAAGGGTGTCTTGTGATCTACTAGGAGAGTGATTAAAAATAATCTACATATGGTACACTACAGATTGTTTTTAAAGGATTTTTTTTTTTTTTAAATTTAAAGTCATTTCAGGTTGTTTTTCCTACAAATCAGTTCTACTTAAGGTGCGTAGAACTGAGCCCAAGACGAGCATTCTGGTTATATAACACAGTATTTTAAAAAAATAAATTCAAAGCAGCTTTTTTTTTTTTAAAATAAAAGAAATAACAATGTCCTCAAAAGTGATGAATTTTGAAATTTGCTAGTGGGTTACAAAAATTTGTGTTTCTTGTTTGTTTTTTTAAATGCAGTTATTTTAGGTTGGTCTAGAGGGGGAGCTAGTGCCAAAGCAAAGTGTAGCTTAATAGCTATTTGAACTTTTAAAACATCTAAACCAAATCTTTATGATCAGGAAAAGTGTACATTTTTAATTAAAATACCAGGGGCATTGAGGTGGACATATAAATTGTATTTATTTATTTATTTATTATTTCTGGGTGTATATCTTGGGTATTAGAAATTAGTCTTAAAAATCAATTGTCATGAATAATAAAAGGTGTGTAAGTTTCTTGAACTCAAGTAAAATTTCTGGAAGTATGTGCTAAAACTTGAGTATGTTGTGGCATTTTCTTACTGTACTTGTGCAGTGCCTTCAAAGTGAAAATGTGTCCTTGGCCCTTTGTGCACATTGAGTGTTTCTGCTTTATTACTCCGTACTCCCTATAAAGTAAAATAAAAAGCTTCAAGTTGAGTCTTGGAGGGGCAGATATATCTATTGTGTAGTGAGTTTTCTCTGCCAAAAATAGATAATTTCAGCAAGTAAATGGGCCCTTTGGGTAGCTGGACAGCAAAGTCTCAAGGTCATTTTGTAATCCTATAATATGATGTTGACTTTGTTTGAATATAGAATAGTTATTTTGTGATCTGTGGCATTTTAATTTCTAAACTATAGTGTGTTTGATTTGTTCTTTAGACCGACACAAAGAAATTGATAATGATGTGTATTTAAAAAATCATTAAAATATTTTTTTTCAGGATAGAGATTGAGCCTTTTGTTATTCATACTCTTCACTTAAGTAAATAGAATCTTACTAGTGCTAATTGAAAAATAGATTTATTTCCTTGCAGTGGTTGTTATTGATTTATTTTATAAATTGCATGGTAAAATCATATTGGTTTAAGTAAATGATAGATGCACACATTTTATAGCATACTTATAAATCTGGAAGTATTTCATCTTACAAATGCAAGATTTTAAAATAATTCAGTACATTTCTTCCTTAAAATTAGGAAACAAAAGTAAGATTGTAAGCAACTCTGAAAACGAGGAGTAATCTATATTTACCCATGCTTTTCAGAGGAGCACGGCAGGAGTAAGGATTGTGCAGGATCCCCTTTGGTTCTCAATCCACCACAAAGTATAATGATTGCTGTGTGAATTGTTTTTTAACTTGCAATGAGACAGTGAAACGTGTTTAAACACATATTTACAACTGATTTTTAAAGAGGCCCCTGAAAAAAATCCCCAAGAGACTAAAGAATTTATGTGATACTGTATGTTTTCCTTCTAATAGAATATGGGTCAAACGGGCTGTGGAATGTCAGTTTAAAAGTTATTCTTGTACATCACTGAATGCATAGTGATAAAGAATTAGCTTCATTTAAGTTGTTTGTCTGTTTTCTTTTGTGAGGCAGGATCTTACTCTGTAGCCCTGGTTGACCTGGCAGGCACTAGATACAGCTCAGGCTGGCCTTGAATTTACCCTGCCAGCTTCTGGGATTATGGACCTGGGGCATTACACTTCATTTATTTATTTTTCCTCAAGATGAATTTATTTGCCGGAACCTAGTAGCTCACCCATGCTTTACTACTTGAAACAATAATTCTTTTTGCCAAAATTACATTGTAAGGGGGAAATACTATTTAAACAAGATGCCAAATCTTATTAATACTTAGACCTAGATAAACTTGCCTAGGGTATAGATAGCACAAATGGGGGAATGTAGTTTAGTTGGTGGAGTGCTTGCATAACATACATAAAGTATCAGATTTGATCATGATCCCTAGCACTGTATAAATGGGGTACGGAGTTAAAGGCAGGATGGTTAGAAGTTTAAGACTAGCTAGGGATAGAGGCACTGTCTTAAACCAACAAACAGGAAAACAAAACCAGGAAGACAAAAAACAAACAAACAAAAACCTTCCTCACAAACCAAATACAAACCATCATACTAAACATATCCCAATGTTATAAATGACTTGATTTTATACTTACTTTATATATTTCTAATACAATTGATAGTAAATTTAGCTGATTGGTAAAGATGGGAAATTATAGCTTCTCTACTAAATCTAGTATCTGGGACTTGGGAGCAGTCTCTGAAGACAGGAGGCTCAGAGAAGCAGAGGATTTTACTGGTTCATGAGCCTGTCTTTGCATTTCCTTTTGTTTTGTATGTCTTACTCTGTAGCCCAGGCTAGCCTCAAGTTTTCTGTGATCCTCACATCTGACTTCTGAGTGCTGGGATTGGAGTCATGTGCCACCAGGTCCTGTTCTATCTTTATCTTTAGGATGTATTTTTTTCTCTTAGGTTCATAGACTTTTCAGGTAAAATTTTAGTTGGTGGGTTGTATAGATTTGTTCTAATGACTTCAATTTTTTTTTTTTGAGGCAAAGACAGAAGACCAGAATACCAGTTTGTGAAAATGACTGTAATTTAATTTGAAAAGGGTTATGGGATGGTGGTTATGTATCTCAGTGGTAGAAACATGTGCTTAACACCAAAAACAACAGAGAAAGGTAGTATGGAATTAGAAAGATTGCCAGTTATATTATTCTATTTAAGACAATCTCCTAATTTCCTGGGATGCATTCTCTTGTCTCTCATATTATTTCCTTCTTTGTCAGTAGAGTTCCTGAGTTACAAGGAAGTGTTTTTTAAGACAATGAGTTATTTATCTTTGCATACCTCATTGCAGTAACACGTTGTAAAAAGCAAACCAGAACACCTAGATTCACTAAAGAGAACCCAGTGTAAAATGAACAACAGTGTTCCCTGCCCCTGGGAGTTCACAAGGAGAAAGTGTTGGATAACTTGAGCCTTACTCATTTAGTATCAGACTGGTTCAGTTTAGTAGCAAGTGGTTACAGTTTTGATGTCTTGCTTTCTTTGAGTATTTCATTCATTCACAAATCAAATGTCAAAAGATTATAATTTTGAGAACTACTCAGAATCAACTAAACCATGGTAAACATTTTAGATTTTTTTTTATTTTTTAATTTTTTATTTTAGAAAGTTGAACAAAATTCTAGGGCTTATGTAGGTGGTTCCTGAAATTCTTAAGGCCAGAAGGCACTTCCTTGTCCTTGGTAAATTGATCCTTAAGGAATGAAGGGTTACTGAGTAACCCCGACTCTTACAGAATTACAGTTATCTTGACCTTCATTATCCAGATATTAGCACAGCTCGACAATGTATATAAATTGTCAGGTGTGGGTATAATCAGTGATATGTTACTTTTAATTTGTAAGTATCTCAAGAATACCATTGTTCTCAATGCTGAATAAGTATTGTCTACTAAAAATGGCCAAGTGGTGAACTAAAGAAACCTGCTAATGTACAGTTATGTGCAGTTTTCTTAATAAAAACGATGGTATTAGTGCTTAACTATAATGGCACAAAAATAAAATGGGAAATGGTATCAACAAAAACGCCCATTTTCTAACAGTTTTAGCAGACCAGGTAGCAGGTAAGAATAACTCCTGAAATCTGTAACTGTGCAGAGGATTAGAGCAGTGCAGATATTCTCCCAAATTAACTGATAAGCAATGTTTTTAAATCAAGAATTGTATGCAGATTTCCTTAGTGTATTTTTATTCAGTTTCTATTATTGTCTGCTTCCATTGCAAATGAAAGATTAGAAAGTAAGTTACTTATTTTGAGATCTGGAAAAGGAGAAGGACTTGACATATAGAAAAAAGCTTGCTGTTTATTCAGTGTCTTGCTTTGTAGCCATGCCACCTTTGAACTTATGATCTTGCCTTTGCCTCCTTCCTCCCTGGTGCTTGTACTACTAGTATGCACTGTCCCTCCCAAGTATTTATTTAAAAAAAAAAGAAAAAAATCCTAGTTTTATTGAGATATAATTGGCAAAATTTACATATTTAATGTATATAATGTTATTGACATATATGTAAAATATAGAAAGTACTGCAGTAAGATATGTCACATAATTATGTTTTTATATTGTAAGAGCATCTACAATTTCTCTTAGCAGATTTCAGGTGTGTGTGCATGACGGTGATGCTAACTGCTACCACATGTGCATTCAATTTCTAGGTGGTATTTGTCCTGCATAAAGCATGCTGCAGTGGAACTTTGTGCCCTTCATCCAGCATCTCTCCATTTCTTTTTTGCCCTGAGTCCCTGGTACCCACCATCTGTTTTCTGCTTCTGTGAGTTTGCCTTCTTAGAATCCCACATACAAATGAGGTCGTCAGGCAGTGCTTGTTCTTCTGTACGTCACTTGTTTCACTTTGTCTGATGTCCTCCACGTTCATCTTAACAACATTTTAGAGGAGGCAGAAATTTAGTTATTCTTTTAGTGTTTCTTCCCCCTCAATCTGGGTCTGAGAATTAAATTTACATAAAATGGATGAGTGGAAGAAACACATCCAAATTTATTTAATGTAAATCTACACTGAACTCGCATGAGGAAACAGAGACAGAGTGGAACACTTACATGGTCAGTTGGCAGGTTGTGAAAAGGTCTCTTAACAAACTTTGTACACAGTTCTCTTGGTTTCAGCTTACCAACTTTGATAAGCATGTTGGCTTGCCTTTTAAGAACAGGGAAGGCATTTTTTTCACATGGGAATTTTATCTCCTGCATAAGAAAAAGATGGAAGGTCAGAGTGGTTTTCTTGTACCTGCTGTTTTTTAAGTGCTTTTAACTTGAAATTGCCAATGTACCAAAAAAGCTTATTAAAGATAGGATTTCCTTTTTAAAGTTTTTATTTTATTTATTTATTTATTTATGTTGTGTTTAAGAGTACATATAAAGCCAGAAGGCATTGCATTCCCTGGAGCTAGAGTTACAGGTGGCTGTGAGCTGCTAAGTGTGGTGTTGGGGATCAAGCTTTGGTCCTCTGTAAGAGCTGCAAGTGCTTTTAATTGTTGAGCACCTCTTCAGCTCCATCTTTTATAACATTTAAAGGCTGAATAAAGTAAGATAAATTTTATTCATTTATGCATGCACATATATTTTTGTCTCCACATGCTTGAGTTCAGCATAGAGAACTGGGTTGTAGCTCAGGTTGATTACTTTTGTCTAGTATTCATGAGGCTTTTGGTTCTATCTTCAGTATTGCACAAACAAAACAGTAACACCCCTTTAATAACAAACTGAGAATTTAAAATGCTTGAAAAAAATTGGAACACATAGACTTTTTCACTAAACAATGTGTTAACTATTTGCGAAGTGTTCACATTGTACTTGGTATTGTAAGCAATCTAATCTATATAATTTAAAGTATATAGTAGCAAATTATAAAGTAGGGTTCTATGTATCCTACTGCAGATTATATGCAAATACTGTGCCATTTTATATAAGGCACTTGGGAATCTGTGGTTTTAGTTATCTGTGGGAGGGGCTGTTTTAGAGCTAACCCACAGATGCTGAGAGACTGCAACATTTCTTTTGTTTGCTCTTTCTTTTTCTTTTTTTCTGAGACAGGGTCTCACCATATAACCTTGGCCAGTCTGGAGGTCTCTATTTAGGCCAGACTGACCTCGAACTCCCAGAGTTTGGCCTGTCTCTGCCTGTCTTGAGTGCTGGGATTAAAGGTGTGGGCCCCAAGTCCCTCCCTACACAGGTGATTCACTTACCTATTGGTGATTTCACCTAGGTTGGTTCTGTCTTTTAGCTGTTAGAGATAACGCTTCACTTGTAGTGATATTTTGTTTGTTAAAAAAGGGGGTTTTATTTATTAAGACCAGTTGGAATTAATTGCTACATTTAGTGAATATGGTGTACGGAGATCTTTTTGACATACCTATTTCATTCCCTTTGTATGTGGGCCTCTGGAGCATATGTTAATTCTATGTTTAAGTTTTAGAGTAACCTCCATACAGGTTTCATAATGGCTGTACCAGTTCACATGGCTGCCAGCAGTGTAAGAAGGGTTTCCTTTTCTTCATATTCTTATCGAGTCTTGCTATCTTGTTTGTTTTGGGTTACTCTTATCATAAAATAAGAATTTTTATTCTTATTTATATGGCATTTTCTTATTTTAAGTTAACATGATAACTTAGGGAGTCACTCTGTGTCTGGCTATGTAGTTCAGACTGGCCATGAACTCTTGATACTTTTGCCTCAGCTTCCCACTTCAGATATTAAGGACATGAGCCACCACTCTTAACAGTAGTGAAATTAGTTTAGTTTAGTAGTTTAGTAGTCACTCTTAACAGGTGTGAAATTGTGATTTTGATTTGTCGTTTTTCATTGTGTTCTTTTTGAAAAATGTTATTTAGGTCCTTTTGCCCTACTTTTAAAACTATGTTACTTGTGTTCCTGCTGTTGGGTTAGTTTCTTATCTACTGTGTTCCTTCTCAGTAATTTTATTATTCATTTTTTTTTTTTTTTAGAAAAAATTCACATTTATTTGGAGCTAGTTAAGATTGCAATCTAGGAAGCTGGGCATGGTAGTGTATACCTGTCAGTACTGGAGAGACTGATAGAGGAGGGCCAGTGAGACAGACCCTGCTTCAAAGTAACAAAGTAAATAAAAATCAAAAAATTATGAACTGGTAAAAATACAGATTTAAGGCAGTTTTGAAAATTTGCTCTACTGTTGCTGTCCCTCTCCTCTTCCCCCTTCTTTTTTTTTTTTTTAACTTTTATCAATTCTTTGTGGATTTCACATCATGCATTCTGAGCCACTCATCTCTCTGTCCTCTCACATTCACCCTCTGCCCATGTAATCTTCCTCCATCAAAACCAAATTTAAAAGAAAAACCAAAACCAAACAAACTGAAGAAAGAAAACAAAAACAAAGAAGAAAAAAGGAAGAATCTTGTATTGAAAGTTTTAGTGTGATCCGTCCAGACAGTTCACCTTTAGTTTGTTCGCCTTTACTTGCAAGTATTCATTACCATGAGTCTGGCTCAAAGGCTTTGGTTTCTGCTACATCAGATAATGAACGGGCTGTCACTGGGGCTTCTCTTGGTTATCCTGTTGCTGTCATGGACACCTTGCTGTTTTGGATCTGTAGGTTCATCCTCTTCACATGCTCCAACAGTTTGTAGATTCTGTGGTTGTTGGGGTGGGCCAACTCATAGTCATGGTTCTGGGCCTGGGTGGTAGCCAGGTTGGTCAACTTGCTAATACTACCTGGATGAGCTCTCTAGTACTGCTTGGTTAGCTCACTCAATACAGCCTTCAGCAAGGGGCGGGGCCAGTTCTCTTGCTCTCAGACTCTCAAATCTGGATATCACCAGGGCTTACTCTACTTTTTTGCCGAGGCAAGGTGTAGGCCCCTCTCTCCCAATTGCTGTAGGTGTTATATGGGGGTGGGGTGGGAGGTAGGGGAGTCAACTCTCATGCCCTCAGGACTGGCTCACCTGTGACCCCAACAACAGGGTCAGCTCCAGTGTGCTGCCTAGGCAAGGTGAGGTCTGCTTTCCTGTGCACTGTAGCTGGTATAGGGTAGGACTAGTTCTCTCACTCTTATGACCTGGGGCCAGCCTGCCTTTTTTCCCTTCCCCATTCTGCCTTTCTCCTTCCTCTCTGCTCCTTCTTTTCTCTGTTCCTTGTTGTTCAGACTGGCCTTGAACTTGGAATCATCCTGTGTCACTTAGCCTTCCTCAGTCTCTTGGAGTGCCTGGCCTGCATATAGTGTTTTGATTGAATAAAGGGTCAAAGGAAACCAAAAGAGTTAGATACTGATGTTGGCCATGTGACTAAATGTATTAACCAAGGCAAGCCTTTATCCTCTTGGGAGTCTTTTTTTTTTCCCCTCCATGAAATGAGTTTGTAGCATGAATTCTAATTGGTCCTAATAATAAAAATCCAGAGTCAGATGTAGGAGTTAATGCTGAAGATCAGAGAAGCACAGAGGCAAGCCACTAGAGAATTCTTTTACCTCTACCAATGCTCAGACCGAAGGGGTGATCCTGTCCTCAGACTGAATCTCCAGACTCCCATCTGTCTCCACCAAACCAAACTTCAGACTGCCATGAGCTTCTGTCTCCTTCTGCCTTATATTCCTCTCTCCACCCAGCCATATCACTCCTGTCTCCACTTCCCTAGTGCTGGGATTAAAGATGTGTGATCCCAAGTGCTGGGATCACCTTTGTGTGAGCTTTGTTTCTTTTAGACAAAAGTTAATCTTATGCAGCCTTGAACTAATAGAGATTCCTCTGCTTCTGTGTCCTGAGTCCTGGGATTAAAGGTGTGTGCCACCACTCCATGGGCTCTAGTGGTTTAGCTCTGCATTCTGATCTTCAGGCAAGCTTTATTTGTTAAAACATAAACAAAATACCACTGCATGAATTATTTTACTTTTTATTGCTATTGTCTGGTTTTCAAAGCTAGGTAGATACTCTCTGACCTTTTCCTTAACTGTATCTTAACTCTGTAACTACTGTCCTTAAATATAGTCATATTCTGATAATATTTGAAAAATAGGCCATGTCTTCTATGGTCCTAACATTACATGCTAACGTGTTGAAACCCACCCTCTACCTTCATGGTAATAAGAGGTATGGGGACTTTGCAAAGTAAGGTTAGATGAGAAGGCCAGAACTCTAGAATGTGATTAGTGTCAAGGGAACCTATTCATTCTTTCCACTAGAGAGATTTGATGGCTGGTGAGATGGCTCAGAGGGTAAAAGGACTTGCTTCACAAGCCTGCGTTTAAACCCCCAGATTTCTTGGTGGAGGCAGTGAACCAACTCCTGAAAGTTATCCTCTGGCCCCCACGTATGTACCTTAGTACACACATACACACACACACACACACACACACACACACACAAATAATAAAAGTAAAAGAAGGTGCCATCTGTGTATCAGATCCAGCCCTCACTAGAGATTAGATCTGAGCCTTGATCTTGGATTTTGTACTGCCCTGAATTAGGATCAACACATTTCTGTTCTTCGCAAATTGCTCAGTATCAAGTATGTTGTTATAACATCCTGAACAGATTAAGACATGCTGTACAAGAGGATTCAGCAGTGAATAAATTTGGGGCTGCTTGGAATTAGCATCATGGGCAATTAAACATTTTCATGGGTATTATTTTAGTTCATGTGCGTAGTTCTGAGAACAGTTAATGCTTTTTTCTCCCTCTTTTCTCCCTTCTGAGATAGGGTTTCAGGCCCCATCTGGCCTTATACTTACTCTTCCTTCCCTGCCTCTTGAATACTGGACTTGCAGGTGTTTACCACTGTACTCAAGAATAGGGTGCTATGATTGTGAAGATGAGTAAAAAGATGGTGTTGCTTTGTGGGTACTTTACTTCTTTTACTCTGTGGGTAAAAGGCGGGATGTAACAGTTTTAGCTTAAATTTGTGCTAACCTGAGCTCAAAGTGGTCAGGTGGGATTGGCTGTTTTTCAAAGAAAAATAAAAGCATGGCTATTTCAGGGGAAACAGATCTAGAGCAGAAATAATAGGTTAACAAGCTAGGACAAAGATGCTTATATGGGTGACTAAAAAAATAAGAGTGTGTTTGCATGCCTATGTGTTATGTAATTATGTCTGTAACAGGAGTGAGCACCACACTTGAGTAGGCTGGTGTCAGGTATATCCCAAAGACCTAATGTGCATTTTCCATGCAGTGTGAAAAAGAGAGGATGCTGAATAACTAGAGAAATTTAAAGATCACAGTGCTATAATTATTTTCAGATATTTAGTAATTTGACTCAGAAGCCTTCAGGACTTATTGTAATATTGATAATAGTAGGAAGTATGGCTGTAGAATTATTGGAATTTATTTTTACCCAACATTGTAGAATACATGAGTGCTAACCCACAGAGCAGACCTCTGTGGAGAAGGGGGATATAGTTATAAATATATTTTAATGATGCTGTTATTATAACAGCATAAGAAAAATAGTTTCATGTTTTATAGTCATACTTTTTGTTCGTGTTATTTCTAAATTAGGTAAACCACTTTATGATAACCAGAAATATCCCCAAATCAAAACAATGTTTAATGTATGAAGATTTGTCACTTCTGACAATATTGTAAAAATCGCGTTAAGATTCTTAAGCAGTTGCAAAAGTTGGATCCCAGTGCTTTTAGCAGTGACAGCATTCTAGGAATAAATGCAGTGTTTCCTAAAGGAACTGTGGGATGCTCTTTTTGTATATGGTATGCCAACTTATTCTAAAATGACCTACTAAATTGAATACATGTACATGACTAAGACCTTACTGTGTCATCAGATAAAACCCAATATAAAAGTAGAGACCTGTAGAAGGAGCAGTGGGCTGCTTTCCCGCCTGGCTCCCGCACGGCTAACTTTATACCCAAAATAACAACACCCAAATTGTATACTTTTAAACACTGCCTGGCCCATTATCTCTAGCCTCTTACTGGCTAACTTTCACATCTTGATTAACCCATTTCTAATAATCTGTGTAGCACTACGAGGTGGTAGCTTACTGGGAAAGATTTAGCATGTCTGACCTGGCGGCTGGCTCCATGGCGTCTGTCTCGGGTCGGAGAATCATGGCGACTGATCCACTTCCCTTCTTCCCAGCATTCTGTTCTGTCTTCCCCGCCTACCTATGTTCTGACCTATCTAAGGGCCAAGGCAGTTTCTTTATTAACCAATAAAATCAACACAAAACAGAAGACCCATCTACATCAGAGACCCCACTTTCTATACTTTTCATGCCATCAGAATATCCACCCCCCCAATTTAGTCACAATCCCAGGTTTGTAATCCCAACAGGTAGGAGGCTGAATCAGGATGATTGAGTTCAAGGCTAATTTAGGCTACACAGTGAATTCCTGGTCAACTTTAGCTACATAGTGAGCGCCAAGGACTAGGAATGCCATGTAAGTGATAAGAGTTTTAGTCAGGCATAGTCAAGGCTATGACTGAATTTAATCCACAGCACAAAAAAGAAAGACCTATCATGTTCTCCCAGGGAATATTTGTTTTCAGTAGTAATAAGTCCACAATTGTTATATGATACAGCCATTTATAAATTTAGAATTCCTGTTCTTGATACATTTCTTATTAAAATAGATGTTATGAATTAAGATTTTGTTTTGTTTTTGAGACAGTGTCTCACTATGTAACCAACTTTGGTTCTCTTGCCTCAAGTTCCTCCTTTCTTTATGCCATTCCTCTCTATCCTTTTGTTTTTGACAAGGTCTCACTACTGTGTAGCCCAGGCTGGCCTGGAATCCTCTATGTAGATTGTTGTAGGATATTTATACACTATGTCAAAGTGTATTGCTGTGATTGTTTTAATAAAGAACTGGATGGCCAATAGCTAAGCAGGAGGTATAGTTGGGAATTCAGGCAGAGAGCGAGCGAGCAAGGAGTAGGAGATGAATCTAGGCACGTGAGTTCCAGGAGACATGGAAGAAGCAGGATATGTGGCACATGACAGATTGTAGATTAATGGAAATGGGTTAATTTAAATTAAGAGCTAGTTAAGAACAAACCTAAGCTATGGACTGAACTTTCATAACTAATAACTGATGTGTCTTTATTTGGGAGCTTGCTGGTAGGATAGAGAAAGACTTGTTAACAGTAGACCAAGCTGGTTCTGAACTCCCAAAGATCTCTTTGTTTCTGCCTCCCTAGTGCTGGGATTAAAGACATGTACCATCATGCCAGCATCTTTCCTCTTATCCCACACTGTCCTTAAATTTACTATGTAGAAGAGGATAAATTTGGATTTATCTTCCTGCCTTCATCTCTGAGTATTGAGATTACTGGTGTATGCTACCAAGCTCATTTTATGACACCAAGCCCAGTTTTTGTGGTACTGGGAGTGGAATCAAGAGCTTTGTATATGTTAGGCAAGCAGTCTACTAACTGAACCATATCCCCTGTTAAATGTTTCTTGAGAAATCAAATAGAACTTTTATACATATGCAAAGCAGCAAAGCAAAACAAGAATCACATTAAAGCAGAAGTTTTATAACAGCAAAAATTAGCTGGGACAATATACAATTGAAAAGAAACAATGTCATTACCTTAGATCAGACTTAGAAAGCTGATTTTAAAAGAATAGCAATTAGATTAAATACACTGAAGAATTTGTGAACATTAAATGAACAATTAATTAGAGAATATTCTATTAACTAGGAGAAGTGATACATCCTGTAATTTCAGCTGCTTGGGAGGCTGAGGAAGGAGGATCATGAATTTGAGGCTAGCCTAGGCAACATGTGATGATGCAGACTTGGTTATTAAGAGAGAAAGAGATCAAGAGCAAAAGAGAGAGATTGTAAAATACTAACACAGGTTAGAAGTTCTTTTCCATTTTTTTTATAAGGTCTGTCTCAAACCCTTTCTAGTAGCTGATCATGGTGTAGTGCAGGCCTTTAATCCCATGACTTGAGAGGGAGAGGCAGAGACAGATCTCTGAATTTGAGCCAGCTTGGTCTACATAGTAAGTTCCAGGATAACCTGGGTTACTTAGGATGAGACCCTGCTAACAAACAAGCAAGCAGAAAACAAAAACAACCCCCCAACACTATAGTATTTGATTCTAGCATAGTGCTCTTAGACATTGGAGGTTGACCCAGTTTTCTATTTTGGTTTTGAGTAAAGAGGTTAAGACCATCCCTGCCAAGGGATATTCTCTTTTTACCTTATGCTTACTTTTTTTGCTTCTAGGAAGTTCTGTCTGTCTGTCTGTCTGTTTAGAGATAGGGTTTCACTATGTAGCCCTGGTTGTCATGGAACTTGCTTTGTTTACCAGGCTGGCCCAGAACTCACAAAGATCTGCCTGCCTCTGCCTCCCTACTGCTGGTATTAAAGATGTGAGTATCCATGACTGACCCATTGCTACCCTTTTATTTCTTCTGCTTGTTAAAATCTGTAAGTCTATTGATTAATTTGTCATTTTAATTTCATTTTCCTCAAGTATCTTTAATAGCATAAGATGAAAAATCTAAACCTTCCTATTTGTTCATCCTTTCCATCATCTCTAGAGGGAGGGATGGCTTGTCTTTCTTCACTGCATTTTGTTTCCTTCTTTCTCACTGAAACTATCCCCACTGTTGCTGCCAGTGATTTTAATTTCCAAATAGGGACTCTGTAGAAATTTTGCTTCGTATTTTGAGTTCTGCCCTTTTTCCTCCTGCATTCTTCTAACTTTGTAGCCTTCTTATTTCTTCTATGGAATATGCAACTCCTTTGTTCATTTACAAGGCTAACACAGTTTTGTTTTGTCTAGTTTCCTCAAAAAAATGTGTAGTGTGTGTTACCTTATGCATGTGTTCAGGAGCTCTCAGTGGCCAGAGGAGGGCATAGGATCCCCTGGAATTGGAGTTAAAATTAGTTGTGAACTGTCATGTGGATGCTGGTAACTGAACCTTGGTACTCTGAAAGAGCAGTAAGTGCTCTTAACCACTGAGCCATCTCTCCAGCCCTCAGTTTCTCTAGTTACTTTTCCTTGGAATGGTATTTGTTTCTTTAGCTTTAATGACAACATTATTTTTCAGACACCTGCAATACTCTTAAGCTCCCAACTTCAGTTTCCAGCCTGAAGTTGCCATGATTGTCATTTCCACCAAACTCAACATGACCGTATTTGAATTTTCTTTGTTCCGAAATATATTTTTCCTCTTAGCTTTCCTTTTTCTATTATTGATTTATTCTTCCCATTTCCCAAACTTGAATTCTGAGTCATCTTTGAGTGACTCAGATCTTTTCTGAATGAATAAGAATAATAGAGGAATCAGATCCATTCTGCTATGAAACAACTGTGTGTTCTGTTACTACAATGTTTCTCTACTTCATCTGCTCTTTTCTTTCTGTTTCATATTTAATATAATGACTCAGATTCTCATTACCATTAATATAAATAATTATAGTTGATAATTGCTGTGCTAGAGGGAGAGAAGGCAGACAATTTTCTTTTTTATGTAAGTATATGATGTATGTATTTGGGTGTATGCATGCTTGCATCTGTATGTCAGAAGTGTTAGTGTGTGTGTCTTCTCAAGAATGACATGGGTGGGCTCTTCCTCAATAGCTCTCCATCTATATACTGAGTTCAATTCTTGAACCTGGAGCTCTTTATTTTGATCAATCTGGCCAGTTTGTTCCAGGGATCTACAATTTCTGTGTGCTGGGATTATAAGGGACTGCATGTCTACCTGGCTTTTTGTGAGGTTTCTGGGGATCCAACTCTGGCTCTCATACTTCTGAGGTAGGAACTTGACCAAGTGAGACTTTTTTCCCAGCCCTTTCTCTCTCCTTTTGAGGCAGATTCTCACTGTAGACGATATTCTCCTGTTGCAGTGTGTGGTGAGATTATAGGTATGTGCCACTACAACTGGTTCCAGAGGTACTTTTATTAAAGTGTGGCAAGTAGGAATTGTTAGATTAAAGGAAGTGACTAGCTCCTTACAAGTATATGACATGAGTTAACTCCTGACTTAATCCTACTACAGCTGTGTTTTTTTTTCCTGATGCTGTATGTCAGACTGTCTTCAGATATTGGTTAAAGTATTTGAATGAACATGTAAATGCAGAGTAACACAAAGTAACATGTATTATTACCTAGTGAAAGTAGAGCGACCCAATGTAAACAGTGGGGAGTAAGTACTGCCTGCTGTGAAGACTTAAAACTGGACTAAAATTTACATTGCAGGCTATTTTGAAGGTTCCCAATTACTTGGAGAGGAAATCTTCAATGTGCAACTACTCTTAGTTTATTTATGTGTGGTTTTCTTTTACTTCTGTCTCTTTTCACATGTTCGTGATTGCAGGACTGATCTTTATACTAATAACATCAGTACTCAAACTGAAGGTCATACAAGTAAATAGACCATTTATTATTTTTGCTTCCCTGGAGAAACAAAACATTTTGTACTTTTACAATAGGAAACATTAAAAACACTTTAAAACAGTTTAAACAGAAAGATAATTTATTTGCTACATAAATAGGAAGAATAGTGCTATATTGATCCAGGAACACTCAGATCAAGAAATTTAGACACTTTTAGGGTACTTTCCATTTCCTGGCTTCATTTCTTTCTGGTCTTATTTTTGTGGTTATGTTAGAAAGCTTCAACCATAAGGAGATGCATAGCTTTAGACAGCCGAGCACTTAAAAGGTCTGTCCCATGGCTCACCATTGTAGGAAATTGTCACTGGCATTATAATCAGAGCCACATAAGTGAGAGTCCTCCCTCCTCCCCCCGCCAAAAGGATGGATATATGTGATTCAGCAAAAACAATCTCTAACATTATAGATCTACATGGAGAAAGGAAGGAATAAAAGGGAGTGGCAGACACAGAGACAGGGAAATGTCTGCTTGTAGGGGAGAAAGGAAGGGAAAGTACCAGTTAAGAATTTTCTCTGGGGCTAGAGAGAAGGCTTAGTGCTTACTGTCTGCTGCTCTTCCGCAGGACCTGAATTCAGTTCCCAACAACCACATCAAGTGGCCTATAACTTACTCTAACTCCAGGGCGTCTGATTCTCTTTTCTGACCTCTTTGGGCAGTTGTGCCCATGTGCACATATTCCCACATGGACACACAGGCTTATGCATGATTAAATGTTAAAATAAATTTTAGAAAAAGTAATTTACTCTGGTAAATTATTAACTTGTATTAGCATTTCTTAATAGTGCAGGTTGTAAATTTTATATATTGTTATGTGTGTATGTGTGAAGTGTCTGAGGCAGGAGATTCATGAGATAGAGGTGAGCATAGAGTACTCTATGCTACTCAGGCCAATCTGGGCTTCTTGAAAAACCGTGCTTCCAAAAACCAAGAAAATAAAAACAAAAATATACCAAAACACTAATAAAACAGAACAAAACATTGCCTGTATGATTCATTGACTTGACTTTTGCTCAAATATTTATTCTCTCCTTTTACTTTCTTCTATTTTCTATTATTTTTTCCTTTTTATTTTTCAGTACTCTTGTTTTGCCTGTTTCTGAATTTTTTTTAAAGATTTATTTATTTATTTATTATGTATACAACATTCTGCCTCCATGTATGCCTGCACGCCAGAGGAGGGCACCAGATCTCATTACAGATGGTTGTTAGCCACTATGTGGTTGCTGGGAATTGAACTCAGGACCTCTGAAAGAACAGCCAGTGCTCTTAACCACTGAGCCATCTCTCCAGCCCCTGTTTCTGAATTTTGTAATTGTTCTTTTTCTCTCTACTATAAAATTCTCCTTTTTAATTATTTATTAGCGTATAATTAATAATAATGGAATCAATTTTAATGTTTACATATATATACATAATATATTTTGATGGTGTTCACCCCCCTTTTCCCTATCATGTATTGCTTTTCTACTCCGGCTAGTACCTCTTCTCAACTAGCCCCTTCTACTTTCATAACTTTTATATTTTTGTGGCCCAGTGTGTTTCATTAGGGTTGTTTACAGGTCAAGAGTACCTTACTCTTGAACAAAATGTCTCCTACTCACATCAGCCTTTGAGTAGTTTGCTTCATAAAAAGTTCACTAAGCGCCCCTCTTTCTTCCGCAACAGGTTGTTGATGGGTCCAGATCATGTGCAAATAATCAACCACTGAGTTTGAGTACAACAGTCATGTTTTAGAAGTCACTTACACCACTCCCTCTCCCTTCCCCTAGGTCTTACATTCTTTTTGCCCCTTCTTCCATGATGTTACCTGAAAATTGGAGGGGTGATGTAGTGACAGCTATGTTACCCTTTGACATAGTCGCTGAGCTTCAGCAGTCATTTATTCTCAATTCTTCGACTAGTTATGAGTCTCTGTAGTTACTGATGTCAACTTTAAAAGGAAGCTTCTTCGGCCAAAGAGAACAGCAGCCCAGTTTGGCTTGTTGGCTTCCCTCTGCACCTTTTCTTGTTCCTGTCTTGCCACAGGGAGGTCTTCTGATTGGTTTTCTTGTAAACTAGTTTTACTTTTTAAACTTTTATTGTATCATGTGATTTTTTTTTCCTGGTGGTTGTTGTGGTTATCATAGAATTTAGTTGGTTTTTGCTTTATTTTTATATCTGGTTGCTGTTTACTATTTTTATTTTCTTTTTGTTGTGCTGCAGTTTGTTGTGCATCTAGGGCTAGTCCACTGAACAATATTCACAGCCCTTATTGTTCATTTTCTTCTTGCTGGGTAGCAATGTGGATTGAACCTGATGCATCAATCATGGGTGGCTGTTCTTCCTCTGAAGTGCACTTCCAGTCTAGCTGAGAGAAATAAAAGCTCACATTATCTATGACCCAGTGTGGACTTTAATTTTACTTGAAGAATTGGGGAAATAAAAGCTTCTACCTGATGACCAAGTCTTAAGTAAGCATAGCTAGGGGTCCAGAATACCTACTCCTGGACATTCACAACGACAGTATAGAGAAACCACACAGAGATTGTGACATGGCACCTACTGGAACCACAGTATAGGCTGCTTTCATCTTAATCAGACTGCATAACCTGGAGGGATAACCACAAAGAGTGTACTCCATTTCACATTTTACAGAGTACTTGTGAGGTCTACAGAGAAAGTGAGTTGTGAGTCCAGGACAAGGTTTGCTCTGTCAAAACCCACTGACTATAGCCAGAGAAGCCATAGGAAACTACACTATAAAGTCTGCGTGGAATTAAATTCAGCACTACATTTTAGGGTATGTGAAGAGAAGGTGGTTCCCTAAACAAACTCTTACATGAAAGTAGAAAAGATAGCAGTATAAAAGAATAAGAACTTTGAAGAAACAAGGCAACAACACAACTCCTTAAAAATAACTCGTTTTAGTAACAATTTCCATGTGGGTGAACTGCCACACAAAGAATTCAAAACAATGCTTAAAAAACTCAAAGAAAATGCAAATAAATAGAATAAATTACAAAAGATAGTGTAGGATGTGAAAGAGAAATATAGCAATAGAAATTTTGAAAAACAACCAGACAAGTTTTGGGAATTAAGAGTTCAATAAACCAGCTAAAAAAATTGAAAGCCTTAGCAGTAGACAAGATCAAGAATGGAAGAAAGAATATCATGTCTTTAAGATTGGTGAATTACTGTGTTCAGATAATAATAAAAAATAAAAAAAAATGAGAATGCATATTGTTTATGGGATACCATTAAGAGGGGAAATCCATGTAAAATAAAAATAGGTGACGGCAAACTTTTCTAACTCAGTGGAAATTTCTCAAATATTTGATTAAGATATGGGCATCCAAGCACAGGAGGCAGGCAGAGCCCTAAACAGACATGGCCAGAAAATAACATGGCATAGATTAAACTCCCGAAAGTACACTAGAAAATATTAAAGCTTCAAGGGAGAAATGCTGAAACAAACCCATCAGAATAGCAACAGATTTCTTAGTAAAATCTAGTGACCAGAAGGGCCATTTTGTTTCTGGTCCTAAAAGAAAATAACAGCCTATGTAGATTACAGTATACAACACAGTTATTCAGAATCAAAGGAGAAATAAAGACCTTTCAAGATGGGCATAAAAGGATTTATGACCACTAAAACCAGCATTACAGAAGTAATGCTTAAGTAATTACTTCAAGTAATCCTAAGCCAGGAAAAAGGACCAAGATAAATACATTCATGAGATTGTGGGAAATAATAAATTTTACCAGAAGAATAGATAAGCAAGTGAGAATTATGAAACAGTGAAGCCTCTATGATGAGTAAGGAGAAAGTAACAGACACCAATTCTTTAACTAGAAATCAAGCAACAACATGATAGGAACTAGCATGCAGCTTCTAACAATAACCCTGTATGTAATTAGTTTTGGAATTTATCAATTGAAAGATGCTAGGCTGGCTTTTTGGAATTAAAAAAAAAGGCCTAATAACCAAGGTTGAGAGGGAGGCAGATAGATCTCTGTGAGTTCTAGGCCAGCCTGGTCTGCATAGTGAGTTCCAGGACAGCCAGGGCTATGTAGAGAGACCGTGTTTCAAAAAGCCAAAACAATAAAACAAAAATTAAGGCCAAGCAATTTGCTGCATGCAAGAAATTCATTTTCCTGGTGAATACATATACGGACTTAAAGTAGAAAGGTGGAAAGTGATATCCCAAGCCATACTTGCATATAACTAAATAGGCTTCGGGCCAAAGCTATGCAGAACAGAGTTCACTAAGGGAAGCAATTTATCAAGATGGTATGGTTGTAAATATGCACCAATGTTGGAGCACCTGATTTCATCTAACAAACACTACTGGCTAAAAATGGGAAACGAGACCTCAGTAAAATAATAGTGGGTGACTTTAATATTCAACTATCATAAACAGTTCATCCAGACCAAAAAATGTCATGTAACATGAGGGTTAAATTGAATTATTGATGAATTCATCAGCACATTAGAAAAGATCATGTACACTGATCTTTTAGTTCATTCCAGAAATGAATGCAAAGATCATCCGCATACAAATCAATAAATAAATGGAATCAAGAAGAAATACTGATCATCTTAATAAACCTAGAAAAAGCCTGTGATAAAATTAAATATACCTTATGATAATAGCTCTGAGGAAATAGTTATAGAAGGGTTATACCTTAATATAATAAAAGCAGTAAATACCTGACCCATATGCAGCATCATCTTGGTGAGCAAAGTATTTCTTCTAAAATCAGGTATGAGTCAAGGGATTTCACTTCCTACTACTTGAGATTTTAGCCAGAGTAGTCAGACAAAGAAAGAAAAAAGTATGGCCTGGAGCACAGATGGAAAGGGATCCTGGCACTTGGGAGCCAAGGAATACCACAGGTGCCAGTAAGTGTAGTGTCTTACAGCCCTGCTCCAGGGAAAGTAGAGTATAACAGCTCTTTTCTCGCAGGGCAAGATTTCCCCAGTGAAATTCTGCTCCAGTTCCCTGGGTGTGTATCAACTCGGCTCTATGCTTCCCCAGTGGAAGTGTCATAGCCTTGTTCTGCTCTGCTCAGCTCTGGCTCTGGCAAAAAGTTGTTATGTCTCTCCTCTGCTCCATTCCATCGAATGAGGCTTCACCCAAACCTCATTCAGGAGATTTATTGGGAGGGAAGAATCCAGGAAAGTGGCTGCCTCTGCCAGGGTAGAAAATGCAGCAGGAAATGGAGCAGGCTCAGGGCTTATATAGGGCTTCTTAGAGGTGGAATTTTTCCAGGGAGAAGATTTTCAGTGTGGGAACTGGTCAGATTTCAGTCCCTTGAGTTCAGATTGGCTAGGTCTTGTGCTCAGGGGTTGGTTGGCTTTCTACTCAATGATTGGTTCATTTTTCTGCTCAGGGATTGGTTAGTTTTCTGCTTAGTTGGTCAGGGTTAGATTTGGCTCTGGTTTCAGGGCCAAAGTGTGTTTCTTTCACTGGCCCCCTTTTAACCTTTTGGCTCTAATTTCAGGGCCAGAGAATTTTTTTAACTGGCTCTGATTCTAGGGCCATGGTGCATTTCAGGGTCAAGGTGGGTTTCTTTGGCTGGCCCTTTTACCCTACAGAGATGACTTGTTTAAGTGCATTTTTTGGTTTGGTTCCCAGTACGACATGGTGGCTCACCATCACTAACTCCAGTTCCAGGGTACCTGATAACCTCTTCATGATACACATGGCCTCTGTGGATACCATGTAAGAACATTCATATGCATTAAATAAAGTAACAAGATTTTAAAAGAAAGTAATAAAAGAAATATAGATAGAACAGTAAGAAGTAAAATGATCTCTTCTTGTAGATATGTGGTTGTATACCTTGAAGACCTAGAACAGTCCCAGAAGAATCAGATCTCACAAACATTTCCAGCAAAGTAGCAACATACAGAATCAACATATTAAAACCAGTAACTTTTATACTGATAACAAACTTAGGAAGAAATCAGAAAAATAATCCAATTCTCACTAGCTGAAAAAAAAATAAAAACTCTCCTAATTAAAAAAAAAATCTGAAGGAATAAAACCTATCCAAAGAGGTAAAAGACCTCTATAATGTCAAATAAACTGAAGAAGACACAAGGAAGTGGAAAGACATTCATGTTTATGGACTGGGAAAATTATTATCTTTAAAATGGTCATACTATTGAAAGCGATATGCACATTCAATAAAACTCCCACCTCAGCTGTAATGACAACTAGAAATCCATGAAATTCTTAGAAAGTGCAAAGCAATCCTGGGCCAAAGGAGAAATAGTGACATTATAATACCTGGTTGCAAAGTATACTACAGATTTTCAATTACAAAAGCAAGTATGGTGTCGGGAGAAAAGTCAGTGCACACAGGCCAGTGGAATATAAAATCTAGAAATTGATACAGACAGGTCTAGTCATCTTGTCTGCTGAAAAAGTGCCAAACACATGCTTTGGGAAAAAGACAGCTTCATCAGCAAATGGGGCTGGGAAAACTGAGTATCCACATGAGAACATTTAAACTGATCCTTGTCCTATACTTTGTACAAGAATGAACTAAAAATGGATGAAAATATAGAATCCCCAAACTCTGAAGCTCTTAGGGAAACAAAGAGGAACCACTTCAAAGTTTGACACAGGTGATGCCCTCCCGAATAGAACTCATTCCAGGCATGATGGCACATGCCTTTAATCCCAGTACTTGGGAGGCAGAGGTAGGCAGATCTCTGTGAGTTTGAGACTAGCCTAGTCTATTAAATGAGTTCCAGGACAGCCAGGGCTTTTATACAGAGAAACCCTGTCTCAAAAACCAAAACCCAAACCAAACAACACCCCCCCTCCCCATTCCAATTGCTTAGGAAGTAAGAGCAAAAATTGACAAGTGGAAGTGATGTCAAATTAAGCAATCAAGTCAATAAATAAGGGAAATGATCCAAACAGACACTATTGATTGATTGATTGAGGTTTTCAAGATAGTTTCTTAGTAAAACAGCCCTGGCTGTCCTGGAACGAACTCTGTAGACCAGGCTGGCCCCGAACTCACAGAGATCTGCCTGCCTCTGCTTCCCGAGTGCAGTAAAAGCATGTACTATCACTAACTGGCCAAAAAGATACTTTTAAAAAGAAGTATGTGACCAATAAATTTGTGAAAATGTGCTCAGTGTTTTAGCCACTGGGGAACGTTGATCAGAACTACAGTCACATACTAGTTAGAATAATGCCTGCTTTTAAAAAGCAAAAAATAGAGAAATGGTTTAGCAAGTACAGTGCCTGTCATGAGGCCCTGAGTTCTGGTATCTGGCACCTATGAAGAACCAAACCAAACCCAACCTGTATGGTTGCTCAGGTCTATACCCTGAGTGTAGGGGGTGGGGAGACAGGTGGATCCCTGGAATTCACAGGCCAGCTGGTGTAGTGAGTTGGTAAGCTGGTTCAGTGTGACTCTCAAGGTGGAAGGAGGCTGGAGATAGTAGGCTCAGTGGTTAAGAGTACTTGCTCCTCTCGGAGAGGACCCAGGTCCAACACTTAGCACTCACATGGTGGTTCACAACAGTCATAACTCCAGTTCTAGGGAGTCCAAGTCCCCCGTGTGGCCTCCAATGTATGCACATACATGTAGTCACACACAAAGTAAAAATCATCAAAAAAGATAATGGTGGAGACTCTTGGTGTGAACTCTTGCCTTCATACACACATGCAGTTGTGTCCACCCTCCCCGCAACCAATTAAAAGAGGCAAAAATATTGAATGCTACTTAGGATGTAGAGAAAAAACAGCTCTTATACACTCTTAGTAGGAATGTAAACTGCTTTTAACTTGTTTCTTTCAGTGTTGATTACTTGTAAAACAAAAATGTAAACATTTACTTTTTAATATTTTAAAACCTACTGCAGTGTAATCAGGAAAGAGATATGCTTTTTTTTGAGTAACATAATCTTAGTTGTTTAATACTGTTTTTTTTTAATTTAATAAGGAGGGACAAAACGATTGTTTTCTGTACTAGGATCTGTGAAGGTCTTAATTTAGACTTGCTGTCCCAACCAAAGTTGCCTCCATATCAGGCCTGTGCCAAAGAAAGACTGAAATATTTATTTCAATGTAGAGTTTTGAAAATGCAGCTTACTCAAATAAGATAGTATTTGAATGAATCCTAGTTGAAATCCTTATCTCTGCCTGACCTTGATGAGCCTGGAAGACATTGTGCTAATCGAAGTAAGCAAGTCATGCACAAATACTGCGTGATTTCATGTATGCGTAGAATTGGAAAAAAGACAAAACTCAATAGATGCAGAGCATTAGAAAGGTGGTGTTTGGAGGCCGGAGGTGGTAGAAATGGGGAGATGTTAAACAGTGCAAAATTTTAGGATAAGTTCTGCACATGGAAGTTATAGCATTATAATTCAATTTATTCTATTTGTATACTTAAAAATGGTTTAGAGAACAGCTCTTAAATAGTCTCCCACCTTATTTTGCTGTGTGATATCTGCCTCTGTGTGTGTGTGTGTTGTATATGCATGCTTGCTCTACAGATGCATATGGAAGCCAGAGGTTGACATCGGGATGTCTTTCCTTAATCACTTCTTCATCTTGCTTTTTGAGAAAGCATGTTTACTGAACCATGAGCTTACAGTTTCAGCCAGTCTGGGTGGCCATTGAGCCATCAAGATCTCTTTGTCTCCATTATCCCACTCCCCACCGCCCCAGTGCTAGGGTTAAACAGGTTCATTGCTATTGCTATGCTCAGTTATTATGTGGATGCCAGGGATCTGAGATCAGGTCCTCATGCTTTTACAGCAAGAACTTCATCTGTGGAGATATTTCCCTGGTTCCTTAAATAGTCTCTCTCTCTCTCTCTCTCTCTCTCTCTCTCTCTCTTTCTCTCTCTCTGTGTGTGTGTGTGAGAATATGAGATAGCTATATTAACTAACTTGATTTAATTTGATATGATGTGTATATATGTCAAGACATCATGCCGCATATCGCACATGTATAGTTTTTATACTGGCTGCAGTGGCATGTGTGTATAGCCACAGCTACTTAGGTGGCTGAGGTGGAGGATTGCTTGAGTTTGAGGTCAGCCTGGGCAATGGAGTGAGTGAGATAGTCCTCTCCTATCTCTGTCTGTCTATCTGCCCTCTCCTTCGGAATTTAAAGTTTTTTTTTTTTTTTTCTTTTCCACTCACTGTGTATGTAGCTGGCCTTGAATTCACTTCCCAAATGCTGGGATTGCAGTCATGAACCACCATTCCTGACTTGAAGAATTTGTTTTCAACTTTTACATTTTATGGCATTTGTGATTAGTCTCTTAGGGTACAAGTATTACTGAGAATTTTGTTAGTGCATGTGAAGAACAAATAAGGCACCATAGCAACATCAAGGGATGAGCTAAATTATGGTTCAGATAGCTCACTTGCTTTTTTTTTTCTCTTTTTTCTTGACAGGATTTCTCTATGTATCCCTGGTTGTCCTGGAATTTACTTTGTAAACCAGACTGGCCTCAAACTCAGAGATCCCCTGCTTTTGCCTTCCATGTGCTGGGATTAAAGACATGTACCACCACTTCCAGCCAGATAGTTCTCCCCCCGCCTTTTCTTTTCTTTTCTTTTCTTTTCTTTTCTTTTCTTTCTTTTTCTTTTTCTTTTCTTTTCTTTTCTTTTCCTCTCTCTCTCTCTCTCTCTCTCTCTCTCTCTCTCTCTCTCTCTCTCTCTCTCTCTCTCTCTCTCTTTCTTTCTTTTTCTGGTGTTTTAAGTCAGGGTTTTGGAGCCTGTCCTAGAACTTGCTTTTGTAGACCAGGCTGGCCTCAAACTCACAGAGATCTACTTGTCTCTGCCTCCCAAGTGCTGGGATTAAAGGCATGCACCGTCACTGCTCAGCTTTTTTTTTGGGGGGAGGGAGCTAGCTCACTTTTAATGAGAGACAGCTTCATCTGAATGTAACTGAGAAGAAACTTTGTTAGTTGTATAATAATATATAAGTATGAAATCTCATAGTAATTATTTTTAGACTCAATATAACAAAATTAGAATTATATTTTATAATATAATCAATAATCATACCCTTTACTTACAGAGAAAGAATAAAAGCTAAATTGTCAGTAAGTTACATAGAAATAATTGTTTATACAGAATTTTCATGGTTAGTTTCTTAGTTTAGATTGTATTTAAAAAATTTTTTAGACTTGTTTATGTGTATAAGTGTTTTGCCTGCATGTGTGTATGTGTAACGTGTGCATTCCTGGTATTCTTTGAAGTCACAAGAGAGCATCAGATCCCCTTGAATTGGAGTTATTGATGGTTGTGAGCCAACATATAGGTGCTGGGTATTGAACCTGAGTCCTCTGCAAGAGCAACAAGTACTATTGACTGCTGAGTCATCTCTCCAGCAACTAAATGGCTCACAACCACCTGTAACTCCAGTTCCAGAATATCCAACATAATCTTCTGGCCTCTGTGGTACTAGCACAGAAATGGTACACTGGCATATATGCATGCAAAATATATAAAATAAATTAAAAAAGAAGTTAAGGTGCAGGGCAGGGGAGATGGTATAGTGGGTGAGTTCTTTGCTGTGAAGTACAAAGACTTGACCTTGGATCCCCAGCACCCATAGAAATTGCTGAATGTGGTGGTACACACCTATAGCAACAGTTCTGGAGGGGCAAAGACAAGCAGATCCCATAGGCTAGCTGGCCAGCTAGTTTAGCTGAAACAGTGAGCTCCAGCTTCAGTGAGAGACCAAATAAGGTAGACAGCCATTGAGGAGGACACACCTCCTGTCTCTGTATGTGCCTGCACGGGCTAGCTCACACACAGGCATGCGAATAAGATAGAGATCGATTGAGGAAGTACACCCTATATTGACATCTGGCCTTCAAATACAAGTGCATATACCGACACAAACACATACACCACAGAAACACATATACATATATATGCACATTCACACAATAATATAAAACCCTTCAGGTCAAGATTTTGTTAATATTTGTAAGCTTAAGGCTTAGTATGGTTCCTAACACAAGATGTACACTGAATAAGTGCTTTTTACAATTAGGTTATTTTGTTGAAAAAAGATTTTGAAAAGATGAGAAGGAAGTTGAAAAGACTTTAATTTTCTTAATTTAAGAAAAATTTACAAAGTCTCAATATAAATTGAATTTGAGTACATTTTCTACCCAGTGAATTGAAAAACTTTGCATAAATGTTCATTTCTTATGATGCAAGTGTGAAATTTTGTGTGGTAAAGGATTCTGAAAAGATACCAAGTATAGTTTATGAAAGAATTTCATCTCATTAACAGCCTAAGTGCTGTAATATTAAGTGTGGTCATCTAAAACTGAGTCTATAAGCATCATTAACTAAGAAAATGCAAATTAAAATAATGAGATACCATTTCCTAGCTATTAGAATACCAAAGGTAAAGAAACAGGCAAACAAATTCTGGCAGTAGCCAACTAGAGCAACTAGAATGCCCATGTATTACTAATGATAATGAATAATTGCACAGCGCTGTTGGTAATTCCTTACAGAGCCATCATGTGAATGAGCTATCCCACCCTAAATATTTACCAGAGAGAAATGGAACACATGTTCATAATTATCAAAAACCAGAAAGTACAGATGCCAGTTTATGAGTGGATAAACTGTGGTAGGTCATGCAGTGAAATATTTCACAATGAAAAGCAATGGACAGTTTATGCATTTTACAACTTGGATGACTCTCAGAGACATTATGCTTTGCGAAGGAAGCTAGTCTCATTATTCCATTATATGACATTTGCAAAAAGACAAAACCATAACCAGATCATTGGTGCTATAGTTTGGTTGTTTCTGTCCCCTGCAAACGTTAGTGTTGAGATTATTCCCAGTGCAACAGTGTTGTAAGGTGATATCTACTGCCCTTATGAATAAAGTAATGCCCTTAAGAGTTTCTGGTAGGTAGGCTTTCTCCTTTCTCCTCTGTGATGACACAGTGTTTCTTTATTTTGGCCCTTTGCCATTCACCGTGTTAGTGTGCAGCAAAAAAGGCCCTCACCAAGCATTGAAACATTTTAAAAAAAGCATTTATTTTTACAATTATGTATATGTGTGTGGGTATATCTATACGAGTACAGGTGTTTTCAGAGGCGTTAGACCCCCTGGAACTAGACATGGGAGGTGGAAATCGAACCTGTATCTTCCACAAGGGTAGCTTGCATTCTCAGCCACGGAGCTGTCTCTCCAGCCTATTGAGTGCTAGAACTGTAGGACTGTGCCATCTTACCTGATTTTAAGAGAAAGCTGTACAAATATTCCAAGAATTGGCATAACCATCTGGGTAAAATTTTGATGGCCACAGATAAATTTACCATTTATTGATAAACTGCTGTTCAATCGGCACTTGCTAAACATTCAGACTGTACAATGATCATACTTAGAGTGCATTTTCCCTGTTGTAGATGTGAAGATTGAAGTATAGAGGTATTAGGTAGTATGTTGGTTCACACAGCAAGAATCTGATAGGGCTGGAATTAATTTTAAGAATGTCAGACTGAGACATTCTTTTATTTATTTGTGTTTTTATAAAAAGCTTTTAAATTGTAACATAAAGCACAGATGCAGAAAACACACAAATGAATATTTACTTTATGTGTTAAAAGTGAACACATTAGAGAACAACTACCCAGGACTTGTCAGCTCTCCCACAAGCTTCCTGTGTATTTTATCTCAGTCATGAGTACTTCCTTTTCCAACCACGGTTTCTATTTTACGGTGGTACGTATTTTTATACATGTGTCCCTGGACATTGGACTTAGTCTTTTTCTTTTTAATTTGGTGTCTTTTGAACTCTTAATCTATGTGTTCCCTTCTTCTCTCTCTCTCCTTTCTCTTTTAATTTAACTGCTGAGCTCTGGGTTTACAGTTTTCCACAGACTGAATTATTTCTGGTTACATATGATAGTATAATTCAACATGTATCTCTATTTTCTGTATGCTCTGAAGATTTCCAGCTGAATCCAGATATGATTAGAATTGATGTGATCTGTTTGTAAAACCTGAGGAGGCATGTGATGTTGGACGACTTTCTGATATGTGATCCATTAACTCTTCGTGGGGTTGAAAAATGGTGATATTCTAAATCATTCCTTCTAAAAGGATACTTCCATAGAATACTCTGTTTATTTATTTGATTATTGCCTAGTAAAATTCACAAAGAGCATAAACATTGGCTTCTTAATTTTTGTTTACTAAGGTTAAAGATAGTGAATTTATTTTCTGAGTTTAACACTTTTAAAATGTTAGGTGTTGTCTTGTTTTGTTTTGTTTTAACGTCTCATTAATGTCCATAGTCAGACATACTTAGATTTCAGTCCACTGCATTTACTGTGGCTAATGAAAATTATATAGTTCCATCTTTGAACAGCGAGCATATTTAAGAGATTCTGAATTCTTTAGCATAACACTTCTCATCTTTGATAGAATTGTATCACAAGTTGTTCCAGGGTCATGTTTTCAGTTTTTTGCTGATTCTGTGAAAGCAGTCATTTCTCCAAAAGTCCTTGGCCTTGGAGATTATTCTGTAGTGGGATACTCGTTCAAGAATAGACTAGAACCACCATTAAGAAGAACTTTGTTTAGCTTACATTTAATTATATTCTTACGTATAACTGCTTCCTTTCCCGGTAGCAGCCACTGTTTTTTCTTTTATGGTGATATCTTTATTTTCATTGTTCAAGCATGTGTCCCTAGACACTGTGACTTGTTCATGCAAACCTTTTAAATTTAATAAACATATTAATCTGTGAATATCTTTTTAAGGCCATGATTTGTACTTCCCCCCACTCCAAAGGTATGGTTCCTAGGTGCTCACTGTGTAGTGAAATGAATAAGATTAGGCTTTGGTAGCATACCTTGTTCTTCCTGTCATGAGTTTTGTAACTTTGAATATAAAACACTTCTGAGGGGCTGGAGAGATGGCTCAGTGGTTCAGAGTACTTGATGCTCTTACAGAGGACCCTGGATTGCCTCCCAGCAACTGCCTTTAATTCCACTTTGAGGAGTTCTGACATTCTCTCTTGGCCTCCTTGGGTACCTGCATGCAGGTAGTGCACATATACATTTAGACACATACGTAGTCGTGTATATATAAAATAATAAAATTTACACATAAAATGAGTAAAATCTTAAACTTTACATCTTTATATATAAAATGGATTGATAGCTAATTTATAGAATTTCTAAGACTTCAGCAGAATAATTTAAATATATCAACTTTATAGCTGTTAAGTTGTATATATCTAATACACTTACTATAAACATTATTACTGTTCTCATTGGGCTCATATTTTTCTTCAAGTGATTTTCTAATCATATTTTATTTAATATTTTTAAATCAAGTGGATGGAGTATATATATTAATTGGTGACTGTGAACACCTTACCAGCATGGTATGTAGCAGTACTGAATTAATTTGACAATATAGATTTTTCTGCCCCAAATAAATATAGCATTTGTAGCTTCATTTGTTAGCTAATAATTCAAACCATAATATTTGCTAAATTGGCTTTTAAGCATTGCATTTTTAGTTTGTGTTCCCCAATTGTAAGTAGACAAAGTTAAAGATATGTTTTCTATAGCACATTAAATTAACTTGTGCTATAGTCTTTGACTTGGAGGCACCATGGAGTTAAGTACTCTGCAGAACACAAATTGCCAGTGTGGAAACCTTTCTCTCGCTTTATTCACTTTACTTACGAAGTGAGTGATATGATGTGGAGGAATGCCACTTTCTCTGGTAGCAATCCTTGATTTTCCTGTCGTTGTTCCTGAATTCTGATTCTGCTGCTGAATGACGGCCCCTCTGCAAGGCTGCCATGCCATTACCAGTGTATCCCTGCTCTCATGGGAAATGAGACAGAAAATATACTATGACCATGGCCTGGAACTCGGAATATAATAAATATATGTACATACATTCACAACTCATATGTTTTCCTATATTTCTAAATTATAGTTAGGAATAGTTAATAAATTACTATTTGATACTTAATATGGGCTCCCTAAGGGACAGAATTACCATTTCTCTATATTTTTTTAATGTAAAGAGATAATTTATTATTATTTCCAAACGAGTTTTAGGAATCACTGGTTTCTTCACAGTGATTTGTCTTCTTTTCCATTTAAGGATGCTCAGCTTGCCAGATGCTAAGCCTGAAGGTTTGCCATACATACTAGTTTTTAATCCTCAGGGATTACACATGTGACAGATGTTAAATCATGGATTGTTTTGTATTTTTAAAAATATTTACTGTTCTCCAATGTGGGGCTCAGTCACCTTCCCCATCACTGGACTGAGCTCCCAAGGTCCTGATGAGGAGCAGAAGGAGCGAGAACATGAGGGAGAAAGTCAGGAACGAGAGGGGTGCATTCACTCATGGAGACGGTGGGACAGAACTAATGGGAGATCACCAACTCCGGTTGGAATGGGACTGATGGATCATGCGACCAAACCCGTCTCTCTGAATGTGGCCAACAGCGGGGGCTGACTGAGAAGCAAAGGACAATGGCTCTGGGCTCTGATTCTTCTGCATGGACGGGCTCTGTGGGAGCCTTCTCAGCTTGGTCGATCACCTTCCTGGACCTGGGGGGAGTTGGGAGGACCTTGGTCTTAGCATAGAGTGGGGAACCCTGATGGCTCCTTGGCCTTGAGAGGGAGGGAGGGGAGGTATGGGTGGAGGGGAGGGGAGGGAAGGGGGAGAAGGAGGGGAGGGAAGGGGGAGGAGGAGGGGAGGGAGGGGGGAGGAGGAGGGAAGGAGATGGAAATTTTTAAATATAAAAAAAATAAACCATGAGAAAAAAAATAAAATTAAAAAAATATTTACTGTTTGAGAATTTAATATACATATTTAATGCATTTTGATCAAAGCTACCTTCCTCTCACTCTTCAGCAATTCCTTATCTATACTCTCCCTCCACCTTCCCTACTACTTCCATGTGCTCTTTTAAAAACCTCACAGAATCCCTTTAGTGCTACTTGTATGTGCACGGGTGTAGGACCACAAGCTGGAGCATTGACAGTCTCCCAAAGTTTGTGTCCTTGAAGAAATCTTCCTTTCCTTCCCTAGCAGCCATCAGTTGGCAATAGCTCTTCAACTATGGGTGGCATTTCATGAGCCCCTCTCCTCTCTGTGCTGGGATTCTGGCTGGTTGATCTTTTGCAGATCTTGTGCAACCAGTGACAGTTGCTGTGAGTTCATATGGCCAGTAGTGCTGTCATGTCTGGCAATAGTGCTGTCCTGTAGACATCCACTAGCTCTTGTTCTTATAATCTTTCTGTTCCCCTCTTTCAATATGATCCCTGAACCTTGTGGGGAGAGGGTGTGATAGAGTTGACCATTGAGAGTCTCTTATTCTTTGCTGATTGACGAGTTGTGGGTCTTTGTATTAGTTGCTCTTTACTGTAGAACCTCCTCTAATGAAGGTTGGGAGATGTAATAATCTCTGGGTATGAAGATAATAATTTAGGAGGCAGTTTATTACTATATCCATTTGGCAGAATAGCAGTATTAGAACCTATGACCTAAGCAGCTCAGGGTTTTTGGTACAATTTGTGGTACAAGGTATGAGTTTCATCTTGTAGCACAGACTTGAAATCTAGTCAGAAAGTGGTTGGTTACTTCTATGACATCCATTGGAGTACCGACAGAATGCAAAACACTAGTTAGGAGCCTTTTCAGGGCTTGGATTTTGAGGAAAGTGGGATAGAATGCAGGTGGTAGAAGGGGGAAGGGGAATAAAGGAACAGGAAGGGTCAGTGGAGTGGGGGATGGCAGGACAGGATAGAGGAGTTTGAGGAGGGATAACTAACACTAATGACCTTGACAGAGCCATATGGAAACCTACTACTGTAGAAGCTTCTTAAAACGAATACATTTACATACATAAAAGGAGTTTAAATGCCCTATAAAGGGAGGACAGTGCTTCCCCTAGGTATTATAGATTATCAGCTAAAAAGCCCAGAGACAGGTATGTGTTGCCTCTTTTTGAGTTGTCAGTCAGTAGGGTCCTATAGTCACTATATTACAGACTATTACCATTGCACTTAGTTACCCTCCGGAACTTGGTGGTAAGACCCTGCTGTGGAAGACAGCACATACTTGAGTCAAAGGATATGGAAAAATCATGCTGGCCCTGGCCAGGAAGCTCCATCGTTTACTGGCTAGCTTCTGTATTGCTGGAAGGTGCAATGCATGCTAGTGGAGTAGAAAAGTAGGCTTACCCCACTGAAAAAGTAGGCTTACCCCTGTGAGCTGCAACAACTGGTCTGGCAAGATAGGTCTACTTGTGCAGCAGGGCATGGATATTTTTGTGGTTTTGTCCATTTATATTGATATAACAAAACCATAGTCCGATTGTAAAGAACAGACGTTTATTTCTTACAGTTCTGAAGTCCATAATCAGGCCTTGGCATTTAGTATCTGATGAGGGCCTACCATCTACATCCTCCCAAGGAAGAAGGCAGTAGAGGGGTGAAGGAGGGATAATGCTGCGAGAAGAGAAAGGCCCCACTTCATCAGACCCTTTCAGAAGAACCTTAGTCATATCGATGAACAATCTCCCTTCATGACTTCCTTTTCAGCCCCACCTCTTACTTATTACATTGGTCATTCAAGTTTTGCATATGAATTTTGGGGATACATCCATAGTATAGTAGATTGTATTTCTGATATTTTCTTAATGATTAGAGACTGTAAACTTTAATCTGTGTAAAGCTGCTAGATTAGAAAAAACTAGTTTTGGAGTCTGATCCAAGTACAGATTCTAGCCCCACCATTTCATTTACAAACTGAATTGTTTTTCATAACTGTAAAACAGTGATGAGAACTGTATGGTTAATGAGGTTTTAAGTCATTTAACAGTAGTTCTTGTAAAGTGCATATTTAACTAACACACTTGGTGAGCATTAGGCACTCAAGAGCATATCATCAGAGCTTGGAATCTTGGTGGTGGTTCTTACACAACTTGGCACATAAGCATTGTCTGACTTGCATTTAGAATTATGTTCTAAATGACATAGTAGTAAACAGATGAGATAGTGTATGTGGGTATCTCATTGACCATTGCAAATAATAGATGACTTGCTTTAAGCTTTCCCTTTTAGAAATTAAGTTCTTCCCATTAATGAAGCTCAGGTGGGCAATACAATCTTCTGTTTATGCTTCAAATTGTTGTGATAGTAAGCTTGGTTTGGCAAGATTTTTATGGAGGTATTTCTGTATATTTCTGTCTCTCTTTTTTTCTTCTTCTTAAGACAGGGTTTCTTTGTGTAGCCCTGGCTGTCCTGGAACTCATTCTGTAGACCAGGCTGGCCTGGAACTCACAGAGATATGATTGCCTCTGCCTCCAGAGTGCTGGAATTAAAGACACATATCACTACCACCTGGCTATTTTTTTTTTATAAAATAGTAAACTTTTGAAATGCATGTACTGTATACTTTTATGTCTTAAAATTAGTTTTAAGTTAGTGTACGAAGTAATGTGTTTCATTATGGCATTGTTTTGTTCTTATTCACCAGCACTTTCCTTCTGTTTCCTCTCTTCCTCTTGCTGCTCTTCCCATTAGCACCATACCCTATCTGCTTTCATGTATTCCATGTAACGTGTATCCTATTACTTCCTCCCCCCATAAGATCTCTTTCCTTTTCTCATAGTCCTCCTCTGGTTTCATGACCAACACACACACACACACACACACACACACACACACACACACACACAGAGAGAGAGAGAGAGAGAGAGAGAGAGAGAGAGAGAGAGAGAGAGAGAGAGAGAGAGAGAGAGAGCGCTACACATGCGGGAGAACATGCAGTATTTGTCTTCTTGAGTCTGGTCTTCAATACTTTCGAAATGCAGGCATAGATTATCAGTAGTCAGTGCTCACCTAAAAACTCTTTTATTGAAACTGAAATAGAAACCTTAGAATATAACTGGACACGATAACTTTTTATATGAACACAGAAATGAATATAGTTTAATGTGTTTACAGACCAGTTTCAAGTTAACCTACAAGCAATTAAAATGAATAATGCTCCTAGCCTTGAACAGTGAAAGTGATTTGTGTCCACTAACAAATGCTTCATTTAATTGATGTTATTTGGCTAAGCAATAATAAATAGGAAATGCCTAGAGTGAATTTGTTGATGGATAGTAACATACTTAAAACATGTAGCTACTTGTGTGGAACATGAAGTTATGAGGTTGCTTACTCTTCACTGTCTACCATTTATCTCCTCTTGTTTACTTTCTTCTCCTTATTCCCTCCTTTGTTTCTTTCCCCCTACTCCCTGTCTTTCTCTCTCCCATTCTCTTCCCTCTCATGCATTCCTCTGTTAGTGTCTACTGAGATTTTTAAATCCATGGAACATTTCAGACATACTAAAAAATACAGGAAGTCGCGTAGCAGACTTTATTCATCTCTGAAATTAAACAGATAGTAACTTTTTGTTTTGCAGTATTTCATTTAGTTTTCTTTCTTTTTAAAAGAGTAAGCAGAAAACTAAGGATATTGGTCTGCTTTTCATTGCATTATCCTCAGATCTTTGAATAATGCTTGGCTTATAATATGTATCCAATAAATTTTTGTTAAAAAGGTGAAAAGGAAAACCAACAGAACTAATCAAGCATCAAGGCAAGAGTGCTTGAAGGAGAGTGATCCAGTGTTAGAGATGAGTGTTAATAAAAATGGGACAATCTGTGAGCCTTCGATAACCTGGGAGGTCCCAGAAAACAGTTTCTACCTTAACACATATCACTGGAGAGTTTATGTAGCATCCAAGGGTCCAGGTTCTAGAGACAGATAGCCTGGAGTCAAATCCCATTTTCCACTTAAGTGTGTCATTGCACAGATTATTTTGTTTCAGTTTCTTCTACAACAGAAGAGTAAACTTAAGGATTTTGAGAGTTAACTGTACAGACTTATGTAAGGAAAAAAAGTGTCTTGCATATAGTAAATGTCGCATAATTGTTGCCTTCTCTTCTAATATTATCATTATGTGATGTCTCAGGAGTGACTATATGACTATATTCTGATTATATATTATTGATTGAATAGGAGTATAAGCAACTGTATTTTCTTTCTTAAACATTTAGATATATTTTATCCAAAATCATTCAGCATTCCTATGTTAGTGATGTATTGGGAATACAGAAATTCACAATGAGAAGATATTTAGGGGTTCTAAAATTTCCTGTAAGAACAACAACAAAAACAAGTTTAATCATTGACTAAGGAAAATAATGTTTTAAGATAATTAACAGAATCAACTTAATTACATTCAAAAAGATCATTTGCTTTACTTGTGTTGAATTAAATAGAAGCTGTACTACTAACTATGGTGATTTGTTTTCTTATTTCTTGATCCTTATTCTGTGGAAGTTTAGTGACGTTCTCTGACAGATCAGTTTATTGCTCTAAGGTAGGGTCTCACAATGAGCCTAGAGTTTCTGTTCTTTTGTTTTGCTTCCTGGATGTTTGGATTACAGGCCCACAACCAGGCTTCAACTTAAGATTAGATCCATTTTACATTATTAAAACTTAGTGAGGGAACTACAAAGAGGTTTGTTATTGTTTCTGTATTGATACATACTAGAAATTAAAACTTAGAATATAAGGTAGAAGTTTTGGGAGGGGTCAGAGCTTTGAATATGTTATAAAAATGCTCTACCACTGAGCTACATCGTCAGCCATTGGTTGTTTGTTTATCTTCTCTGTGTGTGCATATGTATGTTTACTTTTGCTGTATAATTTGGTCAATTGGTGAAATTTAAAGTTATAGGTAGACTAAGTAAAATTTAGTAAATATACATAGAGATTAAATGCTAAGATCTGTAGACAGTGTCCACTGGTTAATTCAGGAGAAAGTCCCAGACTTCATAAAATAAAACTAAAGCTTTAGTGAATCTACTAACTTCACAATAGTTAGAAAAGTAATGTATACAATAAAAATTATTATATATATAATATAAGATGTGGCAATATATTTAGAAACTGGATGAAAGAAGAATTATTGGATCGTGTTAGCACTATTTTTCCAATTTTGAATCATTTTAAAATTATAAAAGCCTTTGGGGGGCGTGTAATTTTTTACAAATACACATGATGCCTGTGTTCCTAGCATTCCACAGGTTGAGATCAAGGTCACCCAAGATAGCAAGGCTGAGTCCAGAGTTAACCTGGGCTATGCAATAAGACAATGTCTCAAAAAAGTAACAACCAAGCACACACACACACACACACACACACACACACACACACACACACACACATTTGAAAGTTACTACAGAAAATCTGAATACTGAAACAAGAAATTCAGATGAGACCCATTTGAAGGGTAGAAAACATTCTACTACACCATAAATTCCAAAATATGGTACACATAGACAAGAGCTGGATCATGTCTGTCTGTGTTTCTCTTAATTTCTCCTTGCATCTGGTATAGATTTTTACTTTTTAAAGCTTGTGACTATGCTATTGTATGAATAGAAAATATTCAGATGAGCCATAAATTAGCATAGGTAATATAATATTACACGTTTGTCTTAACTAAACTTAAAAAAATATGGAAACAACAGAAATAGTGTTACAGGTCAAAATACCCTGACGTATTGATTATGCCTTTCTGTTTTCCATGGTAAGGGAGAACATAGCTTGAAGATTTTAGCAATCAACTAACCAAGTCAAACTTAAAACAGCAGAAGATCAGTTGTTATGAAACATACAAACTTGAAAATGGTAGTGGAATATTCTAACATACGATTCTGCTATTTTGTCTTTGCAGTTGCCTTGTGAGATAGGTAGGAAGGATATTGGTGTGAAGAAATATCAAACATAATATGTTTTAAGATACTGTGCTAGAATTCACTAAGGGGTGAAAAGATAAATAACAGGCTCATTATAGTGTGCCGAGTGTTGTGGAGATCTTGTAGGAAAGCAGCCAGTTACATGGTGTGGCAAGTTAAAAAAGGCTTCGAAATTCAAACTGTGCCCCCGGGGAAAGCCGCAGGAGTGGTGGTGTTATAAATGATGGGAATTTTGGTATTTTGCCTTCTGATTTCAGATTAACTGAGAGGATAATCACTATAAAAGGATGTTAATTATGAGATAATTGATATAATTTTCTTTCTTAGTTTTTCAAAAATCCTTATTTGTATTTCAGGTGATTCTAAGACTTGAACAAGTATATGACTTAAAGATGACAGAAGTCACTTAAATTACTTTAGTGATTTTTCAGCATAGTTTGAGGAAGGAAAAAAGGGAACTAATTTTGTAATATCATACAGAACTCAAAGACATGTTTACTTAGGTAATATGAGTAAGTATTTAAATGGGCTCCATTAATTAGGGTTAAAATAGACAAAATTTCACAGGTAAAGTTACCTAGCAATAATTAATTCTTATTTTTCTTTGCCCCTGGGGGGGGGTTGAATATTGGGCCTTATGAATGGTAGGCAAGTGCCCTTTGACTGAATTCTATCCCCAATCTTTATATCTTTGCTTTTCATTGTTGAGCCACTTTTCTTAAGTTTTCGCCGTGGGAACTTGAATCCTTTGCAATCTCAGACTCGCTGGGGTGATGGGTTTGTACCCTGAGGCCTGACTTAGTACTGTGTTATTTTAGCAAAGTAGATGACTTCAGAAAAGGAGGGAGAATAACAAATTTGTTTCTAACTTCTTATTTGACTCTAAAATAATGTTGTCAGGGTACTTATAGGATAGCATTTACTTACTAAGAAATGTGGATTTGGCAATCTTGCGATAATTCATCTTTGTTAAAATATAGCTGGGATAGCCGGGCGGTGGTGGCACACGCCTTTAATCCCAGCACTCGGGAGGCAGAGGCAGGTGGATCTCTGTGAGTTCGAGACCAGCCTGGTCTACAAGAGCTAGCTCCAGGACAGGCTCTAAAGCTGCAGAGAAACCCTGTCTCAAAAAACCAAAAAAAAAAAAAAATATAGCTGGGATAGACTTTTCAGATTTTTTTTATTCCTAATCCTTTAGGCCATTTATTTATTTGGTTTTAAAGACAAGATCTGATGTATCCCAGGCTGTCCTCACATTTGCTGTATATCTGAGAATGACCTTTTAAGCTACTGATCCTTCTTCCTCTATCTCCTGAGTGCTGGAATTACAAGATTCCACCATGCCTGGTTTATTTGGTGCTGGAAATTGAACTTGGCCTCATTCACACTAGGCGAGCACTCTATGTACTCTTTCACCCACTTTTGTTGTTATTAGCATGAAATACGTTCTTCCCCATGAATATCACCTTCCTTATCTATTTTTCTTTGCAAAAATGCAGCTCTGTTGATATACCAGACTCACTGGACTATTAATGCTATAAGAAAAGTAGGAAATGGAGCAGTACACCGTCAGCATCACTATGGTCTTTGAGACGCTCTCTCATTCGGTCGTCTCCTTTAACCAGGGAGCACTGATGTTCTACTTTACTACTTTTTATGCCTGAGCCAGCGCAGTGTATCTTCACGCTCTATTTAGGTTGATGTATTTCCAGTAGGGAAATTACATATAGCAAGCAGCTTCTGGTGGGCTGCTGCTATCAATCTGGGTAGTCTCATCCATATAATCTGTAGATACAGTCTCATCTAATCCTCTCTGAAGTCAAACTTTTGCTATGCCTTAAATAGCCCAAGGACCATTGATTTTGTAAGATTCAGTTGTGACTGAGTCATAGATAGCTTTTTATTTTAGATATGTTTACAGTCTTTTACTCCTTTTGAGAGATTTTTTTCTCAAAAATGGCCAATTTTACTTCAACAGTTTTTTTCTGTCATCTGTTAAATATGTAATTTTCCCATGAGTTTAGAATTTTTCTTTATTTCCTATGTGGTTTTATGTTTCTTTTTTTTTTTTTTTTAAGATGAGGACTTATCATTTCTCTAAAGATGAGCACCAGTGGATCAGTTGCTGTTTTTCTCTTCCAATCTAAGATTTGTTAATTGTAATTCACAGTCATTTTTCTTTCTAACAATATGGGAAAATGACTGACAATTCACTACCACAGACTGAATGTAAAACCTGTGATTCATAACTTCCTTTTCTTTTTTTTGCATTTTATCAAAAAGGAAATAGTTTATATTTTGCTATCACACAGATTTAGTTTTAAAGATTTCTTTTTTACCTTTGGCCAGATTATAGGCAAATTTCATAATATTGGACATGGATTCTGTGCTGATCTATTTCTTGTAAACTTGATACAAACTGAACAATCTGGGAAGAAAGAACCTTAACTGAAGAACTGGCTCTGTGGACCTGGCCTTGTCTGTGAGGCATTTCTTGATTGCTGATTGACGTGGGAGGGTCCAGTCCACTGTAGCAGGTATGCCTGGCTGAACAAGCAAGGTCGCTGGGCAGACAGGGAAGCAGGCCATCAAGTAGAGTTCTTCCATGATCCCTGCTTCAGTTCTAGTCTCAGCTTCCCTTAGAAAATAAACCTTCTCTTTGCCATGTTGCCTTTGGTTTTGATGTGTATCATAGTAACAGAAAACAAATTAGAACAAATTCCAGCACCACTAGTAATAATCTGCGGTGTTCCCTCTTAAATGAATAACATCTTTTATATATTTGTTCTGAACAAGTATGAGATCATATGTTGCGACCTTGGTCATAGGTATATGTTTTTGTTCCCACCTTAAGAAAAACTATTCAGTTTATATTTTGTCTATTATGGGTTTTTTATATTGTCTTTTTGTTATTGTTTACTGTTGAGTATTCCTTGAACAATGATGGTATTTGCTTATTTTATAAATCATATTTTTCTATAAGTTATTATGTATCTCTTATGTTTTTTTGTTTCTGATGTGTTCTTATCTCAGTGATTTCTACATTGTATTCAGTTGTGCTTTTTGTGATAATCTCCATTTGTTGTAAAGAAGAGCTTCTTTGATGAGGGGTGGTAACTACACTTACCTGTGAGGATAAGGATAGGACTTAGTGTAGTTAGGAATTAATGCTGGTCTATCAAAGTAGTGATAGTAGATTCTTTTTATAAGATCCATGATTTTACTAGCCTTGGGAAGCTGGCTAGATCCTGAGACTTGACATATTTTGTCTCCTATTGAGTAGAAATGACAATTTTTTATTCATTCATTCATTTATTTATTTTCTTGTTTTTATATTTCTTTTTAATCTTTTCTTGATTTTACATCCTACCCAAAGCTTCCCCTCTTCCCAGAACCCCCATCTCCCCATCCACTCCTCTGCTGTTTCTCTTCAGATACAAGCAGACATCCCATAATATCAGTCAGCCAAGGGATATCAAGCTTCAGTGAGACCAGGCACCCCCTCCTCCACCAAGGTTGAATGAGGCAATCCAACAAGACGAATGGATTTCAAAAGCAGGCAACACAGTCAGAAACATCTCCTGCTCTCACTGCTAGGAGAACCACTTGAAGACCAAGTTACATAGCTGTAACATATATGCAGAGGGCCTAGGTCAGTCCCATGCAGGCTCCATGGTTGTCAGTTTAGTCTCTGTGAGCCCCTGTGAGCCCAGCTTAGTGGGTTTTTCTTGTGATGTCCTTGACCCCTCTGGTTATTACAGTCTTTCCTCTCCCTCTTCCACAGGATTCTCCTAATGTTTGGCTGGGGTCTCTGCATCTGTTTCCATCAGTTACTGAGTAAAGCTTCTCTTATGACAGTTGGACTAGGCACCAATCTATGAGTATAGCAGACTATCGTTAGGAATCATTTCATTGACTTTTGTTTTTGCCCCATCTGTGTTTGGTTCTATCCTAGGTCTATGCGGGTATCCTGTTTCTTGTTCCTTGTTCCTTGTTCTTTTTTTTAAAATTGATTTTTATTGAGCTCTACATTTTTCTCTGCTCCCCTCCCTGCCTCTCACCTCCCCTTCAACCCTCCCCCAAGGTCCTCATGCTCCCAATTTACTCAGGAGATCTTGTTGTATTCTATTTCCGAAATAACAATTCTTAAAACACTACCACCAAGCAGTAAAAACTGATTCCTGAAAGACAAGTAATAAATAAGCCTATGATTGCTCTAGTTACTGTACTGTATACTTCATATGTCTAAAAAGAAGCTTCTTGATGTTGAGAAATAACCACCCCAAAGGAATTTAGGGAACAGTGTAAAAACCTGGAGCTCCTATAGACTAGAATAGGACCTTAGCCCACCAGACAGAATTGAAAACTGTAGTTGCTACGTATCTGGTAGAATATCTGACATCATTGTGTTTATGTTCACTTGGTTCTTTTCTTCTGGATCTTTACTAATATATCTAGTCTTTTCTCTTGTCTTCTAGAAGATATGAAATACATGTATAATGACATGTATTTTATTTACTGTGTTTTAACTTTAGTTTCCTATTTCTATCAAGTATTAATCTAGGTTGGTTTTGATTGATTTTTCTCTCATTAAGGCTCTAGAAATTGTCCTTTATAATTTTTTTAAAAATTTACTTAGTAATCAGTTGATGCTTACTAAGCATTAAAAAAGAGATTATAAATTTTACCTTGTGGAGTGTTAAGTATTTCATACTTCTATAAAATATTCCTGAGTTGCTCTGGGATGTATTCACATTTTTTGGAAATTTCTTTCTTGGGCACTGCTTCTAGTCTTTGTTAATGTTTCATGTGAGGTAAGGTTTGCTCCATTCTGAGCCACAACCCTTCTGAATGCCACATGCCCATGAAGTATGAGGTTTTTCCTTTTTGGTTGGTGGTTACAGATGTTAGATTGAAGATTAGATTATCCTTCATGGTTTGTTTTTAAAGAACTCTCAGGGTCATGATAGAACAGTCTTTATTTGTGGGCCATTTTATTCAATGTATAATGAAAACCTCTGTTTTTGCTTGATAGAACTCTCATTGACAAATGCAACCCTCAGTGTTTTTTTACTCCCTTGATTCATGGACACGTGCCTAAGTGTGTGTGAATTACTATTAAGTCTGAGATGCAAGTGAACCCCAGTATAGATAGGTAGCTTTTGTTCGTTTACAAAGCTCTTTGTTTTCCAGTATCTATTATAGAAAACCTTGCTGCTTCATTATAGTGTACTTGGATCTTTGCTTCTTAAGAGTAAGCACAGCTCTTGTGTTCTGTTTGAATCTGTCTGCAGTGGTATATATAACATGTCTCAGTACAAAGACAAAGTGCTTATAGAGATTATCTGGTTGTTTCAATTTTCAAACAACATAGATTACACTAATTTTTGTTCAAGATCTGGAAAGTGGCTTGCACGTGTGTGTATGTGTGTGTGTGTGTGTGTGTATGTGTGTGTATAAAACTTTGCAGTTGTTTACCAGCAGAAGGTAAATCTGGTATCAGTTATTTCACAATGGCAGTAGACATAAATAAGCCCCACACTTTTAAATTATTGTGGAAAGTTGACAAAAACTTTTAGGTGAAGTTTCAGGAAGGAACTATAGTGGATCTAGGTAGATTTTAGATTTCATGTTTATGTAGCAATTGTATGTTTATAGTCTTTTCAGAGTTACTGTTTGTCCTCTTTAAATTGATCTACTTGATGAGATAATGTAAGCAACAATGCACTATACAAAAGGATGTGTTTAGGGCAATTTATTGAAGGTTCTCAGAACGTGTTATCCCTCAGAGCTACTCTTGGAAATGAAAAGTATTTGGGATCTTGATTGTACAGGAGGTTAAGGGATGGTGCTCCTTGCAATTAGTTCTAGTTACCAAAAATCAGTTTCTGTGGACTTTGGTGTCACTGGAGGAAAAGCCACTTTTTAATAATAAATATTATTTCAACTTCTCACAAATAATGTCATTTCAAGAATAGCCACATGTCATATCACAAGAGTAGGGCGACTGAGAGATATTGCCACAGAGCGAAATGTTACTGAGTTTTTTTTTCTTTTTTTTTCTTTTTTTTTGTTACTGAGTTTTTATACTCAGTGACATACACATATATATACAGTGAATATTTATTAAAACCATTTCACTTGTCTGTGATTCATATTGATTCTTTACCATATGTCAAACATGTACTAGGTGATAGTGTGCCAGCAACAAAGGTTTTCTAATTAGAAAATTATATATAATATATATTAAAACCTTATATATTATATATAATATAAAAAATAGACATATGACTATGGCAGCAAATAGTCTAAAAAGATTAATTAAGAGTACAGATCTTAAAACAGTTTTGAAAAAGCTGATTTATGTAGTGTAATTGTCCGAAAGTAATACAAAAGAGTTCAGAAGAATTGTGGCTTAGCAGTGGGCAAACCTTAGATCATATGACCCCTCCAAAGAAAGACTAAAAGCAGTACTCAAAAAAGAAAATTCCCAAAAATGTGACTAAATCCCAGAAACAGTTTTTATAGGAGTATGAAATTACTTAACACTCAACAAAGTAAAATTTGCAGTGTCATTTTTTTTTGCCACGAGGTGTGTTTTATTTTCATCAATCATACAAATAATTTCCTATAATATCCCAGGGCAAACCGGTGAAATTTGGCAGTCCGATTAGTGGGGGGGGGGGTCCCCCTTCAGAGACCCACGGCGCAGTGTGCCCGGGTTCACAGTGCAGCTTGTGGCTCGCGTCCATCTTGCTGGTGGCTCTTCCTCCACATCACGAGGGGGTCTCGGAGATGACGGGGTGGGATGGGGTGAGGTGGGGTAATCCTCCAGTCTGGGCTTTTAGGAAATTTCACTCCTCTTTTCCTGTTCAATGGTCTCTTTGGTTGGCAGGGTGTTCTTCTCCTGCGTCTCGGTCTTCTTCAGCTTGGCCTTATCGAATCTGGCGTTTCCCCCATGTCCGGTTTATCTGCCATTTTCTTACAACCTGTGGAGTCTCGTTCCGAGCTCGCGCTCCAGGTGCTCCCACTCGCCTTGCTGCAGCAAGAGTCCTTGCAGTGTCTTCTGTATGCCAAGAAGGCTCATTGTATGATGGCATCTGAAAATAATAAGATTGTTATGTGGAAAGCAAGCAGATTAAATTAGAGTGGAAGTTTGTGTTGGAGGAGGAAGAAACAAAGATGCAGAACTAACTGAGGTGTTGGGGGTGTAGATTTTGAACTGTAGATTGGAAAGAGGGATGTATGTGACTGGAAGGGACCTTTGTGGGGCTGGCTTGTTTTGGGGATGGACTATGAAGCAAATTAAGACAATGAGTGCAACTGAGTTCAGGCATAATTTGCAAAATGAAACTCGTGGCATTTGGAAAATGGTGGATGCAGAATTAGTTAATGCAGAATACAAACATTTACTTATTACTACCACGTGAAAGTAAACAGTAAGTATAAAGATGCTAAGTGAAATTTGAGGAGGGTGAATTGATTTACTTTCTTTTATTTCAGGTTGCTGCTCTGGCTTAGGCGTCTATGACCTTGATTGTGTTTTCATTCAAGACAAGTCCTTTCCATCTTTATTGATTAACTGAGCAAATTCAGGTTAGTATAATTTTGTGAATAGCACTTCTGTGTTTCCATTTTAATATTTTGAGACATGGATGATTTTGTTTTTAAAGCTGCATGTGTACGTGCCAATGGATTAGGAAGGCCAAGTTAGTCTAAACTCTAGTGAATTGTTTATTAGTTGGGAAATACTTGCTGTTTGCCTACTGAGTATAATCTGTTTTTCATAAACACATAAGCAAGTTACTTTTAAATGGTTTTGACTTTCAAGTTTTTAACTTGATAAAACAAGATGTGGCCAAGTTTTCTGTATTGAACCTTGGGAATTGTTGTGTGGCATAGTTGGTAATGCAAATAAACTCACCTTAGAAACTTCTTGATGTTTTAGTAGTTCTTTTAAGACTGTCTACACATGAACAGCTCTACTTTAATGTTAATTCTAAGAGTATTGGCGTAAATACTCATCACTACAATCAAAACAGTTCCACGAGCTTCCAGCTTTACTCATGTTGTTTCTTTGTAGGTAACCCCTGACCTTTGAGCACAGTCTGTAGCAATTTGGATCTGTTTTCTGCATGTATAGTTTACCTTTTCCAGTATGCTACTTAAGCGCAGTTAGCTAGCATTCAGCTTTTGAAGTTTTCTTCTTTGACTTAATATAATATATTTGTATGCTATTCATGCATTTCTGTATATCAGTAGATGCTTTTCAGTTGTGCAATAGTATTCTACTGTGTGGATTCACCACAATTCGGTTATCTAGTCACTAGTTGATGGACATTTGGATTATTTCAAGTTTCAAGTGATGGTAAAGCTTTCAGAGTCATGAATTTAAAAAGATAATATTAATTCATATTCTTTATTAAAATAAATAACTTTTTTGTTGTTAAAAGAGACCATATTGATTTAACTGTCACCTTTTTCAGTGGGGCCTATGATTGCATTTAAAAAAATTTTTTTTTCACCTGGGTAGTGGTGGCACAGACCTTTAATCCCAGCACTCGGGAGGCAGAGGCAGGCGGATCTCTGTGAGTTCAAAGTCAACCTGGTCTACAAGAGCTAGTTCCAGGACACGCTCCAAAGCTACAGGAAAACCCTGACTCTAAAAACCACAAAAACAAAACAAAACAAAAAAAGAGAACTTTTTCCCCCATCCTGTGCTGGATATTGAAATGAGTCGCTTGTACATGCTAAGCAAGGGCCTCCTTTTTTTGTTATTTTTTGAGACAGGGATTTGCTGTATAGATTAGACTGACCTTTGGATCTGACCAGTTTTCCTGCCTTCACCTTCTAATTGCTAGGATTAGAAGCATGTGTCACCATGTCTGGCTCTAAAAATGTTAGAAAAAAATTCAACAGACAATGGGTAGGGGGAGAGACCTGCAGCTTATGGTCATTTTGTGTGTTCAGTAAGAGAGCCATTTACAGTTGTTAGAAGTAGACTGTAGTGGAACTTGCAGTGTTTCCTTATTTTGTTGAGTACAGTGTTAAATCAGATATGTACAGGTAGAATAAGGCTAAAGTTACTAGTTTATAAAATTCATATAAATTATAAGCAATCTCTGTTCTTAAAATTTTAGTTAAAGAGGACAGAAGTTTAGCATGGAAAAGTTAGACTTTCTGAATGGACATTTGAGATGAAAGTGAATTAAACAGCTCTACTTGGGGAAATTAATGATTTCAAAAGTAGCTTGAAAAGCTATTTGAATATTTGTAACGAAGTTGTTCTTTGTTTGCTATGGAAATGAAAAGATCTTGAGAAAATGTAATGCTCTGAGTCAGAGAATGCTAATGTTGTGGTAGAGATTCCTGCTATTATACTGTGCCGCTGTTTCCATTCCTGAATATTTTTACATGAATTTTGCAGCTTTCAAAGAATCTCTGTGGCCACATGCTAGTGTTAGTTATATCGTGCTATCAGGGAATGTTTCTTTTTTCTTTTGAGAGAGTGAATGTATGCGTGTGTATGTTTGTGCCATTTGGGCAACCCTGGGAGTGTAGAGGTCAGCGGATACTTTGAGGGAGGAGTTGGTGCTCCTCTTTTATTATGTAGGCCCTGGGGACTGAATTCAGGTTATCAGACTTGGCAGCAAGCACCTTTACCCACTTAGCCATCTTGCTGGCCCATCAAGGAACATGTTTTAAATAGATAAGCACAGTCAGGGTACTTTTGAGGTTGATTCTTTTGACATAGAATACAGCTTGATCATCCCTAACACGAGAATCTAAAACTCGGTATACCAAAATCTGAAACCAGTATAACAGTGTAAGTACAAAATTCCACACCTCACTTCATGTGATACGTTAAGTAAAAACACATATATTAAAAATATTAATGCAGTTACTTTCACGTTACATAAAGGTCTGTATGAGACATAAATGCATTCTGTATTTAGATTCATTTTATTCTGAGAAATCTCATTATGTCTGTGATTCCCTCCTCCAGAATCACTGCTTGGCTCTGGGTGAGAGGAAGCTAAACTACATGTTTAATGTTTCTAAAACTCAATTTTAATTAATTTCTTTCCAGTTGATTTTAAGATAAAATAGACCATTTATAAATAATTAAGGATGTGATCTTATTTTGCAAACAGATTAAAAAATGCTGACTTTGAATATATAGCTATAAAATGTAACAATTATATTTTGTTTCACAATCTCAAAACATGAGATTTATTTAAATTTTATAGAATTCAAGTAAATCCCTTTCACAAATATGTTACTTTAGTTTTTAAAAGTTCCTTAAAATAATGTCATTTAAAAACTAATTCTAGTTTTTGAAAGGTCTTTAAAATGCTGACATTTCTGTTCTTCAGAATTTCATTTATAAAAATATTGATAGACAATAATCGATAGGATAGGATTAAGAATTACCAGTTTCTTTTATTCAGTGAATACTATCAAGCTTAGACAATCAAATGATAAATCTTGTTTGAGATACTCTTCAAGAAGTACAAAACAAGATTCACACAAAGAAGTATTTACTTCTCAACATTTGGTTTCATTATTTGGTGTATAGGAACATTGCACAATTGTGACTAAGGTTGCTTATACAAATTTTGAGAGCAGAAATTAAACATTTTTGCTTATTTTTTTCTATTGCTAGAAGCATTTTATGATTGCTAGAAGTTGAGTGATAGCAACTTCATTTTGATTATCTAAAGTTTTTTTAAGCTTTTAGGTCAATAACTATTAGAAAACATTTCTCTGTGTCTTATGTTCTTGATGTGATTTCGCATATCTGTTTAACAGAGTATTGACAGCATTTTAAAGTAGCCATCTTTTCCAGGAAAGCCATATACCAATCTAGAAGAGTAGAAATTGTCCCTCTGTTAGGACAGAGGACAGGTTTCTTTGCTGTCTTGGGATGAAATCAAGATAATTCTTCTAGAGAGAAGTTTGCATATCCTATTGGAAAGAACAAAGCTGGGTTCGTTATTTATAGAAGTAGGGAGGGTATCTTGTCTTAGTTTGTTTCTTGTTGCTGTTTCTGGAAAAAAACCACTTAAGGGTGAAAGGGTTTATTTTGGTTGATAGTTCATCATGTTGGGGGAAATCCAGGTGGCAGGAATCGGAAGCAGCTGGTCATGTTGCGTTCAGAATCAGAAGGCAGAGAGTGATGAATGCATGCTGTTGCTCTGCTCCCCATTTCTGTTTATGCAGCCCAGAATCCAGTGCAGGACACAGCCCCTATGGTAAGAAAGTATTCCCACCTCAATTAATGATTACATAATCTTTCACAGACGTACTCAGAGGCTTGTGTCCCTGATGATGATTCCAGATTCTGTCAGGTTGACAATACTGACTGTCACATGCCTTGACAGAGATGTTGGAAAGCAGCAAAGTCAGGGTCAGTGTTTGAGAATTTGAAATTTGGTTTAACTTTGCTCTATCAGTGGTGGTGATGGGCTTGATTAGGACAGAGTGGTAATGAGAGACTGCAACCGTACGGCAAGGGCTTTGAAAGCTCTTGGCTTTTTGAGTGAATATGGTTTGAGTGTATCTTTTTTGTTTGTTTGTTTGTTTGTTTGTTTTTTGAGACAAGGTTTCTCTGTAGCTTTGGAGCCTGCCTGGAACTCACGCTGTAGATCATGCTGGCCTCGAACTCACAGAGATCCACTTGCCTCTGCCTCCCGAGTGCTGGGATTAAAGGTGTGTGCCACCACTGCCCAGCAGTTTGAGTATCTTGCCCAAAGGGTTCCATGTTGGTCCTGTGTATGGTGGTTGTAATAGTTACTTTTGCTTCTCTGTGTCCATACACTTGATAGAAATAGTTTAAAGAGGAAAAAGATAAATTTTGACTCATTGCAGAAAGTTTAGTCCATATATTTTTGGTCTTATGTGCTTTGGACAGAACATCATAATAGCAGGAATGCATAGCAGAGATTCTACTTCTCACAGTGGACAGAAGACAGAGAGAAGGAGGGGACAGGGACAAAGTGCCCCTAAAAAACCTTCTCTTTGACTTATTTTTTCTAGTTTGGTGTCCTGGAGGCCAGTAGTTAGACCCTGCTAGGCAGTCAGGATGGGGCCCTGACTCTGAAGGCTTCCTCTGATGACAGCCGTGTGCTGAGTACAACCAACAGTGTGCTGAGAGTCAACTGATAGCTGGCTTCCCTGCAAGTTCTCCTTCCCTTTACAAATTTCTTTTTATTTTTTTTATTTATTTTTTTTTTCTGGTAAAGAGGCTGTTTCAGGCAGCCTCTTTATTTTTTTATTTTTTTTCTCATTTTTTTTTATTAAAAATTTCCATCCCCTCCCCTCCTCTTCCCCCTTCCCTCCCCTCCCTTCCACCCATACCCCCACTCCGCCCCTCTCCAAGCCAAAGAGCCATCAGGGTTCCCTTCACTATGTTAAGTCCAAGGTCCTCCCAGCTCCCCTTAAGTCCAGGAAGGTGAGCAACCAAACTGACAAGGCTCACAGTGAGCCCGTCCATGCTGTAGAGTTCATGCTCATCGCCGTTGTCCTTGGTTTCTCAGTCCTCCTCCACCGTCAGCCACATTCAGAGAGTCCGGTTTGGTTCCCTGTTCCATCAGTCCCATTCCAACTGGACTTGGTGGTCTCCCATTAGATCTGTCCCACCGTCTCAATGGGTAAACGCACTCCTCACGGTCCTGACTTCCTTGCTCATGATCTCCCTCCTTTTGCTCCTCATCAGGACCTTGGGAGCTCAATCCGGTGCTTCTGTGTGGGGCTCTGTCATTTTCTCCATCCAATGCCAGGTGAAGGTTCTATGGTGATATGCAAGATATTCATGAGTATGGCAATAGGATCTGGACATTTCTGGCACCCTCTCCTCAGCTGCCCAAGGAACTAGCTGGGGGCGTCTTTCTGGACACCTGGGAACCCCTCAAGAATCAAGTCTCTGCCAACCCTAGAATGGCTCCCTTAATTAAGATATATAATTCCTTGTTCCCATATCCACCCTTCCTATATCCCAACCATCCTATTCTCCCAAGCTCTTCCCATCCTCCACTTCACACTTTTCTCTCCCCATCCCCCCATCCCCCCATCCCCCCCACTCCCAAGTTCCCATTTTTTGTCCGGCAATCTTGTCTACTTCCAATATCCAGGAGGATAACTATATGTTTTTCTTTGGATTCACCTTCTTATATATCTTCTCTAGGATTTTTTTTTACGAAATATAGGCTCGATGTCCTTTATTTATGGTTAGAAACCAATTATGAGTGAGTACTGGAAATTATCAAACTGAGGGCAGAAATCAACAAAATAGAAACACAGAAAACAATCCAAAGAATCAATGAAACAAAAAGCTGGTTCTTGGAGAAAATCAACAAGATTGACAAACCCCTAGCCAAACTAATCAAATGGCAGAGAGAGAACACACAAATTAATAAGATCAGAAATGAAAAAGGGGACATAACCACAGACACAGAGGAAATTCAGAGAATCATTAGATCTTACTACAAATTTCTTTTTAAAACTCAAGTAAGAGCCAGCTAACATCACCCCTTTCTTGGCACAACTTCTCTCTTGGAAGGGAGCTCTGGTAAGCTTCTTGTGAGTCACCTTTGCACCTGGTACTCAGTAAACCTACTTTTGCTTTTGCACTTCCCTATTTGTGAGTTTCATTGGACTTAAGAGACACAACTCCACTGTTGATAGTCAGGTACCTTTGCTCCAATACCAAGCCCTCCTGAGTCTTTTGACCAAAATCTGTCCCACTCATGGAGACCATCTGGTTACTGCCTCTTAAATTTCACAGAACTCTCAATATAGCACAATCAATTAGGGACTAAGTATTCAATACACATGTGGGAGGTATTTGATCTCTATACCTTATTGGTGAGGTTGAGCTGGGGCCTTTAAGTGATATAGTCTAGTGGGAGGTCCTTAGGTCATTGTGGATTTTAATCAAATCTCTGAGTAAGGTCATCTGAGAGGGCTGTTAGAAACAGAGCAAATCTGCCCTCCCTTTTTTCCTGGATAGCTGTCTGGTCATGTGATTGCTCCCTTTCACAACCACTCTACCCTGATATCTTCTGTTGTGGAGTCCTTATAGCTGGTTTAATGCTGTTTGGACCTTTAGGATGCCAAACCAAACTAACACAACTCCTTTCTTTATAAGTACCCAACCTTAGGTATTTCATTATGATTTAAAAGATATATTAATATGGTAATGTTATTGGGGTAATGTGAAGTTAATTTATACAAAAGCTGTGTGTGTGTGTGTGTGTGTGTGTGTGTTTTAGTTTTCTTGGACTATTGTTACAAACTACTATCAACTGGATGGCTTAAAACAATAGAAATTTAATGTTGGGAGGACCATGCTTTTTCTGAAATTTCTAGGATGAATCCTCCTTTCTTCCCTCTTTTAGCCACTGCCAGTAATTATTAGAAATCCTTGATGTTTCTTAGCTTGTTACAGCATAATTTCAATTTATGCTTCAGTATTTACATAGCAGACCATGCATGTGAGTTCACATTTTCTTTTCTTAATGACAGCAGTCATTTACTTAGGACCTACCCTAATATAATATGATGTTTTAGTAATTTGGCTATGTCTGTAAAGTCTATTTACAAATAAGTTCTAGTGATTCCGAACTGTTAAGAATATTATTTTAAGGTGTGTTACTTTTGTTTATGTTGCATTTGTTTTAACTCTGTGAAGCTGTGGTACTTTGTCTGTCTTGAACACCTGATGTTCTAATAAAGCTCTGAGTTGCCAGTAGTGAGGCAGGAGAAAGGATAGGCGGGACTGTCAGGCAAAGGGAATATATAGAAGGAGAAAACCGGGAGAAAGGATTGGGAGAAGTACCCGGAGAAAGAGGAGGACATTAGGGGCCAGCCACCCAGCTACACAGCAATTCATGGAGTAAGAGTAAGATTTACAGAAGAGAACGGGAAAGCCCAGATGTAAAGGCAGAGGGAATAATATGTTAAAAAAAATGGACAAGAACCAAGCCACACTAAGGCTGGACATTGATAACTAAGAATAAGACTCTGTGTGTGATTCATTTGGGAGCTAAGTGGCGGGCCCCCCAAAAGAGCCAAAAGAGCTTAACATCATACTGTACTGAACTTTTGTGGGACACAGACACACACGTACACACAGAGTCACTCTTTAATACAGTACAGGGGGCATATAGTTTTAGATCTCATTATTTAAGCTTTGTGTGGGGTTTGGATGGTTTTGGTCTCAGATTCATGAAATTGTAGAAGGCTGGTTTTGTTAGCTTCCACGTAGTATAAAATCTCATGCTATTTAAAATTCCTGACAACAGTATGTTGTAATGAAAAAAAATACCAGTTTGGATGTCAAGGGGTCTTGGTTCTAGTTTCCATTCAGAAAACTATCTTATTGTATAACTGCTCCTGGCAAGATGTGAACAAATGTCTTTTCATAGTACCACAGGCCAAAGTAACAGTTCTACCCAAGTCTAATTTAGTGAACTAGTGAATTTATTGGTATTCCTTAAGGGAGGATGAATGACAGAAAGGCAGAAGCTCAATCCTCTGTAGTGTGGTGAAGACTAACCAAAGCTGCATCCCTAGAGCTTTCTGTATACAGACATCTCAGCTGACAAGAGGGTCTTTTCTCTCTAGCACTTGTTAGTGCTTATGTAGCCATGGGGGTAGGGCCTTGTAGGTCTTGTAAGTTTAAGGAACTTCCTGGAATGTGTGAATTGGTTACTTGAGTTTTGTTATTTCTGGAGTCTTAATGAGCATCTATCTCTCCAGGATGAAATGTTTAAATTAGGAAATTGCTATGTAAAGCCATGTCCAGTTAATTTCTTTCCTCATGGATAAAATGGGAGGCCTGGAGGAAGAGAATAATGGAAGAAATGATCTGTAAGGACTTTTCTACCTCTCAGAGTCTGAAGTTCTGTGATTGTAGAACAACTGTTATCTGCCATACTTAGAGTTTTGTTGACATTACAAAAAGAGAGACTGGTCAGACACTTATCAGCTGGGTAGTGACTTGTGAGTGTGATATCTGCAGATTAATTTCTGTTTGCTTTACTGCAGTGAAGATCACCAATGAAGATCACTACCTGTGTTAGCCCTGATCTTGCCAACTGATCATATTTAATAGTTTTCCATTTGAAGAGCACACCAGAAAGAGGAATACTTTTACAGTTAATTCATTTAAACCTAAAAAGGTTGTTACTGTTCTACTTTCTTGCTGAGTTCATAAAGTGAAATGGATATAAGGAATGTAGTTTCTCCTTTTTGCTCTCAGTTCTCTGTCACGTCATTCTTGTTATCATGGGACTTTAGAAAGCTTCTTCCTAGAGGCTGTTAACTCTTCTGGGAAGTGGAGCGTGATGTGAAGATGACAGCTGTGATTCATTGACTGTTGGGTTTTCCTTGTGTTTTGAATAGGTCATTGAAGCATTTTGTTTGAAATCTTTCAATCATGTGGAGAGTCGTGGTAATTACTTCTTAGAGATACTGTAAGTATTGTAAAGGAAATTGATAATACTGAAATTCTTATGAGTACAGTATGTAGTTATATGTATGTGTTCACTTTAATGATATCTATACATTGGTAGTATCATTACAGATAGAATCACTGGATAAAAGCTATGAGGAAAATCAGGCCTACCACCCTTTTTTTTTTTTTACTTCATGCCATAAAAATTCGAAAGTATATTCTGAGGATAGAGATATATTTGAGCGTAGAATTTGCTGTAATCTTGAAGCAATACTTGGACATAAAATGTTAAAAGGACAGGATACAGAAATTAAATAAGTTTTGTAATTATGGTAGAGTCATATTTTCCATTTATATTTCTGCTTTCCAATGAAAAGGATAGGAGCATTAGAATTCAAAACTGTCTTGCTACTCTGCTTGAGATAGGTTTAAAACGCTAGGGGACTGGAAAGATGGCTCAGTGGTTTTGAGCACAGGCTGTTCTTCCAGAGGACCCAGGTTCAATTCCCAGCACCCACATGGTGGCTCACAACTATCTGTAACTCCAGTTCCAGGGGTTCTGACACCTCTTCTGGATTCCCTGGTTACCAGACACACATATGCCAAGTTATTGATACAAAATTTTGCTTATCACTAAATAAATCCTTTCTTGTAAGACAAGTCTGCTAGCACTCATCTCTCTCAACTGTTATTAATTACAGCTTTACTTGAAAGTATAATACTGCAATTCTGACAGGTCATTTTTTTTTCTAATAGTCGAGACACTTCTTTTTGTTCTTTCCTCGCTAGGTGATTTCTGAAGGGGAAAGCTTTAGGGTATTCCTGATCTTTTTTCCTCTGTGAAGGTGGCCTTTTAGTTTTTTATTATTTGTCTGATTTTTGGCAGTCTTCATCTCACATGCCTATATGTAACTATTTTGGTATTTATCCTGCTTGATGTCCTCTGGACCCTGCACTATCACTGCGAAAATGCTTTTCTGTTGTAGTATGTTGACTTATGGAATTTCCTTTGCATTTTTTCATCCCCTGCTTACTTTATCCATCTGCTTTTCCATGTCAGTTGCTTCTCCCATCAGCATTCTTAGCATATGTGCTTCAGATTTCTGGTAGCATTTCTAAAACCTCTGTCATACCCTGGCCTGTTTGGCAGGTAGGCTAGTACCTTTCTGCCTACCCTTGCTCCCTTTCTATTATTTTGTGGGTTTTGCCTTAACAATATCTTTTACTTATATTGTTCATAGGTAGACATGATGTATCAGGTAAAAGAAGCTAAGGTGATAGCATATGGCATGAATCTTTGTTTATCTTTCAGAGTGGTAGTTTGTGTTTTCTCTAGCAGTGGTGTCCAAGGCTAAACTTTGTATTTAGATCCCCCCCTCCCAGAGTATCTTTAAATAAAGCCCGAGGTTTATAGCTCTTTAGTTGTGATCTTTGGTCACTGCACTGGAGTCCTGTTGATGTGTAAGAGGAGAAGGGGTGGGAGTAGAAGTTCTCTGGTCCTGTTATCAATCTGTCTTCTGTGAGTTTACCGTGGGTATCGTTTCCCCATGTCAGAAGATAGTAGGGGCTGGAGTGGGTATTTCCCTTCCCCTGGATTGGTTAGGTACTGTAAAATCCTAGAAACAGGCTAGGTAAACCCCAGTTGCTTACGTTTTGATAAATTACTTTCATTTTTGGAGAGAAGGTCTTTGAGAGAACAGAGACCTGCACACATTTCAGATAAGTTAGGTTTCTTCTAGTTTCTGCTAGAAATATAAGGATCTTTTCTCAGATCTCTACTGTAACATCTGGATAAAACTCAAAAAAAAATTTACTTTGAAGGATTGGGTCCTCTAATAGGTTCTAAAACTTTATTAAATTATTTCTTTTATTTTTGAGATTATAATACAGTTATATCATTCCCACTTTTCTTTCCTCCCTCCAAAGCCTTCCATATACTCTCCTCATTTTCTTTCAAATTCATGGTTTCTTTTTTCATAAAATTGTTGCTATATGTATATTCCTGAATACAGAAATACAGCTCACTTGCTCTGTATAAGTTGCTTGTATGAGTGTTTTCAGGTCTGATTATTTGGTGTTGGTATATCAATTGGAGTGCCTTTCCTGGGGAAGACATTTCTCTCGTTCTCAGTATTCCTCGGTTCCCTGTAGTTCTTTGTGTAGAGCTGAAGGACTCCTGGGTTTCTCTCACAGGTGTAAACTGTTTCTGTAGTTGGTTGTTTTTACTCTTTGCTCTTTTGGGGGCCTGCCTCTTAACTCCCAAATAAATCACACATGGAGACTTATAAATTCCCAGCCTTAGCTTGGCTTGTTTCTAACTAGCTTTTCTTAAATTATCCCATCTACCTTTTGCCTCTGGACTTTTATCTTTCTTTTATTCCATATACCTTTCTTTACTTCTTACTCTGTGGCTGGCTGTATAGCTGGATGGCTGGTCCCTGACGTTCTCTGCCCTCTTTTTCTTGCTCCTTTCTCCTTGATCCTTTTCCCCAGATTTTTCCTTTTATTTATTGTCTCTGACTCCTTCTGACTGTTCTGTAATATATCTAAGAAAGTATTGATTTACAGCCTTTTTTTACTTGTTGTGAGGGTAAAAATGTGATGAATCATAGTTTATCTAAATTTTAATCCAATTAAAGTTATTATTATTTGTACTGTACTTGGTAGTTTCCAGTGATATACACTTTGTATATTAATGCCTTTTGATTTGGCAATACTAATTAGAAATTTTGTTTTCTAATATTATGCTTATACATTTTGGAGTAGCATTCTAATTTGCAAGGAAGCTTTTTCAGAGGAAGTTGATCCATAGTTCAGATTCTTATTACTATTAAAATGAGTCAGTATATTTACTATTTAGCTTGCAAATATAGTTTGGGGCAGTAGCAAGCTTTGTTTCCTATGTTGTGAGATAAAGATTTGCTTTTATACTTATAAGCTGAGTGTTGGTTCATGCCAAGTTTACTAATTGCACTTTGGGTAGTACACTGATGATTAAATTAAGGGTGGTTAAATTTCTGTGTTGAGTGTTTGGATTTGTGAAACAAGTTATATATAAGAACCATTTACATTGAGATTTTTCTTTAACATTTTTTATTGATTTTATGTGAGTTAGTGTTTTGTTTGCATGTGTATAACATATACTGTGACATGGTGGCAGAGGTCAGGAAAGGGTGATAAATTCACTGGAACTGGATTGTGAGCTGAGAACTCAACCCTGGGACCTCTGCAAGAACAGCAGGTGCTTTTAACTGCTGACCATCTCTTCAGCCCAGCATAGGTTTCTTAATTAGTAGTAGATTGAATAGAGCATAAACTAAGAGGTTAGTCTATATTTCTTTAAAAAAATTCATATAAATGTCTTGAAGAAAAATTTGTATAATTAAAAATATGTCTTAAAATTTTGTTTTGACAAACATTTACATTAAAAAAATCACTGCATCTTAGATTATTTAGACTTTCAATTTTTAAAAGAAGGAGCTACTGGTAATTCCAAAATTTTAACATGAGATAGTGTCTTGCTTTGTAGCTCTGGATGCCCTTGAACTTTTTGGAATCCTCTTTCCTGGGTATCATTTGGGGTCTATTTTGCCTATTATTGAGACAGGTCTTACTATGTAGCTTAGGTTGGCCTGAAATGCACAATGCTTTTTTTGCCTCGGCTTCATGGGTGTTTGAATTTTAAATGTGCAACCATGGCCTAGAGAGAACTATTTCATGTGTAGATTTCAAAAATTTAAAGTTATGGCCATAGTTTTATTTCGTAATTAGGTGCTTTTTTAGTTAATAGATTATTTCTCATGTTTTTTAGACAATATTTTTTCACTATCTGATATGCTGTATTAGGTTGGACAGTGGGACAGTTTATTGCATGTGTTACTGGCATGAACAAATTTTTTGTTTAATTTTTTTCTTTATCGTTTGTTTTCTTTTCCATGTTTATGCTCTGTTCTTGACTAGAATTGTAGTATTTCTCTATTTTTATCTTTATCTGTTCTGTCTTTCAAAAAGCATTTTATATCTTCTATCACAGGGAAAATAAGCCTTTTATTGGATCTTGAAAAAACAATGACTAAGTTTTCTTTACTCCGCTTATATAATTAGAAATCAATGTTAAAGTGAGTCAAATAATTTTGTTTAAAAAAGTTCAGATTTTGCGCCAGGCATGCCTTTAATTCCAGCACTTGGGAGTTAGAGGCAGGCCATCCTGGACTGCATAGTGAGTTCCAGGAGAGTCAGGGCAGTTAACAGAGAAAGTCTGTCTTGAAAAAAACAAAAGAAAAGAAAACAGTTCAAATTTTGTGATTAGGTGTTAGAAGTGATCTAAATGTTCAAAGATGACATTTTAGACCCTTATAATTAGGTTGTAAATTGGCATAAGTCAAGGAAATCAGCATTTTATGTCTCATATTTATAATATTTTGATCACACACTGAGTCTCTTATTAACAATGTAATGTTTGTGGGATTAGTTTGATATTTTTAAACTTGTGCTTTCTCTGCATTGAGGGTTTACATTGGGTAGGGTCTAGACATTTGAATGGAAGTTAGCAAGAACAAAGCCGAATAAAAACTTCTGATGTTCACTGAAGTGCAAAAGCTGTCAAAGGATTGAGTCTTTCAGGCTCTATGACCCCTTCTCGATTTCTAAGTTAGAGATTTTATATATAACTACATTTAACTTTCCATTTTTTCAAGATATTTTTTACCAAGAACGAAACAAGTATATCTTTACAAAATCAATGAGACTTTGGTGAGCCCAAGATAAGAAAGCAATTGTAAATCATTGGGTCCATGTTATTGTAAAAGTAGGAAAATTTCACAGTTGTTTTTTTTTTTTAATGGCTTTGTTCAGAGAAGATAGTCTAAAAAGTATAGCTTACCTGCTTTATAGGAATCTGAAGTATTGTCTACTTAAATGTATATATATATATATATATATATATATATATATATTTCTATCCTTATTCCCACCTGAGTCTTGTGTTACTACATTTTTTTTCAAAAAATTAGTGACTAACTACTGTGAATTTGGGATATTAAATGATAAAAGACTCTAGAGGAAGCTGATAAATTTACTAGGTGAGGTAGGTATATGTTAATGATTGCAGAACAGGATAATGTTTGCCGAATTGCATTTGAAAATTTAAAAAAAAGTAACAAAAGGAGTAGAGACCGTCTGAATGTTTGTATAGAATATTATCCTGAAGTGCTAAACTTGAGTTTTTGCAGTACTGTTATTTAGGCAATATTTCTAATGCCTGGGCATGGTTTCTCCTTGCCACCAGAATTCCTAGTTGATGCTTACACATTTGAAGTATACAGATGGGAGTGCTAGACATCTTTGGAGTTGAGCAAATGGGTCCTGGGCCCAATCACCTTACAGGGGATGTTGGGGAGGGTAGCAGCCTCTAGGATTTGAATCTTCGCTGGGAAGGATGGCAGGAACAAGAAGTTGAGATGTTAGGGATAAAGACTGAGGTTGGTAGTAAAGAGCTATTAAGGTGACTAAAGATAGCCCATAATATTGGCTCTTGAACTTCAACAGTTTGATGTCTTTTTACAATCATGAAGTTCTAGTCAGTCAGTTAGTATGTAGGATCTTCATCATAGATGTAGCTTCTTCAGAAAACTTAAGTTCACAGACAGACCAGACCAAGAAACGAATGGCATACTCAGGATTAGTAATACAGTTCCAGACATTTCATCATTCTGCCTTCTCATCCTTTCCTTTATTTGTTTACAGATATAAATCTGTAGTATATAGAACTCATTCTAGCTTAGTGTGGTAAGCACAACTGGTTTGTAGAATTTAGTAGTAGTCCATTGTTTGTTCAGAAAGGGATCACAGAGGAGGGCATACTGGTGAGTACCCTCTCCCCACAACCAGACTGTTGACATACTTCAAGCTTCTAGCATGGCATGATTGTACCTGGCATGATTAGATACCTTTATACCATTAACAGATTGTATAGCAAGATATAATGGAAGAGTTAGCAGCTTCTGTGTAGTTAAATGTGACCCAGAGTAAGAGAAATGTGAACTGTAAATACTCAGGAAACGTTGTCTTGTGTGAGTCCTGTTGCCTTGTTTCTATTCATTTTTGAAAAGGTCCTAGATGTAGAAAGTATTTGTTTTAAATGTTTTTAGGCAGCAGTAAAGTGACAACAAAGTCAGAGACCAATAGCCAGTTCTAGATTGTATACAGCAGGAGACTTCATGAGCTCGTGTGTTTGAGGACATTGCTTTCTTCTTTTATATTTTATTTTATTTTATTTTTGAGATAATATCACATATTGCCCAGGTCCTGAACTCCTGAAACAAAGGAATCACCTTGAAGGTCTGATCTCCTGCCTCAGCCTCCAAAGTACTGGGATTACAGGCATGTGCCACACTTGCTTGGTTCTTTGTTTTCCCTTTTAGTCAGTGCAGCTTTGGGTATAATGTCTGCTTGCTGTAGTTCTAGCTACTTAGGAGACTGAGGCAGGTGGATCAGATTGCTTGAACTTAAGAATTTGAGGCCAGCCAGGATAGCATATTAAGACTTGTTTCAAAAGAAATAAACCAAGATTTGACTTTAGAACCAGGCATAAAAAATGTTAGTATCCTCTAAGTGTAGTTACATTTGAGGGCTTTGATTTTTCCTTATGTTTCTTCTTGGGCAGTGCAGGTTTGAATGTATTTATTCATAGTCACAGAACCCATGAGTGGTTGCTAGTCTGAAAAAGAGCAACTTCTCTTCTGTACCTCATGTTACAACTTGAGGTGTTAGAACATTATTGTGCTTTAGATTCTGCACTGCTGACTTGAGAGAATTGTGGAACAGAAACAAAATGTCATGTTAAAATATTTATTATATACTATACATAATGTAGAAACATTTTTAAAATTTGTAGGAGATAAATATGAGATAATTTAATTCATTCTATCTATTTTATATATTTTCATTCAAAAAAGTGCTACATGGAAGAAGGGAATGACTTGAAAACAGTAACTGAATTCTTTTATGTAACAACAAGTTACTTGGTTATTTTATTGTTATTGAAAGTAGAATTTTAAGCCCGGTGGTGGTGGCACATGCCCTTAATCCCACCACTCAGGAGGCAGAGGCAGGCGGATCTCTGTGAGTTCTAGGCCAGCCTGGTTTATAAGAGCTAGTTCCAGGACTGGCTTCAAAGCTACAGAGTAACCCTGTTTTGAAAAAACAAACCAACCAAACAAACAGACAAAAAAAAACCCAAAAAAGTAGAATTTTATGTTTTTGTATTCTAGATTCTAGAGGATGTTTTACATAAACCAGGCAAGAGTAGTTAATTCCATGAATTTTTTTTCCACTTAAAATCTGTGCTCATACATTATTTGATTTTTGTTTTTGTGTGTATGTATGGAGGAGTGCTGCTTACTGGCATGCTCCTTATGGCTTGCTTAGCCTGCTTTCTCATAGAACCCTAGACTACAAGCTCAAGGTTGACTCCATCTTCAGTGGGCTGGGCCCTGCTTTATCAGTCACTAATTAAGAAAATGCCTTACAGGCTTGCCCTTGATTTTACAGAGTAGTGGTTCTCAATCTTCCAAATACTGAGACCATTTAATGCAGTTCCTCATTGTTGTGGTGATCCCCAACCATAAAATTTTTTCATTGCTACTGTGTTTTCTGATGGTCTTAGGCAACCCCTATGAAAGGGCCATGGGGTCACGACCCACAAGTTGAGACCCCACTGCTATGGAGGCATTTTCTCTGTTAAGTATCTCTCCTCTCGGCCGGGCGGTGGTGGCACACGCCTTTAATCCCAGCACTCGGGAGGCAGAGGCAGGCGGATCTCTGAGTTCAAGGCCAGCCTGGTCTACAAGAGCTAGTTCCAGGAAACTACAGGGAAACCCTGTCTCGAAAAACCAAAAAAAAAAAAAAAAGTATCTCTCCTCTCGGTGTCAAGCTAGGATACCAGGCTGGCTGATTTGTATGCTTCAGGCTGTCTCCTGTGCTTCCCTCTTCCTTTCCCATAGGAGTGTTGGCATTACAGATGTATTCTGTATAGGTTCTGGGGGTTCCAGCACAGGTCCTTATGCCAAACATTCACCAGGAAATTTATTATAGTAGAGAAGCTTTTCTTGATCATTTTATAAAACAAATAATCTGGTTTTTTATCTTCATCTCTATGTAACTCCTTCTATTTAATGTGAGTCTGTTTTCATGTGTTTAGGTACATATTTGTTACTGTTTTCATAATAGGATACAAGCTAGTGAAACTATATTCTGATCATCTGCATAGTAGGCAGTCAGTAATATTTGATGGATAGAGTGTTTTGTTTTGTTTTTGGAGTAAAAGAGGTTCAGGTTTGAATGACACATAAATATATTTGGGTAATTTAATTTTGTAAAAACCATGCGAGAAACATTTTAATAAGGACTCATTAATTTTCAGACTAGATAGTTTTCATTCCCTGTGTTCTGCTAAATATGCGTCATCATTAAATTGGGAATTTGAAATGGTAAAGTTAATTTTGTAATAAAAATTCCAAATAAATTTTGAAATATTACAAAATTTTATTTCATTTTTAAGAAGTTCTATGAGATGCTATAAAAGCACCAAAAGTTAAAGGCCTAAGGAAAATTCTGAAGTCAAACCTTTTTAGAATCTGCAGTACGAAAAGAATACACATTAAATTTTAAGTAGAGTTGGTATTGCCAGTGTGGGCTAACCAGAAGCTAAATGCTAAGTGCTGTAATCCTGGGACAGGTAAGATGACTCAGTGGATAAAGTTGCTTCCTGTCAGTCTTAAGGTCCCTCAGGACCTATATGATTGAAAGAGAGAACTGATTCTTAGAAGTTGTCTTTGATTTCTACAGGTGTGATATCATGCAACACCCCCCCCACGTACACACACACACATCCTGCGTGCACATGCGCGCGCGCACACATACACACACACACACACACACACACGCAGACATACATGCAGGAGCACTTTTTTTTTTCTTTCTCTTTTTTAAAAAGTGCCTTAAATCAGCTGTTTGAGTATCCCAGAAGTAATACCTGTAATTAATGGTGAATCAAACTGTATTAGAAACAGTGTAGCTTCTCTCTCCATGTGGCAAGGTCAAAAGAAAATTTTGACAAACTTATATTAAAGACCGAATTGGCAAAAAAATCAAATTGGCTTTTATTAATAATTAAAGGAGACTGATTTTGTTGTCACGTAGACCAAAAGGTGGTGTAGTGTCACCCGCCCAGGTTACTCAGCTGACTTTCTATTGGACCTCTCACTTTGGTGGTGAGTGCTCTGGTTGCTCTTAAATGCTGAATCTGTACCTACCAGTTAAGTTGTGGCTTTGGTGCTGAGATTGACCACCTTGGCTAATGATGTTTCCTAGGTGTACAAGAAAATGAAATGGAAGGAGGCAGGAAGCAAATTCTTGTGAATTCTGAAAGCTGAAGTATCCTCCCCACAGTAATTGCCCATTTACTGCAACCACCATCAGTCAGTTTTCAGATTGGCTCTTTCCAGTGACTTGGTAGCTACCACAGACTGCAGAAAGTTGTCTGCCCTCTCAGTACAAACTGATCCCTGATTTAAAAGCCTGGAAGACCGGGAAGTTGGTGCAAACAGTAAGACCTGACAGGAATTTACTTAAAAACCTAGGGCTCCATGATGAACAAAGGAGGGGACCCCAGAAGACATCAGTGGTCTCTCTTTTGTGGTTTCTCAGTTGTCTGAAATCTCTCTAAATCTCTTTATGGTCACTAGAAGCTGTTAAAGACAAAAGCAAATTTTAAAGATCTGGTGAGCTTTTGCTTATTATTTTGGAATTGGATACTTCATTCTATGCAGTAGGATGTCCTGAGTGGGGAGAAGAGGTCGGCTTTCAGGCAGGAAGGGGGTGAAGAAAGCAGAGACAACAAAAAGCAATGGTTGTTTCAGTTATTTCTGTAGGATTAAAGCTCTTTGTAATAGTGATTCTGGTTGACCCCTGCTGTTTTGGGAAACTGGCCTGTCAGAATACGCTTGGATGTTCAGCACTTGTGACTCCACTCTAGTTTCCTATCATTTGTGGGGACCAAGTGCAGAAGGCTAGTCCACAAAAACAGTGACATTTCATAACCTTGTTGAATAGCAGTTGTTCTTATTCTGCCTGGCACGTATTCTCACTGTAGATTTTTTCTTTTCTCTTGAAAAACAGAGCCAAGAAAGACTGTATATAATGGCACACACCCTTCATCCTAGTACTCAGGTGCTGGTGGCAGATAGGTTGTTAAGACAGCCTTGGCTACAGAGTGGGTTTGAGGCCAGTCTGCTTTGAGATCTTGTCTCAAAACAACAAGCAAGAAGGAAGAAAAATGGAATCAAATTGCTTATAAGATAGCTAAATTTTGCGTGCTGACTAAATAACACATTTAGAGGGTGTTTTTTCCCAAGTTGCTCTTTAAGTATTTAGTGATAGCATCAAAAATTTTGCATATGGTCATAGTTATTAATTTTTGGGGGTGTTTATTGTATCTAATAGACCTTTAAGTTTTTATTTTTGAGTTCTATACCTGAAAATTGAATCTTTGTTTTATTCCACCATAGTCGTGTGTGTGTGTGTGTGTGTGTGTGTGTGTTGGGGTGGGGTGGGGGGTATGCTGGGGTTGTATCTAGGGCTTTGTATGTGCTACGCAAATGCTCTACCATTGAGTTATAACCACACCCCCTTATTTGCATATTTTATTGGAGGTCTTAATTTTCTTGCTATGGGTATCTATAAAAGTTTTTTTTTTTATTACATAAAGTTATAGTACTTGAGTTGAGGACAAGACTGAGTCATCAAAGGCAGTGATTTCAAATCTTTCTTGAATTGATAGCAACGAAAACTCACTGAGTCAGTGCTACACATGAAGAAATTCCTGCCTAGAATTATCATTTTTCTTGTGTCTTCATGAAAATTTGGAAAAAATGACATCTTTCCAGTATAATAAGAAAGGAACTAATTCTAGGCTTTTTTAAAAAATGTTTTTCCCCCTTTTAGTAATGTACAGTTCAGTGTTTGAAATTTAAAGAGTATACTTAATGCTTTAGTATGCCCCCCAAAGCTATTAAATCAAACATGGCACTTTTATTCTAGAGCATGGCACAATATTAATAGTATAATATCTGGTAGTTAAACTTTCCTAAACATTAGTCACCCTATTATAAATGCACATTTTGCTATCTTGAAAAAAACAAAACAACAAAAAGTCCATTTTGGCTCAGTAGTTAAGAGCACTGCTCTTCCAGAGGACCTTAATTCAGTTCTCAGTACCAGAATGGATGATTCATGACTGCTTGTAACTCCAGCTTCATGGGATTAGATGCTCTCTTTGTGCTGTGTAGGCACCCACATACACAATGTATACACTTACAGAAACATGAACACATATATAAAAACAAAATCTTAAAAAATGCCTGTTTAACTTAAAGTAATAAGTTTGTATATGTGTGTTGCTGTAAATATCAGATTAAATCTCTTTAAAAGAAGTAAATATAAGTTAAAGTTAAAATGTTATTTTTGTTGTAGGATTATTGTATGACTAGAGACTGTAAAAAGATGTGTTTTTTGTGTTCTGCATAGGGCGTGGCCAGTAGGAGGTACTTAGTAAGTAATGATTAAATAATTGTTAGTGTATTGACTTGGGGGTTTCACAGAAGGTGGAGAAATAGAGGAGCAGTTAACAGAGGTTTGCTTGCGCTGTTAATTATGGTCAAAGGTCCAGAAGTCATATAGACCAATGTTGTCGAAAATGGTAACCGCTAGCCATGTGGGGGCTATTTAAATTTTAAACAAAACTAAAATTTCAATACTTTATTCTCAGTAGATATATTTCAAATGCTCTTAGTTGTATATGACTAGTAGCTACCCTGTTTTTATTTGTTTGAAGAAGAGTAGGAAGTTTAACACCACAAAAGGACTGCTAAACAACCAGCTTAGCAACTTGTTTGTGTAGATTCAGAAACCCGAATTAATGTAGAACAGAAAACCCATTTCAACTCAGGTTCAAGGAAACAGAGACCAGAAAGTAATCCACCTGGGCTGTGGTCAACCTATTGAGATAAGCAGTGACAGAGAATTCTCCCTGGCTAGTAAAATGATAAGCTCTGAGGTCCATTCCTGCTTTTAAGTGAACTGCAGAATATTAACACCATTTTTCTTCATCTGGGACAGAGTTGAGATGAAGTCCTAGAAGAAAAAGTGGGTTAAGACATCCGAGAGCTGTGGCATTCTTTAGAATGCTTCCAGGCATCTCAAGCTCTTAAAGTACTTACCCCCCTTTTCACACTAAAGAGAACATGAATTCTGACAACTGAACATAAGAATTTAGTAGTGGAAATCTGTTTAAGGCCTTGCGTATCATTTTTGGATATACAAGGCCTTTTAAAACACTATCTCCAGCTTTTAATATGCTCTGGTTAAATGTGATAATGTATTTGTCCATACGGTTTCAGGTTTACAAGAGTTACTACATAGATTATAGTCCCCTTAGTATAGGTTTTTATTCTTTGGGGCCATGGTCCACAGACTGATGATCATCCGAAGTCCCTCAGGGAGCTTTAAATACCTAAAAGAACAATAACGTGTTTATACATATGTAAGTGCACAGAAAGAATTTTTCTGTTTTTTCCATTGCATTACTACTCTGAGATATAATTAACTGCCTTAAAAGATTTTATTATTTTTGAGACTTAGATTAATAGAAATAGGTCACCTTCAGAAAGGAGCATGAATCTGCACATTTGTGTTTCCTCCATTTTCTTGAATAGTGGGTATTCTTGGGCTTTTAATAGTCTCATTTGATGGAAAATAGATCTTTGTGTTTCTTTGTGTGTGTGTGTGTGTGTGTGTTAATGCATTTTAAGTTACTGTGTGGATGTGTGTAATAAATAGTGAATGGAGCACCCAAAGCTATGTTCAGTTGTTTTTCTGTCATTGGTTGAAATAGGTTTGTTGTTAAAAGTCTTTTGATGCTGGGCGTGGTTGCTGGCTCTGGTAAATCACAGCACTTGGGAGATGGAGTTAGCAGTAAATCTTAACACTTCAGAAATGGAGGCAGGAGGATTAAAAGTTCAAGGCTAGTCTGGGTGCATATTGACCCCCTCCCTGCCCACAAGTCTCTCTGGGTCTGTTGCTGAGTTTCTGTTCTATTGGGTCTTAGTGCTTTTTCTACCTTACTGGTCACTGTGGCTTTGTGAATTATGGAGTCAGGTCATCTTCACCCATCCAGTTTGTTCTTCTTTTTCATTATTATTTTGGCTATTGTGCTGCTTATTGGTATTTTGTTCCAAATGAATCTTTTTTCCTTTGCTCTTTGAAAACAGATCAAACCCTTTAAATACTGTTCCTTTGCCATAGCACCCAATGCTTACCTTAGGCTAGAGAGAATGCTGGAGAGACACACCGATAATTTTTTTCTCTTGTATCATGTGTCCTAGTTAGGCTGACTCCATCAACATACTTGCCCCAGTATTCGACATCATGGCTTCCCCATTAGTGTACAGCTTTTTGGCAGAGTTGTTAGAAGTACTTGCAATGCTTAGAGAGGCAAGTGTACCACAGTTACCAAAGATCTGGCTGCTTGTTCTTGTTTGCAGCGTAGAATCAACACTATAAAGAATAGATTTCTGTCGGTTTCTAGGGAGGAAGTAGTGGTGACACATCACTAAAGCATTTTTCAGCCATTTAGTAGATGGCACTGTGTTTTTTTCAGCAGGATCTAGAAATCAGCCCTGGGGCAGTTAGTGGTTGGAAGAAGGTCTTAAATGGCTCAGGCCTAAGTGGGTATTGACTTCTCCTGCATTGCAGCCCTTTTATTTCTCATTAATTTTCCCATATAGTTAATGATCCTTTGTACTAAACTTTATCTTTTTAAAGTCCTGGGTAGCTTCCTTTCTTTTAGTTGACTTTGCATTTCCATATGAATTTTAGAAACATTTTGTAAAATGTCTACTGAGATTTTAATTAGAATTACATTGTATTTAGACTGATTTGAAAAGAATTGACAAAATAGCAATATTGAGTCTTTTGACCCTTGAATAAGGTCAGAATAATTTAGATAATTAGTTTCTATTGGTAGTGTTTTCTGGTTTTCAATATGTTTTGATATTTCCCTTGTATTATATTTGATATTATATTTGATATATTTTCTCATGTTTATATTTGCAGTTTGTGTGGTTTTCTCTTGTCCCAAGTTCACTAATTTTTTTCTTTAATGTCTCATCTGTTAATTCTATGTAGTATATTTTTTATCTCAAACATTATAGTTTCCATCTCTATAGTTTACATATATTTTTATATCTTTCATGTTTCTGCTTGAGATTTTTGAATATGTAAAATATATTTAAAGTAGCTTTTAAGATCCCTGTCCCTAATTCTAACATCTGTTTTAGTAAATTGTTTTCTTCATTATAATTCATGATCTTCAACCTCTTTGTATACCTGGTCATTCCCCAGACTGCTATTTTTTTCACCAGACAATCCTTAATCTTCTAGGCTGAAATGCTTTTTCTGCCTCATTCTCCTGAGTGTTGGTACTACAGGCATGTGTCACTGTGCTCAGCTCTGGTAATATTTGATGGGTGATACATATTGTGATACCTTTGTATTTTGTGTTAAGAATGTTTTTAGTTGTCTGGGTTATTGTTTGGGGACAGTTTGAGACTTGTTTTACATTTCATCTGGTGTCTTAGAGCAGTGTTTTCTAGGGCTAGTTACTTCTCACTACTGAGACAAGACCCTCTTGAGTACTCCACGCAGTGGCTGTTACTAGCTTGACTGGTGGGAACAGGCTGTGTTCTTTACTCTGTATGGACAGGCACTAATCTATAACTCTTTAAGTTGTTCTTTTCTTAGCTTCCAGTAGTGGTCATACACAGTCATTACTGTGCTGAATATTTGAGACATGGTTTTGCAAATTTCTGTTTTTTACATTGTTTCTTTGCTACTTTCTTTCCGGATAGATGCCCGGTATTCATGGACTTTTAGTTCTTCTGTTGTACCTCTTCGGCTGAGTTTAGCAACTCACTTTGGCCAGTTTTGAGACTGTGAAGTCTCTAGAGGTGGAGAGCTAGGGCAGTGCTACGATTTTGTTGTGCTGTTTTCTGTCCCTCTGCAAGAGCAGTTCTCAACCTGTGGGTAGTGACCTTTTTGAGACTGAATGACTTTCACAGGGGCTGCCTAAGACCATCAGAAAAATAGTTATTTACATTGCAATTCATAGCAGTAGCCAGATTACAGTTATGAAGTAGCAGTGAATTTTATGGTTGGGGTCCCCACAACATTAGGAACTGTATTAAAGGGTCGCAGCATTAGTATGATTGAGAAGCACTGCTCTAGAGTCACTGTTCTTTGTTGTGTGATGTCTAGTTTCTTGAAAACTGTTGTTTCCTAGACTTTGTATGGCTTTTTTTTTGTTTCAAGTGAGAACACACATCTGTTTCCTGTTTGTACATGTTGACTTCTGTCCTTTTATTTTAAATCCCAGTAGTTTTGGTGGTTAAAATAATCCTGTTCTGAGAATTACTATTTCTTTATGATTTATCCCTAGGTTATTCAAGTATCTATTGTACATAAATTTGTAATGGCAACTTTTTAAAGCAATAAATCTCTTCCATGAAGCCATTATCCTCCTGATATAGAGCCAAGTTTTAATTTTTTTTGTTTCTTTAATACCAAAGATTTTTCCAATACCATTTCTAAACAGTTAAAAGACATACTTTATGCTATTGGAATATAGTTATTGAACTGTGGTAGAATAATCAACTGGGAACTGTCTGGGAAACAGATCCTGACTAAACCTGTAAGTTGTTTGACTGTAAAATTAGATTCATCATGACTGCATGAAAGGTATCTGTAGAATACTTAATTCTCATTTGTGAGTATTTAGGGAGAGGTAAAATCAGAAAAAATAAGTGAATATTTTCTCTGAATTATCTATCTATCTGTCTATCTGTATATCTATCATCTATCTATCCATTTTAGAAGCAGGGTCATACTCTGTAGCTCATTCTGACCTGGAACTTACTATGTTGCCCAAGCAATCTACCTTAGTTTCCCAAGTTCTGAAATTAAAGCATGAGACATCAGACTTTCTGGGAGGTAAAAAGACAAAAAAATCCCCCTGAACCAAATAAGTAGATGTAGGAAAATTGATGCAGTTGTTTCTTACAGGCCAGTTGTCTGACCTATAGTAATGTAGTTTTTAGCTTTTGTTGAGTATCAAGAATTAACCTAGGATAATTGACTTTAAGTATTATATTTGCCAGTTGCTAACTGGGTAAATTTCTTAAACTGAGTTTTGATTTTTTGTGTAGAATGATCATGAGACTGTCTCGGAGGGAAAGTGAGGGTGAGGTAGAACTGGTGCTGTACAGTTTGAGAAATGTTTGTCTTTTCATTTTTTTTTTTCAGTGAGCAATGGAAGCTTTACTTTTCTATTGTGTATTTCCCAAGTGTTTATACACATACAGAAGTGCTATAGTTACCTTGAACCTCATCAGAGGAACAAACATGAAGCACTTCACTGCTGTGTTGTCCTGGAACTTTCTGGAAGGAAAGCAATAGCATCATATAGCATACATACATATATATATATATACACACATATATATATATGTATATATATGTGATTATATACATTACACATTATATACATTAGAAAATCATGACAGGAGAAAGGTCTCCATCTTGGAGAAAGATAGTCAGATTTGTTACTGGATTCCTCAGAAGGTTGAAGTCATGAACTAGCCCCACTGAAGAGTTTTCCTTTTTCTGTTTCTTTAGTGAGCCCTACCTCAGTCCCAGAGTTCTGTAACTCTCCAATAGAAAGAAGGGCTCATTATCTTGGTCATGATTTTAAACTTCTACCTCTTGATTTCAGAAGGTAGTGTCTTTGTAAAACCTTACGAACAAGAAATTAGTTTAAAAATTTGACATTTAGGTTCTTTGTCTTGTGCTCTGCCTTGTTTGGTCTGACTCTTCAGTAGAAGAGACAGTGCTGTGTGGTAATGAAAAGGTGTTGAGTAGACACGGCTGGAGGAGCCATCTATCTGAATAGGGTTTTGTAGCAGCAATTTTAGTTGACTCATCTTCAACTTAAAGAGCAATTGACTTAAGAAAATTTCCTCATGCTTCTGTGGTAAGTCTAGTATAAGTTGAATGAGATCAGTGTTGATGGCTGATGTAAAAGCTTGTTGTATGTATCTAACCTTTCAAAGCCTGTTTTCAGGTGCTCAGCTGTGACTGAAGAGACCAGGCATTTCTTTCTTTGTCTTTTGTCTGTTTCTGTTTCTGTCTCTGTCTCTGTCTCATTCTCATTATGTAGCCCAAACTGGCCTTGAACTTGCCATCTTCCTGCCTGAGATTATACTCATGAGGCTGACTTACATATTTTTAATGCTCTACTAATTTTATGTAACTGCTGCTTAGCAGTTAGCAGTGTTCATTCCCTTTTTCTTGCTCTCTCATTTTTTCTCCTGCCTTTCCTCCTCCTCTTCCTCCTCCTCCTCCTCCTTCTCCTCCTCTTCTTCCTCTTCCTCCTCCTCCTCCTCCTCTTTCTTCTCTTCCTCCTTCTTTCTCTCTTCTAAATTAGCTCTTGTCTTGTTTATTCCAGGCTGTCCTCACACTTGTGATCTGCAATTATGTGAATCACCATACCCAGCTACATTATCCCTCAGTCCATCTGCCTCTCCTTCTCCTTTTCTCAATAAGGCCTAACTATGTAGCCTTGGCTAGCCTGGAACTGGCTATATAGACTAGGCACAAAGTCACAGAGATCCACCTGCTTCTGCCTTTTGTAGCCTGGAATTAAATGCATGTACCACTACTTCTGTTCATTATTTTGTAAATAATCCTTTTTACATTTGTTCATTCATTTATTTTGTGTGTGTGTGTGTGTGTGTGTGTGTGTGTGTGTATTCACATATAGAGATCAGAGGACAATTTGCAAATTCTTGTTCTCTACTTCCACTATGTGGCTTCCAGGTATCAAACTTAGGTTGTTGACTTGCCAGTGAATGCCTTTACTTACTCAGCCACCTCCCTAGCTTGTTTACTAGTTTGGGATGCCAAAGCATGTTAAACAACATGCTTACTAAAACTAAATAAATCACCAGAGAGAATATTTTTGTAAAATACTACTTTGTCCCTTAAACTTTATTCTCGTTATTTGTAATTTTTGTAATCGTGTAAGCAGATGTTCACTATCCTAACTTTATTGGTCTTCTTTTGCGGGGAGGGTGGTACCCTTTTTACTTTTATATCCTGTCTTGAACTTGAAAGGCTTTCATTTATCTGTATTTCTTTTGCAATGTTTTGAGACAAGGTATCACCATGTGGACTTGGGTGACTTAGAACTTGCCATGCAGGCCAGACTGAAGTCAAACTTACAGAGAGATCCACCTGTTTCTTCCTCCTGGGATTAACAGTGTGTGCCACCACACCTTGTCTTTTTGTGTTTTTCCCTAAGAAAATATCTCTTTTTATTATTCGTGGCTGAACAGGAATAGAAATATATACAATTGAAAAGTCTTATGCCATTACAGGTACTTTTAAGAATAACAAAAGTAGCAGAGAATGGTGGTTGGATACATGGTTGTGATCTCTGAAACCTTGTTTAAAAACAAATAGATTGTTTTTTAATTCTATAGATGTATGATTTTTCTAAAAAAATCCAACTTTTGAACAAAGAGCTTGAATTAATTGAACTATTGATTACATTTGAAATATAGTACAAAGTATTTTTTAAAAATGTAATTTCTCTTTTGTTTTATGATGTTTATTTTTTAAGTAATTAGAGTATATAAGAGAGTATGTTTAGTATGTTTTAAAAGTATTTTGTGTGTTTATTGGTGTCCATACATATATGTTATTTGGGTCATAGACTTGGAGTTGTATAAAATGTGTGGCATAATGAAGAAATGTTAAAAACATTGAAACTCAAAGAAGCTAATCATGTTACTTGCATTTACATAACAATTTATACTCAGTTAGTTGATGGAAATCCCCCAAAACATTAATCACTTAGTAAAAAATAGCTTTTAACCATTTAATAAAATAAAGTTCTACTTTACTCTTTAGTTCCTTAAGGCTACCATTAGTTATTCTTACCTCTTTAAAAAGTTCTTGGGTGGTTCCCAGAAAACACCAGAACAGCTGTAATAGCAGCTGCAGATTTAGTCAAAATAGGTGTCTTCAGGCTCTTTTCTGCCCTTTCGCATCCCTTCCCGTACCCCAAATAGCCCAAATATATTTGTAGAAGTTTTGATAATCTTGGGATTCCTGAAACTGGTTTACCTTATGTTTAACTGCATGCAGATGTGGTGATTGCCTATGACTTTTTGTTAAGATTCTTCTGCTCTGTGTGTCCTGATAGGTTTTTGTTAGCTGTATCTACTTTGGCTATAGATATACCTATACCCACATAGCCCAGTATTTTTGATTAATACTCAGTCAAAGCTAAAACTATTGACAGGAGTAATAGTTTCAGTTTAAATTTAAGCTGTTGTTGATATTATTGTTTTGACTAGAAATAAAGGCAGAAACTCGTGTTTTAAAATGATTTCTTCAAATTTTTACTTTAATAAGAAGTTACCTTTAATCCTATTTAAAAACAAATTTGGCAAATCTAAGTTTTTGAGCAAAATCTATTTTAATGAACCAAAAGCTAAGTGCATACTCTTGTTAGCCAGCTTCCTCTCCTTGTAGTTTGATGATCTAGTGACCAGATGGTATTCTAGACAGTTTTTAAAACCACCAGTCAGGCAGTTTATGCTGGTGAGGATGTGGAGTAAGGAGACCACTCCTCCATTGCTGGTGGGAGTGCCAACATGTACAGCTGCTTTGGAAATCAGTATGGCTGTTTCTTAGAAAATTAGAAATCAGTCTACCTCAAGGTCCAGCAATACCACTCTTGGGCATATACCAAAAGGATGCTCAATCATACCACACAGACTTGCTCAACTATGTTCATGGCAGCATTATTTGTAATAACCAGAACCTGGAAACAAAATGGATAAGGAAAATGTGGTACATTTTACTTAGTGGAATACTACTCAGTGGTAAAAATAATGACATCTTGAAATTTGCAAGCAAATGGACAGAACTAGAAAAAACCATACTGAGTGGGGTAACCCAGACCCAGAAATAGAAATACAGTATGTACTCACTCATAAACAGATATTAGATATAAAGCAAAGGATAACAAGCCTACAGTCCACAAACCCAGAGAACCTAGACAACATAGAGAGACATACATGAATCCACTTAGGAAGGAGAAAAGGACAAGATCTCCTGAGTAAATTGGGAGTGTGGGGGGTAGGGGGAAGGTAGAGGAGGAGAGGGGAGGAAGGAAGGGGAGTGGGAAAAATGTATAGCTCAATAAAAACAATAAAAAGAACACTAAAACCCCCGAAAAACAAGCAAACAAACAAAAAGAAAACAAGGAATAGCTAGACGTGATAGCTCATGCCTGTAATCTTAGCACTTGGGGGTGGTGAGATAGGAAGATCATCAAGACTTCAGGCCTGGGCTACAGAGTGAAAACGACTCATCATGGGACAGAATCTGCCACCCAGTCATTGGTCACTAATTCACATTCAAGTCCACACCATAGTTTCAAATCCTACTTTGGAAGGACAACTTGAAGGATTTAATCTCATGCCTATCCTTAGGTGAGATATCTGAATTTTGTTTAAAAAATGAAGAATGTTAAAAGAAAAAGCTATATGTGGTGCATACCTGTGCTCTTAGCACTGCATAGATAGAGGCAGGAGGGTCAGGAGTTAAAGACCAGCCTTTGTTAGATACTATGTTCCAGGCCACCCTAGGCTACAGGAGATCCTGTCTTTAGAGCTGGGTGTAGTGGCACCTGCCTTTAACCCCACTACTCAGGAAGTGCTTGTCAGTGAGTTCAGTACAGCCAGAGCCAGGTCAATAGAGAGAGACTATGTCTCAAAAAAAACCCACCCCCCCAAAAAAAACCCAAAACAAAACAACCCCCCCCCACACACAAAAATACTGAAACAAACAAAAACAAACCCCAAAACCAGGGAGCAAAAAATGAAAATAAGCCAAACCTGTTCTCCAACATAAAGCAAATAAAGGAATAATCAACAAAACAAAACTAAAATGCTAATTTCAGGAACGCAAGAATTGTGGAAAATGCCTAGAAGAAATTGCTGGATTGAAATTTACCAGCCAATGATTCTAGAGCGCAGGTTTTCTAAGAGGAAACAGGAGAAGAAGATGAGTTGATAATGTGACAGATATTTCATTTTTTATTCAAGGTAGTTTGTCCACCAAAGGCCACTATGAATCTCCCACCTGTTAAAGCTTTTATGCAAATAGTTTAATCTCCTCACCTCAAAAACCCTTTGTATATGAAAAGCCTGCCTGTCCCATGATCTGAAGCTCCCAACCCCTTCTCTGAGAAGACTTTAAGGTTAGACACTAGCCAATGGGATTGCCACCTGCATTAGAATAAAAATAAAATGCACTTCCTACCTTGGTGTATTACCTGCCAGTTGGATTCTGGCACACCCATTTTGGAAAAAGAAAAAAAAAAGATCATCAGTCAGGAACCGGCTGTTAAGGGTTATGGAGGGCCACGGGTAAAGTAGTGTTTGACACTAATTTCCATCTCCCAGTTACCATTTTTGTTTGTAGATGCAAATCATACTGTCCATTGATCATGAGATCTAATATAACCTGGGCCCTTACTCCGACTCGCTTGCTCAGAATCTGGTTCAAAATTGTAGTAGCTTAGTACTGAATCATACATGGGAACGTTGAAGTTAATGTTGTACACTTTCTTCTCTCTCTCTCTCTCTCTCTCTCTCTCTCTCTCTCTCTCTCTCTCTCTCTCTCTCTCTCTCTCTCCTTTTTCTCTTTTTCTTTTTTGGTTTTTCGAGACAGGGTTTCTCTGTAGCTCTGAAGCCTGTCCTGGGACTAGCTCTTGTAGACCAGGCTGGCCTTGAACTCACAGAGATCCACCTATCTCTGCATCCTAAGCGCTGGGATTAAAAGTGTGCGCCACCACTGCCTGGCTCAGTTGTACACTTCCTGTTAGACTATATATATCATGCCTGTATGCATGAAACACTGTGGTTAAAGTGATAAGGGCACAAAACTGTATAGAACATGGTTCTTACCTTTAAGTACCGGTGAATAAACAAAGTTCATACACATGAGTTAAAACAATAAACCCCCTAAGAAAAGGTAAACATGTATTTTAATTGTTTGACTCAGGAACTCTAGATCTTAAAATAATTCCAAAGATGTAGATAATTATTATTATACATGAAGAAACAGATGAGTAGTGAATTGCCTTAAGTTGTGTATTTAAAAAGGAGATTTATAAGACTTTCTCAATACAAACTCTAGAGTGACAATAGGCAGCAAATTGACTTTCCTTTTTATCATTTTGGATATTAGTTGATGTTGAGTGCTTAGTACAAATACTTTTATAGACTAAAACTTCTGGACCTTCTCTCATTCAAGCCTGGTGAGATTAATGCACTTGGTTATTTTCAGAGTAGGTAAAATTTAACAGAAGCCTTTTCATAGCATTAAATGTATTCACTAAGACAAAATAAGGGAAGTATATTTACAAAATTGTTACTTTTAGAACATATATTAACTTAAAGGTATGAGGAAGGCAGCAGGTAAAATCTGAGATAGAACATAATGTTGATGATGAAGGTACAAATAATTTTTTAAATAAGAAATAATTAGAAAACAGTTTGAGGAAGAAAAGTTAAACTTTACAACTTTAAAAAAATAAGAAAAATGATGTGGCCTTACATTCAGCTCATTTTCAAACATTCTTTTTGACCATCTTTTCTCTTTTCTCTTCCCTTTCTGCTCACCCAGAGACTATTTTTGACGTAGTATGGTGAGGTACTATGACTTTTTTTTTTCATCTATGGACCAGGAAAGTCTTGGATTAGTAGGTTTCTTATTAATATGTACAAAAATGAAAAATGGGAATTATATAATTGGACTTCAGAGCCTCAGCTACTTAAAAATATAATACCTGATTATATGATTATTGGGACTATTAAATCATTTTAAGAAGTAATGTAACAGAGGTAAAAATTTTTTTTCTTGTTAAAACAATAGAGTCAGTCCAGCACAACAAACTTTTGAGAATATGTTGGATGTAGTATCAGAACAATTCAGGAAGATACTGTCCTTGCTTTTAAGAGAAAGAAAAAAATAAGACATAATAAAAATAAGACATAATGCATATGTCTGCATCATGGTACAATATAGAAAGTGATGAGAAGTTTAGATTTCCTATGTTTTAGCTTAAGTTAAAGAACTACCACTTGAAACTTTGAAATCTTTTGTAAGAACATACAGCTGGATTTTTCATGGGTGACAAGCATTTGTACTTCTTGATAAAGATGCTTCCCATACTTTGGGATACTGAGTAATTTGTTCAGATTGTTACTTTGTGATTGCTATGTGGTCAAAGAGTGAACATATGTTTTCCAGTCGTTAATAGATGAAAGCTTGTTAAAGTTTTATGTGCACAGGCAGCAATTAATAGCTATGCTAGATGTCATAAAGAGTGTACAATTCTTAGACTTGATGAATATTGCTAATGGGACAGGTTTCAAAATTTAACATTTGAGTTCGATAGCTTTGACAGGGCACAGAAGATTAGAAATGACTTCAGAAACACATACCTCCTCTGAAGACTGTTTTGTACAGGGCTCCAGAACTTTTGTTTTATGTGATGTGAACCATTTTTGTACAATCTCTTGTGGTTGGAGTTCTTTGTTATAGCAACTGCAGATGACCTCCTCTGCTGCTTGTTACTCTGTATTCTTCATATGTTATTGGATGTGCTACAGACTAGGCTAGGGGATAACTTGTAGCCAGGAATAGAAAAAGGAATGATAGATTCAGGAAGAGAGACAGAAAGGGGATGAATGATAATGACAGTCTCAGGCACTGTTCTAATGATTATATGACTCCACAGCAACACAAAATTTATATTTTAATAGTGATCATCATTTAAATGAAATGCTAATTTACTATTCAAAGATCTGTACAAATCAGGAAATCACTTCAACAGTTTTCACAGTGAGAGGCAGGGTTCATGCTTGGCTATTTGATTCTATAGACAAAACACTTAACATTGCCACAGTATTACCTTTGAAGATAACCTGAAACCCCCTTTGGGATAATTTTTTCTCCCTTTCACTAAATATTTCAGTTATTAGAGAGAAAAGATTAATATTTCAGGATCAATAATTTGGGAGGGGGTGGAGGATATAAGATATTAAAGAGCTTACTAAGGATTTGAAGCCTGGTTGAAGATAACAGAAAGTAAGGAACCTGGAAACAGGTAAGCTGTTGTTCTTTATTTCACATTTCTGGAGAGATGGAGATTGAATTTGACTGTTGTAATCACTAAATTTCATGATGTTCTGTGACCTTGAAAGCTTGATACGGGAATAGTGATCATTAATTTGTAAGGTGGCTTTGTCCAGTAGAAATTTAGTATAAACTATATATTTTAATTTTATTATGATCATATTAAAATAAATGAAAAGAGAACTAGTAACTAATCACTATAATATTAGTGATATATTTTACACTTTCAAATCCATATTAAATCTTTGAAATCTATATGTATTTTATAGTTATAACATAATTCAGTTCAGATTAGCCACAAATCATATGCTTAATGGCCATATTTGGCTACTTAATGGAGAGTGCATTCACATACTATCAAAGGGGAAAAGTTTGGTTGCAGATGTTACATTCATAAAAAGCTTCCGATTTTAATTCTGGGTAGATGGATTATTTTCCTTCTGTACGGTGGAGAGGCGTTTGTGTTAAAGGCACTGCAGTCCAGTTTTGTCTGTCTTGCTTAGTAAAGGGACATATTTTATACTCAGTAAGAAGGAAGTGGGGCAGGATTTGCCAAGTATTTAGTTAGGCTTCCTACAATTTGAGGTCTGTGGGTTAGAAAGAAAACTCTCTAAGGACTCTAGAAATTGGTTGCTATTGGAGAAATATTTGTTGTCTCCTCATTTCTCCTAACACTAGGAGTGGAACCCATCAATCATTACCCTTTTAAGTATACTTGTGACTTTGGGGGAAGTTCTTGTTTTTCAGTTGAGAAAACTGAAATTGAAGATAATAACTCCTTCTTAGGGCTGTATAACATAGGGCTAGATAGTAACATTTGCTTTTATTCTTATATGCATGATATAATTGGGCAACCCTCTTCTTCGCCAGCTTCCCCTTCTCCCTTTCCCTCTCTTTGGGATAGGATCTCCTATAGCTCAGACTGACTGAATTCCCAATATAGTTGAGGAGGTTCTTGAACTCTTGATTCCCTTGTTTTTGTCTCTCAAGTTCTAGGATTGCAAGTGTGTACCACTATGCCCAGTGTGTTTGCAGTAGTGTATGTAAAAGTCCATTAATGTGGGATTCCTCTCTGTATGCTATGAATACCTTTGGTGGATAAAGAAACTGTCTTGGCCTGTGGTAGGGCAAAAGAGTAGAGCTAGGCCGGGAAAACTAAACTGAATGCTGGGAGAAGGAAGGCAGAGTTAGGAGAAGCCATGTAGCCCCTCTGGAGACCGGGGAACTTTACCCAGTAAGACATAGCCTCACCGCGACACACAGATTAATAGAAATGGGTTAAATTAAGATGTAAGAGTTAGCCATAAGAACCTAGAGCTATTGGCCAAACAGTATTGCAGGTAATACAGTTTCTATGTGGTTATTTCGGGAGTCTGGGTGGCCTGGAAACAAACAAGCAGAGGGTGGCCAGGAACACACTAGCAGCCTCTTACTACAGTTCGTATTATATACATAATAACTGCTTGCTGTTAGTTTCTCTGTTTTAGATTCAAGCATGTAGCTTAATGAGAATTTGAGACGAACAAGAGAGATAGAAGTGAACATTCAGGTCAGAATTATAGGATTAATTTGGAAGTAGACAGTTTTTTGAAGGTACAGTGTTCCACCCCCTTTCTTCTCTTTAAGTGTATTCAAGAATATTTGTATGGCAATCACCCTGGAATTGTTAAGCTGTAGTTTAGGGTTTATCTTCAGGACCTCAGATCAATTTCTCTGGCGTAGAGCCTAGTACCAGCTTATCTTACTTAGTGGTCTGTTGCTGTGAAGAGACACCATGATAGCAGGAACCCATTTTATAGAAGTAAACATTTAATTGGGGCTGGCTTACAGTTTCAGAGGCTTAGTCCATTATCATGGCAGGAAGCATGGCAGCACGCATTGTTGTAATTAAAAAAAAAAGTGGCACAAGAGAGAAAGCCGCCATGCAGCAGAATTCACGTGGAGGGTTTTATTGAGGGAAAGGGAGCGTAAAAAGTGGGAAGGGGAGGGGGAGACCAGCCTCTGGGAACTAGAGCAGCAGAAGGAAAGAGAGAGGCAGTTAGAGGGGGGAGAGAGTTGGGAGGTGGGTAGGGCCCTTTTAAAGGGAATATAGTGAATGTGTACAGGAGGTGCTCTTAGTGGCTACAGCTGAGGACATAACCTATCAGAACCCCAAGTGTAGGCCACTAGAGATGCCTGAATACTAACACACAGGTGGGGTTGGTGCTGGAGAAGTAGCTGAGAGTTCTACATCTGGATCTGCAGGCAGCAAGGCAAGAGAGCCATTGGGTTTGACTTGGGCTTTTGGAAACCTCAAAACCCAGGTCCAGTGGCACACTTCCTTTAACGAGGCTATACTTCTTAATCCTTTCAAATAGTGCCACTCCCTGGTGACCAAGCATTCAAATCTATGAGCCTATGGGGCCATTCTCATTCAAACTACCACACAGGTGTATGCAACCTGTGGCCTATAAGCCATATGCAACAAAAACTGGCCCTGAAGGCAGCTCAATGCTGTTCTGGAACATGAACTTTATAGATGAAACACTGTGTCAAAAGGCTGGACATGCCTGCTAGGCTCTACAGTATTGTGAGTTCTTTTATTCCGTTCAGTGTGGAATTTGAGAGTTTTCTTTATATTCTTATGGTTAAATATGGTTCTAGGCTATGAATGTAGCTCAGTCTTAGTGTACTCGCTTATCACATGCAACACCCTGGGTTTCATCCCCAGCCTTGTAAAACAAGCAAGGAAATGAAAAAATATTCTGGTGATAATTAAGGAGTTATTTTTATTTAATGTGTTAAGTTTTACAATTTGTTCATGGTGGAGGTAGAATAGTTCTTGCAGAGGATTCAGTTCCTATCACCCATAACAGGTGGTTCACAATGATCTGACACCCCTGGGAACCCTGACCACTACAGGTATCTACATTCATGTGCACATACACACATACACATAGGTTAAAAATAATAAAAATAAATGTTAAAATTTTACATGTCACATGATATATGTGATTTTCTTATGTTAAGGATAGGATTATGAAATTTACTCATTCAACTAGTATTTAACACATATCACTTAGTAAATATCATTATTTACTAAATGACTAGCAAATACTATTTAGAATATATTGTTATGTTTTATGAATATATTTAAGTCAAGTTATTCAAGTAATATAGTCTCCAGTATGAGCGGGAAAGGAAGGCAGACTGGAAGCTACTAATAGTGAAACTGAGGTCAGAAGGTATTCTCTAGTGCTAACTAATGGGACAAAATCAGTGCTAATTTACATAGCTAATATGAATAAGAACAGATGGAAATTTTCAGGTGTTTTGGCCTGGGTTACTATATTAGTCATGTTTTAGATGAGAGTCAGGTCAGGAATGCTTTTTTGTGTAATTTTTTTTTTTTTTTTTTGCCTGTTGCTTTGCCCGCTAGAAACACTCTTCCTTTGAGTTTTATCTTTGTTGGTTTTCAGAGCAGTGTTATTGTACTTTTTATTAAATCAAGTTGCATCCATCTGGTGCCTCACATAGACCTTACATATTTTAGATTTTTCAAGTAAATTCTTACTCAAATTGTTTCAAACCATATCTTTAAATTTCCATGTTTGGAAGAATATATTTAACTCTTAGCATTGGTGTCTTTAGCTTCCAAATCTTTTTGGCTCCAGCATCTTTAATTATTGGTTTAAGCAACTCTATTTTTAATACCTATAGTTCTGTTCATTCTCAGACTAGGTCACCAGAACTTGTCATTGTTAAAAAAGTCATTGTTTGCCTCTCTTCATTTTAGGCGCGTGCTCAGACTGAATGAAGCTAAAATATGTAGTACTCTGCCTTACATACAAGATACAACGTTGCATGTTTTAAATTTAACCATTTTGCTAGTACAGTGATATTATTTATATCTCAGAATGTCAACTGTTCTTCCATGCTATGTAGAACTCATACATTATTAAGACTTTTAGTAGGCTTTTTACCTATAACATCCATTTTACTTTCCCTTTAATCATCCTCAATATTTTCTGAAGGACCCAACCCTTGGGTCCTTTAGAAAATTATCAGAATTGGAATTTGTAAATTACAAATGAAAAGAAAAGGGACATATTTAGAAGTTGGGAGCAGCTCAAGTACAGGGAAGAAAATCCACAGTCATTTATGTTACTCCTCTTTCATTGAGAAAAATCCTAGCTCAATGTACTTGACTTTTCTCAGGAGCTGGTAGCAATGGTGATAATGGCTGTGATGGTAGACGTCATTGTAGGAATGGATTTAAGAGATACTCAGTTTTTAAAAAAATTAATTATGGAGATAATCTTAAAGATAGACATTTCATTTTCTTTTTTCTTTTCTTTTCTTTTTTTTTCTCCTTGGGACTTTTTATTTTATTTTTTTCTCATTTTTTTTTATTAAAGATTTCCATCTCCTCCCCTTCTCCTCCCCCTTCCCTCCCCTCCCTTCCACCCATACCCCCACTCCACCCCTCTCCAAGACAAAGAGCCATCAGATCAGGGTTCCCTTCACTATATTAAGTCCAAGGTCCTCCCAGCTCCCCCTAAGTCCAGGAAGGTGAGCAACCAAACTGACAAGGCTCACAGTGAGCCCGTCCATGCTGTAGAGTTCATGTTCATTGCCGTTGTCCTTGGTTTCTCAGTCCTCCTCCACGGTCAGCCACATTCAGAGAGTCCGGTTTGGTCCCCTGTTCCAAAGTGAAATTCTAATATGTCAAGAATTCATCAATAATGCTGCTAGGGGAAAAATGAGAGCAATACTGGGGAGAATGTTCTTTAATATGGGGTTTCAGTTGCTGCCCAAATTCAATTAATAATGTGGTTATTACCAGATGTTTTCTTTGTAAGATAGTCCTGCGTTCAGTATTGGTTTGTGAATATATCAGACATTTAAAAAAATACTGACAATGCTGGACTCAGGATTATCTTCTCACTTACTATCCTTGCTGTCTCATTCCTGTGCTGAGTGTGTGTCAGACTTTAACAGTGCTGATGTAATTCTGAACTATTTTAAACTTGAGAAAAACACATTATTTTTCCTTTATATTTAACAGCAATTTTAGTACAAACAATTATACTTTTTTTGGATACCTTCAGATTCTTTTGGAATGATGTTAGAAAACAGTAATATTTTGGGACTGAGTGTTGGATCTTAAGAGACTACCTCAAATCTCAGTTGTCAGCTTAGGTGTGACTTGGGACAAGGTAATTTTTTTTAAGAGTTTGTTTTGCTTTATGGATAAAACAAGAATCATAAAATACCTACTTAATAGACATCTTGAGGGTTGAACCAGTTTGTAAGATGGAACAATCCCTATACGTGACATATATTGAATAACTAGTTATTATTAATTTTTTGTTATAATATTCTCAATAAATTCTAACAAATAAAAATTGTTTTGGCATTTTTAGAAAATTTCAGAAAGTAATTTTCAGGTTAGAGCTTTACTCCCTTCTCAAGCTGCTTTCAGACTGAAGTGCTGTCTAGATTTTCATGTGCCTAGGACTTACTTGGGGATCAGGTTAACACATATTTAGTAGTTTCCTAATAGTTCTGAAATGTTGCTTCTGAGAAGCCTTTTAAGCAAAGTTACATGCTCATGTGTGCTTCTCAGTCTCTCAATTTACCTACTTTGGCATTTTTGATTTTAAGTCTATTTCCTTTGTCAAATTGAAGGACACCTAGTCAGAACTCTTGGGCTAAAAGCCAGATAATATGTTAGCCTGAAGGTTTTTTTTTGTTTGTTTGTATTTGTTTTTCCTTTCCACTACTCTTTTTTAAAAAATTTGACTTCGTGAACCTTTCTTCAGGGATTCCATTTTTGTCTCCTTTCGTTATTTATGTAATCTTCTTTGGACTCTTCTAATCTCTCAGCAGCTTCCTTAAAGTATAGCAGCCCAAACTTGATTTAGCCCAAACTGACTCAATAAAAATGGGTAATTGTTGAGGAGAAGAATATAGTACCTTCCATTTCTAAAGTTCCGTGATTTTTATTATTTTAAGAAGAAAACATTTGTTTACGATTTTTATCAGCTGTTACGTTTTGCGTTTCGATGTTTCCTACCATGATAGTTGCTTTCTTTGTGTTTTTTCAAACATACCACTTGAATATATTTTTCAACTTCTGTGTATTTTAGAGGAGAACTAGTCAATATTTTCTTATACATTCTCATTTGTGTGTATGTGTGTGAATCTGTTTTCTAAAGTAATCAAGATCTTGTTGACTTTTATTCCATGTAGGCATGGTGGATCAATTAGAATTCTGTCAACAAAACAACCCATACCAGTGACTTCAGGCATGAAAATTTGATACAGGGATAGGTTCCAGAAGTGTTAGGAGGCATGAAAAGTAAAAGTAACTGAAGTAGCACAGATAATAACTGCAGGAAGCCTCTTTCCCATAGGTGTGAGACAATAAAAAGCTTGGAATAGGACATATTAGAGCCTCTAGAGAACTATTGTCTGGTGGCTGCTGCTGTTTCTGAGACCTGTAGCTTCCACCAACTGCTGCTTTGGGGTAGAGGGCCTGTGCTGGGGCATTCCTGACTGAATAAGACACATAGTTTCTCTTTAGTGCTTTTATTGGCAGTATTAGGAAGTTATCTAGTGAAAGAGAAAAGTAGTATAAAAGTTTTGAACAGAAAGGATTATTAAAGGATGGGTTTGGGCCTGAGCAATAGCTGAGTAACAAGTATATCCATCTCTTGTCTTTGACTTACATGATGGCATAGGCCTGTGTTTCTTGGTCTTTTCCTAGACAACAGGATCCTAAATGCTCATAGTGCTTGAGGGTCTAGAATAAAACATAATTTCCAGTGTTTTAACCATAGCCATGTATTGCTTAGGGATAAGAATTGTTCTGATGACTGCATTACTGGATTATATAGTCACTGTTTGAAAACATAGACAGGTGTCCCTGACTTTGTTAGGCAGTATAATCTTATGGTACCACCACTGTATAAATGGAACATCAGTCACTATGACTTATTTGTCTGTTTGATGTGATTAGGGACATGAGATAGGACCTATTGTTCTAAAACAACTCTGGTATCTTCCCTCCCTCCCTCCCTCCCTCCCTCCCTCCCTCCCTCCCTCCCTCCCTCCCTCCCTCCCTCCTTCCTTCCTCCCTCCCTTCTTTTCTCCTCCTCCTCTTCCTCCCCCCCTTCCCCCACTTTTTTAAATCATTAGATTCACATTGGTTGGGTTTTCTGTTGTTTAAGAGCCTGTGTAAATTTGGTAGGATTGAAAAATTGGCTGCCCACTGTCAAACAGTTCTTGATGTAGCAACCAGTTTTTAAACTGAAGACTTAAAGACTCTCTAATACTCTCTTCCCAAGAGCTCCTCATCGTTTAACCACTTGATGGATCTTAAGATGCTTGATTCTAATTTGTTATGTCATTAGGGGTGATGGATTCTGCATTATAATAGGTTCCCAGAGGAGGCTAAATGTATTGGTCTCCAAGTCAAATTTTTCTCTGCCCTTCCTGGTTTGAAAATCACTGGTTTGACTGGACTTCAGTTGTATGTGGGGTTTATATGGTTGTATAGAGAAGGAATGATCATAGTGTAAGAACTTCTACAGGTTTGTTTGATGGCGTTTTCCAGTCCTGAGTGCCTGTTACCAAATTACCAGGTAGCCGTTTCCCAAATAACTGACTCAGAGACTTACTATAAATTGTAAATGCTCAGCCAGTAGCTCAGGCTTATTTCTAAAACTAGCTCTTGCATTTTAACTTAGCTCTTAACTTATTTATATTCTGCCACGTGGAATACCTTTATTAACATGACACATTCATCTCCTGCGCCCTCTGCATTTGGCTGGCAACTCTTCTGATTCTGTCCTTCTTTTTATTGTCCTCTTAGTCTCATTTTTCCATCTAACCTACTCCAACCCTGCTATAGGCCAGTGAGCTCTTTATTAGCCACTGAGAGCAATACATAGTCATAGTATATAAAAAGATTGTTCCACAGTGGGTTTGTGTAGCTAGGACTATTTTGAGCAGTTTGACACAGGTGTGTAGTTGAGTAGAGCCATGCCTATCATGTACAGTTTTCATGCAAGGTCTTCAGGCTTTACAGTAATTCTGTTTGTTTAAGGGAAACTGACTAACCAGGTGTAGGGTCATAGAGCAAGTTAATGCATTAGATATCTTGTGTTTATTAAGGCTCCTAAGACTCTTAACTGCTGATTGCTCTTTATAGGGCTGTTTATAGTTTCAAAACAATATATTTGGATTGAATTTAACACTGATGGCATTTTCCCTGTTGTAATAGTTGCAGATATTTAAACTTAGAGAGCATAAAGTCTTGAGCCAGATAAATACAGTTTTTCTTAACAGAAATTTAGGGAGATGTCTCAGTTGATAAATTGTTTGCTTAGTGCTAGGGATGTGGAGACAAGAGAATTTCTGGAGCTTCTGGTTCTGTCAGCCTAGCTGAATTGGTGAGTTCTAGTTCAGTGAGAGACTGCATCTCAGAAAATGAGGTAGAAAGTATTTGAGGAAGACCACTTCTCTGATTTCCTCCATAGTGTACCTGTAAACACACGCACATACACATGTATACACACATACACACAAAGTATCACCAAAGCTCATCGCTTTGTTCTCTTTAAGGCACTATGCTTCCGTAGCTTTCCTTGAGCCCAGATATTCAAAGGTTCTAGATATTTTCCTCTTGACTGTTGATGTGTATGTGTGAATATTATCTGTAAAATTTTAAGTCTGGCTGTGGAGAGAGAATTAGTCTAATTGAGGAGAAAGTTAACATAGGGAGTTAAAGATTCAAGGGGATTCCTACAGAAGGGTAAAAAAGTGAACTCAATTTTCGGATCCTAAACAAAACATTTTGATTGGCATGTGGAGACCCTTATGTTCACACAAACATCTGTATTTGAATATTTATAGAAGATAATCGGTCAAATTACTGTTATTTTAATTTGCTTAGCTTGGCTGATTGCTGCAGTTTGATATTAGTTGAATTCTAGATGAAGAGCTGTAACTACATTATGCTTTGTCCTTGAAACTCCATGGGGCCCCCTCCCACCTCTAAACTGTGGTGCCTTTTTGTCTTTGCCAAATCTTCTTGCCCCTTTTAGGAAAAAATTAGTGAAGGTGAAAGCTGTAAAGATTTGATTTTTTAAAATTGAATCAATTCACATTTAGTGATCAGGAATTGTGTAAGTATTTTAAACTATTTCTATAGACTTTGCCTTCAAAGAAGCTGTCCTTTACAACTTATACTTTGAGATAAATTTCTCAGTTGACTTTGAAATATGCTTCATGTTAATAGCAAAAAGCATGTTTCTAGATAATTAGTATTTCTTTTTATCTCATTTAAACAGCTAACAATTTTAGAGACCCAGATTCAAGCTATAGCACCTTTCTCTGCAATACCGTGTGGTTTTATTTAACGTCTTACATTCTAGGGGAAAGAAGCTAAGTGCCATTTTCAGTTAATATTGAAGTAACTTTGTAACTTAATAATCCTTTTCATTTTAAGTCAGAAACCCTGTTCTTTTTTTTTTTTAGATAATTTTCCCTCACTCAGAAAACACTATTATTTGTTGATGGGTCTCACTGTTCCTTAGGGGAGTAAACTGATTTATATTATTTTAGCTGTAAAAAGGATACAGAAACTTCTCATATGCTTTTTTTGGAGCAGGGACTGTTTTCTGTGTTTGTTTGCTAGACTGGCTTCTTCCTCACCTCACCACTGTCACCTAAATGGTTTCCTTTTATTCATATAATCAGTAAAGCATAAGCAGGTAGTTTACTTTGTAGTTTACTTTGTCTTCTGCTTTTTTCCTTTATCCTACGTAAATGGACATAATTGAATACATTTTGTGGATTGTTTAGTTAGAATCTATAGTAAGTATTTAGTCTCAGTGTTATGTAGATACTGTCTTTGTTTGGGGATTGTAGGGTCTCAGAAATATGTTTTATATATTGCAAATTAGAGGGTACGTTTTGGTAATGTTCTGTCATTTACATGAATCCATTACTGTTCTCATTTAATTCATTTTATGGTAGATTTTAATCTAGATGATTTATATATTTTATTTTTCTCCTTTTACCCATCCTTTTTGTGACCTTGTCCAAATATTTTCTAACCTATCTTTTTCAAATTTCTCAGTATCTTCTTAGGAAAAACTGATTTGTCTAATTGTGTAATCTGCTAGCAGAATTTAAACGATTAATTATTCCTTATGCTGTTACAATAATTATTAATTTTTAAATGTTTTATTATCTGATGTTGTGTTATGACTATTTATTTCATATAGTACACTTGTATGTAGAACTAGAATAGTATCATAAACACCTAAAATCAACTAACCATTGATATCTGCACTTGGGGCCAGTCTTTCTGACATTCTTCTTAAGTTTGGAAGCTTGTTTTACAGCATTTTTTCAGGTTTTGATTAGGCACAATGTTCACCTTAAGTTAACCAATATGCTTTTTGCTAAGTAGATTAAAACTCAAATAAAATTTAAGCCAGTAATGTAAGACGTACTAAGTCATTCATCTCCCATGTGAACTGGCAAGAAAAGTAGCTGTATTCCTTACTAATAAGAACAACAATGAGGGACAGGTTAGGATTTCCCAGGTAAACTAATTTTGGTAAGGATTACTTCTGTGATGATAGGTTAAAATTCACCAATTTGCCATACACACACACACACACACACACACACACACACACACGGAAAAAAGAAATACAAAGCTGCAAACATTTAAAAATAAACAGTTCTTTTAAGTTAGAGAAAGAAGAGAGAACTAGTGCACCAAAACTAAATCATAAGAACTATTTGAAGGCTGGCATGGACAAGTCAGAGAGACAAAAACTTCAGGGGGAACCCCCATACTTCTGGGCCTTTCCCTCTAGTTCTTTACAGTGACTATCAGCATGGGAGAACAAAAATTCCGTTTCTTAGAGCTAGAGAGGAGAAAGGTAATCATTTTCAAAATATCCCAGAGATTTCTGTTCTTAACAAGAAAAACGTCTTTTACTAAAATCTCATTGACCTTGGGGAAGGGGAGTTCCCAAGTTCTGTTCCAGCCACTGTTTTCCCAAGAAAGCAGAGCAAAGTTGAGAGGCTCCAGTGGAGTTCATTGTTGGGCACAGGTCAATAGGAGGCTAACGCCTGATCATGGGATCTGGTCCCTTCTTCCACACCTTGATGAAGTACTGAAGGCCTCTTTGTTACAGTTTTTTTCTGCACAGTATATCCTGTAGCACTTTGGCTAAAAATTACAATATGCTAAAATGTATGTCCCTCTCCTCTACACATAGTTTAATAAAGAAAGAGCAGCATTGGAATCATACTCTCAGGGCCAGGATGTCAGGACCAAGCTGTGAATTTAAAACATGTATGATTAATATGCCACGGGCCTTAATGAGAAAAATAAACATATAAGAACAGGTAGAAAATGCTTAGGAGAGAGATGGGCAGTCTTAAAAAGAACAATAGAGAAATGAGGTTAAAGAGAAATAGAGATTAAAAACATTGTAAGAAGCTGGGAATGGGATGCATTCTGTAATTCTAGCTGGCGAGTGACTGAGGCTGGAGTATGGAGAGTCCAAGGTTATCTTGGCTCTGTAGCTCTTTCTGCAGTTGGCTGGGTGAGGCTTCCTTTGCTTTATCTGAATAGGATTTGTGGGTAGGCAAAGAGACTCTTTAACAACTGGTCTGTGGCAGGGGCAACTCTTAATCCTTTCAGTGTTTGGCAGCAGAGAACCATGTCAGGAGACAGGCAGAAGCAACAAGTGAGTCTTTCTAGTATTATGTGCCTAGGTTATCAGGACGCTTAGCCATACCTAATTCTCAGTCCTTTTGCTGATTTGGTATTGGGACCCTTATGTCTTGGCAGAGGTCAGTTTGTAGCTCTCAGCCTGGAGTTTGAGCCCCTTGTCCCTGAAGATTTGAGCTTGCTGCAACTCTTGAACATGCTTTCTTCTCTGATCTTTAACCTTTTATCAGCCTTTCACTCTCGTCTCTGCTTTTGTTTCTCTAAATTCCCCAGAACTGTTTGCTTTTTAAGATATTATTATGAAGTAGTGAATATTGCTTAAAAATAAAGTTTTAAGCCGGGCGGTGGTGGCGCACGCCTTTAATCCCAGCACTCGGGAGGCAGAGGCAGGCGGATCTCTGTGAGTTCGAGACCAGCCTGGTCTACAAGAGCTAGTTCCAGGACAGGCTCCAAAGCCACAGAGAAACCCTGTCTCGAAAAACCAAAAAAAAAAAAAAAAAAAAACCAAAAAAAAACAAAAAAAAAATAAAGTTTTATTTTCCCCCAAAATATGTTTTTTACACCATATAGCTCTTTGAATTCTGATTTGCTAAATTTAAGATCTTTCTATTCTTATTTTTAAAAAGTCTAGCTATTTAGTGATAAGTACCATAATTTTATAAGACCTCAAACATTGTAAACATATTAAGCAAGGACAACAAACTGCAAACATTGGATGGTGGCTCTAGAGTCTTCTTTTTCACTTCCATTACTACCACCACCACCATCAGCAACAGCAGCACCAGCATCTCCACCACCAGTACCACCAGCACCACCAGTACCACCACCATCATCAGTACCACCACCACCACCACATCATGATCATGATCATGTGTGTGTCTGTATCACTGAATATGGTAATTTTAAACCTGGGTGATATAGTAACTTTATTTTATCAATTTTAAGAATGAAATTGTTTCTATAATAGAGAATAAATAATTTTGTTAGATGTTGATTCTCTTTTAAAATGAATTGTCTTGCCATACCATTGTTTTAAAATTCTTCATGTGTTTAAAATTATTTTATAAGAAGAAAATACTAAAAACTGAAGTGCCCAAATGTATACCATAATTATGAATACAGAATTTGTAATTGATATTTAAAATTAGTTGCTACATGAACACATGTATATAGATAAAAGCATGGTAGACATTTTAAATGAAAATTTCTCTTTTTGCACCCATTTTTTATTATTCAAGATTTTTATTAGGTGGTTGTTGTATTCTAGACTGAATAATAGTCAGTAAACAAAGAGAAATTGTCTGATTTCTATTCAGTTTCTATTCAGTTGTGTAGACTGATACTTAGTATATCAGATGGTGATAAGTGTTCTAGAGAAAAACAGGCACACAGGAGATATTGAAGTGTTCAAGGGGGAAACACAGTGCTTTAACATAGAACAAAGGAAAGTTTCATTGAGAAAATGGTAATTGAGTGGTAGTTTGAATTTGATGAGGGACAAAGCCATGGAACAGGTAGGAGAGTGTGTTTCAGATAAGTCTGCAAGTCCTGTATGGAGTACAGACCGGGTAGTCTAGAACACGACCAGACCTTACTAGATAGCTGCAGCAGTCTGAACTTTCCAGCTTTCTGCTTCAGCTCTTAAGTGCTGGAGATTGCAGATGTGCCAGCCCTCACCATTGTCTTGTTCATCCCATTCTCATTCATTCATAGTCTCTCGCTCTCATCTTGCTACCCCTGCATCCATCTATGTAGTGTTTGGGAGCGGTGGGCTGCATTCCCGCCCAGCTCCCAGCCGCCTGGCTAGCTTATGCCCCGAAATAACAACACACAAACTGCCTGGCCCATTAGTTCCAGCCTCTTATTTACATCTTGATTAACCCATATCTAATAATCTGTGTAGCACCACGAAGTGGTGCCTTAGCGGGAAGTACTAGCTTACGTCCATCTTGGGCCAGAGCTTCATCGAGTCTGTCTCCCTGAGGAGAGGCACGGCGGTCTGACTGAGCCGTCTACCTCACTTCCTTTTTCCTGTTCTGTCTACTCCACCCACCTAAGGGCTGGCCAAAGCAGTTTCTTTATTAACCAATGAAATCAATTCAAACAGAAGACTCTCCCACATCACATCTATCCATGTGCATTCTTAGTATTAGCACTTCCATTAAAATAACAACCAAACCAAACTGGTCCTCCTTCATTCTTAGGCATGGTAGTGATGGTAGTCCTGCAACACCTTGTTCTCCTAGGTATCCCATCTTCAGAGGGTGTTACTCTGAGCTGTGTGTGTCAAGGTTTAGCCTTTTGAGGACTGGTTGGCCAAGTGGGAAGAGTTTTGCAATTGAGCTCTTTAGACTCATTCATTTGCAGCAAGTCTACTCTCCTCCTTCCCTCCATTTTCCCTTTTTGTGTTTTTTGTAATGTTTTCCAGATCTGCTAGCAGAGGTCTACTCTTGTCCATTATTACTTTCATTGGTAAGATGAGCCTTTACGGAATGTTTCAAAGGATTCATGGTTGGGATTCTTTATTGTGATAACTTAAAGGATTCCTGGTCCTTTGTGAACCTAGGAATTATTAACCATTAGTAGTAGAAGAGTACTTTTCCCCATAAATTATTTGTCTAGGTTGTTAGGGTCTTTCATTCTGTGCACATGTGGACTTGGTTTCAGGTAATTTAAAGAGCTCTGAAAACACGGGTTTTCACTCTAAAGTGAGACATTTTCCAGCATTTTTTTGTTACCTTGTTTTTTTTCTGAATTCTAGTCTGCCTTTCCAACTTGTTAGTGTGACTGGCTTTTATCTGGGCTTCCTCTTTTACATATTTCAGTGCCCGAATACTGAAGCAATCCCAAGCTGTTATGGGGCTCACTTGTTTTGTCTTCTTTGTGTAGAGATCAGTTTTCAGCTCTCTGATATCAGATATATAATTTGTCCTGTTTTCTAATTGTTTACATGTAGAAGTATTACTTTTGTTTGTTTGTTTCTTTTGAGATACGGTCTCATTATGTAGTCCTGTCTGGCCTGGAATTTACTATATAGACCAGGTTGGTTTCAAACTCACAGAAATCCACCAGCCTTTACCTTCTGAGTACTGTAATTAAAAGTGTGTGTTACCATCCCCTGCTGGAAATTAATTCTTGACCCATTATTTCCTTATGGGTAGAAGTAAAGATCTCATAACATTTTTTTTAAATGGAGAATATTCTTAGCAAGCAATATATCTGGTGTATTACAAATTGAGTACAATCACCTGAAAAATACTGATTTTAAAATATTGCTTAAAACCATGAGGGGTGTGCCCACCTACTGAGACGGTGGGGCTGATCTACTGGGAGCTCACCAAGGCCAGCTAAACTGGGACTGATATAGCATGTGATCAAACTGGACTCTCTGAACGTGGCTGACAAGGAAGGCTGACTGAGAAGCCAAGGACAATGGCACTGGGTTTTGATCCTACTGCATGTACTGGCTTTGTGGGAGCCTAGTCTGTTTGGATGCTCACCTTCCTAGACCTGGATGGAGAGGGGAGGACCTTGGACTTCCCACAGGGCGGGAAACCTTGACTGCTCTTTGGACTGGAGAGGGAGGGGGAGGGGGAGGGAAGAGGGGCAGGGAAATGGGAGGAAGGGAGGAGGTGGAAATTTTTAATTAAAAATAAATAAATTTTAAAAATTGCCTAAATTAAATTTTTTAGTAACATTTCTGGTATTATTCTACATGTAGCTTTAAATATTGTTTTAGCTGCTTTTGATCTAATACTAATTATCAATTAAATGATGCAGTAAATGAAGGTTGGTGTAATTTAATGATTTACAATGGCTGATCTTGTTTTGGTTTTTCTGTGCCTCACCGAAGATCTCTACCTGTGAATTGGTTTGGTTCAATTCTTTCTTTCTTCCCTTTCTCTCACTTTCCTTTCTTGAATTTAATAAAACAAAACAAAACAAAAAACCCATAACTCTTACTTAGTATGGGACTTCTTTTGGGAACTGCTGAATTTATTTTACCATAAAATAATTATTTTGACTGTGTATTTGAAATAATTTTAAAACATCTGATCAATAAGATTAGACATAATTGTGGGACTATGCCTCATGAATATTTTACTCTTTAGATGCTGGGAAATTGTGTAATTTATTATTACCTTTTTTTTTATTTTCCTCCTCCATTAGTTACACAGCACTGACACCATAAATTGAAGTATTGAGAATGTATCACTAAGTATGAAATTAGGCAAAAGGGGACGTGTTTGAGCTAAACTGAGCAGTAATGTCCCTCAGTCCTGGCAAGGAGTGTGTGTGTAAATCAGATTAGTATTTGTCAGTAAGAGAGAAAGTTGGTTGAAAAGAGAAAATAATAGTTGTACAAAGGTACAGATCAGAAAAAAGTTGTTTAACCGGGTACCTCATAAGGACCTTTTGTAGCAGTAAATTATACTTAAAGTTGAAACAACTTCAAATTAAATTTAAATCACTCCTACTTGTGAATATAATTGAAAATGCCATTAATGAAAATTGACAAATTTATTAAATGCCTGAATTATGTGATTTTATTACATTTTTATTAGCTTATAGAGAATTAGATTTCATTATTGCATTTTTCAAACCAAATTTGTTTTTGTTGTTTTCAGTTGCATTTTATGTTCAAATGACAGATTTTTTTTTCCACTAAATTATCTCAGATATTTCCTTCCTTCTTCTTTCCCTTCCTTTCTTCCCCCCATTACACTGGTTTATTTGTTTTGAGATTGCCTTGTACACTGGCTGGCTTTATATTCACTATGTAGTTGAGCATGACCTTTAGCTCTAGATCCTCCTTGGCTGCATCTTCCCATGCTGGGACTACAGGAAGACAGGATGTGGTCATGTAACACAGAACTGGCTAGGGTTTGTGACTCTCCTGTTCAGCCTCCCTAGTGTTAGAATTACAAGCATGTGCCATGCCTATCATTTTTTAATGAAAAGAATTTTAACAGTAATTATTCTGCAATCGGTTTAAATTCAATCACTAATGTAAAATTCTATTTTTCACATATTTCAGAGGCAGTAGAATCAACTCAAATAACTAGTGCTTTAATTAGCAAATGACAGAACTGTGCCCAACTTTCCTAATATCCTAACCTTTTTACAGAACAGATGGAATGATTGTAAACATTCACTTCATAATTCTTTGAATTAAAACAAACTAGAAAGTCATTACTTCAGAATGCTTCCCTAATTAATTCCGTGTCACGAGATGGACTAAAATTTTCAAGTAAATGAAAAAAAGAAATCATTAGTTCATAGTTTAATGAAGGTTAAGTTTGCAAGATTAACAAATGTTTAGTTTTACTGTTATATTTTAATGCTGTGCTTTCTTGGTTAAGAAACATAAGTGCTTCAGTTTGGAAAAAGAAATTATAAATAAAATGTTAGAGAAAAGCTGATCATGAGTTACAAAGTACTATTATTTAAAGAGCCATATATGAATTAAGTCAATTCAATTATAGATTAACATATCCTCAAATCTATATCTTTAATACACATTGTTGAGCTCAACTCTTTAAAATTAAGTAGTGCTACCGAATTTATTAGAATCTTTCTTAATAGTTCCCCTAAGTGAAAAGGTGTATATATATATATATATATATATATATATATATAATAAAAACAGAATGAAGCAAGCAAAATTAGTATTATGAATTAAAATGACCCTTTAATTCTAGCTGAAACCCCCTGTCATTTTCTGTAAAAGAACCATGGTGAAACTAACTGAATTAACATGTGGAAGGAAGGAGGGGAGGGATAGAAGAGAGATGTTTATAAAGTTCAGTTTTTATTTACTGCTTATACAGTGTGGTAGTTTGAAAGTTATTGCCCCCCCATAAGCTGATAGAGAGTGGCACTATTAGGAGGTGTTGCCTTATTGAAGTAGGTGTCGCCTTGTTGGAGGAAGGGTGTCACTGTGGGGATGGGCTTTGAGGTCTGCTCATACATACACTTAGTTTAGTTCACTTCCTGTTGCCTGTGGACCAAAGATGTAGAATTCTCAGCTCCTTCTTCAGCACTGTGTCTGCCTTCATGCTGCCATGTTCCTCCATGAGATAATGGACTGAACCTCTGAAGTATAAGCCACCACCTCAGTTTAATGTTTTCCAAGAATTGCTGTGATCATGGTGTTTCTCTACAGCAATAGAAATACTAAGACATGTAGTAATCACATTTTTACATTTTTTTCTGGTACGGTAATAATATATGCACATATCAATTTAAAATATTAGTTATTTTTGATACATAGTACAGAATATTATCTTAATTAATCAAAATTGCTAATATTTTAGGAATTAGTTGGCCTAGTTATGAAGTACAAACTTATAATCACATTAATGAGATTTCAACAAGGAGTATCTTACTTTACTAGTTACACACAATAATATAACAGGTTGTCTTTACTGATGCAGTTAACTTATAATATTCCAATAAGTTAACAGTCTGGACTGCTCATCTGTCTCTTTGGCCTCGAATGAAAGCAGTTTAAAGTGATACTCTTATGTTTGAAGAGATGGCTCACTGAGTCAGGTGCCTGCTTGAAAGCATTAGGACCTGAGTTCAGTTCCTTAGCATCCATGTAAAAACCAAGTTTCTTTTTTCAGTGGCTATAACCCCAGCATAGAAGTGCAGAAACTGGCAGATCCCAGAGACTCTCCAGTAGCCAGTGTAGTCAAAATGTCAAATTCAAGGTTGCATTAAAAATCCTATCTAAAAAAATAAGGCAGAGAATTGGTAGAGATTGAGGGAGATATCTTGGTCAGCCTCTGGCCTAACAAATGCCTGAACTGGCCAGTGCACACATGTGCACATGCACACACACACAAACATACATACAAACATACACATACAAGCACACACACACATAGCACAAAACCTCACACACAAAATAGGGTGGAGAGTGAGTGAGAAAGACACACATGATCAGTTGTTGGCCTCCTCACACTTGTGTGCACACAAAACAAGTAAAGTGATGGTACTAATAAACTGAAGTGAAATGTGTACATTTGCAGTTTTTAACTGAGTTGTATGTGTACATATACACTTGTGTGCATATATATTTGATTGGTAATATTATGTAGTGTGAAGAGCAAACTTCTCAAATCAGTCATGGTTATAAAATATATGAACAGCTTACCCAACTATAAAATTGGAATGATATTCTGTAGACTCAAGTAATGGTGAACATTATATGATAATATGCTTAAATGTTTTCAAGCATTGTAAAGCATTTTATAAACTCCAGTTAAAATTACTTTTCTTTTGCTCATTAAGAACCAAATATTTTAGTCTACTACCACTTAGATTTTTTTTCAGGGTTTTACTTATTACAGGACTTCTCTTAGTTACTTTTCTATTGCTATGAAGAGACACAATGGCCAAGGCCACTTATAAAAGAGTTTATTAGGGCTCCCAGTTTAGAGGGCGAATCCATGACTGTCATTGTGGGGAGCATGACTAGTTTGTGTAGCCAATTACAGATCTAGGTTCAGTGAGAGTCCTTGTCTCAAAAAGGAAAAGACAGCTAATGCGTTTGTTTGCATTCTATTGCTGTGATAAACACCATGACCAAAAGCTACTTACGGAAGAAAGAATTTATATTGCCTTCTAGCTTACAGTCCATCACTGAGAGTAGTCCAGTCAGGAACCTGGCAGCAGGAATTGAAGTAGACACATTACTAAGTCGGCTTTCTTGTCTGTACCCCAGGAGCACTTGTCTACAGGTTGTATTTTCGCTGTTGAGATTCCCTCTTCCCAGATGACTCTAGTTTGTGTCATGTTGACAAGAAACTAACCAGTGCAGAGAAAATTGAGGAAGGTGCCAGATATTGACCTCTGCCCTCCACACATGCATGGATCTGTGTACCTGCTGTGGTGGTTTGAATAAGAATGGCCTCCATAAATTCATATATTTGCTTGCTCAGTCATCAGGGAATGGTAGTATTTGAAATGGATTAGGAGGTTTGGCCTTTTTGGAGGAAGTATGTCACTCTGGGTATGCTTTTAAAAGTTAGTATTATTCATCAAATACATTGTCAGGGGAAGCCTGCCATATTTTGATAGAGTTAATATTCTGCAGAAGAAGAGTATTATGAGATTCTAAATAGGAGTAAGATCATAAACGTTTAAAAGGAAAACAACCTACTTCAAGAAAATTTCAGTATATTGTAAGACAATATGTTGAAAGAGTAAATCCTAAAGTTTACAAATGATTTTATTTTTGATCCACTTTGCTTATAATAGTGCTCTCTGATTTCAAATTTGCTGTCTAAAGTTTGACATAAATGTAGTTGTAGCTTATGTGCTCAGTTTCTTTGTAAATCATGTGTGACACAGTCCATGTATTCACATGTTCATAAGTTTTCATTAGTGATTACTAAATGGCAAATACTGCTCTAAGTGCTTGGGAGACAGCAGCAAACAAAATGACCAAAATTACGGTGTTTATATTTTGGCAGTCACAGTTCATACATGACAAGAAAACAACTAGGCTTTCACTGTGGTTAGCAGATGGGGGAATGTTCAATAGATATGCTTTAAATCATGATAGAAAAACTACATAGAAAATACTCATTTTTCAACTTGGTTCTTTTGTTGATTCAATTTAAAAATACTTCTTAAGAACTCTAGAATTCTGAGAAACAATGTCTCAAAAACAGAGTTAAGATAATGTTAATAATTAAGAGCATGATCATGTTTTACTTTGTAATAATTTAGTGTTTTATAGCTTATATAATATCAGTCTTGATTCAAGTATAGTAATTTAATACCTTAGATATTTTGAATACTGGTTTATCAAATACACTGTTACTTCTATAAAAAGTATATGTTTCTATAAAATTTGATTGTTAAAATCCTATCTTTGAGTATTGTGATACTTTATAGTATAATTACAAGTAAAATGTTTCAGCCTATTTTGTTATCACTTGTTGCTTAAATTATTCTTTTTTGAAAGTTTTGTTTTGCTGTTTATTATAGTAGTCTAGGGAACTATAAAGTTGTACTTTTTTGTTTGTGTCTTTGCATATCTATCTAATCTCCTAATATCTTGAAAATAGCTAGGGTATATAATAGTTTCAGCATGTGGTATGATGGAATTTTTCAGTGGTATATAAGTTGTTATAGCAAAGTATTAGTAACTCACATGTCTTCGCTTCAGTTTTTAATGAATTATTAAATTGAATCCATTGCTTAAGCCGACAGACTAGAATTTAATTTTAATCAGAAATCCCAGAGTCTCTGCATTGTTTCTATATAAGTGGAAAAGTAGACCTCACTGATTCTTCACCTGGGTTAGAATGTAGTCCAAAAGTAGAGTTATGCAAGGGGAATTCCGAGTGTTTTTGAGAAAATTCCAAGAAAGAAAGATGAGTCTTGTGACTTCAGTTTCTTTTTTTAAACACAAAATTCTTGGACTGTGTTTTCATGTCCCTCCCAGGTATAGTGGAGAGGTGTGAGTTTACTTCAGGTTATTGATTACAACTGGCTATTGTTATTTGTTTATATGCTTTTATGGAAAACCATTATTTTTTGCCACATGCAGCTTGTCCTTGTGATTTTACACTTGTGTGATTCTTCTTAACTCTCAGTATAAATTGTCTGATGCTCTGAATAAAGTTGACTATTGGATGAGACGTCAGTTCACCTCATTCATTGGTTCCTTTCTCCCAAGCCCCGCCCCCCGTGGTAAACAACTAGAACCATTAGACAGACTCTAGTCTTTATGTGGATGATAGATGGGGATAGCTGAGATTTAGAGGCACAGAATTTTGAGAAAGGGAGAAGATAAAACAATAGGGCTCAACAGCAGCAAACAGTATCCCTGGCAAAACGAACACTGTTACTAAAGTAGCAGACAAGACATTAAATAGCCCTGGGGATTAGTGCTTTTTGAATTTTGCTTTTAAATAATAGTCAGTGAGTATATTTCCTCCTCCTCCCATTCTATGTTTTAGTAAAAACCAGAAGAAATGGGGTTTCTAGAACATTCTGGAGAGAATTTCTTCTCTTTGAGTTTTTGTTCATTTAAAAATCAATAAAAAAATTAAGGTTCAAAAGTAGAAAAATTAATAGTCGCCCTAAACTCTGATTTTTGCAATCTCTTTTCTTCAGCTTTTTAAATCTTTTTGATAATTTGATTTGTGGTCATGTGATATATATAGTTTTGTTCTTTGATATTTGACTTTTCTATCATAGCTTTAGAGTTACCCAGTCACTTTATGTTACACTTTTCATATATGCTCTTTGGGGGAAGAAGATAATTTTATTTCTAAGAGAATTCTAAGCATACTGATTGAGAAATGAACTTTGGCGGGGAGTGGTTCAAGACAGGGTTTCTCTGTAGTTTTGGAGTCTGTCCTGGAACTGGCTCTGTAGACCAGGCTGGCCTTGAACTCACAGAGGCAACTGCCTCTGTCTCTTGAGTACTGCAATTAAAGGCATGTGCCACCACCACCTGGTAAAAAATAAACATTTGGAGTTTAAAATGCATTGACACCTTAAGAGTTTAACTGGTGTTAGCTTTCTTTGGAATTTTGAAACTTTTATTTGTTCATATAGAAAAATTGATTTCACTGTGACATTTTTATACATGTATATAACATACATCATATCCAACCCTGTAATTATTAGTGCTTTAAATATAATTGAAAAAGTAAAGTCTGGCTTTATCCATTTGAACCTTTTGATGTTTGGCGTGGTTGCCAACTTCTTGATGGCTATGATAACCTATGTTTCTCTAAAATTCAAGTCAGTTTGAGAATATATCTTAAAAATGACAGTTTGCAAGTTAAATAGTGAGATGGAGAGATGAGAATTTGTAGAAATGAATTCACCCATACCGAGAATTTGTTTTTGTTTTAGATAATGAACACATTAGCCTGAAATACATAGCCAAATTGGTTTTGGTTAATTTTTCAAAGATAAAATCTTTTAATCCCTATATAATATGAGTTATTACATAACAATTCAAGAAAGAATAATTGTGATGGAATTAGACTTCCAGGCTTAGAGTGGACTATTTGCTGTCATGTAGAATGCTAATGTGTGTGGTTGACTTAATGTACGAATTTAGCCAAACTATCTTTCAGCCAGCCTCCTGGTCAAACAATTATCATGGGGTTTTCTGGGACTCCATGAATGTCAATTTACATTGTTTTTTATATCTTAAACAACTTAGTCCATTTCTTACTCTTTCCACAGCATGTAGAGTCCACAAAGAACAAGACGGGAGAGCTTCCTCCTTGCCTCGCCAGGAAGATATTTTCGTTAAGAGTACACCACAGGATACCAGAGAGACTAATTTGTCTGAAGCATCATGTGTTGAAACAACAGAATCCTTTTTTCCTGTGTGGCTAACTGGAACCGGAGTACAATGTTTCCAATTCTTTGAGCTCCAGGAAGATAGAGAACGGAGTTGAAACTCTGAAAATGCGGCCATGGACTGGTTCCTGGCGTTGGATTATGCTCATTCTTTTTGCCTGGGGGACCTTGTTGTTTTATATAGGTGGTCATTTGGTTCGAGATAATGACCACCCTGATCATTCTAGCAGAGAACTCTCCAAGATTCTCGCAAAGCTGGAACGCTTAAAACAACAAAATGAAGACTTGAGGAGGATGGCAGAGTCTCTCCGGTAGGTTTGAAATACTGAAGGATTTGATGGAATACTGTGCTTGGCTTTTCTGCTGTTGAAAAATACAATTTCTACAAACTGTCCTTGCATAATTTTAAGTATGTTAGCAGGCTTTTAAAAATGTAGGTGATATCTATATAGTTAATATAGATAAGGCTACAAATCCAATTTTGCATATGAATCAGTATATATATTATATGCTTATATATCATTTACAATTATGTTAAGCCTATTGAACACAAGCTATGTGATTCAAATTAGTGCATATTAATATTTTTATTCTATAGACTACAACAAAGACATATTTTTTGAAAGGCTTAGTTACTCTTAAACTTTTACGATGAATAGCAAAATTCATTGTTAGAACAGTGTGTCTGGAACGTGGGTAATTATTATCATTCCTTCTGTCTACTAAAGATTGTGACACAGTTGTTCAAAGACATCAGTTGTTTGGAAAGCCAAAGTCTGATTTGAATGGAAAACATAAACAGTGATATCTATTTATACATGTCTTTAACTCACAGCCACTAAGTTTATAAGTTGTTTGACAAGCTTTGCTTCTCTTACTTCACATCTAAGAATGATCATGTGTGCAGTGCTTACTGTCACCTTAGAAAGCTGCAGGGCTAGAAAGGAAGATATGAAAACTTTTGCATTAGAGGTGGTAACTGGCACTACCAGCAAGTGGTATTGAGATATAGCTGAATTATACGTTACTTTTTGAGAAACATAATTCATGAATTGAAAGTGGAGCATTAGAGAGGATGCCTCCCGGTTCTTCCATTCTGCCATTTGCATCCATTGCATTTTCACATTGCTTTCAGAACTCAGGTGCTTCACAGAGTATCCTCTGTAACTCATCATCAGTTCTTTTAATAGCCTATGGAAGATAATGTAGAATATTAATATATTTACAAAAACAAGTGAAGCCACCTCGTTGGCTGATGATGGTAAATGCTGCCACAGTAGGGTTAGTCATCAGGAATTAAGTGGTCAGTGATAAGATAATGGACGGTAATTTCTTGAATTGAATCATTTTATTGGAGGTTCACAAAGGAGGGTATCGGAAGTTGTGGTCTTTGCACTGATGTTTGTATGTGATTTATTATTCTTGATTTAGGCATTACTAATAATAACTGTCATTTGTTGGGTATTTGTCATATGCCAGGTACTGTGCCAAAGACAGATTACTTTACTGAATTTTAGGATATCTTTATGAGATTCTAGTGCTGTTTTCAATCATTTACAGATGAAGAATCATAAGGGATGTTAAGTAATTTAATTTGCCAAAGTTACACTTTTAACAAATGGTAGAAACTTCTTTGAATTCTGGCAATATACCTACACAGCCTGAAGTCTTATCTTCCTAAGCTGGAAACAGAAAAAGCAGTGACCCAGAAAATCTTAATTAAAAGTCTCAGGAGAGACTTCTCTTCCAGAGAAGATTTTTTTCTTTTATAATTTAGACTCGTAAATAATCACTGATTTTTTCCATGTTCCATCTTTAGTACTGATATTTCTGTTTCCTTTTATCTTATACAGAGGGTATCTTCTTTTTGCTATATGAAGGAAAATGTGCTATAAATACAAGTTGTTCCTCAACAAAATATAATAAAAAGCAATCGTAGTCTCTTTTAATACTCATTTTTATTTGAAAATTATGTGTATATATGTCTTTCTGTGTGTGGATTTGTCCTCATGAGTACCATGGAGTGTAGAAGAGGGCATCAGATTCTCTTGAACTAGAAGTGCAGGCAGTTGTGAGCCGTCTGATATCTTTGCTGGGAATTTAACTCAAAGGCAAGATCAGAACCTGTTCTTAAGTCTAAGCCATCTCTCATAGGGTCTCAAGCCCCTTTCATTATTTTGTCCATTGAAATTAATTTCTAACAAATGCATTAAAATGTAGAAATAGCCATTAAGAGCTGATGTACTTAATAAATGTAAATACAATCTAGAAACAGACTAAACAGAAGAGCACAATTTTATAAATAAGCATATGAACTCAGTATTAAATACATAGTTATTTTTCCTCCTTGGGGGGAAGTAAGTCTTTCCAGACTTTTCTTTATACTTTTCTGGTAAGGCTGTTTGTACACCATCCTCGGGGATTTCATTTTAAATTTAAAGCCAGAACATGAACAATGGAGTTGCTTTATGGCATTCAGACATTTTTCCTTATAATAATTCAGCTAATATTTTGTGCTCAGTTTGATATCTGTTTTTTATAGTAAAACATATATTCTTAAGCCAGAAGATTGAGTATTGGTTCAGGTAAATGTAATAGTAGGTAATTTATTTTGAAATAAAGGCATATAAATTGGAGTTGTAAAAGCAAATCAAAGCCTGAAATGGCGATTTTTAAGATTCAGGACAATAATTTTATAAACAGCTAACTTGCCAACTATAATTTTTAGTTTTTTGATACTGTGATAAATTTAAATGAAAATTAAGTACAATCTCTTTGAGGGCTAGAAAGGTACCAGCACATACCTTCCTTATAGTAAAATTTATTACTTTCAGTGTATAAGTCTGTGGGTTTTGGCAAGTGGTCACAGTTATACAATCATCACCATCTACCTCTTTCCAAAATTCTATTGCTTCTTTTAGTTAAATTCTGTCTCTGCCTCCTAACTGTGACTTCTGCTCAATATGTTTGCTTTTCTAGAGTATCATAAATGAAATCATGCAATAGATAGCCTTATGGGTCTGACAACTTCATTTGGCATAATATGTTTGAAATTCATCAATATTTTATGTATATTTATTTTTTTACTTTTTTATTTCCAAGTAAATATTTTTATTCCTTTTTAGTGTTATTATATGTATCACAGTTTGGGGTTTTATTTTTTGAAAATTTTTTTATCTATTGAAGATCATTAGATAGTTGCTACTTTTTAATAATTGCAAACAAAGTCAATATTAATATTTGCCTTATAAGTTTCTGTGACGTAAGGGTCTGTTTTCTTCTTATGACATAAGGATTCTTTTTTATTTTCTAAATAATTGGCATGGAATTCCTGGATTGCTGGGGCTGTAGAGATGGTTCATTTGGTTAAGTTATTTCCTCACATCATTTGAACTTGAGTTTAGGTCCCCAGGGAAAGGTGGGCACAGCAGCATGTGCGCAGCACTGGGATGGGTGAGGATGGAGCATAAAGACAGGTGGATCCCTGAAGCTTATTGGCCAGCCAAGGAAGGTGAATTTATAGCCCCAGGTTCAGTGAGAGACTGCTTTGTAATTTGTCTTTCTTTAGATCACCAGTCCCCAAATAATGGCACAGAGTCTTATTATGAAAACTTGGCCTTATCTTATGCTTGTTTACACCTAGCTCTTATAACTTAAATTAACCCATTTTTGTTAATTTATTTTCTGCCATGTGACTCTTTAACTCTCCTCCATTCTGTACGTTCCATTCCCTCAATGTCATGCTGGCTTAATTCTGTGTGCCTCAGATTCTTCCCAAGTTCCTCTCTCTCCCTGGAAGTCCACCTATTCTCTCCTGCCTAGCTATTGGCTATCCAGCTCTTTATTAAACCAACCTGAAGGCACCTTAGGCAGAGACCATCTTCACAGTGTAGAAAAAAATTATCCCTCAAGACTGTTTTATTAAGGTCAGAGAGTGATGGAAGAAGGCATCTGATGTTGACCTCTGGCCTCTACAAACATGCACCCACCCACATTACCATCTCCCTGACTCATGAAACAGCAATATTCTAACTCCTCTCATCCTTGTTAGTGCTTGCTACTGGCAGTCATTTTGTGCCGTCCTTTAAAACTGGTATGTAATATCATCTCATTGAGGTTTCAGTGTTTATTTCTGTAATTAGGGATGTTGAACATTATTTTTTGTATTTACATGCCACTTTCATTTTTTGTTTGTTTCTTTGTTTTTTGGTAAAGGGTTATTTGGGCAATTTTTTTGGTGTATGTGTTAGGTGGTGGAGGGGAGGTGTATGTGTGCATATAATGTTTACTGTAGGTAGAGCATGTGCCTGTGGAGGCGTATGGAGACCAGAGAGGGACATCTGGTGTCCTGTTCTATCATTGTCTATTTTTTCTTTCTGGGACAGAGGTTCACATTGGCCAGTAAGCCTAGACTAGTGTCCAGCAATCCCAGGTGATCTTTCTGTCCCTATCACTGGGGCTACAGGCATGTGCAGACTCACACCTGGCCTGGCTTTTTATGTTATGTTCTAGCATCTGAACTCAACTTTTAATGAGCTGTCTATCCAGCTCTATTGCCTACTTTTAAAATAGAGTTATTTATTACTTTTTAAACACTGGAGCTTTAAACATACAAATATGTATAAGCAAAATTATATATGTGGATATCATACATAATATAGTATAGGAAGATAAGGCCTATAAGGCTGAGAGATGAACTAACCTGGATTCTGCCTGAAGGCCTAGCAACAGGCATTGTCAGAGTTCCTGATCGTGCTTAGCCAATGAGGTGTGACAATGCAATGTCAACAGATCAGAACACAGCCTGGGTCCTAGGAGGAGAATATGTAAGGCTCTCCCCGTTACTGAATAAATGAGGCTGCTGTTTGCCTTTTACCTGACTCCTGGTGTCTGTGCCATTAACGCTGTGCCTTCTCACCCTCCTCCCCTGAAGGAGCCTTTAGGACCCAGCAACAATATAGTATAATACAAATAGTATAACCAAAAAATATCACAGCTTAAAACAATTTACTCTTGATTTTTTTTTTTTAATTTAGGATGGTTTCAGTCTAGTTCTGTAGTTATGTATAAGGTTATGGCTGCATACATCTTTGACTCTTGGTTAGGCAATCCAAGATTATTTATCTGTTTGGCTAAAGTCTTGTTCCATTTTGTGTTTCTTCTCTATCCAGGTAGCACAAGTTTTAGATATAGTAGAGTTAGAAGACTCTCAACTCTATATTTTTATGTTCTTTATTTTTTCTGTCATATTTTTCTGTCATTTGCTTTATCTTTTATTGATTTCTACTCTTAGTTTGATAATTTCTTTCTTACACTTTCTTTGGGGTTTATTTTGCTGTTCTAAGCCTTCTTAGCAAAGTTATATCACTGATGTAAAAGCTTCTTTTGTAATACAAATTGGATGCCCCTTATTTGAAATCTTTGAGACCAGAAACTGCTATAGATTTGTACTTTTTAAAAAAAAAATTTTCATAAACTTTACCAGATGAATATCCTGATCCAAGAGTATGAAATCTGAAATACTTTGAAATCTGAAACTTTTAGAGCGATAAAAAGTTTTAGATTTTGTTGTATTTTGCATTTCACATTTTAGATTAGGAATGTTTAATCTGTATATACCTGAAAAACTTCATTTTAAATTAATTTGTGTTCTACATTTTTGACAATGTCAACTTCTCTTTGTCATCCAATAAAAATATTTTTGAATTTTTGTTGCAATCTGTTAGCACCATACCTTCTTTGTGTATTATTTTATGTAATTTGCATATTGGGCTCTGTTATTTATCTTAATTAACTAATAGTTAATAAGTTTGATATTACAGAAGACTGTCTATTAATCTGTATGTAACTAAACATTACAATCACATTAGCCTGGAAGGAATCCACAGATTCTCATCCTTTGTGCAAACAAAAGCAGAACCTTTTACAAAGCAACATATATTTAGACCCAAAATTTGAAGTCAAGATACTTTTATGTTGGTTTAACTTAGCAGGCTCCAGAAACAAATATTTCAAAAATTTCAAAGAAAACACAATAATAATCATAATCCAGACTCTCTGTGTATTTTCCATCTTTAAGTGGCTTATTTTCTTTATTCCTTTTATCTATGACTGGCTGTACTCTTTTATATTACTTTTGCTGTCTCTTTAAAGACTTCTTTCTTTTTATAACTGTCTATACTCTTTTTCCTCTCTCTCCCAAGCCTACATACATTTTTTTTTTTACTACACTGTGTCTTGTTTAGAGGTCTTTTATATCTGAATCTGTTCTATTGTGTTTTTGAAATCCTTTTCTGACAAGAAGCATTCAAAAATGGTAAGTAGTGTGGTTGCGGCAGCCCTGGATGCTTACTTACTCCCTTGTCTCAGGTGACATCTTAAGTACTATGTAAGCTTATTCAATCCCATAACAGACCTTTGAGTAAGTATATTTCCATTTTGTAGAACTACCCAGGCAAATACAATAAAGTAGTTGGCTAAGTTGTCTAAAGTTTGTAGAGCTGTGGGTACTAGATGTGGATTTCAAACTCAGGCATTTTGGTTTTATTTTTAATCATTTTGCTATTATAACTCTAGGAGTAACTTGTATATCACAGAAAATTCTTCAACACTCCATCAGCACTTATTCTTCTTAGTTTGTATGGATATAGCAGGCCAGATCATATGCTATTATAATGAGCTTTGTCTCTGTACCAGACTCCTTAACTCCCCATTTATCAATAAACAGATTTAACAGAAGTGGAATAGCATTACAAAATGATAAGAGGAGTAATTATATGAAGACATATTGAGCCTTAACAGATGTTTACTTGACAACAGTATCTAATACACAAGGCAAACTATTTCTGAAGCAAAGAGAAGTAGATTCTGCTATGATAGCCAAAATTTTATCACCCTCTTATAGTAATAGATGAAGCAGACAAAAAAATCAGTAAGGATATATTTGACATGGGCAACACTGTCAGTCAGCTGGACCTAGTTGATAGAGTATTGTCTCTCACAATAGCAAATAGATACTTGCCATGAACACATTCTTACTCTGATGTGTACCCCCTGTTATCTGGACCAGAGTATATTTTTATTGTTTTTATTGAGTTATATATTTTTCTCTGCTCCTCTCCCTTAATTTCCCCTCCCATTCTCCCCTCTCCCATGATCCCCATGCTCCCAAATTACCCAGGAGATCTTATCTTTCTCTACTTTCCATATAGATTAGATTCATGTATGTCTCTCTTAGGGTCCTCTTGTTGTCTAGGTTCTCTGGGATTGTAAATTGTACACTGGTTTTTCTTTGCTTTATGTCTGAAAGTCACTTATGAGTGAGTACCTATGATAATTGTCGTTCTGGGTCTGGGTTACCTCACTAAATATGATGTTTTTTTAGATCCATCCTTTTGCCCCTCAAATTTCAAGATGTCATTATTTTTTCTGCTGTGTAGTACTCCATTGTGTAAATGTACCACATTTTCCTTATCCATTCTTCGGTCAAGGGGCATTTAGGTTGTTTCCAGGTTCTAACTATGACAAGCAATGCTGCTATGAACATAGTTGAGCACATGTCCTTGTGGTACAATTGAGTATCCTTTGGGTATATACCCAAAAGTGGTATTGCTGGGTCTTTTCTAATTTTCTGATATCCAAAGGGGCTGAACCAGTTTGCACTCCCATCAGCAGTGCAGGAGTGTTCCCTTTACCCCACATCCTCTCCAGCGTAAGTTGTCATCAGTGTTCATGATCTTGGCCATTCTTACAGGTGTAAGATGGAATCTCAGAGTTGTTTTGATTTGCATTTCTGTATCAGAGTATATTTTAAAGGCTCCTTTTGATGGCCTTGCTCTAAGAAGTAGGGAAGTCTGTATCTGGAATTGTACATTGTGAAGTGTGGGCTCCGGAAACTTCTACTTATTTCTAGGATCAGCTGGAAGTCCTTTCCATTTCCACACTCTGTTCACTTCTCACACCCGACAAAGATGGTTCAGTAGACGTGAGCTAGCTGGATGACTATGTCCAAGGCTGCAAACTTATTAGAAGGAGAGAAGTTGATTCCTTAACAACCGTTTACCCTTGCTGTTTTGTCTGACACATGCTCTTATTCCTTCATTTGTCCACCTGGATGTGGTATTTCAAGAGCGGTTTGATGAGACTTTATTTAACTCATTATACTCAGGGAGTATTTCAACTTGTCTTTAGTTTCACTTATTTTGTATTGTGTTGTTTTTTGCATATAATCTTATCTATTTATATTTAGTTTTTATATATGAGTTTTTAATTTAGTGGAGATGAGTGCAGTAAGCCCTGGCCTGTCCTTTTGTTTATGAAGTGACAAATTGATTATCCGTTCACTTGGAAGCATCTATTTTGATGAATGCTTAATAATTTAGTTCAAAATATAGATAAAAATGCAAGTGGAACTAATCCCAAACACAAGTAAATACAGCTTTCATATGAGTAATTAATTTCAGTTCCCTTCTCCCTAGGAATCCGTGTAGTAACTGCCTTGCTAAAGATAGTGGTGTTTCTTTTTCCATTTTTAAAAAATTGCTTGGTTTTAATAGGAGTTGGCAATCTGTCTAGTGGGACACATCCAGGCTCTCTATCCCTTTTTGTTTTTGATGACTTTCAGGCTAAGAATGGTTTTTCATTTTTCAGTTGTTGGGGAGCGGGGAACAAATTCAGAGGATAATTTTAGGTTATGTAGCAACGAGACCTAAACTGTTTATTATCTGGACATTTATAGAAAAAGTTTTCTAGCTGGAAGTTTGTGTGAATCAGATGTTCTTATTATTAGCTCATGCCTCTTTCAGTCTTTCAATTATTATGTATATTACATGTGAGTAAAGACAGGCTGTGGAAAGAAAATCTAGTTGCTGATATTATTCTGATCAAGCTCTTGCCGATTTTGCTCTAAGTCTTTATAAACTTCTTCCATAGCTCAGATGTCTTTTGCTTTTTAATTTGTTCAAACATTCTCTGTGTTCTCTTCCCCAGTATCCGTTAGAGAGCTGTTGTGTTGAGAGCTGAAATGGTGCTTAGGGAAGGAGATCTGCTGTGTTTACAAAGAATCAGGGACAGTGGATTCTGGTAGATATTTGCATTTAATAAATATCTTTACTGAGACAGAATAATGAAATAGAAGTATATGGGCTTTCTTTCCCATAATTTGACTCTGCGAACCAAATTCTACGAATTTAACCTTTTTTAGCTGATGCTTTTACATATGGGAATTGTAGTTGTCCACCCTTAGTTTTATTTAGAATACAGAGATTTAAGTTATTGTCACTACCTAGGAACGCCTCTTGTGAAAAGATATCATTTTTGGAGAAAGCTGTCACATGAGTAAAATAAGTACAAAGACATTATAACTGAATTAAGAAAAATAAATAAGTTCAGTGTTGGGATTTTTCTTCTGTATACAAATATCACTTAGACATAGTACATTTGTGATAAATTTTTAAATGTATGAAGATTTAGCTTAGTACTTCAATAACATTCTTTTTAAAATATGTGAATACATTTTATATAATATATACTTATATATAAAATATGTGTATTATCTATATATACATTGTATGTTGATTGGTTTTAAAACTCAGAGTCCAATTAGTGCTATGTGTATATGGATATGGGACCATCCAAGGACAGCCTACCAGCAGTCACACACCCCGCTGAAGAAAAATGATTCCCATTTTTTTTGGAGCTGTGAACTTCTAGTAGCTTCTCAGCTCAGGGTGGAGCCTTGTGAGCAGGCCACCCTCACCCCATACATGCTGCTGTGTGGATTCTCTCAATCTTGTGTTGGTAGTCATAGCTGCTGCACCATGAGTGCATTAGCTTTACCATGTCACAGAAGAATGCATTTCACAGCCCCCCATCCTCTGTGACTTCATGATTGGAGGTTGTTACCTATGCAACCCATCTTTTAGGAAGCCCTCAGTATGGATCTGATGCACATGAATAGCTTGAGACTCTATTTTTCTAATGCATAGTACTTTGATGTTCATATTACTGTGTCGGTAAATTTGTAACACACACACAGAGTGAGAGGTGGGGGCTGTGGCTGTTACTAATAGTGAATCATTGGGATTTACCAGAGTTTTTTACAGGCTCTGTAGTGCACCAGTGAAATAAATATTTATGTACATCTCCTGCTTATATAGGGCATCATGTGTTGTGGGAAAGAAAGGTTCAGTTCAGAAAAGTTTCTGTGGGCCTAAGAATGAAATGCAGTGAATAGAGTACATGCCAGCATGGGTGAGACCTTGGACCAGAAGAAAACAAGACATGAATCCACAGTATTTATTTGACACGTTCTATTTTATTCATAAGATATTTCTGTTTTTTTGACATTTACCTTAACTATGCAGCCTTGGTTTTTCACAGCAAGAGCTATGAAAGAAAAATGCAGACTGCTGCTGTTGATGTTCATGTCAAAGATTACAAGCCAAGTTTTGTAATTTCAAAATGTAATTTTAGGTTTCTCATCCTAGCTTTGCTTTGTAATTAATAATTTCATCAAATCTGTTTTCATATATATTTTATATATAATATGTGACATTTGATTTTTACTAGAGGCCAATTGCTTTTTTCCTTTTTTATTCTACCTCTGGTCTCCAGCTTTGGGTGCCACTATTAGGAAACCAGCAAGAAGATATTTATGACTTTTCTAACAACACTTTTGCATATAAATTGTAGTTAAAGATGTAGATTGACAGCTAAACAGACTTTATTTTCTTAGTTTTGGTTGGATACAGCTTACTTTGTCTTGTTATATCTGACTGAAACTGTTAGAATCTTGTTTCCATAATTCATAGTTTTGAATTTTCCATTGAGGATATAGAAAATAGGACAGTGTGCTTGACTGTACTGTCACATAAAGATTCAGCTGGAAAGGAGCATGCATGTTGACATGGTAAGATAGACTAGCTTTTTTCTCCTGCCCACCTTTTGAGCTCTGGAACTACAGCTGGGCCGTTCATGGGTGAATGGAGCCTGGACTTGCGCAGTGAGCGCTTTACCCTTACCTCTGAGCTTCCTCCCGGTACAATTTCCCTGTGTTCTCTGAGCACTTACCATTTATTCTTGCCATTATACACACTTACCACAATGTGTTAACTTTATTTATGCATTTGTCTCTTGAACTGAATCTTGTCAGTATGCCAAAGGCTCTAACCAGAACCTGATACCTTTAATAAAAACCATGAAATGAATGAAACTTGAATGAATGAGCCCGATTTATTTGGGGATTCTTTGTTTCTGCTTATAGATTATTCACACATTTCTAACTGATGACTATCATTTTAGACACGGTTCTCTGTGCCTTTTATGTCTTAGTTCTTACACATTACCTAGCTCAGTAGTTTTATTGTTGCATGAATAAATTGGATTTAGGACTATATTTTGCATTGGTCTTAGCATCTGTACCTCTAGATTAGTCATTGTAGTATTAAAATTTAACATCCTTAGATGCGATCTTTTTGTTTGTTTTGAATGTAAGGATTTGTTGCTCTGTCTTTTCCAACCCTTCAGTCAAAGTTCACTAAAAGATTTCAGAGACTATTTTAAGGATATAAATGAAAAGAATCCATTTGCTCTGAAATATCAAGAAATAAACAGCAAATGATGATTTCTCTAGTAAGAAGGCAAAATTGAAAATAGGTTTTGTTTGCATTCTTGAAAATGATAAGTCATTGGTAAGAGCGATGAAATATTTTTCAAATTTTGCTATAACATGTCTAAAAGTGATAAGACTATAGAATGAAGGGGAAATTATTTCATTAGCTTGTATATTGTTGCTAATTCTGTGCAGTGACTCTAAGGGACATTTGAAGAAACAAATGTGACTATTTCTTGGAAGAAAAAGTAGCTTCCAGTCAGGCTCCATGGAAGAACTATCATTTTCCACTAGATTTAAAGAGAGCTATAGGTCAGGGTAAAGAAAAGCATCAAAGTTTTAAGATTGTCAATAAGAATGTTTTAAATCAGTGGAAAAAAACACTGGTTCATTATCCCATGTTTACATTTAACATTTGAGGAAATTGTTTCTTAATACATTATTAGGCAAAGTTTTAGTAGGGTTTTTGTTTGTTTGGGTTTCTTTGGATATCACATATCTTTAAAATAATCTTGGCTGATAAATAAATTAAGGTCATCCAAAAGTTTATTTATGAAATTAACATCAAAATTGTTATCAAAAATTTTAAAGCAAATAGTTGTATTTGGGAAAATTATTATAAAATGAATATTATTTAAGTAACATGTCATGACTCTTACATTTTTAAAAAAAGTGAGGCCAAAATTATGACTTCGGGCAAATATTTATTTTGTAACCAGGTTAATAGCCATAATTTTGTGAGTCTTTATTTACTGATCTTTTACTTGCCTATACAAGTAGTAATTAATAGAACTCAATATGTTCCTAGGGCATAAGTATCTGGACCCTTTCAAACTACTATCTCTTTGCTTTGTACCGCCTTCATCATACAACACACTCTTCATCATCTTTTAGACTCATTTGTGGCTGGCCTTCCAGAGAACCTGTGTGTCAATGGTATTATGTATTTCTTTGTGGTATAGTCTAATAAGCTCTCATACCAAAACATAATTGTTAATAATTTATAATATGTAAATTCCTTGAAGATAGGTTGTTCCTGTTTGATGTTTATTTCATTAAGTACACAACCCATAACACAAATAAATTTTTTTTAAAAAATGAATGAATTGTAATTCTTGTCATGTAGAAATATAAATTTTATTCACTTTCCATTCTCTGTGTTCTTAGGCCTGTTTCATCTTTCATTCTTTTGTATCAAGTCTTTCCTTTTTTTTCTTCATTGTTACACTTAAGGCAGGCATTGTCTGAAGTGTTTGTAGGGAAAAACTGTTATAAATCCATTGGTGAGTGCTACTTCTTTGTATAGATGGTTTGATTTCTGATGAAACGGCATTTAGAAAAAATCCTGAGTTTTCACTAGAAACTTCTTCCTTGTAAGTATATTAATAATACATTTGCTTAAATGTATGTGAAAGAAAAACAGATTTATAAATTTGAACGGAATACTTCCAATTCTGCAAAAAATACCACAGCACTTCTCAGACCTTTGGTTTGAAAATTCCTTCTTTGCCAGCCAGGTGTCTTGCCTGAAATGACATAAAGTGATTCACTTCACCCACTCATTATGAAGCTCTTGGTTCTTTTCCCTCCTTTTATAGTAATTATTAATTTTTATCATAATAAGAGATTCTGGTTTTTAAAAAGATGATGCATGGACAAGGTCAAATATATTACAAAATAAATCTTTTAAAAAGGCATATGGTAAACAGCAAGTGAGGAAAATATCCACTGTCCACTTGTAGCCTTCAGAAATGTAGGCATGTACATACACACCTAAAGTATGAAAAATGTTACTTAAATTAAATCTTTGGATTGGAAATGTCTTTGCAAAGAGTGTATATTTAGCTCCAACATATCCAGTTCATTTGTAACACAGGATAAAAACAAAGCCACAGAAAATGGGAGGAGTTTAAATTTTTGCTGAAGTTGAAGCATATTGACAACCTACAAAATTGTTTTTGTATGTGCATTGAATGGGGAAACCCCTTCTTTCTTTGCTCTAAAATTTATCTAACTTTGGGGAATGTTAATAATAGACACACAGTTCCTTTCCTAGATAGCAGCAGATGAGAACTACAGTGTCATTTGTGTGCTTCCTAAATGTGGAATGGTGTTGGGACTATATCAGGCCGTGTGGAGAACCAGTTTTTTTGTAAAGCACCAACACGTTAAAAGCCCGATACTTTGTGAATTTTTAAAAATTCCCGGATAAAATTAAAAGGGTCTACATAGGACTTAATATTTCAGTTCAAAATGCTACTAAAGCAGTTTTTGTCATCTCCTGGTGTTAGATGTAGATTTCAGAAAAAGACAAGATCTCCTGAGTAAATTGGGAGCATGGGGATCGTAGGAGAGGGCTGGGTGGGAGGGGAGAGGCATGGAGGGGACCAGAGAAAAATGTAGAGCTCAATAAAAATCAATTTAAAAAAAGAAGTAGATTTAAGACTTTGGGCTGTTATGTGCCTGAGGGCAAAAGATAGTGATGTTCTCTTAACTTTTGTTATTGTATCTGCCTGAACAAAAATTTTCATGGAAAGAAGAGGTGCCATGATTGCTGTATATTTGGAGGAAATTTACATTTTTGTCATCTCACCATAGGAGAAAACCAAAAAATCTTTCTATGTTAACTCAGGAAAATGTTATGTCCTTCAGTTTAGGTTCTAACAATAGTTTTGTTTGAAGCACACATGAAATGTATGCAGCAGTAATGGAAAGCACTTTGTAAATGAAGCCTAGAAATTTTTGCACAAGGTGTCAACTATTTTCCCATTAGAATGGTTGTATGAATAATTAAATAAATGTAAATTTATTTAATTGTTTTTCCATTTTAATTTGAAAAGCTGAAAATTTACCATACCCCTGAACTTGGTATTATTGGTTGCTACCATTTCCTTTGACCCGTCACTCCTCATTTTCAGTGAAAGGAAAAAGTTAATATTTAGATTTGCCGATTGGTTGGTTAGTTTTTTGAGACAATATCTCATTGTATAGCTGAGGCTGGTATCAACTTGTAATCCAGTTGCCTCAGCCTTCCAAGTGATGAGTCCTTCAGGCTTAGATGGGAGTCTTCTTGTGAGGTTTTAGAATGTATCATATATTTTCACTTCAGCTCTCTTGTTCTAAAAGTTTGTGCTATCTATCCCTCAGCCAGACAGCAAGAACACACAAGGAAAATTCAGCCTTTTCAGGGGGTGGGGTGGGTAAAAATCAACTTTCCAGTTAAAATGCTCATTTCATGGAAGTTTGTATAACTTAATATTGGCAAACTTGCTTGATACTGTTGGATGAAAGGAGATTAAACTATTTAGGGTTAATTAGTGCAGTTAAGATTGTAATGTGGCAAAAGAAGATGCTGAAGAGAGTCTTTATCTTGGTCTAGATCACTGAGGTAGTGCAGCTCAGAGCTAGAATACTTTATGAAGCAGGCCTCATGTTTAATATCTTTGCAGGGAAGTCGTTCTTCTTCTCCTAAAGCTTTCTAGTACATAAAATCCTAGAGAAATGTGTGCATTAAAGAAGGATTTGTGTATGCCTGAGTGTCTTATATAATCCAGCAGCCTCAGGTTTTACAGATAGATTAGCAGTTCAGGCAAATCACAGATTATTTGTAACAATTCTTTGCATGAGTTGGCTCTAACTGCAAAGGTATAAACTGTATGGCATGGTAACTGATTGCTTCTAGATCTCACAGTCTACCTCTTTGGGAAGGCTCTACCTGTTATCTATTAAAGAATTAATTACAGAGACTCTCCGGTAATTTTATTTTTGCATTTCCCCCCACCTTCCCTACCTTCCTCCTCTGTGTCTCTTTCCCTCCCTCCTTTTCTTCCTCCCCCGTCTCTCTGTTTGCCAGCTTTATTTTTAAACTAGTACAAATCCCTTTAGATGTCTATCAGTATTTGTCTGTCTGTCTGTCTGTCTGTCTGTCTGTCTGTCTGTCTGTCTTTCTGTCTGTGTCTGTCTGTCCCTCTACCTCTGTAGTTGCTCCTTTGCTGGAAAGTAGTTCAGGAAAACATTCCTGCATGGCTGTGAAGTAACTTCTGGATTACAAAATCATGCAAAGTCCATTTTTTTAAATTTAAGTAAGCAATGGCACTTTTTTTTTTTTTTTTTTGGCTTTTCGAGACAGGGTTTCCCTGTAGTTTCTAGAGCCTGTCCTGGAACTAGCTCTTGTAGACCAGGCTGGCCTCGAACTCAGAGATCCGCCTGCCTCTGCCTCCCGAGTGCTGGGATTAAAGGCGTGCGCCACCACCGCCCGGCAGCAATGGCACTTTTGAGGGAATTTTCTTTTCTGTGGGGATAAATATGTAACTTATGAGGTTTTCTTTCATTATCAAGGGCATTTTGAACCTTCAACTTTAGATTGAAGGCAAAAAATAAATAAAATGGCGCTAGCAAAGGTTCTAATAGTGTACCTGTGTTTGAAGACTGCCATTTTTTTTTTCTGGTTCTGTCTGGTACTTATACAGAAACTCCTTTCATTTGGAACAGAACAGTTTATGCTCTAGAATATAGCCTCAAGTTTTGCGGCATATTTAACTACCTTTTTTACTTAAAGTAACTGCTATAGGGAAACATTTAGGAGATCTCTGGGTTAGATGGTATAGTAAAAGCCCTGTTGGTGTGACTTGGTGAAAGATGACAGGGCAGTACATAATAGTACAAGAAAGAGCGGTCAGTAAGCTAGTGCCCGGCTGTTTCATGTGGTTGCCCTTTTACTGATGCTGTAAGAACTAGTTAGCCGGATGCCTGAGGGCTAGATACATCCTTGGTCACTGAGACTCAGGGATTCAAGATCCTGAAGCAAAGATTCAGTCCCAGTGTACAGAAGGTCAGTGGGAAATAACATAGTATCTTTGATATTTTTAGGAATCTCTTAATTCTTTGAATTGAGTAGAGAGGGAAGCTTCTAAAATCCCTGTTTTCTTTTTGCATGTTAGAACTAATACAGAAACTATGCTGTGGATTTGCCTAACATCCAAGGAAGTTACTGAATCCTCTTGTTTAGATAGTTGTTAACTAACATTGCCATGGTAGCATAATAGAAGCCAAATGCATAAATTCCAATTACAAAATACCAAATATGCAATCTTTAATGACTTAAGAGGTTCGTTTTTATTAAAAAAATAATTTAAAGTTCTTGCCTGTTGAATTTTTCAAGTAGAGTCTTATCTAAAGATTTACTGTTGTAGGTAGATTTTCTTTATTTTAAAACTGGTAATACTGACTATCTCATGTAAGGAAGCTATTATATTCTTTATAGCCTCCAAAAAGTTTTGTGAAAGGCCATAAAGATACTCCACAGGATTCTATGTCATTTTACACAAGAATACAATAAAAATATTAGCATTATTTGTTGAGCTACTTTTGGAGCACCTTTAGTTTGCGAAATCCTTGGTTGTTTTGTGTTTGTTATTTTCATAGTTTTATAGATAAGGAAACAGGGCTAATAACTTACCCAGTGCTGTGTAACTAATAAATGTTGAAGCTCCTATCAAGAGGTCTCTTTCTCCACCACTGGACTTTAATCCCTTGTACTGCTCTAGATACCATGGGTAGCCAGCCTTTAAAACAAAACACTTGTTTTCAGTGATCTTCCCAGTTACTGTAATGGCTTTGTCTGCCTTATCCAGGTATGTTGGGATGATGCACATCTCAGACTGGTTTGGTTTACATAAAGCCGGTGACAATGTGAGAGAAGTATAGTTTGGAGGCTTGGGTCTTCTTAGCCCCTATCAAAGCACCAAGGATAATTGGCTTTAGCAGAACTGACCAATATGGATGACTAAGTCAGGCAAATGTTTTGAGTCAGGTATTTATAACTCACGCTGTCTCACTTGTATTTGCTCTTTATGTGTTTTATATCTACTAACAAGGAAGACGGTTAAGTTATTTCCAGCTGTAGCTATGCCATTTACTAGCTTTGGAGCTGAAAACAAATCTGCTTAACCTAAACCTCAGTTTTCTTACTCTGTATTTTATTGTTCAATATTATTGTTGTTTTAGATGAAATAATGTGTTTGTATGCATACATACATATATGAAATGTTAAATTTAGTGTTTTGAATATAGTAGGAGTACCATATATTACAATAACTATTATTACAGTGTTATTTTCATCACTGCCATTAGAGCCAAACAAAAGGGTGAATTAAGAAAATGTTTCAAATGTTTGCTTTGCAAGCTTAAGCAGTTTGTTGTGATAAATATTCAGTCTTTCCTACCCTCCCCCAGCCTCCTTTATTTCTCTAATTCAACTTTTCATTGTTGATTGTAGAAAAAAAATGTTTTGTTTCCATAGACAAATATTTTATTTAGAAGTTATGTAAAATTTTATAAATATCTCAGTGGTTTGGAAGGAGAATTTTAAAATAATCTTTTGAACATAAAACTTGTTTTGCCTGAGCCTAGTTTCCAGCCTAAGAAGATTCAGTCATCAGTGTTAAAGTAGTAGAAAGAAAGAATGTGTTAGAAGGGTGTCCATTCTGGGGACACTTGTGTCCATAAGACCATGGAGAAGGTGAGGAGAGAGGAAAGTGCACACACTCACCGAGAATCGCGTGTTTCCCAATCTTCTTGTCCCCGTTTGCACTCTTCATCATGGCAAAGCTCTTCATCTTTATCTTAAAGCATGTCTGAAAAATCGCTGATGTTTTTGAAGGAAGCAAAAGTTCCTTTTTAAGAATGTGTTTCTTGATTTGGTTATGGATATTTTTGAAAATATTCTGAATGCTTACTCATACTGTTAGCTTGTGTCATGTAGAAGAGTTAAAACTTGTGCTTCAGGAAGCCTGCATTTGGAAGTACAGAAATTATTTTGGGCTACACATCCAAAGATACTCTGTCTTTCAAGATTTCCAAGTCTTCTTTCAACATTGTGATCCCAGTATTCTGCTTCACTCAGTGTTTTTATCTTGTTGCTATCATCTTCCTTACCTTGGGAAATTTAAAAGGTTTGGAATGGTGTGAAATGGCTAACGGTCATTGCGTTTCTCAAGAAAGCCTTCTATTGCAGTCATTATCTGTTAGAGCTTTCTGCTAATAGTTTATCTGGCTGCTTACTATGTACGTTCTAACAAGAATTCAGAATCGACTTTCATATCCAAGGCTGCCTTTAGAGTACACGACAAGAACAAGGCGTTATTGTCAAAGGTTGTGATGCAGTAAATGTCTTTTTTAAAAAAAAACCTATAGATTTTAAAAGAAGGGCAATTTAATAGCAGAAACAGCATTGAATACTTACTTTAACCAAGTCAGCCTAGAATAGTTGTCTGGATTCCTCACAATAACCTGTGTCCTGGGCTTCCCCCAACCTCTAAAGGTTTCATTTCTTAATGAAAAGCCTGAGCTTTTAAACTGTGTATCATTTGGAGTTGTAAAGTGGTTACTGGATTTCTGAATACTCATGTCAAAGCTGTTGTTACCTCAGTGGTGTTTGGATGCTCACATTCCAGAGCTTCTTCCTTTTCACCGCCGTCACCACCCTTTCTTCCTTCCTGCTAGCTCTGGTACATACCCAGATATTTGTTACTATAATTATTCAAAGAATATTTGTGAAGAAACTGTTAACACATCATGCATCAAATAATATCTAAGCTGGTAGGTGGTGTAGAATAATGCCCTGACAGGACTTGGTATAGCCAGGAGGAAAGACAAATAGCATTACATCTGTAGAAGCAAGTTCAGTGATTGTCAGTAGGATGTGAGATTAGGATGTTTCCATGTCTTATAATTATTAAAGTATGGAGGACATTTGTAGAACTAGTAAGACACCTTGGTGATTGCTTTTCCTGAGAGTTCATGAAATTGAGTAATTAGTTGTATTAATCTTATATATCTTTTTACAAGTAACTGACAACTGGAGGTGTAGCTCAGTAGACTACTTGACTAATATATGCAGAGTGGTGGGTTTGCTCTCTAACACCACAAAAATGAACAAAACAACCATGCCAATATAATATGTTTTTAGTTAAATTCTGAAGAAGAATTTGTAAAAATTAGCAGTTTGCTAACATAAGCAAATAAATGAGCAATTTCATTCCTGTGGAAAATATAGAGACAAAACCTGAATTTAATTGCTTATTACATAGATTTGTAAGTTTTCTCCAAGATTTCTTCATTTAATTCCTTTGACTTGACAATGGATTGCTATTTACTCTACATTATTGAGTTTGGGGCTGCTAGATGATAAGAGGATGCTTTGGCTCATACTTGGAACAATAAATATGGACAGAGTTTCCTGGAAATTGAAATGAGCTCCATCTAATGTTCATGTCATAGTATCTTATAGCTAAATTCAGATCCAGGTCTTCCCATGGGATCCCATGTTATGAAATATACTCTTGCTTTGAATCTGAAAACTATATGAAATTTGGGGTATTATAAATGAAAAAATTTAAACTTTTGCACGTTAGATGGACTGTATAAAATTATAAGAAAATAACTTACGATATTTTTTCTCAATAGGGTACTGATAACTTTGTGTAGTATATGTGAGTGTGTGATATGTGTGTGTGAGTGCAGGGACCAGTATCTTCATTTGAGGTCAAAGGACAACTTTCTGGAGTGATTCTTTTTCCTTTCACCTCTTTTGAGGCAGCATCTTTTCTGCTTCTGCTTTCACTGGGCCACGCTCTGTGCTAGCTGGCTCACAAGCATCCAGGGCACTTTCTGGTCTTTGAACCTCCAAGGTTCTTCTGCTCCTTACTATAGGAGCACTGGGACTACAGAGGCAAACCACTGTGCTTGGTTTCTTTTTGTGGGTCTAGGGATCTAACTCAGTTTGTCAGACTTGAGTGACAGTTGCTTTTTCCAGCTGAACCTTCTTGGGAGCCCTCTACCTTGTTTTTTGTTTGTTTGTTTTGTTTTTGTTTTTTGTTTTTGATGCAGCTCACTGAACCTGGAGCTTACTGCTAGACTGACTGGTCATCTAGCGTGTCTCCCTTTCCTGGTGCTGATGATAGAGGCCTGCTGCTGCCATACCCTCTCCTTAAGTGGGTGCTGAGGATCCAAAATCAGGAACCTCATTCTTGTACAGCAAACATTTAACCCACTGAGCCATCTCCAATCCCTTCTTTTGATTTTTCTGGCATACTGGCTCTCTTAGATTCATTGCTTTTGCCTATTGCTGTTTTACCATTTCCGTGTTGTCGATTTATTGTCTGATTTTGTTAATTCTCTTCACTAATTAAGATTTCATTTGCCCTCTTTTTCTTAGTTTCTTAAGCTATGAGGACTAGTAAATGATCTTCAGTAAGTCCCATTCTGGCACAGCCATATCAGGTATGAGCAACAAAAGTCATAAAGCCAGCACAGCCACTTGACCATGACCCAGCAATGTTGAGCCACATGATGGCTGCAGTGCCACTTTTGGCTTTGATCTCCACATGTTGCAAGCATAGAGGACTTTTGGTCTTTGTACTATTTGGGATTATTGGGTTGATGGGAAATTTCTTATGAATAATTTATGTTTTCTCCCAGGAGTGCTGCTTCTAATCTTTCCTAGGAAAGTCCTGAGCATAGTACCCCTCCCACTTTTAGGGGAGATACTCTCATCTCCTTGAAGGTTTTCCTGGAGGTTGTGATACATATAAAGAAACCAGGGGTCTGGGCTGGAGAGATGGCCCAGTGGTTAAGAGCACTGGCTGTTCTTTCTGGGGTCCTCAGTTCTATTCCCAGCAACCACATGGTGGCTCACAACCATCTGTAATGAGTTCTTGTGTCCTCTTCTGGCCTGCAGGCAGACATACAGGCAGAACATTGTGTAGATAATAAATAAATCAATCTTAAAAAAAGGAAGCCAGGGGTCTCTTTCTAAAGGCTATTCTTGAAACATCTGTCCCTGTACTTACTCAGGAACAAGATAATCAAAACAAAGTGAATTTAAAAAGGTCAACAAGATTTGGCTAGAGAAGTTGGCAGCAAATCAGATTATAAGTCTCTTCCTACTATACACACAGGCGATTACATGGCATATATAGCAACAAAGTTAGATTAACTGGAGTTACCTCTGCCTTACACAGAAACTTATATTGATGGACAAAAAAGTGATATAAAAATAGTAAAAGAATGAGGTATCAGGAACTCACTCTGTAGACCAGGCTGGCCTCAATTATGTTTTTTATTTCTAGCATTTTCATCTCTGTAAATTTAACTATGGTCTTTACTATATTTTTAAATATATCTTTATATTTTCTCATGTGAGTACTTTGTCTTCTTGTATGTCTGTGCCCTGGTGCCCTGGGAGGTTAGAAGAGGGTGTTAGATTTTCTGGACCTGGTGCTATGCACTGTTGTGAGCTGCCAGGTGAGTGTTGGGAATTAAACCCGTGTCCTCTGCAATAGCAGTAATGTTCTTAACTAATAAACCATTGTTCTGGTTCGTATAGTGTCCTTTTGTATCTCTTTTATTGGCTCTCTTTATCTTGGTTGTGTGTGTGCATGTGTGTTTCAGTTATGGGGCTCAAATCTAAACCTCACAGATGCCACTGATGTACACTTCTAGCCTCAAGTCTTTATCTTTTGAACTATAAAATAGTCATACTAACCGCTTTTGTATGTTGAGTGTGTTTTATTAATTGATTTTTCTCATTTTCTGATTATAGATTGTTGTACACATATATTTTTCAGTCTCCCTTCCCCTTTTTGTAGTACTGGGAACTGAACTGAGTACCTTGCATGTGCTAGCCAAGTTAACCACTGAAATAGACACAGCCATCTTTTTATGTTTTATTTTATTATTTTTTTTATTTTTTGAGACAGTTACTTTGATTAGACCAGACTGTCCTTTAATTTGGAGCTCTCTTGTCTCAACCCTCCTCATAGTTGGCAAGATAGGCTCAGGCCACCAGGATCGAGTCAAGTATTCTTAAGCTTTCTCCTGAAGTTTAGTTACTTGAAAATAGTTGGATCCTTCTGATCTTGCTTATATAAAATGACTGTGTTTAGTCTTGACTACTTTCTCCACTGCTGACCCCAAATCCTTCTGAGCTTTATCCCCGGTGCTCCATGCATCCCTGTATTAAAGGCCAGGTACTTGCACTAATCTTTTTGGAGAGTTCCTTCCCCAATCTTGAGTAATTTCCTTATTCAGTACATTTTTTTTTCTGTGTGCTTTGGCATTATGCTAATTCTCAAGTATTGCTTCTACAGGTCTCTGGGATTCAGTGTTCACTTCTCCTTTAATTCTCTCTCTTATTTGAACTCTGTGTGCCTTAATTTTATACTCTAGTTCCTGTTCATCTTAGGGGCTCTACTAGGGTCCACCAACATGTCCCTTCTCTGTGTTTTGTTGTGGAAGTTCTGTTGAGGTGTAAGTTGGAGCAGTTGCAGGGCTCATTATGTTTTTTTCCTCTGGAAACCAGTGAATTTTGTTGCCCAATGTGTATGAATATATATTCATATATTATTATATATGTGGTTTGGGTTTTGATTAATTTCAGACACGATAATAAATCTATTTTCTTTTAATGTTACCATGGTAGGAAGTAGAAGTCCTGTGTGTCTTTTTTTATATTAAATTTGATAAGAGAACATTCTATTCTCAAGATTAAAGAAAAGAGACTGTTCATGCGGATAGACATTTATAGATGGTGTTTTAGAGGAATAGTCCTTATGCTTTCTTTTTTATTTTTTCTTTATATACAGTGTATTCACAGTTGAATTATATAATTATATATAATAATGCGATGTAAATCACTACTTCCAATCTATTTTATTATAATTAGATTGGATTTAGTACTTGATGAAAATCTGCTGAAAAGAGTGCATGTTATATTTTTTAAATGTCTATTTTGTTCCTGGTATTATTCCAGCAGTATAGGAAGAAACAAGATAAGGAGAGCCCAGAGATAATCTTTCTGTTGTTTGAATATTGCTGTATCTACATTGTATCCTGATCACAAACATCCCTGTCCATGACACAGTGCCTCCATAATAAATCTCAAGGGGTAGAAGGATTTTTGTTTGTTCTTTTACACGGTTTCTAAGAAATTAACCATCTAATTTTGAAAGAGATTAAGGGTCAGATTTTAAAAATTATGTATCAGTGCAAAGCTTGTTTATGTATATGCATATTTAAGTGCTTATAAATTATTCAGTTTTATACTTACTTTCATTTTACTATTGTTTACTTTGTGCACATACAAATGAAAGCTTTTTCATTGATGTTCTATATTTTTAGACACATTTATGGAAGATTGTTATTTTAATTCTCCTGTTTGTTGCATACAGTTTCGTGCACAGTTCTAGTTACTTTAGTAGATATCTATACTTAGTTTAGATTAAACAGTAACTTCATCACTAAACACATATTCTGAAGTACTGTAGGTAATTAATAGTTAATTTGGACTCATCAGTTCTGCAAAATGTTTAAAAAGCTGTAAAATACCTGTTTCATCTCATTTGTGTAAAGGATTGTATGACTGTCTCAGTTTAGGTTCCACCACATGTAACTTAGAAATTAAGTTCCTACAAAAGACAGTGATGATAAGAATAGATGTTTCCTTCTTTATAATTAGATTTTGAAATAAGAATCAATCCATTATTTAATAGTCACAGTTTTGCAAAAGAATATGTGGTGTTTCCTATGGGTGTGATGCTAAACACCAGAAAGTTGCTATCTTTAAACAACAGGCATTTTTTTTCCTGTTATTGTTTTGGAAGTCAGAAGTCAGAAATGATTTCCTCTGGGCTGGAACCAGAGTGTTTAAAGGCTGTATTTCATAGGGAAGCTCTAAGAGAAAAAACATTCACTTTTCAAGTTTTCAAAAGGATGCATTTCTCACTCCTAGGTCTTTCCTGCATCTTAAATGAAAGCTGTCATGTACCCTTTTTTATCTGTAGCAGAGTCTCCCTATCGCTCTCTCTTCTGTGGCTACTCGTGAACACCTTTACCACCCACCTAGATCACCCTGGGTAGTCTCCCAGTCTCAGGATCCTTAATCACGTATTCCAGGTTTTCTTTTGCCATATAAAGTAATATTCATAAATTTTAGAAATTAAGATGCAAATATCTCTGGAAGATTACTGTGTAGCCTACCACCAAGTTTTATTTATAGATTTAAGCCAAAATGGAGTACAGAGTACTGGTAAAAGTCACATAAAAACAAACATGTTAGAAATTAGTCAAATTTGGAAAGAAGTAGAACTGATAGGTCGATAACATAAGTTAAAAGATCCTGGAGTTTGTGTGTTCTTTTTCAACAGTTTATATTACTGAATGATTGTTTGTTTGTTTGTTTGTTTCAGACAAATAAAGGAGACGATTTCTATATTTTTTACTGTATTTCTCTTCTGTCTTGTTTTTCACTTACCTATAAAACTGTTGCTAGTTATGATTTCACAAGTTGAAACAGTCATATACCCTGACACTGAGATTAAAGCAGAATTGCTTTATTTGATATTTAATGTATCTGTAGAGACCTTTTCATTGTTACTCTCCTTAAGTCACTTCATCTCCTCTTATATCTTTGTTAATTTTATCACCACTACAAAATTGATCATTTTGTCACCAAAGGTAACACCTCAAATAAGGAGAAAGCTTTTAGGAAACAGCTTTAAAGATTTCTTAGCTCTCAGGAGATCTTATATCTCAACTACATAATTAATTTCTGGTCTTGTTTATTATCATGCCAGTCTTTAGGATTAATCCTATACAGTTGAAAAGATTCACTTTGTACCTCTTTTTGGTATGCTTAATAATCTGTAGAGATACTAATAAGTATGGTATAGCAAAGTATACATATGTTTTGTGGTGTAATATAAAAGACAAATGTTCATATTTCTATCTCTGAACTACAGAATACCAGAAGGCCCTATTGATCAGGGGACAGCTACCGGAAGAATCCGTGTTTTAGAAGAACAGCTTGCTAAGGCCAAAGAAAAGATTGAAAATTATAAGAAACAAGCCAGGAATGGTATGTGATTATGCAAATTCTTTTCCATTTTAATATAGTGACTTTTGCACAAATATTGAAAATTCCTCTCACCAAATGTTAGAAATATTCTTATTTTCTATTCTTTGCAGGTCTTGGGAAGGATCATGAAATCTTAAGGAGGAGGATTGAAAATGGAGCTAAAGAGCTCTGGTTTTTTATACAAAGTGAATTGAAGAAATTAAAGAATTTAGAAGGAAATGAACTCCAAAGACATGCAGATGAAATTCTTTTGGATTTAGGACACCACGAAAGGTACTTTGTCCCTACATGCTTCCTTTGAGTTTCCATAAAGATTATAATTTATGAATGAGGCATTGAGACTTTGTCTAATTTATGTGCTGATTGATCAGTGGTACTGTGTTTAAGAGTGGTAGATTATTTGGTATCTAGTGGTGTCAGTTATTGGTACGTGAAAGTGTCTCCTGCCAGAGTCCGTTGTAACAGTTGGCATTTGAAGCAGAGCATGTGAGCTCACGTTACAGTGCACTGGAATTTACACTGATGCTGCAGTTAATGTTTCTATTTTCTAAATGTTACATACTCAAAAACGCTATCTTTGAGGGGTTTCTAATGAAAGGTTAGCAGGTTTGGGTAAAGGAGAGCATCCTGCTAATTGTTCTGTTTATTTTCTAGAGAGGTTTGCCTAGTATCTGCCTATCTAAAGTTGTTTCTCCTCTTTACACATTTCTAGTGATAAGCCGTTTATCATCTATAGGAAAGAAAACATTTTGGTATTAGTGTTCCTGCAGATAAAACGTACATGAGAATCATTCTAAGTAAGGTGAAACATCCTTTGGCTTATTATAGTTAAAAACCTGTGTTCTCAGTAGGATTCTCCTGGGAATTACTGTCTTATTAGTGAATAATGAAAGAAAAATGATTGTGTTAGTACAAGCTACCGCTGTGAAGAGGAAGTGAATTAACCCATACAAACTAGAGAGTCACACATATTAACAACATCATCACCATGACAGTGACTTTGAAGTATTGATCTCTTGTTTTAAGTAAAATTACATACAGAATCTCAGTGGACTAGAATGACTTTAGGACTGTTGTTTTATAGAAATATGATAGTATGTCTTTAAGGGGCTGTTGAATTTTTTTAGGCCCCAAAATAGGCAGTCCCCTTGAAATTTTTGCGCTAGCTTGCAGTAAGGCCATACTTAGACCATTAGGTCAAATGTTGACTAATTGTATCCTTAATAGGCTTCTACCCTAAAACTGATTCTCTATTCCAGTCTTCTATTAAACAGACCTTTGTATTTCTGTAATTTGTTTATGGTAGCTTTATAGAAAATGCAGATTAAAACAAGATTTGATGTAAGATTATGTGGTATAAAACCAAAATTTGAATATTGACTTCTGATGAAATAGTCAAATGATTTACTTAAATTACTTGATGAGAATTTAATTCTCAGGTCTTTTGTAAATGAAAATAATTTAAAATTATTTTTAAATATAATTTGTGCATGTTTTTCTAATTATGTATATAAATTAAAAATGAATACAATAAACAAGCCCATGATAAATGTCTGTAAATTGCAATTATATTTTATTGTTAGTTGAACTTTTAAAAAATTATAATAAGTCCTGGCATTGCCATTTAGTGTATATTATTAAATAATGATATTTCACTGAAAACAAAATGCAAAGTACAAGTACACAAGTCATTCTTATTGTCTTAAGTAGAAATCATGATGAATTTGGGAGAAAACACAGAATAGTAATTTAACTCCAGGAAGGCAGATTAGAATGTAACAATACAAATAACGAGCAAACACAGCAACACATTAGAGAAGTAATCTTTAAAATAGTGAATACAGGAAGGATTTGTGTCATATAGAAAATATCCTCATACTGACCATTTTTAAATCCTTAAAGTATAAGAACTGAAGTGGACTTCTGTGTATCCTCCACTGGGCTTTGTATATCATAAAGAGCTTCATCTTTATTTTCCTTAGTGTCTCTGTCTCTCTCTCTGTCTCCTCCCCACCCCGTGTGTGTGTTTGTCTCCCTCCCCCTCTCTCTCAACATTGGTAGATTCACAGAATATTAAAGAAAATACCACTAAGAATTCTTATATACACTAAAATCACTGTCTTTTTTTTCAGTGTCTTTTATTTACCTCTTAATTTATAGTATACTTGTTATCTTTTTTATTTTTGAAGGAGTCCAAATTATGATATGTAAGTTGTCTCTGAACTAGCATATTTGTTTTTTTTTCTGAAAAATCATTTGAAGTGTTAATGTATCAGAATCTTGTTTAGATTTTTCTGTGAACCTCTCTTTTTTGTTCAGTCTACAGTTAAGGGAAAAACTCTAAATGACTTTAGTGAGGCTTATAATTTACTGATAAATGATGGATTTTGGATGTAGCTCAATGATAGAATGCTTCAGTAGATGTGGTTGGCCTTGGATCCAACTGCCAAAACCCAAATTGTGAATATACAAGTTGTACATTTTTGATGATTTGTTTAAAATGTATACATATTGTGTAATGATTTCCAGAGTTAAATGAGTGAACATATCCTTTACCACACCATTAATGTGTGTGTGTGTGTGTGTGTGTGTATAATGTGCTCTTACAAGTTTCAAACAAACCAATCAAGCATTGCTAACCCATGCCAGTACATTAGATGTCCAGAACCTATTTTATTTCATAACCTAATGTTTGCACCAATTGACAACACCTTTGAATTTCATTTATTTTCTAACCCTAGGCACACTATGCTTTCATATGAAGTTGAAGTTTTGTCTCTAAGTAAACACATTACAGTATTTGTTTTTCTCTCACTGGCTCATTTCACTTAGTATAATATTCAACAGAGTTATTCATGATGCTAGATATGGCATGTTTTCTTTTACTTTAAAAAATTCATTGACAATTTTATATATAATCGGCATAATGTTAAATGACCGTCTCAATCCACCATTTCTCATCTTCTACCCCCTACCTCTACCCTGTATTCCCTAACATATCCTCTTCCCAACTTCATGTCTTTTCTTCCTTTCCTTTTAATAGTTTTTTTATGTTGTATTGTGTGTGTGTGTGTTTATATAATCATCAGTTAAGGACACTTAGATTGTTGCTAGATTAGCTATTGTGAATAATGCTGGTGTAATTCAATATATAGATTTTATTTCATTTGGATATTTACTCACAAGTGGGATTGGTCATGTGTTCTGTAGTTATATTTTTAAGTGTTTTCACCAATTTAGATTCCCAAGAACATTACAAGGATTCCCTTTTCTCTATAATCTCTCCAGTACTTATTTTCTCTTCTCTAACCCTACCCTCCCTTCCTGAACACTCTCCTCCTCTCCTCATCCCCTCTGTTTTTTGTTCATTTGTTTATTTGATTTGCAACAGAGAAAACCAATTCTATGTACTCTCTGTGTACCTCAGGTTGACTCAAGCTCATGATTCTCCTGCATTAGTCTCCCAGATCCTAGGATTATAGACCTATACCACCATACCTTGCTCTCATCTCTCTCTCTCTCTCTCTCTCTCTCTCTCTCTCTCTCTCTCTCTCTCTCTCTCTCATGTATGTATGTATGTATGTATGTATGTATGTATGTATGTATGTATGTATGTATGTATCTTCTCTCTTTTATTTCCTTCCAGTCTCTCTCCTCCACCTTTCCTCTCCCCCAGGTCCACTCCTCCTTTTCCCTTCAGAAATGACCAGGCTTTTCAGGTATACCAGCCAAACATGGCATATCAAGTTGTAGTAAGACTACACATACCCCCTCATATTAAAGCAAGATAAGGCAACCCAGTAGAAGGAAAGGGTCCCAAAGCAGGCAAAAGAGTCAGAGACAGCCTCCAATTCTACTGTTAGGAGTCCCATAAGAATACCAATCTACACAACCATAACATATGCAGAGGACCTAGGTTAGACCCATACAGGCTCCATGATTATTGGATCAGTCTCTTGAGCCTGTATAGACCCTTTCTAGTTAATTCTATAGGGTTTTTTGTGACCCTTCTGGCTCCTATAATCCTTCTTCCCCCTCTTTCACAGGTTTCTTCAAACTCAACCTAATGCTTGGCTATGGATCTCTGTATCTGTTTCCATCAGTTGCTGGATAATGCCTCTCTGATGACACTTATGCTAGGCTCTGGTCTATAACTATCACAAAGTATCATTAGGAATTATTTCATTGACTTTTTTTTTCTGATCATGTTTAGTTTTATCCTAGGTCTTGGGTCTATCCAGACTCTGGTTCCTGGCCCTCCAGGTAGGGTATGTAAGGCATGGACTTCCTGTCATGGCAGGGGTCTCAAGCTGGACCAGTCATTGGTTGGCCACTCCCACAGTTTCTACATCACCTTTACCCTAGTACATTTTACAGGCAAGGACAAATTGTAGGTCAAAGGTTTTGTGACGAGGTTGGTGTTCCAATCCCTCTACTGGAAGCCTTGCTTGGTTATAGAAGATGGCCAGCCCAGGCTGTGTATTCCTTAGTACTAGGAGTCTTAGCTAGGGCCACCCTTGTTGACTTTGGGAGTTTCCATTGCACTAGGTTTCTACCTTGACCTCTAAATCACCTCCAGTTTCAGTCATCTCTTCCCCCAGTTGTCCCCCTGTTTCTATCCCCACCTACTTCCAGTTCATGTATTCTATTTTCCCTTCTCAGGGTGATTCATGTGTTCCCTTGAGCCTTCCTTGTTACTTAGCCTCCCTGGGGCTGTGGATCATAGCCTGGTTATCCTGTACTTTAGATCTAATATCCATTTATAAGTGAGTAAATAAGTGAGACAGTGTTTGTCTTTCCGGGTCTGAGTTACCTCATTCAGGATGACTTTTTCCAAGTTCCATTCGTTTGCTTGCAAATTTCATGATGTTATTTAACAACTGAGTAATACTCCATTGTGTAAATGTACCACATTTTCTTTAGTCATTTTTCAATTGAGGGGCATCTATGTTGTTTCCAAGTTCTGGCTATTACAAAAAATGCTGCTATAAACATAATTGAACTAGTGTATGGTATACCTTGTGGTATGATTGAGCATCCATTGGGTATATGCCCAATAGTGGTATAGCTGGGTCTTGAGGTAGATCAGTTCCTAATTTTCTTAGAAACCACCATATTGATTTCCAAAGTACCTGTACAAATTTGCCCTTCCACCAGCAATGGCTGAGTGTTCCTCTCTTCAGCAAAAGCTGTCTGTTGTGGTTTTGCTCTTACCCATCTTGCCTGGTGTAAGATGGAATCTCAGTCTTATTGAATTGCATTTCTTTAAGTGTTTCTTAACCATTTGAGAGTCCTCTTTTGAGAAATCTCTGTTTAGATCACCCCATTTTTAAATTGGATTATTTGCTTTGTTGTCTAGTTTCCTGAGTTCTTTATATATTTTGAATATTAATCCTCTGTCAGCTGTGAAGTTGATAAAAAAATAGTTTTTCCATTCTATAGGCTGCCATTTTTCTCCTATTGATGATGTCCTTTGCCTTACAGAAACTTGATTCCCAAGGACCCATTTCTTAATTGTCAATCTTAGTGCCTGTGCTATTGGTCTTCTGTTCAGGAAGTTGTCTCCTGTGGCAGTGCATTCAAGGCTCACTTTTTCTTCCATAAGATTCAGTGTATCTAGTTTTATGTTGAGGTCTTTGATCTACTTTGACTTGAGCTTTGTACAGGGTTATAGATATGGATGTATTTTCAGTCTTCTGCATAGTGACACCCAGTTAGACTAGCACCATTTGTTGAAGTGCTTTCTTTTTTTCCATTTTATAATTTGGCCTTTTTTTAAAAAAACAATCAAACATGAGGTGTTCATAGGTGTGCGGATTTTCTTCTGGGTCTTTGATTTGATTCCATTGGTTGACCTGTCTGTTTTTATGCCAGTGCTATGTGGTTTTTTATTGCTATAGCTTTGTAGTACAGCATGAAATCAGAGATGATGATACCTGCAGAAGTTCTTTTATTGTACAGGAGCGTTTTAGTTTAGTATTGTTCTTGCAGGGTCTGTAAAGAACTGTGTTGGAATTTTGATGGGGATTGCACTGAATCTGCAGATTGCTTTTGGTAAGATGACCATTTTACTATGTTAATCCTACTAATCAATCTTCTGATATCTTCAATTTCTTTCCTGTGTTTTTATGGGTGTGATTGCTAGCCTCCTTGGGTTGGAGTTTTCTTTCTAGTTAGGGCTGGATTTGTGAATTGTTTAAATTTGACTTTGTCTTGGAATATCTTGTTTTCTCCATCTATGATGATTGAAAGTTTTGATGGGTATAGTAGTCTTGCCTGGCCTCTGTAATCTCGGAGAGTCTTCAAGACATCTGTCCAGGAGCTTTTGACTCTTAGAGTCTCCATTGAGAAGTCAGGTATAATTCTAATTGATCTGCATTTTTATGTTACTTGGCCTTTTTACCTTGAAATTTGATATTCTTTCTTTGTTCTGTATGTGTAGTGTTTTGATTACTATGTGGTGGTGGGGACTTTCTTTTCTGGTCTAGTCTAGTGTTTTATAAGCTTCTTGTATCTTTGTAGGCATATCCTTCTTAAACTTAGAAAATTTTCTCCTATGACTTTGTTAAAAAATGTTTTCTGGGTCTTTGAGCTGTGATTCTTCTCTTTCTTTTATTCTTATTATTCTTAAGTTTGGTCTTATCATAGTGTTCCAGATTGCCTGGATGTTTTCTGTCAGGAATGTTTTAGATTTAGCATTTTCTTTGACCAGTGTATCCATTTGTTGCATTGTGTCTTCTATGCCTGAGATTCTCTCTTCCATCTCTTGTGTTCTTTTGTGATGCTTGTGACTGCAGTTCTGTTCGCTTACCTAGATTTTCCATTCTCAGGTCTTGAACAGTTTTATTTATTTCCTTTGTCTATTTGTTTTTTCTTGGCTTTCTTTAAGGTACTTGTTTATTTCTTCACATTTATTGTTTGTTTTTTCCTGGTTTTCTTTAGTAGGCAGTTTATTCATTTCCTCTTTAAGGACCTCCATTATTTTCATAAAGTTGATTTTAAGGTTGTTTTCTTGTGCTTCCACTGTGTTAGAATGTTCAGAACTTGCTGTAGTAGGATAACTGGGCTCTGGTGTGCCATATTGTTCTGGCTGTTGTTGATTGTGTTCTTGTGCTGGCCTCTAGGCATCTGGGTTTGGGATAATTATAGGTTTAGGTATGGATTTTTAAGTTTGTTTTTGTTGGATGATTGTGTTTTCCCTGGTTTCTATTTCTCTCTGGTCTTCTGGCCTGCGTGGCCTGTGGTCCTGGTGCCCTGTGAGGCCTTTCTGGTCTAGTAGGGTGCCTCCACTTGGGTGTTGGCGACGTGCCTGGCCTCTGGGTCTCTGGGTGCAGTGCCAGTGTTGCCTTTGGGGTTTTCAGGGTCCTGGGAACCAGTGTGACCTCTGGTAGAGCAGGAGCTTCTGCCAGAATTGTGGGCTGGGATATGGTAATGAGAACAGGCTTTGGAGGAGGGGCTGTTGGGAGCAAGGCTGGACTGCCTCTGAGGATCTGTTGGTTGTTTGCCTTTGGGGGGTTACCTGGGGTTCTGGGTGCCTGTGTGGCTGGCCTCTGGTAGAGTAGGGCCTTTTCCCTGAGCTGGGATATGGTGATGAGTGGATGGAGGCTGTTGAGGGGAAAGCTGCATTGGCTTAAGGGTGTTGTCGATCTCTGGGCTGGGTCTCACCTGGGGTTTGGGGTACCAACATGATCGCTTGGTAGAGCAGGGGCTTCTGCCTGAGTTGTGGGTTGGAATATGGTGACTCCCTTATCTTTTTTTTTTTTTAATAATTGCTCTAACAAGTGTGAGAAGATACATTGAAATTTTAGTTTGCAGTACTCTGACTGGCAGTGATTTAAGCACCTTTTTATGTACCTGTTGGCCATTTGTATATTTTGTTTGGAAAAGTCTATTTAAGTCCTTTTTCTATTTCTAGTCAGGTTGTTTATTTTGCTTATGAGTACCTTATGTGTTTTAGTTATTATCCCTTATTGAATATATAATTAGAAAATTATTAAAATTAGACATAATTATACTTATAAGCAAGTATCATACTGTTATGTTTATTATAGATCCATAGTTTTGAGTCAGGAAATGTGATATCTTTAGGTTTGCTCTTCTTTCCCAAGATAATTTCACATGTTAAGAGTCTTTTTCGGTTCCAAATATAATTTTAAGACTACTTTATCTAGCTCTGTAAAAAATGACATAGGAAGTTTTATAGGAACTACACTAAATCTGTGGATCACTTTGTGTAGTGTGGACTTTATACCAATATTAATTCTTTCAGTTCATGAACATAGGATATTGTTCTATTTTGTATCATATTTAGTTTTTTCATCAGTGTTTGATAGTTTTATAGAACAGTATATGAATCTTACCCCTTTGACTGATTATTCCTATTTTTACTATTACAAATAAGGTTGTTTAATTTCTTTAAGAGATGATTTGCTAGTATATACAAATGTAGTTTTTGTATGTTTGTTTTGTGCCCTTTAGATATCTTTGTTTTTTTCAGATTTTTTATTAGTACCACCAAATTTTTGGTGATGTCTTTAGGGTTTTTTGTATGCCAAATTTTTGATGGTATCTTTAGGGGTTTTTGTTTGTATGATCATATTATATCCAAACAGAATATGTATAACTTCTTTTCTGATTTATTTTTATTTAATTTGTCTGTCTGTGACTACCAAAATCATGTCAAGAGAAGTATAGAGAGTGAGAATCTTTTATCTTGTTCCTGGTTTGCCTCTATTGACCCACTTGGTCCTTTTAATGTGAATTTGGTTTGTTTGTATTTGTTGAAGACTATTACATATGAATGAATCAGAGATGCTCTCTTGTAATCTTTTCTTGTAGTGCCCTTACTTGGCTTTGGCATGGCAGTAATGGTGACATTTTCAAACGGCTTAGCATGGCAGTAATGGTGACGTTTTCAAAGGAGTTTGGAAAATTCTCATCTCTTTAATTTTATAAAAGTTGGCATTGATTTTTCTTTAAAATCATATAGAATTCACCTACAAATGTACTTGGTTCAGGGGTTTTGTTTATTATGATTACTAATGTAATCCCTTATTATTAGTTTCCTGAGAATTTCTGTTTCTTTATAATTCAGTGTTTGAATCCTCCCTGTCCTTGGTGGTTAGATAGGCTGCCTTGTGGAAGTGGGGAGCATCAGCAGTCACACAGTGGTACTCAAGTTCTGTGATGCTCCAACTACACACCAAACAGCATACAGTCCAGATTGGCCTTCGTCATGGCATCCAACTAGCTGTCATCAGTGGGTAGAGAATTTTAGGAAATTTTGAAAATAAATCATTTGATCAATGAAATAAATACGACAATTGTATGTCAGACACGTTGAGTTCTCTTTGACCTATAGAACTGGGCTTTATAGGCAATTCTTCAAGGTAATACAGTATTTGATCTTATTAGTTATTGGAATAAGCTATGTAGTAGACACAGAAAATGAATTAGGGTTAACAAGATGGCTGAGGCAAGATGGCTCAGCTAGTAAAATACTTGCTGCCAAACCTGATAGCTTGAATTTGATACCTGGAACCCACATGGTAGAAGGGGATAACGAGATCCTATAAGTTGACTTCTGACTTCTACATATGCACTGTGGTATGCCACCCCAAATAATTAAGTGCAATAAAAAATGAATAAAAGGATCAAGTAACTATGAAATCAGAGCAATGAAACAGGAAACAATTGAACAAGATCAAAACGTAGACAGCAGTGCTCAAAGCTACCTTGCAAAAAGAAGGGCATGCTCATGACGGTAAAGACATCCAACTTGGGAGAGAAGGAGGACAGAATTAATATCTTTATCAGAAAATTTGTTTTTTATGGCAAAGGATACCATATGTCTGGAAGGGATTGAACCTGGCAATCCCAGGAGATCTTTCTGTTTGATAATCTTCCAGCACTACTGGAGTGGATACATTCTAAAGACATCCAGGGAAGGTGCCTTGAGAGCACATTTACCTCGTACTTTTCAAAACACAGAGAACTGTAAGAGCCTCATTCTGAAGCAACCCTCAGGGAGGCAACGCTAGCTCTTGTTTTCTATTATCAAGAACGTGTACCAGGACTTACCAGGGAAAGACTTACCCACAAGTGCTGGCGAGGTTGGCTAGTGCATCTCATAATCTGAAAGAGGAATTTGTGGGCTTCCTGTTTTATGAAGCCAGTATAAAAACTCTGGCTGTGAAATTTTGCACTATGATAACTGAGAAGTGGGAACTAAATGTGGAGTGTTGCTATGACCGGGCTTAAAATATACCAGTGCATTTTCTCCCTAAGTTTGTGGCTTCTTGAGTTTTAGAGAAATAATCCTGTAGCCACGAACACTTTGCTCTCTGTTGACAGAGGTTTCTGTCCCATCCTGCCCTGCAGCTGTTCTGTCCCAAAGAAATACACAAAGGTCCACATTAATTATAAATTGGTTGACCTATTAGCTCAGGCTTCTCATTAGCTAATTCTTACATCTTACAGTAACCCATAAGTCTTGTCTGTGTCAACTTTATCGGCAAGGCCTTCTCATCTTGCTTCTGGGTTACAACTGCAGACTGACTCCTCTTCCCAGAATTCTCCTGTTCTTGCTGCCCCACCTCTACTTCTTGCCTAGTCTCCCTGCCTCTACTTCCTACCTGGCTACTGGCCAATCAGTGTTCTATTAAAAAAAGCACAAGTGACAAGATAAAAAACCATTGTCCCACAGCAGCTTTCCTTGTACCCTAAGGCTGGCTCCTTGTACCCTATGGTTGACAAAGTTGGTGTCTTTTTTTTTTTTTTCATTCTCATGGTTTATTTATTTTTTATATTTAAAAATTTCCATCTCCTTCCCTCCTCCTCCCCCTCCCTCTGCTCCTCCTCCCCCTTCCCGCCCCTCCTTCTCCCCCTTCTCTCCCCTTCCCTCCACCCATACCTCCCCTCCCTCCCTCTCAAGGCCAAGGAGCCATCAGGGTTCCCCACTCTATGCTAAGTCCAAGGTCCTCCCAACTCCCCCCAGGTCCAGGAAGGTGATCGACCAAGCTGAGAAGGCTCCCACAGAGCCCGTCCATGCAGAAGAATCAGAGCCCAGCGCCAATGTCCTTTGCTTCTCAGTCAGCCCCCGCTGTTGGCCACATTCAGAGAGACGGGTTTGGTCGCATGATCCATCAGTCCCATTCCAACTGGAGTTGGTGATCTCCCTTTAGTTCTGTCCCACCGTCTCCATGAGTGAACGCACCCCTCACGTTCCTGACTTTCTCCCTCATGTTCTTGCTCCTTCTGTTCCTCATCAGGACCTTGGGAGCTCAGTCCAGTGCTCCAATGTGGGGCTCAGTCACCTTCCCCATCTGTCGCCAGCTGGAGGTTCCCTCACGGTCCTGACTTTCTTTCTCATGTTCTCCCTCCTTCTGCTCCTCATCAGGACCTTGGGGGCTCAGTCCGGTGCTCCAGTGTGGGGCTCTGTCATTTTCTTCATCTATCGTCAGGTGGAGGTTCTATGGTGATATGCAAGAAATTCATCAGTATGGCTATAGGAACTGGCCTTTTCAGGCTCCCTCTCCTCAGATGCCCCCAGTTAGTTCAAAGTTGGTGTCTTATTGTGGTTGTGGTGGGTATCTGTTCTGTTAAGAACAATTAGTAGAATTGTTCCTCTTTACATTGATTACTTCAGTTGCTTTCAAGACTTCACAATATAACTTTATTCTTTTCCAGAACGTTGAAGAAATGTAGTGATGAGCTGCGGGCCTGCCTTTCATCCCGCCTGGCTCCCGGCCACCTGGCTAGCTTGTGCCCCGAAATAACAACACACAAACTGTATTCATTTAAACACTGCCTGGCCCATTTGTTCCAGCCTCTTATTAGCTAATTCTCACATCTCTTGCTTTAACCCATATCTAATAATCTATGTAACACCACGAGTGGTGTCTTACCGGGAAAGATTCAGCATGTCTGACCTGGTGGCTGGCTTCATGGCGACTGTCCCAGAGAAGAGAGGCATGGCGATTGTCTTGAGCCATCTACCTCACTTCCTTCTTCCCGTTCCACCCACCTAAGGGCTGGCCTATTAAATGGGCCAAGGCAGTTTCTTTATTAATGAATGAAATCAACACAAACAGAAGACTCTCCCACATCAAAGAAAGGGGTAAAGAACTGCAGGATATTTGCATTTCTCAGTGGACAGACAGGCATGGTGCTTTTGAAATGTTAGTGGACCTCCTGCAGACTCTTTTTGTGTTTAGATGATACAAGCAGTGCTACAAATATTAGATGGGAGAACTGTACTCTGGTAAAGCATTTTTACACTATGGGGCAGTGACAAATTTTTATTTTATTGTTACTACTGCTGTTCCCTAAAAAAATATATTGACCTGTACAAAGTCCTCTAGTGAAAAATCTCCAGGGTCAAACGTCTGTTTCCTTTGTAGCTGATCACTTGACTGGATTACTGCATTTGCTCTGTGAAATGGTGGAAAATATTGAATCTTATCATGAGTGCTTAGTTTGAGGAAGCCAAAAATTTGATAAACAAACTTGACTTTCAAGTCAAACCACTTGAGAGATTCTCTGGTGTTTAGAAAGATAGCCTAGAATTGCAGCTCACCTCTGAGTGTTACCATAATGATTAAACCCTCAGTGTAAACAGTGGAACACTATTTAGGAACTTACAGCTATGTTCTCAAAGCAGTACCTCAGAGCTCTTAAAATGTTTATGTCTGGTTCCCTCAGTAAAGCAAATACTCAAATTCACTTCATCAGAGGTAGGCTTGCCAACTTGAACAGAAGCGCCTGTCTTTCCACTGAGCTTCATTGTCCATGAATTAAATGGGAATACTGAGGGATTATATAAAACTTTATTCACCGTTTGTCAAGCATGCCATCTATCTGACATCAAGGATTTTCTTTGTGTTGTGTATTTATGCTGGAGGGTCCTGTGCAAGATAAAGACTGAGAACAAGTGCTGTGAAGCATTGTGTTTAGTGTTTCAGACCATACCCAAGGAGTACCATGACAGACAAACCAGAGCCTTACTCTTTTTTTTAAAAGACAGGACCTCACTATGTAGTCCTTACTGACCTCAGGTGTATTTGTAGCAGTGCTACAAATATTAGATGGGAGAACTGTACTCTGGTAAAGCATTTTTACACTATGGGGCAGTGACAAATTTTTATTTTATTGTTACTACTGCTGTTCCCTAAAAAATATATTGACTTGTACAAAGTCCTCTAGCGAAAAATCTCAAGGGTCAAACGTCTGTTTCCTTTGTAGCTGATCACTCAAAAAGAAGTATATTAGGTATATCTTTTTTATATACCTAATGTAACATAAATTATAAGATGTTAATTAAATGTTATGGTAGATGCATATCAACAAGCTCTATGTGACTAAGTTACAGTGTACCACCAGTAATTCAGGAACTGTTGGAAATACATAAAACATAGGAGTCTTTTTTATTATTTTAATTTCAAGGGTCTTTAAAAACAGATTTCCTAGGATTGGTGAGATGGCTCACCTGGTAAAGTTGCCAAGCCTGGTAACCCGAGTTTCATCACTGGAACCCACATGGTAGAGAGAACCAATTCCTCCAAATTGTCTTCTGTCTGTCACACATACACCAGAAGACACATGCATGCCATTTGAAGAAAAGTCATTAAGTATATTAAGACATTTAATCACTGAATATCTTTCCTTGTACTTCTTATTGAATACATTAGCTGTTAGTTATCTACCTATTTTTGCTGTATTTGGTCTTTATACTTCTTCTGGTTCCTTGAGTTTTGAGTTGAGTTGAGATGTTTAAAATATTTTCTTTTATAATATGGTTGTTTACAACTTCTGACACACTCTTAGCACACCTTCTGCATCCAAGTGTGAGCTTATTGCGTTTACATTTTGTTTGTCTTGATAAATATCTTGATTTTCCTCTTATTTCTTCTTTGATCTATGATTCATGATTCGTGATCATGATTCATGATTCATGAAAATTTTCCTTTGTTTTCTATACTCAGTATGGTACCCAGTATGAAGGTTGGGGGAAATAGCCTGGTGGTAAAGCATTTGTCTAGTTTATGCAAGGTTCTGTGTTGGTGCCCCATTTCAGAAACAATTAAGGGTAAAGACAAGGAGAAAAATATCTCCTTAATATAATTTTAATCTTATTATATTTGTTAAGCCTTATTTGAAGCATATCATGCACTCTGGAGAATGTTTCATGTATGCTTTAGAAGAATATGTTTTTGGCTATTATAATGTTCTTTTTGGTTTAAGAGTTAATGTCTACTGTTCTCCCATTGATTACCTGTCTGGATGATCTGTGCATTGCTGAAAGTGAGGTATCAAGTCTCCTGATATTATTAGCTCTGTTGCTGTCAGTGTTTCTTTTTAGTTCTGTTAATATTTGCTTTGTCTATGTGCTACTGTGTTAAGTATATATGTAATTGTTATAGCCTATATAACATAATAAAGTAACCCTTTTGTTATAATAAGTAAACTTCTTTGTCTCATCTTACAAATTTTGACTAAAGTCTATTTTGTCTAACATAAGTATTGCCACCCTTCCCTTTGATTACCACTGCTTCACTTCCCTATTTCCTTTTCCATCCCTCACTTTGAACCTGTCTGTATCTTTAAAACTAAAAGGAATCTCTTATATGGAATTTGTTTTTGGATCTTACTTTCTAATCAGCCAATTTGTGTCCTTTATAAACTCAAGTAATTGTAGAGTATAATGGATAATGAACTCTTACATGAGCAGGGCTTATCAGACTGCAGCTGCAAGGGCCTAGTCTTACATTGCATAGTTGTAGGATCTGTAGGTCTGTCTCTGAGAGCACAGGCCTACTTTAGATAGGACTGCCTTAAGACCAGATCTGAGAAGAGCTGGGGCCCACTGACAAGGCTGGTTCTGTTTAGAGATCAAGGTTGGTGGATCTCACTAAGGTTCTGGTAGTAAGAAAGGTAAGGGAGAATTTCTTTTTCCCTACTCAATGTTGTCTGTATGATGAAAACATTGTGTTCTCTCTTCTAGATCATGACTGCTATGGTTTATTACTCTAAATACCAGACATTAAACATAGCCTAGAAGCCAAATAGTAAGCTTATATCTGGGATTCCACTCACCTAAGAATTTTAGCAAAACAGTATTTATTTGATTAATCTACTATGTGTGAGCTAATAACTGGTAGGTTACCTGATAATAATTAGTAATAGTTTTGACTTTTAGAGGGATTTTTTTTAGGAATACAGAGGGCTATAGAATTGACTCAGTGGTTAAGGGTACTGGTTTCTCTCACAGAGGACCTGGGTTTGATTCCTAATATCCACATGGCAGCTCACAACCATCTCTTAACTCCAGTCCCAGGGGATCTGGTGCCCTCTTCTGACCTCTTGGCACCAGGCACACATGTGGTACACCTCTGTACATGCTGGAAAAAACTCACGTCAGATAATAAAATTATTAAATCTTAAATATAAATGAAGAACTTAGAAGAATTTTCTGCAGAGTAGATTACTCCCTGCTACATGCATGCTAATCCACAGCACCACTGAGTCTCCAGTTAAGTTCATTCTAGTCATTGCCTGCCACTGTCTTTCATAGTAATGCAGCCAGGTAGTTTTGCTTTTGTTTTTGCTTTGCTGTTTTTTGTATCATTAATCACAAATGGCCTCAACCTCCTTTCTTTGAAGTAGTGAGGAAGTAAGTATTTTGAAATGATTCTTTTGCCCACTGTGGTTTTATTATCTATTTGTTACTATGAATTCAGTGCTTAGATTTATACCTTCACCTCTGTGTATTGTGGATTTTTGTATTATCACCCTTTAGATTGCTGCAGATTCTTTTGCCTTCTTCATCCTGTCAGATACCAGTTTATGAAATAGCTCCTGGAGTTTCTTCTTTCTCCTTTTAAATGACAGCAATTATTGAACTTCAAACTGAAGGACAGGAAGGCTCACAGAACCAAATAGCCAATAAACTGTTTTGCAATTAAGTTGACTAAAGCTGTTGAAAAAGCAGTCTGGGAAGCAGCATTATCATCTCCACTGTTAAGTCTGTATCAGCTCATTATCAATAATATGTAATGACGACTATTGTTAATAGCAGACTTAGATATGTTCTCCAAATAATAAGTGATACTTATTGCTGAGTAAGTATCCTGATTAAAAATTGGCTGATACACAAAAGACCTTTCTGGAGGCTGGGAAATAACTTTGGAGATAAGGAATATAGTTATATATCTAATAATAGGGAAAGATTGATAGCTTGTTAATGGCTTGTACACTGTAAGATTTTTGGATCATAGCTGTTGTAGCCTAGGAACATTGTTTTGTTTTCCCACTCTTTTTTTTCTTTGAAAGGCTCAGGAGTTGATGCTTCCACTCTTGAAAAGTTAAGTTTTCCATTCTTCAGATCAGATCTTTGTGTTTTATGGCTTTCTCTGTCTGTCTCTGTCTCTTTCTCTCTGTCTCTCTCTCTCACACACACATACACACACACGTGCAGAGGGGATAAAAAAATCTTAATTTTTTTGAGATGTGATTTGTTTGAGATTCTTATTAGCCTACAATGTGTGTAATCTTTCTGAATTTTTTTAATTTCTTGGACAAAACGTTTCTCTATGGACATCCAGAAGTATTTTCAAGTATTAATAGAACATTCCTCCTAGTACTTAGGAGCGCAGGGAGATATTTTCATGGGAAGTTGTTCTCTTTCTCTTTATCCCTTTGTTTGTATCTACCAAATACTAATTCTCTATTTTCTTGAAGGGATGCCCCTCCTTCTTACAATGAAGTTTCCATTAAGGATCTAGGTAGATGATTATACTATATATAGTAGCCATTGTTTTGCCTATATCCATTGTTATTTGGAGGGAGGTTCCAAACTTAAGAAAAATTTGCATATTAAAAATGATTTACCAAAGATTGTCTAATGCTAATCACTAATGATACAGTGTCTTCATTATTAGTACACTCACATTACCAATCCAGTAACCCTTCGAAGTAAGAAGAATTACAGTAGTCCCCTCTTATATGTTGTTTATCTATCTAGTCTGTTAGCCATTGTTAACCAACATCCAGAAATACTAAATGGAAAATTCCAGAAATAAACAATTTACAAGTTTTAAATTGCACATCATTTCAAGTAGCACAGTGAGATCTCATACCATCTTGCCAGGATGTGAATCATTTCTTTGTATATCCAGTCCAATCTGAATATGCTAACTACCAGTAAGTCACTTAGTAGCTGTTCTTGTTACCCGGTGGACTATCACAGGTTGTAGTGCTTGTTTTCATGTAGTACTTGCTGCACTTCATAACACCCACAAACTGCAGGGGTAGAAATACTAATTCTTACTATGTCTAATTCATACTATGCCTCTGTTTGTATGTATAGGAAGAAATATTACTGTATATGGTTTCAAGCAGCCACTGAGTGGTGGTCTCCAAATGTGTCTTCAGTGAATACAGAAGAGTTACTTTAAATCTGTTTGTAGCTATTCTTAGACCTAGAGAAGTGAGGTGCCTGTATCAGTTACTTTCCTTGTTATTGTGATCAAATGCCTGACAAGAAACAACTTGGAAGCAGGAAGGTCTGTTTTGATTCTCAGTTTGAGAGTTCAGTCTCACTTGGTAAGAAACTCAAGCTGGCAGGGAAATTAGGCAGCTGGTCACATTGTTTGCAGTAAGAAAGCAAAGAGATGAATGCAGGTGCTCCACTTGCTTTTTCCTTTCTATTCAGTTTGGGCCCCAACACAGGGAATGGTGCTACTTACATTCAGCTTGAATCTTTAGTCAAGCCTTTTTGAAAATACTCTCATTGTCTTACACAAGAGGTGCTATTGTATGATGTTTCTAAATTTAATGAAACTGATAATGGAAAGTAACCATCACAGCATCTTTAGACAAATTTAAGATAATTTTCCTTGTCTGTGATTTAGACTTACCCAGGGACTAGACTTTGCAGCAATTTCCCTTAGTCAAGTTTATCTTAGTATATGTTGAATCTTCACTTTCAGATTATTCTTGCATGAATTATAACTGTGCTGGCCCTTGAGGGATAATTTTATGTTTTATCATTTTGAATGAGAAATAAGCAAAAACCTTCCTTATTATAGTTTTCTTAATGGCAAAATTGAGACAGACTAAACACCCTCCCTTTTCACATGAAAGTTTATGACTATGAAAATAGAAAAATTACTTTGGAAAGTGCAATTAACACAAGCACAGACAACTTTTCTTTTTGAAACAGGGTTTTTCTGTAGCTTTGAAGCCTGTCCTAGAACTAGCTCTTATAGATCAGGCTGACCTCGGACTCACAGAGATCTGCCTGCCTCTGCCTCCCGAGTGCTGGTATTAAAGTTGAGCGTCACCACTGCCCGGCTATAGAGAGTTTTTGAAATGAAGTTGTGACAGCCCTCATAGCTGCCGACTCCAGAGTCATACATTCTGTTCTAATGTGCCTATTGTCATCAGACATTGTAGTCTACCCTCATTTTGCTGGTACCTAACCTTGTCTATGCTTACATATGTTCAGCCTTGATGTGGCCTCATGAACCCATACTTACTGCCCAACTATGGGATTTCTTTATGCTTTAGTGACAAAAAGACAGCAAAATAATCTAGTTGGGGGTTTCATAGGGAAGTATGGCCCAGGGTGTGGAATTTCTAGAAAATCAGGAGTTTCTGCAGAATGCTTTTAATCACCATAATTCCCAGTAATGGGCCATAACTTTCTGAGATTATATTCAGATCTTTAACACAAAAAACTACATTTTGTAGGAATACAACTTGCAGACATCATTGAGTCAGAAAAGAAATAATATGAATTTAACATTGTTTCCTGTCATCACTGCCTTATTTATGTGGTGTTTGATAGGGAAAAGGGGTGGGGAATTTAAAAATCAGACTTAATTTTAGACCGAGAATAGATTGACATATTAGTATTCGACTAATTATTGTCCCTTATTTATTTTTATACTAATATGTTGATTGTGGGTATTAATGGAATTCATGTGTGTCTTCAATATATGTGTACACTGTGCAGTGACTAAATCTAAACCCCTTTATATATACGCTATCCCTGCTTTCTCAACCTCTAGCTATCACTATTTTATATTAAAGTCGACTTTTAAGAAACATTTACACAGGAAAGAGAAATACAGTACTTACCTTTCTGTATTTGTCATATTTCACTTAGCATAGGACGTACCAGTTCTGTCCATCTTGGTAAGATTGATGGTATTTCAGTCTTTTTTCATTTTTTAATTATTTTTTCTACTTTATTTTATTTTAAAAAAGCAAAAAAGCTATCCTTTTTCATTTTACATACCAATCCCAGTTCCCATTCCATCTCTTCCTCCCATCCCCTCCATCTTCCCTCCATCCCACCCCTCATCCACTCCTCAGAGAGGGTAAGACACATTGATTTAAGGAAGGACCAAGGCCCTCCCTACTATATCTAGGTGGAGCAAGGTATCCCTCCAAAGAGAATGGGTTCCAAAAAGCCAATACAAGCAGTAGGGATAAATCCACTGCCAGTGGCCCAGCAGTCTGGCTCAGCCATGCAACTGTCAACTACAGAGGGACTAGTTTGGTCCTATGCTTGTTCCTTCCTGGTCCGGCTGGAGTTTGTGAGCTCCCATTAGGTTAGATAAACTGTTTCAGTATGCGAACCCATCATGGTCTTGATCTTTTTGCTTATATTTTCATTGCTCCCACTCTTTAACTGGACTTTGAGAGCTCAGTCCAATGCTCCGATGCCTGTTTCTGCCTCTGTTTCCATCAGATGCTGGATGAAAGTTCTATGGTGATATTTAAGATATTCATCAGTCTGACTACAGGGCGAGTCAAGATCAGGTCTCCCCTCCTATATTGCTTAGGGTCTTAGCTGGGGTCATCCTTTTGGATTCCTGGGAATTTCTCTAGTGCCAGGTTTCTTGCTAGCCTTATAATGGCTCCCTCAATCAAGATATTTCTATCCTTGCTCTCTGTCTTTCTCCTCCCCCCATCTCTACTATCCAGCTCCTTCAAGTTCTCCACGCCCTCCCCTTATTCCCTCCTCCTCTTCTGCCCTCTCTTCCTCCCCACCCCCATGCTCCCAATTTTCTCAGGAAATCTTGTTTATTTCCCCTTCCCAGGGGAATCTATATATGTTACTCTTAAGGTTCTTTTTGTTTCTTAGCTTCTCTGGGGTCTTGGACTTTAGCCTCATTATCCTTTGCTTTACAGCTAGTATCCACTTATGAGTGAGTACATACCATGCTCATCTTTCTCGGTCTGGGTTACCTCACTCAGGATGTTTTTTTCTAATTCCATCCATTTGCATGCAAATTTCAAGATGTCATTGTTTTTTACTGCTGAGTAGTAGTACTCCTTTGTGTAAATGTACCATATTTTCTTTTTCCATTTTTCGGTTGAGGGGCATGTAGGTTGTTTCCAGGTTCTAACTATTAACAAATAACGCTGCTATTAACATAGTTGAACAAATGTCCTTGTAGTATGATTGAGCATCTTTTGGTTTTATGCCCAAAAGTGGTATTGCTAGGTTCTGAGATAGGTTGATTTTCAATTTTCTGAGAAACTGCCATACTGATTTCCAGAGTGGTTGTACAAGTTTGCATTCCCACCACCATCCGTATTCTCTGTAGCATAAGCTATCATTGATGTTTTTGATCTTAGCTATTCTGACAGGTGTAAGATGGTATCTCAAAGTCCTTTTGATTTGCATTTCCCTGATAGCTAAGGATTTGACCATTTCCTTAAGTGTCTTTTGGCCATTTGAGATTCTTCTGTTGAGAATTCTCTGTTTAGTTCTGTATCCCATTTTTAAATTGGGCTATTTGGAATTTTGATGTCTAATTTTTGGAGTTTTTCGGATATTTTGGAGATCAGTCCTTTGTCTGATGTGGGGTTGGTGAAGATCTTTTACCATTCAGCAGTCTGCCTTTTTGTCTTATTGACTGTGTCCTTTGCTTTACAGAAGCTTCTCAGTTTCAGGAGGTCCCAGTTATTTATTCTTGCTCTCATTTTCTGTGCTCCTGGTATTATATTTAGGAAGTGGTCTCCTGTGCCCATGCATCGAAGACTACTTACCACTTTCTCTTCTATCAGGCTTAGTGTGGTCGTATTTGTATTGAAATCTTTAATCCATTTTGACATGAGTTTTGTGCACAGGGATAGATATGGATTGATTTCAGTCTTCTTAATGGCTGAATAATATTCACTTGAAACTTCATCTCAAAAATTGGCTCCATCTGTGTTCTTCATATTTTCTCTTGAGTTATTTTTCTATTTTTATGGTCCTAAAACTTTTTTTGTGAAAGTGTGTGTGTATAGAGGAGGAGGCGTCTAATCTGTCTCAATTATGCCACCAAGGAAAAAATAACAAGGAATGTTTATTATTGTGCTGGCTAGTTTTATGTCAGCTTGGCACAAACTAGAGTCATCTGATAAGAGGGAATATCAATTGAGATAATGCCTTTATAGGGTTTTTCCTTAATTAGTGATTGATAGGGGAGGGCCCTTGTGGGTGGTGCTGCCCCAGGACCAGTGATCCTAGATGCTATAAGAAGAAAGCAGGCTGAGCAAGCCAGTAAGCAGCAGTCCTTCATGGCATCTGCATCAGCTCCCTCTTCCAGGTTCCTGCCTCCAGTTTCCTGACCAGTTTGAGTTCCTGCATTGGCTTCCCTTAATGGACTGTGACTTGGGATATGTAAACCAATAAACCCTTTCCTCTCCCAAATTGCTTTGGTCGTGGTCTTTCATCACAGCAGTAGAAACTCTAACTAAGACACTTGTTTATCCTCTACTTAAGGACGGGCATCTAGGTTGATTGTACTTCTTAGCTACTGTGACTAATGCAGCAATAAACATATTACATTGACATGCTGATTATATTTCCTTCAGATACCAGATATGTATTTAGAAGTGAGATAACTGAATCATATGATGAACTAATCTACATCCCTTCAAAAGTGTTTGAGTTTCTTTTCTTTAAATCTTGTGCATGCATGTGTGTGTGTATGTTGTAAATGTCATATTAATTGGTTGAAATGATTGCTACATTGAAGTTTTATCTGTGTTTTCTATGTCAGATGATATTGAATACTTTTCATCTAGTTGCTTGATCATTTTGACTTCTACACAGATTGAGATGGAATAAATTACCAAGACTTAGTACTAATATAACTTGGTTTGAAAGTAAACTGCTTTTTTAATTTACCAATTCATTAAGATATGCGGCTCTTCACTTCCATTTTTGATGGAAAAGAAATTTCTTAACTCGTAAGACCTGAATCTAGAAATCACAGCTAGATGTAGAAGCTTATATAAGCCCAGTTTCTAGGAACTGATAGAAGAAAATCATAAATTGCCCCCAGGCTGAACTATGTTAAGAAAAAAAGAGGAGAGAGCCTAAGACACAACATTTTTTATATTTTAAAAGACTCCCTTTCAGATTAGGCTCAATATGTTTTCCCTCCACTTGAAGCTATGAATGTCAATAAAACTTACTGATTTTTGTTCTCATGTATGTACATATATGTATGTGTATTCACATGCTTATTTTAATTTTAAAGCTAAGCATAGCATATTGGGTTTCCTTCTTCCCTCCAATAGGCATTTGCTAGTAGGTTTTTATTCCACTGTGCTTTATCTACACCAGTATTGCTGTTTAACATGGAGATTTGCAATATGTTTTGTGACCATTACTACTTGATGACTAGGAGGAAATGAGTGGATGTTGTGGTGCCTTTGAAATAGAGAGAACCATGACTGTGTTGTGGTAGATTTTTATAAAACTGAGAAAGTATTGTAAATTTCCAGCTGAGCCTTACAGCACAATTATAGTTAAAGATTTCTGTGCTTCTCAGGTGAAATCATAATTCCATGTGGTCAGTGTGTTAAGCAAGTTTGCAGCACCATAGGGAAATGTCTGAAAGAGTCAGTTTCATAAAGACAAGAGACTTGTTTACAGGCTTGATGTTGTTCTGGCTCAGTTTCAGCTGAAGCCCTCCCAGCATCATGAGAGACGTGTGGAAGAGGTTACATGGCCAGATAGTCAAAGAGAAGAGGAGGGGAGAAACAATCAGGCCATGGGGGGATATGAATGATGTCACATAGCCTCTTTTGAGGGTGCACCTCACCCAAGAATCTTAGGACCCCCTTCTAGATAACCTCACCCCATTCTAACCACTTTGCAATGCTGCTACCCTGGATATTAAGATTTTAAACACAATGGGGCTTGGGAACACTCAGAAAACACTCAAGCCATGGAAAATAGTAACTTTTAACTTAGTAACTATAAAGAATATTGTAGGCTATACAATATTTCAGACAGAGCTCAGTTTGATAAGAAAAAGATTTAAATTTGAAACTGTTCTGTATGTGACCTAGCAGGTTAATTTGTTAAAGAGGTAGCTAAAATTTTCTGCATACAAAGAAATTGTTTCAATCTTAAAATAGAATAACAAGTATAAAAATTAATAAAAACACTGTGGTGTTTTATACTCTTAACCATGTTCAAAAAGGATGAAAATGAAATTACTAAGCTAAGCTTCAGAGTGTCCTGTGAGTAGGTAATTTTGACACCAATAAATGCCAGAAATCCTTTGATAGTGACTCATTGTTCCAAAACATATATAGAGCCCTTCTTCTGCTAACTCAGGCTGAATATTCTGAATGGTGTCTTAGGCTTTTAATGGTCATTTTACATCAATATTTTCTTTTTTTCAAATGTGATATCATTATTCACTGTGCAATCATTCATAGTCCAAATGGCTTTATGTGAGCTGCCAGTTTTAGTTGCTAACAGATGTAACATTTAGTCAAGAGGTAGAAATAAAAGTTACTGAAACCATGTTGTGTCTTCCTAGGTGACTAACTCACAGTTGTTGAGGACTCATTTCAACACTTGTTAACCGAGTCCTTCTGATTGATAAGTCCTCTTCAGTTCTTACAGGGGACTGAATATTGAATAGTTTCTATGCCTAGCCGTCCTTACCACATATTACTGTTATCCCCAATGAGTAACTCCTTTCCCTTATTGTGTAAGTATTAGTCTGTGCTTTTTGTTCTCAAGGTAAGCTCTGCAAAACAACTTTCTGAGAGTTTTTAGAATTGGAACCCATGAAGGGAAGGAGAGGAAGGAGAGGGAAAGAGCAGAGGTGGGCGATGGTGGCGGTAGGATGTTGGCTATTTAAAAGTAGTTTAATCCAGGAAGCCTTATGAAGAAGGTGACATTTGAACAAATATTTGCAGGACATTTGGTTGATGTGGATGGATGTCTGGGTACTCCAGTATGGAAAGGAGCAATTGTAAATGCCCACAGTAGCAATACGCTCATATTCCTAAATGTTTGCAAAGAGGCCAGTGTGACTGAAATAAAGTAGGCAAAGAAGTCATTAGGAAGAGACCAGATCGAATGGTGGATCATGATGTGTTGGGTCTTATAAGTCAAAGCAGTGACTTTGGCTTTGACTTTTAAGTGATTTGAAGGGTCAACTCAATGTTAAGTACAAAGCAGAAGTGTTATTTGATCATTAAGAGGAACTGGCCACCATGAGTAAACTCTACACATAGGCAAAGCTGGGAGCTGGGAGAATTGTCAGAAAACTGTAACAATAATTCTGGTAGCTTAGTTGTTATCAGTACTAGTAGAGATTTATAGTCAGATACTGGTTGTGACAGTCATATACTGACATCATAGTCAGATACTGACAGATTACTTGGGGCCTGTTAGAGAATGCTTTTGAACTTTCTTTAATACTAAGTGCAAACAATTGTTTTTATTCAGTGCAAAATAAGTAAAAACATTTGTACCAACTCTAACATTATCTCTTTGCAATTTACAGGGTAATTTAGTTTATTGGCAGGAAATCTAACATGTTATCATTGAAATTAATGATGGTTACACAGTGAGAAAGTATCATAACCACCACATTAGTTTTGATGAAAGAACAGCAAATTATAGTTCAAGGGCTAAATCGGGCTCTTTCCCTCCTTTTTTAAAATAAAGTTTTATTGGAACAGAGACACACCTATTCACTTATTTTCTATGGCAACTTTTCTGTTACAAAGGTAACAGATGATACGCCTTTTGGCAGTAGGAATATGAAAACTGGAGTGATACAGAGATTTCCATGGCCTTTGCACATGAAAATTTATGAAGCATTGCATAATTCCAAAAAAAATGAGCAGATGTTCATATAACCTAAAATCTTAGTACTTGTTCCTTTAAAAGAAAGAATTTGTAATCCTTAATTGTTTAGGACACTCTTTTTTCAATCACTCAGAGTGGAATACTAAGAGGGGCCGTCAAATGACAAGAGGACACAGTGGTCCATTCAAATAGCAATACCATGCTTACTGAATTGCATTCTTTATACTTTTTCTGTTTTCAGGGGGGAGAGGGTGGGGAACGACACTGTGGCTGGTTGGCCTGTGGGGAAAAGTTGTCTATCTTTTTGTCAGAAAAGATTTTCTATAGGAATAAGTCATGGGTGGTAGAGGCTTAATTTTTAAATTTCATAGTCTTAATGGAAAATAAAAGATAAATACCACAATATTCCTGGCTCCCTGTAGTTTTGTATAATCCATTGAAACAGTACAAATAAGTGGACCTCCAATGTTGCTTGCTTTCACAGATCTATCATGACAGATCTATACTACCTCAGTCAAACAGATGGAGCAGGTGATTGGCGGGAAAAAGAGGCCAAAGATCTGACAGAGTTGGTCCAGCGGAGAATAACATATCTCCAGGTAAGAAGGTTAGGTTAAGAAATAAACCTTGAATAGAAATTTCTTAAAAACATAATAAAATAAAAAGTGAAAATTAAGTTTTGCTTTTTAAAAGTCTTTCTAGTGCTTTTTTAAAAAAATAGCTACTCACTCATTTTACGTATAACAGAGAGATAATATTTTATGCCTCAGGAATATGACAGTGACTGAAACAAAGTTCCCATCTAGCCTAAAACAGAGCTACTTGTTCACATATACACAAACTATGTAATTATGAGCATGCTGTATTCTGTTGTAAATGCTTAGTGGCATTTTAAAGGAGACATTGGGGATAGTTTATGGAGGATATATTATCTGACCCGAACTGTGAAGGTGGTCAAGTGTGATTTCTACATCCAGAAATGGAGGCAAAGGATATGTATGCTAGCTGAAAAGTATGTTGTGAGCACTGGCCCATTGCGGGAGTGTGGAGGGGGCTTGAACTCTTTAGTTTGTCGGGAGTTTAGGGTTGGATGGGAAAAGGAGGGATGAAAAGTAAGGTGCAAAGAGATTTTGGAGCTTGATTATAGAAGATAGGCTTTATGGTATATGAACATTAAATGATTACCAAAAGGTATCTATTTTATAGATGCCATTTGATAAGAAATAAATACTGATCAACTTCTTAAGGGCCTTTTCCATCTTTTTTATGTGTTCTTTTTAAATTCTTACTTATATGCATATATAGCATTAGATATTTGTAAGGAGAAACTTTTGAATTTTATTTTATTGTTACTATTCTCTAGACACTTTCTGGTTTTTGTTTTACATCCTAGTTTTGTTTGTTTCTCCCCAGAGTGCTAGGGATTGAACCCAGGGCCCTGGGCATGGTACACTAGTGACGACCTAGTTTTAAAAGGGTTTTATGCATAAAAGATACAATGGATGATAGAATCTAAAAGTAGTATTTGGTTGAACTGTATTAATATTTGAAGAGCCTAGAATCAGCGAGAGCATTTAGAACAAAGAAATTGTAGTGCAGGCAGGAAGAATTGAGAGGTGTTGAGTTTGCCTTAGAAGTAGAGACAAATTGGAGAGAGGAAAAAATAGGATCAGTGGACCTTTCTAAGTAATTGAAAGAGCTGAAATGTTGGGAATAGAAGCATCTTTAACTGGAAATAAACTGAGAGTAAACTTTTGAGAAAAAATAGTGAATTCATAGATGTATTTAAAACTGAATAAGAATTTTTTTAGTTGAAATAACCATAAAATATCCTCCACTCAATCCTTTTTCTAATTCTATGCTTGCATAGTTTCCATGTACAAGAATGGCTTTTTCTTAAAGATCAGAAGCAGAAGGGCAGTCCTTGACATCACTCTGCCTATTTTAAGGCATCTGTTTTCATACAGGTAAATGGGGTGATCAAGTGTTTAGGGGTCATTAAAAACAAACTTGTTTTTGGCATGTTCTCTTGGTCTCATACTCCCATGACCATTAGAGGAGTCTGCAGAATGAGAACCACTTTACCTCCTACAGGGAAGAGGTAATTATCTCCTATCAACTAGATGCTCATTCAATGAACTGTGAACAGCTGGTGGTACAGAACCATCATCTCGTTTATTAATAAAAAGGAAATAACAATGATTTGTAAGCTTCCACATACTCATTAAACTTTCAGCCACTGTACTTAAACTATGATCTGGTCATAGTCAGTACCTCACACTGTAACAGGTACCTGCCATCTGCTGTATTTTCTGTTTCTCTTTTAAAATTACTCCTTGGGTCACATTGTATATATCAGTATTTCATTACTTTTACTTATGAATCATACTACATTTGTGGATACACCACTGTTTCTTCATTTGCCTTTTGAGAGACATTTAATTATTTCCAGTTTGAGGCTATTATGAAGAAACTCTTTTGAACATCTGTGGACAGATGTTCACCCATGCTTATGCTTTCATTCTTCTTCATTTCACTGAAATTGCCTAAGGGTAGAATGTATGTTTAATTTCTTAGGGAGTTTGTTATTGTTTTGTTTGTTTGCTTGTTGTTATTGTTGTTTTGTTTTTCAAATTGAGAAAACTTTATCAGGTTTTCACCCATTATTCTCTTTGCCATGCATCCCAAACTGACAGAAGTGGATGCATTCATAATACTGCACCATTTGTCTTCCATAATATTCAGATGTTCATAACTTCGATATTTTCCCCATTTAATAGATGAAGAAAATATTAGATGTCATAATTTCAGCTTCATAATCCTCATTGAAAATCTAATTTGTAGTGAGGGGCTGCAGGCAGGCCTGCTTTTTGTCCTGCCCTGCTCCTGATTGCCGGGCTAGCTTGTGCCCCGAAATAATTACACAGAAACTGTATTCTTTTAAATACTGCCTGGCCCATTATTTTCAGCCTCTTCCTCACATCTTGATTAACCCATATCTAATAATCTGTGTAGCACCATGAAGTGGTGCCTTACCGTTTAGTTTCTAGCATACATCCATCTTGGGCTGGAGCTTCATCGCGTCTGGCTTCTCTCTCTGGAGAGGCACGGCAGTCTGTCTCACTTAGGAGAGGTGTGGCATCTCACTGAGCCATCTACCTCACTTCCTTCTTCCTGTTCTGTCTACTCCACCCACCTAAAGGCTGGCCAATCAAATGGGCCAGGCAGTTTCTTTATTAGCCAATGGGAGCCCTCCATCATTTCCCCTTTTTCTGTTTAAACAAAAAAGAAAGGCTTTAACTTTAACATAGTAAAATTACATATAACAAAACAGTTATCAAGTAAGTATTACTGTTACAATATTTATATCTACTTTATCTTTTATCATAACAAAGGAAAACAACTATAATTATCTATCTATTCTTCTTCAGCTCCATCAAAGACTCCAGAAGGACACCATATTACCTAAGTAAATAAGAAATATGCAATTTCCAAACTCTAGAAATGATAGAGACATCTCGCTGCCTGGACAGTCACCCAAAGTTCTTTTGTATTGTTGGGGCATCTATCTTCGGCCTATAGGTCCACAGTATCCAGCAGACTTTCCCATGAAGCAGGAAATTTCAAAGACAGTTCAGTCACTATCTGCTGTGTCCTGCAGAATGTCTTGCAGACTCTTTCATGAATCAGGAACCCAGAGAGATCTTCTCACCTATAGGCAAGTTCAGCAATCCTCTCTTTGAGGGTTCTCTGTGTCCAGTTTATGCAATAGTCCAGGCAAGAGCAATTTCTTGCCCAAATGGCTATCAAACTCCATAAGTAGCCTCTTCGATGCCCATCTTCCTCTTGAAGTAGATTGGTGCTGCCAGGAGCAGATGTGTCTCATTGTCATGAAAAGCCCTAAGTTATTAAAACATTTAAAATGCCATATTCTATAGTCTTTGAAAGATATGAAGAATGCATATTTAACTTAAATATATCTCTATATATCTAGAAAATCTAACTAACGTGACTACAAGCTTTACTATTATTGATAACTATCCATTAACAACCTATATACATTACATTTTTAAATGAACTACACAATCACAATACATTAATCAGTATCAGAAATACATATACATATAACAAAATTGACCTTAAAATCCATACCAATGCAAATTATTCATATCTATATCATATCCCCCTTTAAATGTAAAAGAACATTTATAAACAATATTTGGGAAAATGGGCGCAGTTATTTCTCTCCAAACTGCTTCCTGCTGAATGTGGACGCTGTTAATCAGATCTTTCATAATGTAACCTGTGTGCCAGGTTCATCTTAGTCATCAGTTGGGTGAAGTAATTTTCTGAAGTTGTTCACAGCAACCTTTCAGGAGGGCGTGGTCTATCATACCACATTGGGATAGAAGCAATCCGTAGGGTTTCATTTTCTGTAAAAACAAAAGAAACTCCTTTCCAAAGCATTATGTCCTTAGATCCAAATTTTAAAGTCAAGGTATTTTCAAGATATCTTTCTTGGATTAGTTCAGCAGCATTTATAAACAAATATCTTTTAGCAGCTGTTGCTCCTTCCTCAGCATTCAAACAATTCAAAGAGAGCATAATAGTATACATCATCAAGATTCTCTGTGTATTTTCCATCTTTGTGCAGCTTTATTTTAGCCTCTATTTCATTTATTTTTTACTTTTATTTTTTGAGACACGTTCTCTGCATATCTTTGTCCTGGAATAACTCTTTAGACCAGGCTGTCCTTGAACTCACAGAGATCCGCGTCTCTGCTTCCCAAGTGCTAGGATTAAAGGTGTATGCTACCACACCTTGAACTCACAGAGATCTGTCTGTCTCTGCCTCCCAGGCATTCAGATTAAAGGTGTATGCACCACACCTTGAAGTCACAGAGGTCAATCCACTTCTGCCCCTTGAAATCACAGAGGTCAATCTACCTTTGCCTCTCAAGTGTTGGGATTAAAGGTGTGTACTACCACACCCAACTGCTTCCTTTTTTTTTCTTAAGAACTTTAATTTTTAGCCTACATATATTTCCAACACATTGTAAACCATTTTGACTTTTCTTCGACTTTGAATCTTTCTTTTACTGTATATCTCTCTTTTTCTGACTATATGAGTCTTTAAGTTACCAAACAATATCGGTAGGACTAGAGCCGTGGCTTTGACAGCAAGATCCAGCCCATTCCTTAGCTTTCCAGCCTCATTGGCAGAGGTACTGTCTGTACCCATGTTCATCACACAACTCTGTGGCGGTTCAAGGTCCCTGCCAGCAAGCAAGCTGCAACAGTGTTAAACAATCAAAAGCTCCATAGTCAGGACTGCCTGCTTGAAAGAGTCAGAGTTTGCCCTGGCAGGATGGCCCAGAAAGCCAGCATTTTAAAACAGCACAACTCTTTTCCTGCTACAGCTGAAAACTGAAAATCATGCGTTCAGCTTTTCATCAACACCGTTTAAGTGTTTTGTGGCAGGACCTCTTAATGAGCCGCAGGGTTTTGCAGCTGAAGCTGAGTCAGGAAGCCTCTCTTAGATGAGAGCGCTTGCTCAGACCTGAGAAGTTGCTGTTATCAAGAAAACATGCTTTACTCTAGTCTTTCCCAAGCTTTCTCAAGCTATCTGTGGATCCAGTCATCCACGTGGGCGCCATTCTGTAGTGAGGGGCTGCAGGCAGGCCTGCTTTTTGTCCTGCCCTGCTCCTGATTGCCCGGCTAGCTCAGTCGGTAGAGCATGAGACTCTTAATCTCAGGGTCGTGGGTTCGAGCCCCACGTTGGGCGCCATTCTGTAGTGAGGGGCTGCAGGCAGGCCTGCTTTTTGTCCTGCCCTGCTCCTGATTGCCGGGCTAGCTTGTGCCCCGAAATAATTACACAGAAACTGTATTCTTTTAAATACTGCCTGGCCCATTATTTTCAGCCTCTTCCTCACATCTTGATTAACCCATATCTAATAATCTGTGTAGCACCATGAAGTGGTGCCTTACCGTTTAGTTTCTAGCATACATCCATCTTGGGCTGGAGCTTCATCGCGTCTGGCTTCTCTCTCTGGAGAGGCACGGCAGTCTGTCTCACTTAGGAGAGGTGTGGCATCTCACTGAGCCATCTACCTCACTTCCTTCTTCCTGTTCTGTCTACTCCACCCACCTAAAGGCTGGCCAATCAAATGGGCCAGGCAGTTTCTTTATTAGCCAATGGGAGCCCTCCATCACTAATTTATTATCTCCCGTCAGGTTCTCATTGGAAATGGTGTGATACAGAAAACACTGAGATATCTACCTAGCACAATTCTCAGAATTATAACCTTTGCTACTGATGTATTTGAATATTCTAGAGCAACTATCCCAGTATTGAAACACTAATGTGTTTTTTTCCTTTTTTTAAAAAAAATTGAAAATAGTTTTTTTCCATACAATATATCCTGATTATGGCTTCCCCTCCCTCTGCTCTTTCCATTTCCTTCCCAACTCTTCCCCCATCTGGATTCACCGCATTTCTGTCTCATTAGAAAACATGCATGTAAGGGATAATAATAAGATAAAATAAGATAAAACAAAAACAAACACATCAGAACAGGGCAAAACAAACAGAAGGAAAAGAGCCCAATAAAAGGCACAAGAAACATATAGATACAGAAACTCATTAACTCAGGAATACCGTAAAAACACAAAACCTGAAGCCTATACAGACACACACACACACACACACACACACACACACACAAGAGAAAAAAGCATAAAGGAAAAATCCTGACATGACATTATGAAACAAGGAACTTGCAAAGATGCATTGATTTGTTTTCTGTTGACCATCTTCTGCTAGACATGCAGCCTACCCTTAAGGGTAGTTTATGTCCCCAGTGAGAGACTCCCTTGGAGAACACTAAAATTTCATTTGCTAGTGGTTATTGGAGATTGCTTCAGGCTTAGGGATAGGGTCATGTGTCCACTTTTTCTTTCAGTTCTAGAATCCCATCTGGTACTGATTTCAGAAATGGGTATACTATTTACATCTCTTTTTCTTGGCTTTATTTGTGTGTGTGTGTGTGTGTGTGTGTGTGTGTGTGTGCTTGCCTGCCTGCCTGTGTGCATGCACACACATGAATGTGACAACAGAGGACAGCTCGCTAGAACTGGTTCTCTCCTTTCACCATTTGGGTTCCAATGATTGAATTCAGGTTATCAGGTTTAACACAAATGCATTTAACTACTGTTCTGTCTTAGATATCCCTGTTTACACTCTTAACCAGTTCTCCCACATCCTTGCTAACACTTAATATAATCAGTCTTCTTATTTTAGCCACTTACTAGGTTTTTACTAGTATAATATGGGTTCAGTTTATATAGTTTTATATATATATATATATATATATATATATATATATATATATATATATATATATATATATATTTTCTTTTGACTGTAGTTGGATGGTATATATTTGTCTATTTATCATCTTTGTATCCTATTGTGTGTAGCAGTGCAAATGTATTTGGGGCAGGTAGGGACAACATTAGGTGCCACTTCTCAGGTGCTTACCACCATTTATTTTGTTTTATTGAGATGCACCACCATGCCCAGCATTTTTCACGTGCATGCTGGAGATCATACTCAGGTCCACATGCTATTGAGGCCAGCCAATTCAGCTATCTCCCCCTCCCTTTAATGAAGGACCAGTTCAAATCTTTTGGTCAACTTTTATCAGGGATATTTGTTTTCTTATGATTGAGTTATTGAGGCTCTTTATTCTAGATTTGAGTTTACTAGGAATTCTGAAAATCTTTTTTTTTCCAGTCTGTAGCTTACCTATTTCTTTTTTTAATTAATTTTTATGTGTATAAGTGTTTGCCTACATTATTTGTATATGCAGTGTGTGCACATGCCTGGTGCCTGCAGTCTAGAAGAGAATGTCAGATCCCCTGGCAAGGCAACTACAGGTAGTTATCAGTTGCCATATGAGTGGAAACTGTACCTGGGTGCTCTGGAAGAGCAGCCAGTGCTCTTTATCACTGAACCATCTCTCTAGCATCTGTTTATTTTCTTATCACTGTCTTATGAAGAGCAAAAGTTTTTAGGTTAATGAAATCCTATTTTATTTATAGTTTGCTCTTTTATACTTATGAAACTTTTGCTAAAGGTAAGGTCGCTAGACCTTTTTCCTGTTTTCTCCTTTTTTTTCTTTATTTGCCTATTTTTTTTTTCAAGACAGGGTTTCTCTGTAGCTTTGGAGCCTGTCCTGGAACTAGCTCTTGTAGACCAGGCTGGCCTCAAACTCATAGAGATCCGCCTGCCTCTGCCTCCCGAGAGCTGAGATTAAAGATGTGTACCACTACCAACTGGCTTATTTTTATATTTTTTATCTCTTTTGCTAGCACTAGGGATTGAATTCGGGGCTTTGTGCATGCCAGGCAAACACTCTAAAATGGAATCATTGCCTCTCCACTTCTAGTTTTATAATTAAGCTCTTACATTCAGGTCTATGATCCATTTGGAGTTCTGATATGAACCAATAATCCAGGTTCATTTTCTTGCTTATTTGAGCCATTGTTCAAAGACTCGCCTTTTCCCATCATTTTATTGCTTTTGTTGAAAGCCAAGTAGTATAGTCACGTCTGCTCTTTCATTCCCACACCTTCTTGGTTCCTATAGCTTTGCAGTAGATATTAAAATTGGATAGTATGATTTCTCTAACCTTGTTCTTCTTTTCAAAATATGGTTATATATCTTTTCATTTTTTATATTCTATAATAAGCATATCTTAGTACTGGAAGTATGTAAAACTACTGTTGAATTTTATACATTGACCTTAACTTTGCAATTTTGCCAAAACTGCTTATTAGGGCAGGTAAAGTTTTTGCAGATTTTATTGGATTTACTACATAGATTATTATGTCATTAACTTTGTTTCTTTATCTTTAATCTTGGTGACATTTGCAATAGTCACTTTATAATTCTTAATTTAGAGTAGTATAAACTTTAGGCATGATTTACAGTAAATTGTAAATTTAGTTCCTTCATTCAAAGTTCTTGCCAAAGTGGTTTTACAGTTTAGGCATTTTTGGCAAGAATGTAAATATTTCTTGAAATATTTAGTGGTACTAAAGGAACTTTTCTGAATTTGTGGCACTGTGCTATCTATAGCTCACTACATGTTGTCGTTTTAAGTTTTTTTATATGTTCACACTATTCTTAGTTGTTAGTAATAAAAAGACTTTATGTGATTTATTACTAAGTTGAAAAATTGCATATGATGCTCTTAACATCTGTGATCCTAGAAATGGAATAGCTGGTAGTATGGCAGTTGTTGTTCCCTCCCCATGTCATCTTGGGTAGCAGTGCACCTAGCAAATACCTTATTCTTTTTATTTACTTGGATGCAAGTTGAACTTCAATTAGAATTCTTTAATTTTTGCTGTATTTTTCAACATCTTATTGTAAAAGTTTTCTAAAAGATAGAAGTGATGCTGCATTTCTAAAATCAAATAAGTCATAAGTATGATTTAGTGATAAATCATAAAGTCATACTGCCACATGTCCTGGGGATCAGGTAAAGCAGAATGACTGCACTGCAGTGCTGAAAAGATTTTTTGACTGTTATCATCTGAACCAAGCTCCTTGCTTGTCTCTGCAAGCATGGAAAGGACACCTCCACCAAAGATGGTGAAATATTCTTGTTTAATATGTCCACAGCCACTCGTTTCCAGTCTTGGCTTTTAAAAATGAGAATGCTTTTTGTAACTTTCACTTTCATGGTTATTAACTTTGTCCAGAGTCTTCATTTTAATTTCCAACATGCGGTGCTTCACTTCTCTTAGTTGCCTCATTACCTTTTCTCCATTGGCTTTGAAAATAATTTTAGAGAAATGAAATCAGATCGTTTCCAATACAATGAAGTGCTTTTACCGCACTATTAATGAATCATTTCTTCATTACCAACACAAAACTAGATATTGCAATTTTTTTAATCAAACAAATTAAAAAATTGTGCTTTTTGTATTCTCTAATCTTATGAAAAACGATTAGAGCACAATGAAATTTAACTTACCTGGTTTCCTTTACCAAGCTTTCTTCATTAGAAAGAGAAGCTGTCTGTGGCTTGACACCTCCCAATGGAAGGAGGTTAAGAGGGAGGTGGAAGGTTCCCCTGGAATTCTGATTCAAATTATTGACTATAAAAGTAACCAGCTTGGTGCTCTAAGCTTGTGTTTCTTGCTACTTCTTGTATTGAAGACATATTGAGGAAGGTAGATTAAGAAACCGAAATTTATAATTGATAGGCCAGCCAACTTTGAATTTAGTTTTGTGAGTGTGAACATCTTTTCTATCTTTTAACAGATTTAGTTGAGCTTACAGAATGTTTCCTCTTTAAGACATATATGGAGATGTTATGTCCTGTTTATATTGACTGCGTGTTTTTACTTGTTGCTTATTAGCTGTTCTTCATTATATTTTTGGTCAGTTTAAAAAAGTGAGAAATGTCATTGTGAATGGAATTTGTACTTCAAAGAGCTTTTATTTATGTATATATGGGAAAATATTAAGTAGCAAAAATCAGTGATTTAGGTGAAATATTACTCAGTGATAAAGAACATGCCTGACAGGCACAAGGCTCTGATCTCAGTCCCAGCATCTCCAAACTACACTTAGAGTCAAATAGTGTCCTCAGATTATATGAATAAGTAAGATCATATTTAAATTAATTTTGAGTGTATTCTATCTCATTTAGTCTTAAAGTATCTCTGTAGTAAAAGATGGATTGACAGGGAGAGGTTAAGAATTGAGATTATTTTGTCTCATTTTTAAATTACCAAATTGAAGCAAAGCCATGCATTTGAATTCATAGCAAAGTCTTTACTGGAACAAACACATCTCGAAACCTCTTCTTCCAAAGCTCATTCATTAGGGTAATTAGGGAACTTGATTGACATTGATCTTGTCATTCTAAAATCTGAACAGTTATCTTCATTGTAAAGAAGTGAAGCTTACATGTCTATTGATGAATCTTGTTTTAAGAAAACCACCTACAGCCGGCCTTGTTGGTAAAGGCCTAGAAGGCCAGCCTAAGCCATTTAGTGAGCCTTTTTCTCAAAATAAAAAATAAATAGGAGGCAATGGCAGGAGGATGCCACAGGTTTGAACTTTCCTGGTCTACATAGTAAATTTTGAGCCAACTAGGGCTACATAGTGAAATTCTGTCTTCAAAAACAAAACAACAGCAACAAAAACCCCAAACAACAACAAAACCCCAAACTACTGACTAAATAGATGAAGAGTAAAAAGAAGACTGAGAATATAAGTAGTAGAGCGCTTTCCTAGCCTTCAAGAGACCCCAGATGCACTCCTCCACTACCTTACACACACACACTCTCTCACACAAGCAAGTGAGCAAAGTACAGTGATGTTTGTGTGTATATGTATGCACATTATGTGTGATTGTGGAAGTGCCATGAATTATAACTCCTATTTTAACTTTGTACAGTAATTCTATAATATTGAATAATTTTAAGTTTATTTTCTATAAAATATCTTTCTATCAGGATAAATTTCTGTCAATCTGATTTGTAACTTGTTTTTAAAAGAAACACTCCCTTTTCGTTTACTTTTGCATTTCATAAGTATAATAAGCCGTATCTTTAAAGCCTTAATATATTAATGATTGCAGTTTTATTTAGAGTCCTTTCAGACTAGCTGAAAATAAGTTTTTATAGTCTTTTTTTTAATTTTTGATATACCACAGTATCAGGATATTCAGACTGTCTTACTAAGTTGTATGTATGTTTTCTTATTTTTGTTAGATACTTCATCCAAGGTTCATTGAGTATATTAAATACTTAATGTCTGTGTAAAATGCCTAAGTTTTGATTGGTTAATTTGTGATGCTAAAGTCAGAAGGATGCTAAGGTGAAGAAGACTTTCTCCTTCGGGACTTACTGGAACATCTTCAATATATATTCCCTCATCTTTTATTCTCATAAATTATTTTCTAGTGAGCTTACCTCTGCTGGAGTACACCATAATCTTCTGTATGAATTGTAGCAGGGGAAGGAAATTCTATAAAAGGAAAGGAATGGTTGATAAGAATCACAATATAAAGCAACCACATACCTATAGTCTTACATAACTGGTAGAGATTTACATAGAAGAGATGCTTTAAGTATACCAAATGCAACTGCAGAGCAGATTTTATCATTAGATAAAGTGATTAAGTGTTCGCATATGGAGCAAAGCTTCTTCAGTGACAAGGCATGTCTCCATCTCCTAGTTCTTAGTAAGACACACCTTCAAGACCTCCACGGCCAGATAGTAGAAGGCCAGGACCAATGGTGATTGATAAAAGCTACTTGGTAATTAAAGGCTACAGAACTATGAATTTATTTCCCTTCCCTTTTGTAGCTCTCTATAAATCTATAAATAATACTTGTTATTGTAACAACAGTGGATGATAAAGACCGTTCAGACTAGAGTGTTCCAGTAAATCCTTGTCAGTCTCAGATTTGTTACTTGTTCTCAAAAGAATTAATCCCTCTTTATTATCCGAGAAGTATTTTTCTAGATTTTTCTAGATTTTTATTCCAGTGTACCTAATTTTATGCTATAAACATAAATACCTTTTCTGTTTTTGTTTCTCCTTCTGCATTTTGTGGATCTTTTATGAAAAACATCCTTTGAATTTTCCATACTTTCAAATATTAGTATTTTGGCAAAACTAGAAGCCATACTGTGGCTTTCCTTTGTTTTACTCATAGCCATTATTCCAGTCATCCAGTTTCTCTTGTCATTCTCTGCCTTGGAGTCCTCCATTGAGACCTTTTACATGTAGATCCTTCTCTTCATAATCAAGCATAATAAATGTTTTTCTTTCTGTTACCTATAGCATACATGAAAAAATTAGTGCATTCTTCCAGTAAACCTTCACACAGTTTTTGTTAGATGTAGATGCAATCTACTCTGGAGTCTATAGTAAAGGCTATATGATTGGCTAATTTTGTTCTCTCACATTTGCTCTTTAACACGCACACAAAAATGACATGTAAAACATAGTGATAGCTAGGAACATTCTGTGCTGTCTTTGCTATTTTTGAAATGCCTCAAAGAATAATCAGCATGTATGGGGACATTTTTTTTCTTTTTTTGATATGATTTTTAGAGTTATTTAAGTTCTGTATTTTTAATGCCTCATAAAAAAATCTGGCAAATGATGTTTATCTGCTCCCTTGATAAATTGCTGAATCAGTAATAATGCTTCAAACCACTTTGAAAGTGTCATTCCCAGATCCTTATATGCTAGGGTACATGCTACTGAGCAGCTTTGCAATGTACTGTCAACCTGCCTTCTGCCTTTGCTCTGTGTGTGTGTGTGTGTGTGTGTGTGTGTGTGTGTGTGTGTGCGCGCGCGCGCATGCATGCATGCATGCATGCCTTTTGTGGCTGTGACAACAGGGATAATTTCCTCATGAGTCTGTCATGAGTTGGTAGTCAAATAAAAAAATCTACAATTCTTATGCTTGATTATGGCAACAATATTGACAAAATCTACACAATATTTTCAGGGTGGTCTCAGATTCATTAATGCTTTAACACAAGTTTCTTGGAGATGGCAGTTCGGCTTTGATCTAAATATGACCAGCTTGCTATAACGTGTGCATGTAAAAGGTGCTTCTGAAGGTGATAATCCTGCATTTCCCTTCCTCAGGTTTCCTTCAGAATCATTTCACTATCTTAGCATTTCTAAGTGGGGCTCCCATTAGTAGGAGCTCAGTGACTGTGTTAGTCAAAGATCATAGAAATTGTTTCTTGATGTATGGGGGAGGAGGGCTGGCTTTCTGTTCCTAAAAATGTTTATCTTCTCTTCCCTTTCAGGGGAAAAAAATCAGTATGGAAACTCAGGCTCAAGAGTCTTAACCAAAGCTGGGCAATAGTGGTGCACACCTTAATCCCAGAACTTGGGAGACAGAAACAGGTGGATCTCAGTGAGTTCGAGGCCAGCCTAGTCTACAAAGCAAGTTCCAGGACAGCCAGCACTGTCAGACAGAGAAACCCTTTCTCAAAAAGAAAAACAACAACAACAAAAAGAGTCTCAACCAAGACAAGTTGTTATAAGAAATTAACATGGCTAGGAACATATAGTAGTTCCTCATCTATATTAAGAGCAGATTTGAAATTTTACAATGAAAATCAAGAAATTTTCATACTAATTAAACATTTGCTGTTATCTGGGGAAATATAGAAATATAAAAAATGGTCTCAATTTAAAAAGGCATATCACATTTTCAGAGTAGGCACAATAGAAGTGTTTTATATTCACTTGTGAAAATTGCTGGTAGCTATTATCAGGTTGGGTATAAAGTTCAATGACTGATATTTTGTAAATGTTGAAATTTGAGATTCTTTTACTCAATACCTTAAAAATTGTGTGTGTGTGTGTGCGTGTATGTACTGCATGACAATGTTTAGGGTTCATTTCTCATCTTCTGCCATGTGTGTCTGTCATTAGGCTTAGTGACAAGCACCTTCCCTGACTTACCTGTCACACCAGCTCCTCTATACCCCTTGTTTCTTGATGGAAACCTAGTTTTCTTTGTAGCATTCAGAATTCTGGGAATGGCTTACCACAAAAGTTACAGCTTTTCATTTAAGCTGCCTTGGATTTTGTCAAAGAATATCTTCTAAGAGTGCTGAAGTGCTGCTGGGGTAAGAGAAACCACTCCTCCCAGCGTGATCTCAGCAGTTATAACATTAAATTCAGGGTTGTTCACACTTGCATGTTCTGAGTTATAGAAAAGTTAGAGACTGTTTTTAATTTAACTTCTTAATTTCACTTTTATTTAGTGATATTTCCAAAGTCATTCTTTTTTTGTGCCATATCCGCTAATGTGCAAATCAAATTTTTGTTGGATACTATCCATAAGACTTTATTTATTTAAATAAGAAATATGCCAAACAAGCTCTGGCTTATTATGTGATTTTTCAATACCTGTAACCAAAATGGGAAGTTCTTATATATATTTCTTATATCTTTATCTTCTGTGTTTCACTGACAGAATCCCAAGGACTGCAGTAAAGCCAGGAAGCTGGTATGTAACATCAACAAAGGCTGTGGCTATGGTTGTCAACTCCATCATGTAGTTTACTGCTTCATGATTGCTTATGGCACCCAGCGAACACTCATTTTGGAATCTCAGAATTGGCGCTATGCTACTGGTGGATGGGAGACTGTGTTTAGACCTGTAAGTGAGACATGCACAGACAGGTCTGGCCTCTCCACTGGACACTGGTCAGGTAAGGAGTTTGTGCACTGTCACAGATCTCTGGTAAGGTCAGATTAGTGGGTTTCTAGGGACAGTTTTAAGTATTGTATACCTGTGTGTAGCGGCATATACCCATAATTCCAGTGCTTGGGAATCTGAGATTAGAAAATTGAGAGTTCAAGGCCAGTCTGGGCTACATGACAAAAATCTGTATCTAAAATAAACAAATACAGATTATTTAATAATTTATTTCAGGGGCTGGATAGATGGCTCAGTGGTTAAGAGCACTGCCTGCTCTTCCTAAGGTCCTGAGTTCAATTCCCAGCAACCACATGGTGGCTCATAACCATCTGTAATGAGGTCTGGTGCCCTCTTCTGGCCTGCAGACATACAGACAGAATATTGTATACATAATAAATAAATATTTAAAAAAAATTTATTTCACTTTGATGTTCATTTTATCTTGATTTAGTGAATTTGCTATTGGTTTTTTTTCCCAAGGAGAACAATTTAATATTTTAATAAGGATGATGTAACTCACTTTTAAGATGATGTTATTGAATTTATTTTACTCTTCATAACTGTTGCATAAAGAACCCAAGAATCTATAACATTAGCATGCCTGGAAGACTTGTTAAAATGGTGGATTCTGATACAGGCTGTCAGGGGTAGGACCGAAGAATTTTCATTTATGAGAAAATGTCTGTATCTTGAGACCAAGTTTGAGAATCATTGAGATTGACTGTGCGGGTAACTGTCATCATTTTACAGTGGAGGACAATGAAATATTATTCGATTATTGAATTTAAGTATAATCAATAAACATTTGGTGATGGATAGCTTGCACTATTTCAGGCTTTCCCAAGTGATTAAAAAATAGTAGAAAGATAACAGACTGTTGTTAAGAATGAATCTTCTTAGCAATAATTTTTTGCCCTGAAAGTTTCCAGCAGAATGAGTCCAGGGATAGAGACATGGCTTAAGAAGGACTACACAATTAGCATCAAAGTCACTGTAGCCTGAAAACAGTTTCATCAGTGAAGGGTTTCTAAAAAAAATCTTTTCAGATCTATTTAGAACCTACCGAAGGCTGCTATAGCTAATAGAGTCCAGATGTTCTAACTTCCTATGAGCTGTCTGGATAACTTTTTCACAAATATGAGCGTTTCTGTAAAGACTTTACATGCTTTGTATGTTACATGTATTCCTTAAATATGTAATATAAATTAAATTATTCCAAACCAAGTCAAGTTTTAAATATTCAGGTATAACTATGTAAATACATTGAATATTGGAAAAAGTTAGAGTTGAGACTTCCACTTCATCTTAAAGAGATATTTTTTGTAATTTGATTAAACTTTAACCTAAGAATCTTTAAACGTAAAACAGTTCATAGAGAAAGTGCACATAGCAAAACTATAAGTCAAATTGGGGTTTTTTCTCAAGAATAACAGTATTATCAGTTACTGTTCAAAATTTTGGTGTACAAATTCACTTTTAAATACAATTGCCAAAAATTACTATATAGGTGTCAATAATGGCATACTTATGTTTGTAGTTTTAGTAAAATTTATTATCGCCATAAATGAGGAAGTTCAGTGGTTATCCAGTTTTAAAAACTGAAATGTTTGTAGGTGCTATAGGGTGTGTAAAAAGAACAAAGTCTAGTTCCTATTCTTCAGGAACTTGCCAGTGACTATATAAGACAGTTGTCTGTAAATACTTCTAGCAGATGGATATGTTCAGTGCTCAAGGAGAAATGCAAAGTTCTAAGAGTCATTAGAGTAACTTTTTGGCTTAAGGAATAAGAGACTTTACTAAGTCCCTTTCATAAAGGAAGCATAGACTAAAGTCTGTATGGAATGCAGAAAGTTGTTATCCACAAGGACAAATCAATGCCATTTATTTTAAGCCAAAAGTTAGTTATGTGACTTTTGGGTAGTGTAATAATTTTAATGAAAATGATCTCATAAGGTCATATGTTTGAATATTTGGTTCCCAGTTGGTGGAGCTTTTTGGAAAGGATTAGGAGATATGACCTTGTTGAAGTAAGTGTGTCATTGGGAGGAGGTGTGTCACTGGGCATGGGCTTTGAGGGATCAAAAGCCCACTGTAGGTCCAGTCTCTGCCTGCCTGCCACCATGCTTCCTGCCATGGTATTGAGTGCTAATTCTTTAAAACTGTAGGCAAATCCCCAATTGAATGTGTCTATTTATAGGTTTCCTTGGTCTTGTTGTCTCTTCATAGCAATGGAACAGTAGCTAAGATTGGTAGTACCTGTACCCTCCTTGTTCTTTGTGTTTTATTTTACAAAGTTGTTAATATGATTTACCATGGAAACATAGTTGACAATTCATACAGTCTAAGTTAATCTTATGCTACGATTACAACTTTAGTTTTTTAGAAACAAAATAACAATAATTGCATAATCAAATGTTAGGATTTTAGCAAGGTTTCTTTTGAAGAGGATTAACAAACAACATTAATAAAATTCAGAACTATTTGATAGGTTTAAAAAAATCATTTGGAAATAAAACGGGGAAATTATATACTTACCTGGCAAGGAAGATACAAAAGCTGTGTTCCCAGGCAAAGCTCATTCATTGCACTCTGGATGTGCTGACCCCTGTGAGTTCCCCACATGTGGGAAACTACTGCATAATTTGTGGTAGTGGGGAGAGGAGGAAAATTCTAAGAGAACAAAGTGAAAATGAAGATAAGCATTCTCCAAAAACAGGCGGTGGCTCTCTAGGTTCCCTCATCCCATGTGAGTATCATTGTCCACTACTCTGTATGTAGAGTGTTCCATCTAAATCTCTAGGAAGTGTCTAGCATTTAAGATCTAGATTGGATTAACACCTTGATATGTATATTTTTAAAGTAACATGATATTTTTGTTTCAGAGAAATATTACTGTTTTATAGCCTACCATATATCTTAGCGGCACCTGTTATTAATTATTTAAAAAGTAGAGTTTAGTTCATCCTACTATTGTATTTTACTGTACAAGTCTTAGCTTGTGTATTGCCTCTGTGATGGGCGTTTACATCTCAAGCCTTTGCTATTATAAACAATGATTAATAGTTATCTCCAGGTGTGACTCCTTGTGCATATATAATTAATATGTTAGTTTTTCTATGCTAGCCCTTATTAAACTTGTTCACATCATATAAAATATATTTTATTACCCATATTTTCACTTTAGTGTGGCTGCCATATGGTAAAGTCACAGGTCTTTATGGCACTATGTTACATATAAAATTTTAGGCTCTGAAAATTAGGTTGACAAACTATAGTCCTCAGACCAAACAAAACCCCTTTACTTGTCTTAGAATAAAGTTTTAGTCCAACACATTGCCCATTTGCTAAGACTACCTATGGCTGCTTTCACACTACTGTGGCAGAGTAGAATAGGTAAGAGACCTTGTGGCCCTCTGCATGAATCAAGGCTCTCCAGAGAGAAAGAATAAAAAGGTGTTTGATTTGTGTGTTTAGAAAATCTTATTAGAAGGAATTGACTTACATGATCATGAGAAATCCCATGGTCTGACATTTGCAGATAACTCAATGCCTCAGACTCTTTCTGCTTTCTTCCAGGAGTGTCACTTTTAGCTGTCATATATCTGTTATTCCTCTAGTGTTAATTTTTATTTTTAGCAAAAGCAAGATAAAGATTAGAGTGGTTACTTTACATTTTTCTCCAGTTGTCCCAATCTTATCTACGAAACATCTTTTCCTTCTATTGTGTTCTCTTAGCATTTTTGTAAAAAGTAGTCAGCAGTGTAGAAAAGCATCTATTTCTGTTTTCTCCATTCTGTTTGTCTGTTCTATTTTTTGTCTATGCTTCACCTTGAATTTTTGCTAATCTTCAAGTATTTTGTATCATTTAGTGTAAAGTACATATGTCTAGTAGTACTACTGCTAGGTCATAGTAAGTGTGCATTTTGTTAACTTGTCAACATAGACCTATCCCTTTGTGGAATAATTCCTTCAGTGTCTATTACTTTTAGAATTCATTCTTTTTTCTTTTAATGCATTTTCAGTACTTCCATTAAAATATTGCCATAAACAAATAGGGTTTTATTGTTTAAGTCTGACAAGTTAGTTCAATATCCAGAAACTTATGAGTATAATAAATTAGCCCCTTTCACGTCTACTCATTTCTCAAAATACTTTTGTACTCCTTGTCTCACTAGTCTACCTACAAATGTATTCCTTAGACGCAAACTTGTGCTCACTTCCTCTGTTTTCCCTTCCCTCTCTTCCCCCTCCCTCCCTTTTCCCTCGCCCCTCACTCTCAGAGCTACACACATTAGGCAAGCACTCTACTACAAAGCTACAACCCTAACCCTTAAACTGCTTCTAAATCTATCAAGAAAATAAATCCATACTATATGGTTCCTGGGTTTCTGGGGAGGAGCAAATAGGGTAATGTGCGTGAGAATATCTGAAAATATTTCAAAATACACCCTTATTTCTTATAGCATTCCATTAGAACTAATTTGCATGGTATTTTATGATGAGCTTTAATTTATTATGGTATTTTATATTCACATGTCTGCATTGGTTTAAATAGTCCTAATATCAAAAACATGCTTTAAGATTCTTATTTTTGGTATTTCCAGAAAAGCTGCAAATAATTAAGGTGAAAAATATTAATTTAGATGTTTTTCTAACTAAGGTATTTTTTCTTACAAAATTCACTTATGTAAGTCTCTTTGAAAGTCTTGAAATTACTGAATGTTTGTTTCCAAATAGTTTTAATGCACCCAGCGACAAAGATCGTGAGCATTTATAGGAATACAAGTTACTCAGCAACAAAGATCATGAGCATTTATAGGAATACAAGTTACTCAGCTCTGGCAGGTGTGATTCAGAGTGTCTGCCTCAATAGGACATTATCAAGACTTGCTCAAAAAATAGATAACCTTCAATAAAGAAATTGAATTTAGGCCCAGATTTGTAGCTCAGTGCCTAGTAGACACAGTCCCTAGCACCTATCCCCAGTATTTAAAAGAAAACCAAACAATTCTACCATAGAAACACCAAGAGTGGCACTGGGGTGAGCTGGGCAGTGGGACCTTGGATGATGTGTTCTTGGCTGGTCTGGGCAACATGGATGGATCTTGGCGGAAGGAGAGGAGGAAGGGAATTCATTTATGGTTTAAAACTTTCCATGAAGTTTCAGGTCTAGATGTCTTCCCAGTAAGCTGAACATTTAGGGAGGACTAAATACCAGTCCAAAAAATAGAACACTTACTTTCCAAACCATTGTATGAGATCAGGGTCACCTTTGCAACCAGATTGTGCGTCCTACAGGAGAGAGGTCACTTCATGTACAGATTGATGGATCACTCCTTTGGGGTGCATGCAGTGTTAGACACAGATTAGACATCCTGGGGGAAGACTCAGGTAGTTAATCATATGAGACACCAGACAGATGTTGCATCTAAGGTTATTTGATTTTTTTCCCTTATCTTCACCTAATTTGTTAAGCACCATGGTTTTTCCTTCCAGCTGAGTATTTGAGAGGCTGAAGCAGGAGAACTATAAATTCAAGGCCTGCTTGGGCAGTCTAGTAAGCCCCATCCCAAAATAATGGATATCTCCAGTTCTGTAAACAGTTAGCTGAATGCTTAGATGCTGCCCAGTTTATGTACTGTGGAGGCTCGTACAGCAGTAACTAGATCTCGTGAGCCTTGCTAACTAGACTGCCAAGAACTCCGTCTACTTAATGCCCACGATAACCTGCACTGCTCACATTTTATATAGGTAAGTGACTTGCCAGAGTTGCTGCAGCTATTAAGATACAGAACCCCAGTGTACCTTTAAAACATGATCTTTAATGAACAAAAAATCAGCACAATATCATTTTCAGAAGTCTCAACCTGCTAGATTTTTAAGGGTTGTTTTAAGCATTAGCATCAGGACATATACAGCCTATAAGGCATCAAATGTTTCAGTGTGTCCCTTTGTAGAATAAAAAAAAACAGTTAATAATTGAACTTCCTATACTCAGAAAACTCCAAGTCTAAACAGAAAATAATAGGAAGTCTAACTTGTGAATTAAATGTGGTCTGTGGTGTTGTAAAGCCATAAACAAGACTCAAAAGGATAGGGGAAAGTATACCCATTCTAGCCAAAAAAGTCAGAAATGGCATGTTTAAACTGCTTTTGGCAGGGTTGTTAAAATGGCAAGAAATGTTAGGGGTGGAATCCTACTCACTTGGAGTACTTGACAGATAAAGATAAAATGGCCACATGCCTGTCACATCTTGCTTAGAGAGGGTTCCAAAATATCAAAACTGGGAAAACTTTTTTCTTCAGCCTCTAATTTGCTGAATTACATAGAAGAGATATGTAAATCATCTACTCCTCAGTTTAGCCTTTAGTCAGATGTGACTGAAAACTCAGTTTTGATAGATTACATTTTTCAAGTAAAACCAAAATATCTGATAAAAGATACTTGGACCTAAGTAATTTCTATTTAAAAATTTTCATACAATGTATTTTGATCATATTCTTTCCCATCTCTCTTCCTACCCAACTCCATATTCTTGCCTTCTCATATAGTTTGTACATATACTTTGATCATATTTCCCCTCTTCTTACCTGTGCAACTGCATATTCTCTGTCTCAAAAAAAAGAAAAGAGAAAAACAAACTTTAAAAAATCAATAAGATTAAAAAATATAATAATAACAAAACAAAAGCATGCACATATAAAACCATGGAATCCATTTTATTCTGGCCAACTGTTCCTGGGCATAGAGCCCACCCTGGAATGTGTTTGATATACCCAGTGACCCTCCACTGAAGAAAACTAATTTCCCCAGCAGGTATCAATTTCAGATAACTTCTTGGTGCTCACTTTCCCTTCTCAGGAATGGGATTCTGTTTGGTGTGAACCTGTGTGGGTTTTATATGTGCTATCTTAGTCTCTGTGAGTTCATGTGTTTCAGTCCTGTTTTGTCTAGAAAATGTTTCCTTGGAGTCATTCACTACTTCTAGCTCTTTATAATCTTTCTACATCTTCCTCATCTGCATAGATGCCTAAGCCTTGAGGAGAGGGGTTTGACAAAGACATCCCAAGTAGGGCTAAGTGCTCCAAAGTCTCACACACTCTGCACCTTGTTTAGCTGCTAGTCTTTGTGTTAATTCTATCTTCTTCAAGAAAAAGCTTCTCTGATAAGAGTTGAGCCTATGCACTGATCATGGGTATAGCAATATGTCATTAGGAATCATCTTACTGCTATTTTCCTTTAGTAGAATACTAGTGGTAGATAACCCTAGGTTCATTACCTGTCTAGTCTAAGATTCTAGGCCACTTTAGCAGTGTCGTGTGTGGTTTCCATCTTATGGAATGGGCCTTAAAAAAGTGGTTAGTTGCTCCCATAACATTTGTGCCACTATTGCACCATCTAGATGCAAGTATTTTTAGGTGTACATGTTTAAAAATGATGGTTCTTTCAGTAAATACACCTTGAATTTTGTATTCATTATTAACTGTCACACTATTGTAACCCTTGTATTACTTTTTTATTTACGATTATTCCGCTTGCAGTTTTATAATACATGTACAATAATTGTGGCAAACAGTGCAATCTTCTGAAAGATATTGCCAAAGTAGTCAAGTTAATATAGTACTGCTTGTTGGGGATTTTTATTTAACTAAATTGAGGAAATAACACAGGATTGCCATTTTTGTGATTTAAGCCCTCACTATAAGCATTGCCTAAGGTATAATGAATGTAAACTCAAAAAACTTGTACTTCCTAAAATTAGCACATAAGTTGAGTTTTATATTATGTTAGAAAGAGATGGAAGTATAGGTCTGTGGCAGAGTTGATGTGTGTTTGACATATGCAAGGCCCTAGTCCAATTTCTAGCACACACATAAACCAGTTACATTACTAGATAGTGTTATCTTATGCAACTTAGAATATGACAGTTAATAGGTAATTGTTTGTATTCTGAAGTCAAGGCAATAAAAGGATAAATTATTCTGTGTTGATTGGAAAATACTCTAAAATATCAACAATAAAAGTAGACAGGATATAAAGATTAACTAGTCTTGTATTTTATGCAGACTGGCATATATTGTATGAGTTATAAATGTTATGTCTGTGCTTATAACATTTTTAAAAGTGTGGTAATAGCTGTAAGCTATTTCATTTTCTGAATATCATTAATATTAATACATAATCATTGACCTAATTAATGTGTATGTGAACAGATCACTTTTCCCTGTTCTTCTGGGGATATATATTTTAAATTAAATGTTTCTCATTAAGTGAAATCCATTCTTTGAGCATTTTTTTCTCAGCTTGAAAAGAATATTATTAGTGTTTTCTGTTTGAGTAGATATTTTGTTTAACATTGATTCAAATATATATTTAGCATTTTCAGTTGCTTTTCACACAAGATGAATACTATAGTGATTGTAATGTGCCCATAACTACTTATCAGCACTTATTCCTCCGTTTTAGTAGCCAAATTATGTATGTCATGTTATAAAAACATTAGTAGCCACAGATCCATATAAAAACATTCATAAATTAATACTTTTGACTTAGCATTTTTTGTTTTTTTTTTTTTTTTTTTTTTTTTTTTTTTTTTTTTTTTTTTTTTTTTCGAGACAGGGTTTCTCTGTGGCTTTGGAGCCTGTCCTGGAACTAGCTCTTGTAGACCAGGCTGGTCTCGAACTCACAGAGATCCGCCTGCCTCTGCCTCCCGAGTGCTGGGATTAAAGGCGTGCGCCACCACCGCCCGGCTTGACTTAGCATTTTTTAAAGAGTGTGCTGCTGCTCTGTGTTGTTGAAATTAAGTCCCTCTTGGACTTAAGGACATGCTGAGATGATTGAAGAAATGAATGAAAAGAATCATTCTAGGAGTATTTGAACGCAGCCTTTTTGAGTTGTGACTAAATTCCACCCTGAAACCTTTATCTAGTCATGCCATTTCACAGACATCCAGACAAGGGAGTGGTTCCACAGAGCTGTATTGTGATAGAATTATTTGCTGTTGATGAGAGCAAATTAGCATTTTAAAGATGGTGGGTTTATTTTTTGCTAAAATATAGTATGTTGTTATCAGGTTATGTTTATTTAGTTCAACTTAAGCTAATCGATTATTATTTTATATTAAGGCTCATGAATAAAAGACACAGAAAGACTGTTCAGTCGTTTTTACAGACCATTGCTTCTGCACCTGTCATTCCTCCTTTCTGTAGTTCAGCTTCTACAGAAAGAAGAAGTAGAAGGGAACAGCTCAGGCACTTTTTCTTAACTTGTCATTTTTCAGTCTCTTGTCAGGAGAATTATTAGACATAGTTTCACCGTCTGCCACAGAGCATGCCAGTTAAATTAAGAGATTTGAACAGTTTTCTCTGTCAATACCAAGTGGAAGAATTTGTTTTTTCTCTGTAGTCATTACATAGAACACTAAGAACAATATATTCAGATATCTCCCACATTAATTAAAAGTGTTATGATTGTATATAATTTAAAATGAATGAATATCCAAAAAGTTATTTTTCCTTGTTTTGTCTGATTCATTTCTATGCTGTCACTACTTAACAGCAGGATACCAAATGATGAGCAGAGGCTGTGGCCTCTGTGTGGACAAAAGCACCCAGAAAATAGAGCCTTTGAGGTTTTGTTAAAGAATGCTAAATAGCTATAAACCAGTAAGCTTGAACCTTTGGGGCAAACAGCTTTATTTAGCTTCTCAATCTGTTAAATGCTCTTTGCATTTGATGAATGAAAATGAGGACACAACCATTCCTAGGTGTGGTTAGGAAGAGGGTTTTCTTTTAAATAAGAGGGAGATTGTTGCCAGAGGTATCTGGAAGAGAGGAGGGGTGGGGGAGAGAGGAGTGAAGAGAAGGGAACAAGTGACCAAGAGAGGAGCTGAGGATCATGAGGGAAAGAGAGCTGGGAGTAAGAGAGTAAAGCCTCTGGGTTGGAGCAGTTTAGGGAAGGGATGAAAAGGGCTAGGGGGAGCCACAGGTACTGTTTGAACCTTGTCCCAGCTTTCTTTCGGACCTGACACTTGGTGTCTGGTTTTCTTCAGTTACACTTGTGAAATTCAAACTCTAGCCTGATACCTGATCTTGGTCTGTCTTTAAAAATAATGTGCTCAGTATGAATATTATACTGGAATAACAACAAACACATTATTATGGAGCTAGCTGGGTTGGGCCTGTTAACATTTGAGATATTTTTTACATCAAATCTGTTATCAATAAAGCTAATTTTAATAGTTGACTTTATTTTTTGTTGTTGAAGTCAATCTGAATAATGATTTTTACTGACTGAAAACATAATCATATATGAGTAGAGAGGGTTGGTTATCGGTTTTATTTATTTTGAATCTTAGAAATTCATCAGTAAAAATAAAGTCAATTTTATGTATTTGTCATGAGAGGGCTTTATCAAAGTTGTATTGCCACTCATATCACATTATATAGTCTTTATATCAATACTGACTAGAAATTATTGCTTACAAAATGAAAACCATCTACTTCGAAGGAGAAAGTAAATTCGCTCAAACAGAACAATTTTTTTTTCAGGTTAAGAAGTCTCAGGTGACCTATGATACCTGCGTACTTAATTTAAGCTGTTTCCATTTGTGGCTTTAGAGTTGGACTAAACAGGCCTTTGATTTAACAAAACACTTTCTTTGTGTTTTTAATTTGAGATACATGTTGCTTTTATTGGTTGGCTGGAAGTTTTGTGGAATCCTTTCTCTTCCTAGCCTCATCTTCATCAAAAAAAAAAATCTTATCTCTGATAATATTTAACAGTTACTAGGAAGTCTTTAAAGAACCCTTCCAAAAATATGCCTAAGGGAAGTGGCATTGTTTGTATTTATTAGAGGACCAAAAAGCAAGGTTAGAAATTGTATTGACTGGCCACAATGTTGTTTGATCAGAGAGGCTGCCCTTGTAGAGGGGATCAGCAACACCTCATATCCTGTTTTGAAACTTTACTAGTCTGCTAAGCTCAACTTCCCTCAAACACTCCTCCCCTCCCTTTGAAGGCTCAACATCCCCCACCCTAATTCTGTAAAAGTAAGGGATTTATTTCATGCTGGAGATCATTGTGGAATCTCCTTATATTCCTTGCTTTGTTGATATTTATTTTGCCTGAAATTCAAAGAACTACTTCAGTTTTCTTTCAGTTGATGTTAGCATAATTTTGGGAGTAGTTCATCCCTTTAAGTTTAGCAAATATATCTTCATACCTGAAATGAGTTTCTTGTAGACAACATGTAGTTGAGTTTTTCTCCTCATTCATTTCTTTAAAAAAAAAAATAAAAAGTTGGATAATCTCTGTCTTTTAAATTGGTATATTTTAAACTACTGACACTTAAAGTGATTATTGGCATGTTTGGTTTTCCAGAACAACTTAGGCTTAATATATGAGAACCAGCCCCAGATACCATGAGACTGAAGATAGATCCAAGATTGTATGGTGACTTACTGGGTGTTAACAGAAGCATGACCCTGGGTGGTAACAGGATTAGGTGAATCTCCATGATTTAGTCAGAAATAAGAAATATAGGGATAGATACATCAGGGCAAAGATGACTTCATCTAAGTCAGAATGTACCTGTTTTATTTCAAAGAGTCAGGAACATTCCTGGTTCCAGAGTGTAATCATCAGAACCCCTGTACTACTCTGAAGACATTGTCTCTGGCTAATGTGCTGGGGAAACTATGCATAGAAAACAGACCAGAAAGCCCGGGCGGTGGTGGCGCACGCCTTTAATCCCAGCACTCGGGAGGCAGAAGCAGGCGGATCTCTGCGAGTTCGAGGCCAGCCTGGTCTACAAGAGCTAGTTCCAGGACAGGCTCTAAAGAAGCTGCAGAGAAACCCTGTCTCGAAAAACCAAAAAAAAAAAAAAAAAAAAAAAGAAAAAGAAAAAGAAAAGAAAACAGACCAGAATTCCTCAGGAACAAATATAGCAGTTACAAGTCAAGACGGCCATAGTCAGTGGCAAGCTGAATCCATAAGATGGTGTGATAGAGTCTGTACTGTGTTTCTGTTTGTGGCCCTAGTTCTTCATTGCTTTTTAAATTTTTCTGTTTTTCTGCCTTGTTTTTGTGTAAAGATTAGATTTTTCTTTTATTTTAGCTTATCAGTTATAACCTTTTTTAGCAGTCCTCCAGAGTTTGTAATATGTTTATAACTAATCTAGGTTCTCTTTCATATATACATATATATATATATATGTATATATATATATATTTTTCCTTGGCTGTCACTACCAGTTTATAATCAGAGTATTCCCAATTCTTTTCTCCCAACCCTTGTAACATTATTATTATCCATTGCACTTTCTGAACAAATTTATTGGAAAGGTAGAATTCTTGGGCAAGTCACACTGGCCTCAAATTCATAGTCTTCCTCTCAAGCTCCCAAATTCTGGGGTCACAGGCAAGTGTTATCATGCCTCAACTATTTCTTGAAGTCCTGTTGCATCTTTTCATTCTTTCCTTTCAGTTTTGTAAGTGTATTACGATATTTTTAAGCTTACTAATTTTTTTTACTAGGTCCTGTTTCATCCTGTCTGATCTGACGAGGCCATTCAGAGTTTCTGCCATTTCAGTTATAACGTTTTTGTGTGCTAGCACCGTGTTTTCATTTTTTCAGAGTTTTTAATCTCCATCTATGCTACTCATTTGCTCCTGCATGTTGCCCCCCTTTTCCATTAAAGTTCTTAAGATATTAATCATAGTTATTTTTAAATTTATAAACAGTCTTTTCCAAAAATCTCTGCCATGTCTGAGTTAGGTTCTGGTGGGTTTTTTTTTTTTTTAACTCTCAGACTATATTGGTTTTATACCCTTTAGCATGGGATTTTGCTGAAAGCAAGGTATCATGGAGCTGAATAAAAGGAACTGAAGGAAATGAACATTTAGTATAAGGTTTTATGTTTGACTGGAAGTCAAGCTGTGTTTCTGTCCACTGTGGACTCAGCTGTGGACTCAGATGCAGAAATTTTCTTTAGTAATCTGTTGTCCTAAACTTTCCTAGACTCCTTTAAGGGCAACTCTTTTAGCTCTAGTTCTGCGTTATTATTCCTCAGTCCTGTTGATGTGGTAGTATGGGAGGAAGGACATTCTAAAGCAATTTCTTAGACCTCAGTGAGCCTTAGTTATGTCTGTCATTTCCCTCACGTAGGTGAGTCTTGCTAAAACTCTACTAGGCAGATACTGTTAAGGAGTACGGAGGACTCTTACGTGCAAATTGAGTTATTATAATTCATGAAAATTATCTGGAACTGAATAAAGTACAGTATGTTTTGTTATAATGATATAAAGATCACAAATAGTAATAAAAGGAATTTGAAAATAAGTTTTAAATGAAATGCTTCATTTATTTTTATGTTTTATGTTATGCTATAAGAAATATTCAAAGTAAGATTCTTCTAAGTGAATTTCATTATAAACTTCAAGTTAAAACCCAGTGTGATGCTCACAAAATTCTGTATGCAGGTAATGTTTTAGCAAAAGCATGAGCAGAGTAATTTCTTCTGGCTCTGTGCTTCATATAAAAACTAATCATAGCATCTGATACTATTTAGTAATTAAACTATATTTTCTACAATATTTATCACTCTTAAGGGTGATTTCCCCCCACCCCATGGAGTTGTGTCTAGCTCTTTAGAAAATATACATTGGCATAACAAAAGTGATGCCTTTTCCTGCCATGTGCCATGTAGATAGCATCTATTAATGAAATTCTTGAATGACCTAAGGCAGGATTGCTATTTCCTAAAGTATGTAAGTGATGAGAAGGCCAGAGATATGTAGGTATCTTTGTAAGTACTGTATACACTTTTCTAAAGCATTCAAGGTGTTGAACGTTATCTACAAACTGGTAAGGGTTTAAAGACAGAGCCTGAACAGTATTGACTGTTTTACATCTCAAAAGTTGGAAACCTGGTAACATTTACAAACCTCGAAATATACATGTAACTCTGAGATTGTGATGCTGATAACCAAATGATTGTTTCCTGCATCAGACTGTGGGGGCCCTGTTAAATACACTGCTTGTATGATTAAAATCATTCATTCCTTCAGTTAAGCATTTATGTTGTGGTAGTTGCTGAGATAACAAAGAAGGAATTATATGTTTGAGAAGGAACAAAGCATTTGGAGAGAGCTAGCTGTTATCTTACGCTTGAGATGAAGGTAGAAATATTGATATGTGGCTTTGAGATAAGCTAGCCTGCTGATAGTTAAGTGCACCAGGTTGAACAGCCGTAAAGAGTGAAAATAGTGGCCATGGAGGGAAAGAAAGTCCTTCCTTGCCCAGGCTCTAAAGTTCTTGCTGACAGGGCCCCATATATTCAGTCTAATTAGAAATTTCATGAGAAATATAATTATCAAGTTACTATAATTGCAATCATCCTATAAATTTTAAAGCAGCAAGAAACCAAGACCTGCTTCCCACAGTACCACACATGCCCTGCTTGCCCTGTTTTCTCCATGTGTCTTCTTCCTTCTTCCTTCTTCTGCCTTCTAATCTGCTAGTTAAGGTTTTGTGTATTTTGCTTGGTATCTCTTTTTATTCTTGTGTGGATATCCCCTGTCCTTCTCCAGGTAAACAGAAAAGGTGCTCACCTCTAGAGGAACATCTTTGCAGAATTTGTCCCAACTATGACACAGTTTACTGCACTGTTGTAACATGTTAGCTCTCTGTCTGGGTGTTACTTAACTCAGGGAAGGTGGGTGATTTAAACCATGTCAGTGTCGGTGGTGACAGTAGCAGTTGTAGTCGGCACAGGAGGTCATGGCCACCATCTCAGCCCGTTCTCACAGTGGAAGCAGAGGCAGCTGGGACATGACAAGGAGTCTAAGATGGAGGCAATGGCTGGAGTTACTGGTACTCTGCAGTCTTTGTTTCAGCAGGCTAAGATGCACAGTGCTGTGCTAAGTTATCCTCTGGTCAATGCCACACAATTCTTGCCTGATTTTATTATTATTTCCTTTCTAAACATACATTTTTGGTTTTTTTACATTCATTCATTCATTCACTTATGTATTTATTGATTGATTGATTTTTCAAGACAGGGTTTCTCTGTGTATCTCTGGCTGTCCTGGAACTCACTCTGTAGACCAGACTGGACTTGAACTCACAGAGACCAACCTGCCTCTGCCTCCCGAGTGCTGTGACTAAAGGTGTGCATCACCACTGCCTGGTAACATGTATTTTTATTTTCTTCTCTTATAGTGTACTTAGAATTTCTAGTTAAAATTGTGTGTGTGTGTGTGTGTGTGTGTGTGTGTGTGTGTGTGTGTAAATTAGAATGAGCCAACCCTTGACTGGTGCTCACCTTGTAGATTAGATTAGGCTGGCAGGCCAGCAAATTCTAGTAATCTGCCTGCCCCTCTCTCCCTAGTACTAGGATTACAAGATTAAACTCAGATCTTTATGCTTTCAAGACAAACTCAGTGGAGTTATCAGCAGCCACTCTAGTTATGATTCTTGAGTCTTAGAGTACTAGGATTGGCCTTTACCCTATCAATAGGTCTGAAATTCAACCATATGAGTCAACATAATCAAGAGAGAATGCAGCACAAAAATTTCAAATGACTTAAATCCATCACAACACATCTCATTGCCAATTCCCCAAGTATATTAATCTTGGAAATCCCACAAAGCAAAAGGAACTTCAGCTTCCCAACCTACAGTGTCACACTGAAATGCTGATGGTTTACCTGTTTACTGTCACCTTTTCCAATGAGTTCAAAGAAGTCAGTTACCTTTGGGTCCTTTCCTGTGGATGCATACAGCATCGAAATATAACCGATAGTAAAGGAATGAAGTGTAACTTTCTATGAAAAAAGAAAGGTTGGAATTTGACTCTGGTACAATTAATTAAAAAAAAAAGACCCTTGTCCTCCCAAGTACCTGTTCCTCTATTTTCTCGTCCTACCAATGAGAGAAGCTGCTTTAGGGTCTCTGGGATCCATGGGGCTGGAAGAAACAAATTAAGGAAAAGTATTAGCTTACCACAAAAAATGAAGGAGGAGGAGGAGGAAGAGGAAGAGGAGGAAGAAGAAGAATAGAAAAACCAACCAAAACCTTCTCTAAATTTTTGTCTGTGAACTTAGGGTTTTACAAGCAATGAAAGAAATGAAAGACTGTTGGCAGCATCCTTTTAAAATTTTTGTTGTATTTGTTTATTTAATTATTTATTTATCTAGTGTATACACAAACATACCATCATCGTGCATGTGCCACAGCTCACTTGTGCAATTACGTGAGTGTGGAGATCAGAGGTCGGCTTACAGAATCAGTCTCCCCTTCTACCATTTTCTACCATATGAGTTCTGAAAATAAAACTCAAGTCATCAGGCTTGGTGGCACGTGCCTTTACCCACTGAGCCATCTCATTAGCCTGGCAGTATCCATTTTATAAGCAGCCTATAGGCTAGCCACCTCTGGGTAATGATATGTAGAGATATAGTCTATATCTTTCTGTGTATCTATAGAATTAGCAAATTTATTTCAGAAATTCAGAATGACCTCGGGAGCCTTCTATTTAGTGTCATCATGGTCTGACAAACCTCCTTGGCCTTTTTCTTTTGACATTGTCCTGTCCACCTAATTCTAAACCCCCAAGATAGAACATGTTTTCTGTCAGCTGTTCTTTTAGTCTCCAGTCCAGAATGACACGGAGGTCTGGAGTCCAGTTGTCTTCCAAGGTGTTTCTGTTACTAGTAAACACAGTGAGCACCTCATCAGAATGCGGCTCAGTCGTTCTAAGGGTGTGATATGCTGTCTTTAGAATGTTGCCAATGCGGTGCTGTGTTTCACGTGATTGGATTTAGAGCTTTTCCCTCAATTGGTTGAAGCCTTCATACTGTCAGTAGCAATAGTCTTTTGAGTTGCCTAAGTAGAGCAGAGATAGAATTCATATTGCAAGTGACAACATCTTACTTTTGTTCAAAAAGCGATCGTGGTTGGAAAACAAAAGAAAAGTAGCCAGGTGTTGACTTGTTAATAGCTTATCTTCTGTATTTTAAATGAGACAGGATCTCTGTCATTAAACCAGAATATAAATATTTATGCTGTCATTGTTAAAATGCGAAAGAATAGACCTCATACTTTTTGATTTTTATTTATTTTTGTAAGCAACCATATTTTATTCAAATATAAATAATTTTAAAGGTTCTCTATACAGGTAGAGGTCTCATCATAGCTAGTTAGTGTTCACTCTTAATCGCCTTTTATTCTTGACTTCTCTATCAAGTCTTAGTTTAGTAAGAATTTAATTTGTCATATTTGGACATATACTCTTGAAGAAAATGTAAATCCCAGCAATCTAGTCTTTGTAAACATAAGTTAAACATAAGAAAACCAGTTACTGAAATATGGACAGGATTTCTCAGTGGCTTAACTCGCTGTTTCTGGGCAGAGCAGAGTTTTGGTCAAGTTGGGTGGCAGCATCAAATTTCCTAACATCTAAATAGCTGGAGTCCCTCTGCTGTTTAGCTTGATCATTGTTGAAATACTTGGAAAGGATGAAAGCTGCATATTTTTTATTGTCTGTGGTAAACAGCATGAATAAGACATGTGTTGGGTATAAAGCAGTCACTGAAATGAGAGCACCACCAAGTATTTTTCAGAGGCTATATTTTGGCAGGTCATCTCTTCCGGAACAAACTGTAGTTGCTTCTTGAGAATTTTTCAGCCTAATTGACTCAAAGATAAATAACATTTTAAAAACAACTCTACATTTAGTATTGTGTTTAGCTTTCTTGTGTGTGAGGGAATCCTGCATGTACCAACCAGAGGCCAGTATCAAATACCTTCCTCGTTGGTTCTCAGTCTTTTCTTTTCTTTCCTTTTTTTTCTTTTTGAGGCCAGGTCTTTCATTGAACCTACAGCTGGAAGATTCCTCTAGACTCTCTAGCCAACAAGCCTCAGATCCTTATAGATCTTTTCCCCCAGTACTGTAGGTGTGTGCTCTGCACAGCTTTTTACCTGGGTCCTGGGGATCCAAACTTGGGTTCTCATATTTGCGCAGGAAGCACTTTACTTACTAAGCCATCTCACAGTCCATAATGCTTAGATTCCTATTGCTGAATCCCATTTCCTTAAAACAACTTGATAATATATCATGGATAATAATAACTATTACTATCCTAATTTACAGATAAATAGGTAATAGTACTAATAACATTTTCTAGATGAAGAAACTAAAATGAAGTTAAATGTGTATTGTTGAATCACATAGCTGTTAAATGATAATGGATTAAACATCAATGTTTGTGATTGCAACATTTCTACTCTTGATCACTGTGTGTTAGAGTCCAGGTCTCATGTAAATTGACATTTGCTTCAGTGCATTTTCCTTGATTCCTCTCCCTGTTCATTATCAGCACAGTTCTCTCATCTTTAAGCAGAACAGTGTACCTCCTTACAGTTTCATTACAGAGGGAATTCTTTAAGAACAGAACATGAAGTAAACAAGCTTATATGCTTTTACTTAATTTTTAAACTTCACACCATCTTTGAACCTGATTGTAAATTACTGTAACTTCAAAAGCCATAGGTAGTAATATTCTTAGGATCTCGTAAATCTCAGAATGTACTATCACTTATCCTTACTTAATAAACTCAAATTTCCTTCACGCTGACTCATCTTAAAATTCTTTTATGCTATATAAGTCAAGATCTGGACAAGACCTGAGTGGAGATCCTTGAGGGAGAACTCCCCAGGAATTACAGCCAGCGGCATTAGGCTGAATCCCCCATTGCTGGTGATAGGAAGGGAATATGAAAACCTCACTTTGTCTGTCTGTCTATAGAGGCAGTAAAGGAGACTTCTTTTTGAGGCTTGAATCTAGAAAGCAGACAGCTATTCTAACCACTGGAAAGGTGTTGATAATCTCTTTCCCTCGAGCAAAATATATATCCCATGTTTTCTTCAAGCCTTCTGAAGATTTGTCTTGGCCATTCTCAGTTTTAGGAGTTATGACTGAAGAAAGACTCTCCTGATGAGGGGTGGGGTGTGTGTAATTAACAGTAAGTGTGTTTGAAAAAGCCATGTGGAAACATATTTTATAAGTTTACTAAAAAAAAACATATACAGAAAAAGATTGTAAGAGCCAGAGGTCTGGGAGGACTAGACATAACCAAACAATGTCTTTTGGATATGATGGGGCCATGGTACTCAGGAACTCACAGCAGCTGTGGTCGCCTGGACAAGGTCAAGACAGTCAATGTACTAGCATGGAGGGGAAGGGGCTCACACATCTCCACCTCTAATTGAGGGTTGTTGATAGCTTCTGAGGAAGGAAAGAGTCTGTTTTCTTTTTCTTTTCTTTTTTTTGGGGGGGGACATAGTGGTTCAGAAAATGTTTATTGAGAAAGGGGAAATGAAACTGCTTTCAAGAATACATTTTTAATTAGAATGTAAACATTACTTTCCCCCTTCTCTTTCCTTCCTCTAGCCCCTCCCTCTAACTCTTTGCATGTCCCTTCTCAAAGTGATATCCTTTTTTTCTTTGCTTACACACACACACACACACACACACGAGAGAGAGAGAGAGAGAGAGAGAGAGAGAGAGAGAGAGAGAGAGTCATTTTTGTTGTATGTTTGTCTGTGGTTTAGGGCCAATCAGTTTGTATTAGATAGCAAATTAGGCTCATAATTAAGAGCAGCTAATTCTCCCTCTTTTGGCATTAACTAGTTTCCTATAGTTGTTGGTGTAAGGATGGGACCATATGAGATTTTTCTCCTTTCATGTTGGCCTATCTGTTGATATTGTCATTGTTCAGGTCTGTTTATGCAGCTATCTCTGAGAGATACTGCTTCACAGCAGACATCCTGGTATAACTTGGCAGGTTATTTTAAAAAATAAAAAAGAAGACACAAGTTGAAAGGGGGCGTGGAGGTGAGGAGTGGATACAGGCGGAGTTATGGGGAGTGGGAATGAATATGACCAAAATTTATCGTATAAAGTTCTCAAATAATTAATAAACATATTGTAATGGGGGTGTTTCTCTGTATAGCCCTAGCTGTCCTGTAACTCACTCTGTAGATCAGACTGGCCTGAACTCACAGAAATCCACCTGCCTCTGCCTCCCAAGTGCTAGGATTAAAGGCGTGTACCACTGCTGCCCAGCCTACATGTTGTATTTAAAAATAATCCCCTCTTAAATTTTGCTAATCTCTGATGTAGCTTTTATACCTGGCATCCCAAATCCTCTACCCTTAACATCAGAACCTACCCATTCATGGTATACGTTAAGCTGCTTAAGTTTTTCTGCAGAGGCTGTCCATGAAGGATAGCCCTTTCAAAGAGTCATGCTTCCAGAAGAGGGAAGTTAGTGCACTAAGAAGCCTGTAAGTAGTTTCTGTCCTTAACAGAAGAATGCTCTTATAAAACAGAGACCTTAATAAGAGGTATATCATAGTCTACTGCTGAAGCAAAGTACTGTAAGACTTGGTGGAATTAAAGCAACAAAGTCTTAACTTCTCACCCTCCTGGAGACTACAAAATCTAAAATCAAGGTACTTGTAGACACTTTGTCAGGTGAAGTCCTGCTTGAATGAGAATGGGCCCCATAGACCCATGTTCGAACACTTGGTCCCCAGTTGGTAGGCCTGCTTGGCAAGGATCAGGAAATGTGGCCTCACTGGAGGAGGTGTGTCAGTGGGAATGGGCTTTGAGGTTTCAAAAGCCACATACCATTTCTGTTGCACTCTCTGCCACCTGCTTGCAGTTCCAAATGTGAGCTCTCAGCTGTTCCTGCCACCATCCTTTGCATTGGCATCATAGACTCAAACCCTCTGGCACTGTAAATCCAATTGAACAGTTTCTTTTGTAAATTTCCTTGGTCATGGTGTCTCCTCAGAGCAACAGAAAAGTAACTAAGGCAGTATCTTTTTGCCGTGTGCTCACATAATGGAAGGGATAAGCAAGCTGCATAAACTGGGTTTCTTTTATAAGGATACTAATATTGGGGGTTAGGATTTCAGTGTCAGAATCATTGCCTTGACCAGTGTCATAGAGCTGTCCCCTATTTAGATCTTAACATTCAGACCATAGTAGAAAGGCAGGCTTAAATGAGTCTCTCACCTAAACATTAATGATTATTGTCGGTTTGGGTTGAACTAAGCAGTCCATTATATAAAGCACAGGCTAGTTGATGCTGATTGGTCACAAGTGAGTAGTATTGTCAACTTCTATATGGATCATCCACATAGAACATCCTCTTGCTGGTAGTCAAGTCTCAACAGATTGATCAGAGGCTCTGTTCTCAAATAATTTCTATTTTAAATTTTACTTCAAAATGCTTACTCACTGATCTACACCCCTGTGCACAAACGCTCCTTTTTCACCACAGCTTTGACAGTTCATTCATCATCCTCTGTGTTTTTGCTGACAACTATCCTAACATGGTTTTTTGATTTGGATTTTATTGTTGATCAGAGATGTTGAACATTTTTCCTTATAGTTTCCCATTTATACTTCATTTTTTTTTAGAAATGTTGACTTAGATCCATTGCCTATTTTTTTTAAATCAGATTGTTTTTGTTCTTTTTAGTGTTTGAATTCTGTGTATTTTAGAGATTAGCACCGTATCAGTTGTGTGGTTTGCAAACATTTTTCTTGATTTTTTGTGTTGTCTCTTCACTGAGTTGTTTGCTTTGCTCTGCAGAAACATTTTAGTTTGCTATAGTCCCACTTGCGTGGTTTTAGTTTTGTTGCCTGTGGTTTGGAAATCTCATCCATTAAATCATTGCCTGGTCCAATGTTGCAGAACTTTGCCTACTTTTGTTTTGTTTTTTGTAGCTTTATTGTTTCTGATTTTATGTTTGTCTTTATCCATTTTGAGTCCATTTGTGTTTATGGTATGTGAGTCCATTCTTATCTTCCTGTGTATTAATATCTATTTTTTCTTAATACCATTTACAAAGTAGATACCTGTGTATGCTCTCGGTACCTTGAGTTGGTCACTGTGTCTGTTTTTCTGCCAACACCATTCTGCTTTGATTACAAAAGCATTGCAATCCTCTATGAGCCCAACTGAAAGGCCTCTAGCTCCTGCCCCTTCTTTTTGAGGATCACTTTGGCTGTGTAGAGTATAGTATAGTTGCATACAGATTGGTTTTTTTTTATTTCTTTGAAAAATGACTTTAGAATTAAGATATGGAATACTTTGCTATAGATCACCTTGGGTATTAGGAATATTTTAAAATTTTTTTAGCCTATATACTTGGGTTATCATTCCATTTACTTGTGTCTTCAGTTTCTTTCATTATTGTTTATCATTTTCAATAATTTGATTTTTCATCACGTTGTCTAAACTTACTCTAAGTATTTAAAGGTTTTTTTGTGCTTTCACAAATAGGATTATTTTAAAATGTTACTAATTTCTGTAACATGAGGGCTGGGCTTGTTGGGGTTTCTGTCCCGCCCGGTCCCCCAGCCCTTTAATCCCAGAGAAAATGACACAGAGATCTCCATAAGTTATAAAACTGATTGACCCATTAGCTCAGGCTTCTTGTTAACTCTTGTAGCTTATATTAACCCATTGTTCTTATCTACATTATCCACATGGCTGGGTACCTTTCTCAGCCAGGCAGATTACATCTTGCTTCTTATGTGGTATGGGCAGGACTGCAGAGGGAGCTTCCTGCTTCCCAGAATTCTTATTCTCATCGTCCCTCCTCTACTTCCTGTCTGGTTGACCTGCCTATACTTCCTACCTGGCCAAGTAGCGTTTATTTAAAACATGATTGGCAGAATACAGACAATTCTCCCGCACCAAATTTCTACAACTTTATTGAATTTATTAATTTTTACACTGAAATAATCCAGAAATAAAAAGTTACTGTATAATCTCATGTATACATGTAGAATCTGAAAAAAGAGATCTCATAGAGACAACAGAAGATGGTGCCTAGGAACTGAGGGAAGAAGGAAGGACGGCTGAAAGAGGGCGAAGTTTTGTTTACAGTGAAAGAAAGAACTTTAGTAATGTATTGCCAGGTGACCACAGTTGGCAGTATATACAGTCCCCTTGGTACTGATGGGCAGGAGATACCAAAGCCCTCACGTCCATGGATGCTTGCGCCCCTTATATTTGATTATTTACCATTTACATGCAGCCTACACTTAGCTAGATTACATATTATGCAGAGAGAAATCATTTCTCACCCTTTAAAACATAATTCACAAATAAACCCTTTCTAATAAATAATATCCCTCTAACAGAAACCTGGCTGGGCTTAGAACTTTGAGTAAACAATACCAACATAAAATTTAGTAGCATGACTTGAATTTCAGTAGATTAATCATTATGACTAGCATCTATAAAATTCATTCACTTAGTATTTTAAAGTGTATATGTGCGCATGCATGTGTGTGTGTGTGTGTGTGTGCGCACGCGTGTGTGTGTGTGTGTGTGTGTGTGTAATTCTGAGGAAAGTGAAGTTTTAATCCTTACTAGTTGTAAGTAGAAATACCTTTTTTTGATATTTTGCTAGAATCTTTGTGAAAGCACACTTGATAGTGGCAATGTTTTATTTATTTTTCTTCTACTGAAACAGTCCAGTTTAAGTGAGGTTTCGAACTGGAATCTTGTAGTTTTTGCTTGGTGAAGCATGTAATCATTTTCTATTCTGACAACTACAGTATTTGTTTTGCAATGTTCCTCAAATATTTGAATATAATTCCACAAGTATTTGACAAGCAAATGAATTAATGAAGGTAAGAACGAATAATCAACAAGACTGTACTTCTCTAGCTGGAAGGTGTGGATACAGTTTTCATTCTGTTCGAAAAGTTGTCAGTAGGACTAGCGATAAAGACATTGAGGAGTTGGTGCCTTCAGGAATAATGTGTTCTTCTTAGTGAATTTTGAGCTACTTAGGCGGAGCATTTTTGAATAATCTTGTTAGGAAGAAGTAACAAAGGACAGCCCTACTAATTCTGCTCTTGTGCGTATGACACTGGATATGACTGCTTTTTTATTTTCTTTTTTCTTCCTTTTTTTTTCTTTCACTAAGACCAATGATGATGCCATTTAAAGACATTTTACTATATAGCCCATGCCGACTTTGAACTCGGGATCTCCTCTTCCAACTTCTTAAATGCTGAAATTATAAGCACTCACTATACCTAGCACTGGGACTTCCATCCTTTCTCTGTTTGTTTTTATTAAAAATAACCACCTTTCCCCTTGTCCTTGATTCTGTATTTTTTTTATTTGTGTCTTACCTCTGATCACTTCCATATCTGGGAAAGCACAATGACATCTTGGTCTTAGGGGAGACTGGTACAGCTTAATTTAAATTGCGTGTCATTCTTTCCCCTCACACTCTTAACTGTATTTCCCTTCTGAAAAAGGTGCCCAGATCTTTCTTTGTTGCATACGAGATGAACCACAATGCTGATGCTAAATTGTTTATTACTATTCATGCAGTCATACTACAAATGCCATATTTTAGAGACTTTGTTCTTAAAATCTTGAAATGATTTTACATAGCAGAAAAGTACAATATTACCAAGACTTTAAATCTCAGCAATACTAAACTGATTTTAAAATACCTATGTAGTTAGCTTTACTAGCTGTGTTTCAGATAATTTATTTTAAAATATTTTAATTTATATATAATAAATTATATATAATTTAATAAATACATGATATAATGTAATAAATAAATATATACAGAAATAGACTGTTTCATACTGCTAAGTACATTTACAACATGTAGGCTTTCTTTTTTACAAGTATATTGTTTCCTTAATTGTACCATGATTATGACTACTTCTTAACTGGACTTATTTTGTATATTTATGCTCATATTTTCTGTTTTTAAAGTTGTAACTCAGTATAATTTTTCTGTGTAATATTTTGGCCTTCTAGTTATTACTGAGTGATCTTTAATGTGTAAACTCTGAGGGTATTGCCTGTCAGTTGTGGTTCATTTTTTATCCTCACATTATAAATTTAGTGGGACAGAAATAACAATGATGAATTCAAGATGAATTCCAAAATCAGTCATCTTCTATAATAATGATTATCTAATCTGTGAACTTTACTATTGAGGTAAATAAGGAACAAGTTTTTGTTATTATCATAATTGGATATATAGTAAAAAAATATTTTTAGTTGCCTATTGTTTTCCTACAGAAGATACAGATGGCTTGATTTATAATTGTAATCCTTTGTTATTTCTAGTGTCTGTTATAAAAGAAATGCATACTAGAAGTTGGAGGTACTTACTGTATAATTCCAAAGCTGTAATAACAAAACAAACAAAAACCATGAACTTGGTAGCTGATTGTATCTGTCAACCATATGGCTGTAAAATACCTTGGATGCTGGTTACCATCCTAACTTGAAACATAAACTGATAATGGGACAACACAATAGAAATTTTTAGAAAGGCCATGGACTTGAGATGCATGTTCAGCTCTCTCACTTTTTTCTGGTACCTTAGGCAGATTTCTTGACTTCCTGTGTAAAGTGAAAAACCATAAACTTCCTTAGAGTTGCCCTCAAGGTACAAGTACTCTGAGTTCTGTTGCATGATAGGTGTATGCAGAGTGCAATGTAGTGACGATGTGTTTTGATGTCCTGTTAGGTGAAGTGAAGGACAGAAATGTTCAAGTGGTCGAGCTCCCCATTGTAGACAGTCTCCATCCTCGTCCTCCTTATTTACCACTGGCTGTACCAGAAGACCTTGCAGATCGTCTCCTAAGAGTCCATGGTGATCCTGCAGTGTGGTGGGTCTCCCAGTTTGTCAAATACTTGATTCGTCCACAACCTTGGCTGGAAAAGGAAATAGAAGAAGCCACCAAGAAGCTTGGCTTCAAGCATCCAGTGATTGGGTAAGAATCTGTTTTCCCTCTTGAACAGTAATAGATAGCAGCAGTGTATATGTTTACTTTTCACTGTAAATTTCTTATAGACTCTGATAGTCCTAATCCCACCGAAGAACGAAGGTTCTGACACTTAAGAGCCTGTTCTCCCTTTGTTCACTCGGCAGCAGAGCAAATGTGCATGTACCTTCTGTCTCAAATGCCCTTCTTCCTTTGTTTCTTCCACTCATTTTTTATGATGCTTTTTTGTTTTATTTTTATATTTCCTCATCCACATCTTTCTTCCTCTCCTAATCTTTATATGTAGAGTAGTTACTGACTCCTATTCTAGATGTTAGGGCTAAAGAAAGTACGTAGTGAAATCAGAATATTAAATAGTGTTCATCTCCTGAAACTTCATTGAAATTCAGTGTGGCGAATTCTCCCTGCCCCACTTCATTTGTATAGAGCACACGAAACAAGTTCAATTTCCTGAGAGAAGCAGTGATTAAGAAGAATGTAGGAAAGGAAATATTACTGGATAGATATCCCTGTGCTCAGATTCACATCTGGACTATACAGTCTGGAAGCAAAGAAAACATTAGCATGCAGATGGCACAGTTACCTGGTGTTCTACAGCCCTCACTCCAGATTGGAGACTCAACCTTGTCTTTGGCAACACTAAGATGCAGGAGAATGCTGGGAAGTCAGTGTCCTAGCCATTGTAGACAGTGTAAGTCTGTGTCCCTTGCTTTATAACATTGTGACTTTTCTTCAGTACAAAAAAATGAGATGTTTCTATTTACATTTGATAGAGAAAATGTAACAAAAAGTCTGTAATGGCTTCATGGACATAAAATAGCCAATATCTTTAAAAGGCTTGCCTGTCTTAAACTGTAGGGAAAGTTCAGATGGGTTTCTGTTTTCTTCGATGACTTTGAATGCTATGAACTGAAGTGGTAGTAGCTCTACAGGGTAAAATGAAAGAGAAAATTAATTAATAAACCTTGGCATCAGGATGTTACAAGGAGTATCTTTATGCTGTGAATCCTGCTATGATTTTGGTCTCAAAAAACTCAAAACTATATTCTTGGATATGCCAATTATTTTTTTATGTAAGAAAGTGTTTCTCAAAACCTTACTTAACTTTTATATTGCCCTGTACTATATAACATGCAACTATATTAAAGTATTTGTAAACTATTTTGAATTGGTTTTATATATTTAAGGTGAGAATAAATTAAAAATTGGTTTACTATGCCCCCAGTGCCACCGTGACTGAGGGTACTGATTGAGTTGGCAGTACATTATCAGCACACTCTCCGCTTCTCCCCAGAGTCCATGTCAGACGCACTGACAAAGTGGGAACAGAAGCAGCCTTCCATCCCATCGAGGAATATATGGTACACGTTGAAGAACATTTTCAACTTCTCGCACGCAGAATGCAAGTGGATAAAAAAAGAGTGTATCTGGCCACTGATGACCCTTCTTTGTTAAAGGAGGCAAAGACAAAGTAAGTTAGAACAACTAGTGGTTCTGCAGTGGAATTATCTTTTTGTTAAAGAGAATCCTTAATTCTGAAAACTTGTGGTTCTTGTTGTTAACTAATGGGTTCCAAAATTCAAAGACTATTTGTGCAAATAGTAATGTAATCAAGTCATACCTTATTAGCCATATCTGATATAGTGTAATAAGAAATCTAAAATGAGCTAGACTACTGATTTTTGTAGCATCATCAACAGTCGTGATTAAACACATTACCACACTTGTTAGTATCAAAATTTGTTTTAACGTAACTAGAGTTGCCCTAAACAACATTTCATAGACTGGGGCTTAAGGGACAGAAGTTCTCAGTTCTGAAGACTGGGACATTCCAGATCAAGGTGCTAGTGAGGTCGATTTCACTCTGAAGTTCCTTTCCTTAGCTTATAGGTAGTCACCGTCCAGTCATGATACCCTATATTGTTGAGTAACTCCCATTCTAGGAATGGAATATTCCTGTTTACTAGAATAACGTGCTAGTAGTACTCCTGTAGGATTAGCAAAGTATTAAGAAGCACATAGACAAAGCCTTGAGTCACATTGGAAATTTCTACTCAGAAGATCTGGGTCAATAAGATAGTTTAAGTATATATGAAAGTAGAGGAAGGGAGAAAAATGTAGTATTAGCTTTGCTCAGATACTATCTCCTCCAAAAATCACCCCTAAGCTTTGAGTGGGTTGTATCCCTCGTCTGCATGTTGTTGGTGTATGGCTGAATACTTGTGCACTTCTGTCCCCTTCAACACATATATACACTTTTGGTGCAATTCCTAACTGGGTAAATGCTGACTTGTTTACTTAAGCAATTTGTAAACATTTTGTTAGCAGTTAATCATTTTCCTATTTAATATACTGCTTGATTTCTTTTTTCTGTTAGTTGGGGGTGGGAAAAAGAAGCTTTAGAGTAAGGCCTAAAATAGAGCTGTTTCTGTAAGTCATTGAGTGCACATAGCCAGGAAACTCATCAGCCAAATGTGAGACTAAGTTATTATAAGAACTACATATTAAGTGATTATTGAGCACAAGACATTAAAGTGTTCATTGTTTAATTTAATATTTAGATATATCAGAGAAGCAAGCAGTAATAGTTCACCATGCTCACATATTTTAAAGAACTAGACTCAATTTATAACTTGGCTAAAGAAAGGATATTTATCTTGTCTCCTCTTTGACTTATTCTTGAATGTATCACTTACTTCTTCCCTTGATTGGCAAAATAATTCATGTCCATTAAAAAATACAGAAGTTCATACATGCAAAGAATAAAGGAAAAATACTACCCACAATCCCATTACCAGTAATAACTATCATTTAAAAAATGGTATTTTCCTCCCAGAAATTTGCATAATCATATTTTTGTTTTATTTTTTGAGATGGAATCTCGTGTGTCCCGATCTGGCCTCAAGCTCCGTACGTAACTGAGGATGACCTTGAATTTCTGGGTTTTTGCTTCTATCTCCTGAGTACTAGAATTGCAAGCCTGTGCCATCTCATCCAGTTTCCGTGTTGCTAGGGATCAAGTTCAGGGCTTTTTCCATGCCAAGCAAGCACTCTACCAATTGACTATAGCCCAGCCTTAGCACTTTTTTTAAAAGGTTTTTTGAGATGGTTTGTGTAGTTCTGGCTATCCTGAAACTCACTATGTAGACCAGGCTGGCTGCCTCTGCCTCCCGAGTGCTGGGATTAAAGAAGTACACCACCACCATTTCTTTGTGTTTTTTTTTTCATTTGTTTGTTTTTATTTTGTTTTTTAATAGTTAGGAGTTCATATAATTTAAAATTTTTAAACTTAATATTTAGCATTAGACCCATCTTTTTAGATCCCTTAAAAGGCCCCCTTATTTAATTATAACTAAAAACTCTGTGCTTGTAATGCTTAGAACTATGTATACAGTGTATACGTTATAGAAAGTGTCAAACTAACACCCATTACCTCACCAGCGTGGTCTGGATGGCCTGCCACACTGCTGCACACACTCCCGGCATCCTCTCTTTTAAGCATTTAAAGTTAGGTTTCTTTTGTTTTTAACAAGGGCCTATCTTTCTTTTTCTGTCTGCAAATATGCAGTTTTCCTAATAGTTTCTTTTTTTTTTTTTTTTTTTTTTTGGTTTTTCGAGACAGGGTTTCCCTGTAGTTTCTAGAGCCTGTCCTGGAGCTAGCTCTTGTAGACCAGGCTGGCCTTGAACTCAGAGATCCGCCTGCCTCCGCCTCCCGAGTGCTGGGATTAAAGGCGTGCGCCACCACCGCCTGGCTCCTAATAGTTTCTTATTAGACAAACTGTTCTTTCTGTGTTGGATGTTCTTGGAAAATCAAGGCATAGATTCTTCTGTTTATTTTGGAGTTTTTCATTTCACTGGTTATTGTGTCTGTTTTTATGCCAAAACCATGTTATTCTAATTACAACAACTGAGTAATATACTTTGAATCAGGGAGTGTGAGCCCTCCAGGTTGGGGCATTTTGCTCAAGATTGCTTTGAAATTTAGATCTTTTCTGGTTCTGTATAAACTATAGACTGTTTTTCTACTTCTGTGGAAAATGACATTGGAATTTTAATGGAAATTGCATGGAATCTGCTGGTCACTTTGAGTAAAGAATTTTTTGGTTTCTTTGGTTTTTGTTTGTTTGTTTGTCTTAAGACAGGGTTTCTCTGTAACTTTGGAGCCTGCTCTTGTAGACCAGGCTGGCCTCGAACTCAGAGATCTGCCTTCCGTGCCTCCTGAGTGCTGGGATTAAAGGCATACGCCGCCACTACCACCTTGCTGAGTAAAGAATTTTTTTTAACAATATTATTGAGATTTTCACTTTTTGAGTTTTAGTATCGTTCTTCAGTGTATTATACTTTTTAACATATAGATATTCCACCTAGTTAATTTCACTCTCAAGTGTTTTATTTAGTTCTATTATAAATAGGATTGGCTTCTTAATTTCATTTTTGAGTAGTTTGTTAGCATATAGAAATGTTACTGGTTTGCTTGTTTGTTTGCATTTGTATTTATAATCAACAACCTACAATTTTACTAGATTTATCAATCAATTTTAAAACCTTAGTAGACACTAGGGTTTTCTAATTGTAAGACCACACCATCAGCAAACAGATATCTCATGCATTCTTTTCTGCCTTAACCTATTTTCTTATTTCTTAACCTTAGAGAAAATAATTGTCACCCTTCCTTTATTCAGTGTGATGTTATTGTGGGCTTGTCATATATGACCTGTATTATGTTGATATATATTTCTTCTTACACATTTTGAAAGCGTCACCATGAATAAATGTTGAGTCTTGTCAGATTCTTTGTTTGTATCAGTTGAGATAGTCATGTGGGGGAGGGGTTTATTGCCGTTGCTCTTCCTTCTGTTCTTGCAATGGATCATGTTTACCGACTGCTGTGTGGTGGACCACCCTGGCATCCTTAGAACAATCTCATTTGATCATGTTTTTTAAATGTGCTGTTGAATTTAATTTGCTAGTATTTTTATAGAAATTTTGTTATCTGTTAATTGGGAATGTTGCTGTATAGTTTTCTTATGATGACTTTACTGGCTTTACTCTTAGGTATCTAGCCTCATAAAATGTTTAGAAGTACTGCCAGTTATGGGAGCAGAAACCTGTATGACTCTCACAAGCTAAGGATGGAGGTGTGTGCATCCCAGGCTATCTGTCTTTGTAACAATTCCCTGTCTCAAGACAAATAAAAGATTTGCAGAGTTGGTATGCTATCTAAATATTTGGTGGAATTTAGGAGTGGAACTTTGATGGCAGGCTTTTTATTACTAAGTGTCTTTGGTTGGTATTGTTCTGTTCAAATTCTCTGTTTTTTCCTTATTTCATCATGGTGAGTTGCTGTTTTTAAAACTTACCCGTTCCTTCTAGGTTACCCAGTTTGTTCATAGGAGTCTCATGGTTGGTTGTTTAATTTTTTTTTGTATTTCCATAGTATTGGTACTAATGGTGTCAGTTTATTATTATCATTATTAATTATGTGTATATGATGTGTGTGTTGGAACACTGCTGTGCCACAGCTTCTATGTGGAGGTCAAAGGGCAACTTTCTCCTTAGCATGGCTTCCTGAGATCTAACTCAGGTTGGCAAGCTTTTATGCTAAGCTCCTTTACGTACTTCCAGCTTTACGTTACCTCTTACTTCCTGAATTCTTTTTAAATTTCCTTTTGTTTCTTCATAAGTCTAGAAGCTGTGTGGATTTTATCTTGTCAAAAACTCAAACTTTTAACATCTATGATCTTTTCCATTGTTTTTCTAAAAACCTCTGTTTTGTTTATGTCTTAGTCTAAGTTGTTTCCTTCCTCTTAGATTGTCTTGATTTGTTCCTTTTCTCATTTCTTGAGCTTGAGCTTGTGTGTTTGAGGGCTTTCTGCTCTGTGTGGTTTATTGCTGTGAGCGTCACTCTCAGGTTGTATCTGGTCATTTTGCCCTACTGTGTTTCCGTGTTTGCTTTGATATGCTTTGACTTCTTCTTTGACCCATCATTTCAAGAGCATCTTGTTTAATTTGTACTTATTTGTGAGTATCTGTGACTCATTTCGAGTTAAAGAACATTATAAGCAGTAAAAGCTTCTTTTACTTGTTTTATGGCCATCATATGCTTTCTTCAGAAGAATGGCTTGTATACGTTTGAGAAGAACATATATTCTGTTGCTTTTGAACAGAAGACACTGTAAACATATTAGATCAATTTGGTATGAAGCATAGTCCAAGTTCATGTTTTGATGTTGTTTTGTTTGTTTTGTTCTGTGTTGCTTAAGATTTTTCATGTGGTGGGGTGTGTGTGTGTGTGTGTGTGTGTGTGTGTGTGTGTGTGTGTACTCAGTGTGAGTGCGGAAACTGAACTCAGGTTCTCCAAATGAACTGCCAATGCTTTTCATAGCTGATTTGTCTCTCCAACCCTCTTTAAGTTTTTTTTAATTGATTTTTCTGTCTGAAACTTTCCAATGTTGAATGAGGAGTGTGAAGTTTCCAGATATTATTGTATTGTTACTATGTCTCCCTTTGATCTTTGATGCTCCTTTGTGTATTTCATTTATCTAATATTACTTATAAATTTATAATCTTTAATAATTATTTTGTTTGGTTTTGTTGAAACAATTTCCTATGTAGCCCAGACGAGCCTTGAATTCACATTGTTTCTGCCTCGGCCTCTCTGGTGCAGGAGTTATATGTACATACCACTGTGACCAGCTTTACAATTGTTAAAACCTCTTGAGAATCAACATCATTTTATGTTGAGCTGTTTCTCCTGCAGACTGAGGTGATAGAAGTACAGGTGCTGCTGCTTTGTGTTGGTCTCTGTTTGCTTAGAGCATCATTCCCCATACCTTATTTCAGTCTTCTAGTGTCCACTGGCGATGTACAAACACCGTATTTAATGACTGTATGCCCACTGTGTGATTCTGCCATTGACTTGAGCAAGAATTTTCCTAATACTGGATAGTTAGGTTATTTTCAGTGTTTTACTCTTATAAATAATGACACAAAGTGTGTCTAAAATAACTACATTATTTCCTCAAGCTGGGTTCCCAGACTTTGAACTATTTAGATAAAAGGATATAAACATTTTACAACATTGATCCAGTCCCACACATGACATTTTTATGCTGAGCAACCAGGTACAGTTGGAAGTATCTCCATTATTGTGGGAATTTTAAAACCTAAATTTCTTCTTTGTACTTAGCACCTTTAACCTCCTCCTTGTAGTGTTCTAGACAGCAGTTTTCTCTGTTTTATTATAAATTCGCTGGTAGCACTTTATGTATATCTTTTCTCTTTGGAAATCCTTTCATTTTAATTTCCCAAATCATTGGGAATATAATATTAATATATTAATTAATATATTAATCAGAAATTTAACCGCCATTTCTCTTCATTATTTTACTTAAATATTTTCATTTTGAATTGACTTTCTTTAGACCTCTTGTGATAGGTTTTGATACCTAAGCAAATCATAAAACTTCTGCTGTTCTTATTTTTTTTTTTTTTTTTTTTTTTGGTTTTTCTAGACAGGGTGCTGTTCTTATTTATAAGAGACCAAAAGCATTCATTTATTCTGCAACGGATATATCGTGTTCAGGGTAATATTGTAAGAACTCTGTGCTTTAAGAAGGTTAGATGATCGACCAAGCTGAGAAGGCTCCCACAGAGCCCGTCCATGCAGAAGAATCAGAGCCCAGCGCCATTGTCCTTTGCTTCTCAGTCAGCCCCCACTGTTGGCCACATTCAGAGAGACGGGTTTGGTCGCATGATCCATCAGTCCCATTCCAACTGGAGTTGGTGATCTCCCATTAGTTCTGTCCCACCGTCTCCATGAGTGAACACACCCCTCACGTTGGGAGGACCTTGGTCTTAACACAGAGTAGGGAACCCTGATGGCTCCTTGGCCTGGAGAGGGAGGGAGGGGAGGTATGGATGGAGGGGAGGGGAGGGAAGGGGAAGGAGGAGGGGAGGGAAGGGGGAGGAGGAGGGGAGGGAAGGGGGAGGAGGAGGGGAGGAGATGGAAATTTTTAAATATAAAAAAATAAACCATGAAAAAAATAAAATCTGAATAATATAAAAGAAATAAATAATACTCAAAGTTAAAAAAAAAAGAAGGTTAGATGAAATTTTAAGTTTCAATGATTCGTGGAGTTCATACCGTAGGAAGAGAAACCATTTTCTAGGTAGTTTATCTGAAAAGGGCGTCAAGATGAGCATTGCCCACGTAGCTCTGCGTGAATCTGGTGTCACTTGGCATTACCTCAGGTTTCTTTAGACTGAGACAGAGTTCATCCGCGAGGTCTAATCACTGGCTTCCCAGGAACTTCAGGGGCCAGGGCTGAGGTAGTTTACAGTAGAGGGTTTAAAATTACACAGTCACTGGCAGTCAAAGAGTCAGAAGTAACAAAGTTGTCCATCTAAATGAAAGTCTGTCATGATGTATTTTTTAAACAGCTTCATTCCAATATGGAGGAAGCTTGGATAAATTCTTAGAAGGGTTCTCATTACAAAGAGAATAAAAAGTCTTCAGTTTTTCACGAATTGCTAAAGGTAGTAATGACGTATGTGTGTATCTAAGATAATATACCCATAATATTCTTTTTCATTGATTTTATTGAGCTATACATTTTTTTCTGCTCCCCTCCTTTCCTCTCCCCTCCACATCTACTCTCCTACAGTCCCCATGCTCCCAATTTACTCAGGAGATCTTGTCTTTTTCTACATTCCATGTAGATTAGATCCATAATATTTTTTAAAACATGGTTCTTCTGTGTAGTCCAGGTCAGCCTTGAACTCACAGTCCTTCTGTTTCAGCCAGCTGAATATTTGAACTACAGAATATAGCCACTACTCCTGGCTTCAATAACATTTAATGTGCAAGATATTATTTTCCACTGTTGACTTGAGAGATGCTTCGACTACACTATTAAGTGTTACCAAGTTCTCATTGTTAAGGAGGGAGCTTTTGATAAAGAAGCAGTCTCCTTCCTGTAGAATACTGTAAGTTTAGTTATGCATAAATCTCTTCCTTTTTTCAGGTACTCCAATTACGAATTTATCAGTGATAACTCTATTTCTTGGTCAGCTGGACTTCACAACCGATACACAGAAAATTCACTTCGGGGTGTGATCCTGGATATACACTTTCTTTCCCAGGCTGACTTCCTAGTGTGTACTTTTTCATCCCAGGTAAGTGGTAGTATGTTTTAATGGTAAGCACCCACTGTGGTACTGAGCAGGAAAATTGTGTTTGTGGTTTTAGTGTTAGCATGACTCTGGTATAATTGCCTTTATACTCAGTAGTGCTATCTTTTGTGAAAGAATGAAGAGATTCCACAGAAAACTGCTTGAGCGCACTGAATATTTAGTTATTTACTGCAGTGACTGAATACATCTCCACTGAAGCCAGTTAATAAGGTTGTTCGTAGCATCTAACAAAAACAGCAAGTGCTTACGTTTATACCTTCCTGATTCTGCAAACTGCTAGTATGTGACCAGAATCCATCCATTTCTACATATCAGTACAACGATACGATGAGACTTAAGTTCCCAGCCTTTTGCCTCCCTTGTGTTATAATAAAGATAGTGAATGCAAGTCTTTCACGAATCTGATTACGTTTCTGTGAAACAAGGAGCTATATATTAACTTCAAAATTTTCAGTTTTAAAAATTTATTTACTACACTGTTGCAATAACTCCTTTAGTCTGGTTGTTGCATATATGTTCCAGGTTTGGGGTGTGTGTGTGTGTGTGTGTGTGTGTGTGTATGTGTTTATGTGGTGTCTAGTCAGTCTTCTGTGCTCCATGAGATACTGGGACTGCAGTATTTATTGTGAATTTTTTACTTCCCCATTTATCACTATTACTTATCCCTGATTAACTTAACCAGCCATTGAGTGACTGTGCTCAAAATTACAGTGTGAGAAGAGTACTTAAATGGAGTTTGGAGATATGAGTCTTGCTGTCATTCAGAATCAAAATACAACTAGAGGACAGTTACAAAAATTATAAATAGGTGTAAAGTAAGTGTGCATGATGCTGAGAACCTCATGGTAAAGAGAATATATAAGAGAAAGCACAGTTTCCATGGGAAAGAATAAAGAAATGGACCATATTTTTTACAGTATGACAGTCAGTACCTTAAAGTGGGATGTTGATGAGACCTTTGGAAGGTGCTTTTCAATGCAAAGGCTTATTTCTTATAGAAATAAGAATATAGTGAAATATAACTCACTATGTGAAACAGCCACACAGAGCAGGGTCTCACAGCAGGAATCTTAATCTCAACATAAAGTCTCATTAGCCTTCAAATTCCCATGGAGGCATCTAATGGCAGTGTTTAACTGGGGATTTTGTCTGCAAAAAGCACCTTTTCCTTGCCCATAGCAGGAGATCAGGTGTGTGTCTACTTGACCCCACTTCTATTTCTGAGAACCTAGCTACCTGATAATACAGTCTGAGCAGGTTATACTTAGGAACATATATGTATGTACATATACGTAAATGCATGTGATAAAAATTAATGAAGATGAAGGTTCTCGCTCAGGATGGTGTTTTCTATTTCCATCCATTTGCATGCAAAATTCAAGATGTCATTGTTTTTTACCGCCGAGTAGTACTCTAATATGTATATATTCCACACTTTCTTCATCCATTCTTCCACTGAAGGGCATCTGGGTTGTTTCCAGGTTCTGGCTATTACAAATAATGCTGCTATAAACATAGTTGAACAAATGCTTTTGTAATATGATTGGGCATCTCTTGGGTAAATTCCCACTCTCTGAATGTGGCTGACGGTGGAGGAGGACTGAGAAACCAAGGACAATGGCAATGAACATGAACTCTACAGCATGGACGGGCTCACTGTGAGCCTTGTCAGTTTGGTTGCTCACCTTCCTGGACTTAGGGGGAGCTGGGAGGACCTTGAACTAAACATAGTGAAGGGAACCCTGATGGCTCTTTGTTTTTGGAGAGGGGTGGAGTGGGGGTATGGATGGAAGGGAGGGGAGGAGAAGGGGAGGAGATGGAAATCTTGAATAAAAAAATGAGAAAAAAAATTAATGAAGAAAGAGGCCATGAATTTGAAAGAGAGCAAGGAGAGGCGTGTGTGGGAGAACTAGGAGGAGGAAAGGGAAAGGAGAAACGATGTAACTATATTATTATAATCTCAAAAATAAATGAAAAAAATTAAGAAGAGTCATTTTGACAAAGATAGCCCAGCAGGTAAATGTATGTGCTGCCCCACCTGATGACCTAAGCTCAGACTCCAGTCTCGGGGAGTGCATGCATGTATTCATAAATGGGATACAAAATTAACTTTTTAACAAGGAGTAACTCTTCCTGGTCACTGCCTGCCTGAAGTCTGTCCTCTAGTCCAGTCTGTCTCTGTCTCTGTCTCTGTCTCTCTCTCTCTCTCTCTCTCTCTCTCTCTCTCTCTCTCTCTCTCTCTCTCTCTCTCTCTTTCTTCCTTTCTTTTTGGGTTTTCAAGACAGGGTTTCTCTGTAGCTTTGAGCCTGTCCTGGAACTCGTGCTATAGACCAGGCTGGCTCCAAACTCACAGAGATCCACCTGTCTCTGCCTCCCCAGTGCTGGGATTAAAGGTGTGCACCACCACCGCCAGCTTACCCAGAGTAATTTTTGACCATTTATACCAAAGCAAATCTCAAACAATATTTTCTAACAAAGTAGGCTGGAATAACTGCAGTATTTTGTGTTAGAGTGCAGAATAGAAGTGTTCATGAAACACAGTGCAATGGTCTGCAGTTAGTGGCAGTTTGTCCAAGGCGATTGCTTCTATTAACTTACCTTACTTGATGGCTACAACTGTAGCATTTAAGAATGTGGATTAATTCCACTTTCAGTTACACATATCTACTCTCACTTATACCATAGGAATTTTTGTACAAATATTTTTTGATAAAGAAATAATTAGTGCAGCTTAATAAAATTGTTCGAGTTTCCTCGTCATAAGCTAAAACTGGAATTGCATGCAAAGTGGTCCAGAAATGTCTTACCATCACAAAAAGAACAAAAGAGCCGGACGGTGGTGGCGCACGCCTTTAATCCCAGCACTCGGGAGGCAGAGGCAGGCGGATCTCTGTGAGTTTGAGGCCAGCCTGGTCTACAAGAGCTAGTTCCAGGACAGGCTCTAAAAAAGCTGCAGAGAAACCCTGTCTCGAAAAACCAAAAAAAGAAAAAAGAAAAAAAAAAACAAAAAGAACAAAAGAAAAAGTCATTCACAGGTCAGAATACCATGCCATGAATTTCACAGAGAACAGGAATGAGGAAACACAGGCTTTGCAGATGGATTATGTAGACCAGCTCTGACCATTTAGCTGTTTGGCCTTGAACAGATCAGTTAGTCAACTATTTGTATTTTGTGTTTTTTCTTTTACTTTTAAAAACAGTAATAATGATGTGGTCTAGTACATAGTTTTATGAGAACTAAAAACTTGCTTCATGTGATGTAGTAAGGACCACGGGACCCTTTGTTCCATCCCTCCCGGCTAGCTTACACCCAAAATAACCACACAGGAATTGTATTAATTAAATTACTGCCTGGCCCATTATATCTAACCTCTTCTTGGCCAACTCTCAAATCTTGATTTACCCATTTCCAATAAATCTGTGTATCACCACTTGACTGTGGCTTACTGGCATGAGTCTAACCAGTGTCGGTCTTCGGCAAGAGAATCAAGGCGTCTGCCTGTCTCTGCTTTCTTCCTCCCAGAATTCTGTTCTGTCTTCTCCACCCACCTAAGGGCTGCCCTATCAATAGGCCAAGGCAGTTTCTTTATTCAACCAATGAAAGCAACGCAAATACAGAAGGATCTCCTACACCAATGTGAAGCAACGATAGTACTCAGCAATGTATTAAACGCACTAGCTGCTAATATGTATACTGTGCATGTGAGTAGTTATTCACGTGCCTGTTCTAGAGAATTTTCAGTATTGTTTGGCAGGCAGCTGTTTTCCACCTGCTACACTCCAAGCTATATGATCTTACATTTTCAAAGACACTTGAAACGTGTGACTCAAGAACTCCATTATTTCCGCTGTGGTTGTAGGAAATGCTTAGGGCCCACACAGTCACTGTGGGGGACCATGGGAGAGGGTTGACGGGGACGGGAGAAGATGGAAGGGGAGCAGAGAAAAATATAAAGCTCAATAAAATCAATCAATTAAAAAAACCATTCCTTTTTCCCAGGTATGTCTAGGTTTATGTCAAGTTGACATTTCAGACATAAGTTAGTCATCCTATTATGTGTTAGTGGAAACGCCGTGCACAAACCATCTACATGATTATTTATGTTCTTTTTTGCTAAAACCATCTTACTGAAGCAAACAAATTATTGCTGAAGAAATGGAAGTAGTTGGCAGCTCATTGGTAGATAAATGAAATATCAAAAAGGTTTTCTGAAAATTTTGATTATTCAGTTGTAGAATCAGTTTTTATTACTCTGGAGTCTGATTTGCCAAAGCAATTGTAGATGCTTAAAGACCTAAACATTGGGACTGGGGAGATGGCTCAGCAGTTAAGAGCACCTGCTGTTCTTCCAGAGGATCCAAATTCCATTCCCAGCACCCACAAAGTGGATCACAAATATTTGTAACTCCAGTTCAAGGGATCCAGTGCCCTCTTCTGGCCTCCATTGGCACCAAGCACACACATGATGCACAGACATACATTTAGGCAAGCACCCATACACATAAAATGTAATGTTCTTTTGTAAGAAATCTTTTATGATTTGTAAAATAAACTTAGTGAATCTTCAAAATAAAAGATACTTCTTAATGCTGTTGAAGTTTACTTTGTTTTTTGAGCAGCATTGCTTAGTAATTTGACTTTTTCCCCGTGACACCTCCCTTTATAGCAGTTGTTAAAACAGTCTCATTCTTTCTTTAATTCCAAACCCACAGTACAGGTGACATTATATACTTTGAATCAGATTTTGGAAATCCCAAAGGACAAAATTAAGAATAACATTTATTTTGGGTAGGAATTTCCATTGAGGTGTAGCCCATGAAGCAGTAGTGAATACCTTCTGAGAATGGCAAAGAGAAAACACAGGATAAAAAATGTGAGCCCTGTTTCTGCTTCCCAGCATGGAGGACAAGAAGTCTGTCCTGAGTCAGCCTGGGTACCACTCACCTTTGGTACTGGATGCTGTACTGTGCCACTTATTGCATTCATTTGGACATTCATACAGTGTAACAAAAACTGGTTTCATTCTCTCATGATATAGAAAAACAAACTAATCTAAAGGAAAGGTGTGCAGATTGCCCACTTCACCCACTAACCTGAGAATGGCTTTCAGATTTTCATACTAGGAAAGCCTCTGCCTGACTGTCTGATTTGGCAAAAACAAGGTCCTATCTTCTGTGAGAAAGCTTGGAAGCTAAATATTTATTTCTAAGGGTTATAGTCAGACTAATGGATATTTACCCTTTAAATACTTTTTTAAAACCGTTATACCTGTATTATATGGTTTAGCAGGAATTTTTGCTGTTAGTCATCACTGTATGCTTAATAATATGCTAGAAAGTAACGAAATGTTGGCACACAATGAAATAAAATAAAATGTATACAACCATGTTGTGTTTGTAAGAGTAACCCTCTCTGTCATGCATATTCAGAGTACCAACCTTGACTATTGCCATCAACTGCAAGCCTTTTCTGTGTAACACATGATTTGAGATTTTAAAGTCCAGGAAGTCAAATGTAGTTGAATGCAGACATCAATACTATAATGATCCTTCTAGCTCTTAGCAGCAAATTGCCCCCAGGATTGAGATAAACAACCATTATTTATTTAGAATGTTGTATATGGACCTTGAGTTTTAGATATCACCCATGGACTCGAGCATCCATCACTGGAGCGCCACTTACTCGGCAGATAATCACTGAACACCTGCTGTATGGCATCTACAGTTCCCGTTGCTTATCCAGAAGCAGGTTCATATGTGCCTGAGAGCACATACTCTCAAACCAGAGCAAATTCTAATTGTTGCTGTAGTATTTACTATCTGATTTTTGTATTTTTTAGAGTAAAGTCTCAAAATCCCCCTGTGACTTAGTTTCTTCATCTGTAAAATGAGTGGAAACAGTACTTAGAGGTTTGGTGTGGCAGTGAAAGGAGTTTGTAGGGAGGGCTTGCTCTGAGACTGTGCCTAGTGATGTGGGAAGTCCTTCTATATATGTGCTGCCTTTATTGGTTGATGAGTAAAGCTGTTTTGACCAATGGCTTAGCAGAGGAAAGTTGACAGGAAGTCCAAACACAGATAGAGTAGGTAGAATGGAGGAGACGCCATGTAGCTGCCAAAGGAAAAAGAGGTTCAGATATCACCAGCAAGTCACAAGGCTCGTGGTAAAATATAAACTAATAGAAATGGGCTAATTTACAGTTAGAGCTTGCCAATAAGAAGCCTAAGCCATTGGCCAAACAATTATATATTAAGTTTCAGAGTGCTTAATCAGGAACTGGTGGGCGGGACAGCCTGGAATGCAGCCAGTACTCATTAAGGTCAACTGCTACTATTATCACCATTATTATAAGATAAAATGCCACACCTACAGCACCAGGGTGATTGGAGGTACCCAAATCCACATTGTCCAGAGATCTCTCTTGTATTGTCCCAACTGAAATTTATCATTATTCCTTTGGTTTAGGAAGATACAGACGTACTCAACAAAGGCTAACAAATAACTAACAAAACATAAACTAATTATTAAAATTTTCACAAAAAGCAAGACCTTGTGGAACATGGGGCAGTGTTCTTATGAGAGCAATGCATTAAAAACTGAAGAGGTTGAATCGTTTGTGGGTGACTGCTATGGTAGAACTTCTGGTCATCCTGAGAGTAATACAGCCTTGCATTTTGGGCTAAGAAAGGCTGAAGGGTAGAAGGAAGGACCCAGAAGAGAAAACTCAGGTTTCCCAAGGATGACTTAGCTCTTAGGTTGTGTCTTTTTGATGTGACAGAACGAATATGGAGCATAAGATTTGTAAGAGAAAATATGTATGGCAGTTACAAATCTATGCAGGTTGCCTGGGTTCAAACTTAAATCTAGCACTTACTAGTAGTGTAACAGGGGCAGATGTTTTGTTTTTAGTTCCCTTTGGCATCTGTCAGATGAAAGAATCTTATGGGATACTAGGAGGATTATGTCAAATAATGTCTCACATCAGTATTTGACAACAAAAGCTCAGCAAACATTAGCTTCTTCCATGTTATTTAGATTGTCATTAATAGAGCTTCATTATTTTAATTACAGTTATGTGTCTCAGTGAGGACACATTCTGAGAAAGGTGTCATTAGGCATTTTTGTGATTGTCAGAATGTGACATACTATGAACTAAGATGGCCACAGAAATTTGAGGATGTAATCTTATGAGACCACCATTTTGTATTTGGTCTGTCATTGATGATATTTGTTTCTTTCCAGAGTTCAATCTAATTTTTCTTTCTCTGCATAGGTCTTTGAATTTGTAGTTTACAAGTTCCAAATTGCTTTTATTCTTGTTTTATAATAGTTTTTGTTTCTATCATTGATCTAATCTGTACCATGGCAGTCCCCAAGATAAACTTAGTTTCTGGTGGCACATGCTAATATCCCAGCATTAGAAATTGAGGTAGGAAGACTAAGAGTCCAAGGTCATCCTTAGCTATAGAAGAGTTTGAGGCCATCCTGAGCTACAGGAGACCTTATCTCAAAAACAAACAAAATACATTGTCTTGATTCTTTCTGTCGGTACTTGAAGCTATAGCACTAAGACTTAAGTCAGTTTCTCTTAATCACTTTGTATTTTAATTCCAGAAAAAAAAAAATAGAAAGTTGTCTCTCTATAGTTTGATTTACCAATTACATCTAGCCTTTGTGCTCCAGTTTCTGAAATTCAAATTTTCCAGGAAGTTGAGGTGAGGGTTAACCTAGTCTTTTGTTGTTTTTGCTGTTTGTTTGTTTTGTGTTTTAAATGTTAGAAGATGAGTGTCTCAGAATAAAGTATTGCTCAGGTTATAATGCTTATCTGTGTACAAATCCCTGGGCTCACTGCCCAGTATAACTGAGAAAGAAAGAAAGAAAAAGAACATCTTCATTCAGTTTTTGATCTCCACGAATGTCTCAGTTTATAAACATCTGCTGAATCATTTGAAAGTGCCATTAGCAGATTAACAGCTATTAATAGTGGTTTCATTTTTAAGTAGATGCAAAATGTTGGCATAAGGACAACATGAAATTTTATTATGAAAATTTATTAACCGAGATAACCAAAGTAGAGATGTAGAGAAATTTGACCTGAATTGAAACCTCAGTCAGAATGTAAAAAAGAAAAATGTTGTAGGCAAAATGATAGTTCTCTCCTGTCGTTACCTGACTCAGGAAGGGATCTAAAGCCCATTTTACTTTCTAGTGACTCTGTCGATTGCCTAAGTGCTGCCCTTCTCTGACAGGAGCTTAGCTTTTGTCACCAAACATAGTAAATCCCAGAAGTGAAGTTCAGAGTATGCCATTTTGCCTGCTAGCGAGAACATTCTTTAACAGAAGAATCTTTTAAGTAATCTTAAAGCAGCACAAGTTGGGCAAATACGTCTTTCTTAAAGATTATTAGTCTAGCTTGTATCAATCTAAACATGCTGTTACGTATGGAGCACGCTTTAGAGTTCTTTAGGAATAGCTGATATGTTTAAACCCACTTGCTCATTGCTCATCAGTAAATACATAAATCTCTACTGAGGAGATTTCTGAGAAAACACTGTGATTAAGAGTCAATAAAGGGAGCTGGAAAGGTGGTTCAGCTGTTTACAGTGATCAGAGTCCAGTCCCACTGGGGCCGCTCACAGCTTCCTATAACTAAGCTCCGGGGAATCTGACAACCTGGCTTCCACAGGACTTGCACATGAATACACATGCAAACAAAGAGAACATATGAACATATACATTAATACAAATAAAAATTAATTTAACTTTAAAAAAAAAAGTGTGGGTGAAAGGATGAGAGCAACAATATTTGTGTTATTTGAGGTGCTAGTCCCAAACCTTAAATTCTCTAGATAAAAACTTGATTGTACTTATTTTTGTGTCACTAGTTCCCAGCTTGTAAGATCTTGTAGCTCTTAATAATGTTTACTAAAAGTCAATTAATTCATATTCTTTAATTACATTGTACAATATAATTATAGCTCCTGCTGTTTTAATTCTAAAACTTGTGTGTGCACATGCACACCTGTTTGTGTGTGTGCGCGCATGTGGGCAGGCATAAAGAGTAACTACCCATTATCACCTGACAGCAATGGACTGTTCTTAGCCCTCTTTGCCCTAGAGCCTGTCTTTGGTTAGAGACTGATGTGCGGCAGGGTATTTGCACTGTGTACTAACACCTCATTTTCCTTCTTTTCCAAGGTCTGTCGGGTTGCTTATGAAATCATGCAAACGTTGCATCCTGATGCTTCTGCAAACTTCCATTCGTTAGATGACATCTACTATTTTGGAGGTCAGAATGCCCACAACCAGATTGCGGTTTATCCTCACCAACCTCGAACTGACGCGGAAATTCCCATGGAACCTGGAGATATCATCGGTGTGGCTGGAAACCATTGGGATGGCTATTCTAAAGGTGTCAACAGAAAACTGGGGAAAACAGGCCTGTACCCTTCCTACAAAGTCCGAGAGAAGATAGAAACAGTCAAGTACCCCACATATCCTGAAGCTGAAAAATAGAGATGGCGTGTAACAACAGAACTCAGTTCAGACCATCTCAGCCAGCAGAAGAAGACCCAGACTAACCATGTTCATTGACAGGCATGCTCGGCACCAAGAGCAAGTGGGACCCTCGGATGCTGCACTGGTGGAACGCCTCTTTGTGAAGGGCTGCAGCGCCCTACACCCATGCACAGTACAATAACGTACTCACACATAACATACAAACGGATTCTTTTCTACTTCGCCCCTTTAAATATTATGTCCCCATGAAATAAACACTGCCACGTTGTGTAATTTAAGTGACACAGACATTTTGTGTGAGACTTCAAACATGGTGCCTATACCTGAGAGACCTCTGTGGCTTACTGAGAAGATGCGAACAGCTCCCTTCTGTGGGGAAGTTGGTTCTTAGCCAGTGGTAGTGGTGTGGCCACTGAGTTCACTCCAGTCAACAGATTCAGAATGAGAATGGATGTTTTTCCTTTATATGGTTGTCTGGATTTTTTTTTAAGTAATTTCATCAGTTCAGTTCGTCCACCTCATCATTAATGAATGAAGGAATACACCAATAAAGTAAAATGAAATATTCACTGTCCATTAGGAAGTTTTGTAAAACAATGCCATGAACAAAATTTCTTTAGTACTCAATGTTTCTGGACATTCTCTTTGATAACAAAAAATAAATTTTAAAAAGGAATTTTGTAAAGTTTCTGGAATTCTGTATCACTGGATGATGTATTATAGGCTTTGTAGAACTATGGGGGAAATGGAATTATAGCTCTTAAGATTTTTTTTACTCTTGTCCTACTTTTTTCCTTTTCTGGTAGAGTAATCTTATTTTAACTAAGAGAAGCATGGGTCCCTCTAATAGTGGTAAGTGGCTGTAGTGGGTGCATATTATGAAGTTGCCAAGACGTGCTTGGGGGAGGTGTTTATTCTCTTACTTTGGATATTATTGATTTGTCATAATTGAATGAAATAGTCATTCTCTTGCTCCCAGGGAAACTAATCCATAGCAGGTGTGTGTGGTAATCTCTCTTACTATGGCAATTGTCACTTTTTATGAATTAGATTCTGTTGTTTCATCCAGGTACATGCCCTTCCTGTCATGTCCTGCTTTTGAGGACACAAGGAATCTGAGGGGTTGGAAGCTGATTGTTTCTGAAGTATGTACCTCATGGTAGAGAATCTTGTGACCAAAACAGAGGGGGCCGGAATGGGATCCAGAATAAACCTAGACTCACCCGTTCTAAGTTTCCTTCTAGGAACCCATGTTGGAATTACTGCAGAAGCGTGAGACACCCCTGCTTTCACAGGAAACACCTCTATCTGTATGAAGCCCCTTCTACAGGAGCATTTTATAACGTGTTCTGAAAAGACAGGGTCTCTGTGTAGCCTGGCTGGCCTGGAACACGCTCTGTAGACCAAGCTGGCCTCAAACTCATAGGGATCCTCCTGCCTCTGCCTCTGTAATGCTGGGACTACAGGTGTGCACACCACACCCAGTTGCCTCCCGGATGAAATATTTGGTCCACGTAGGAGCCAGTCATAGACCTGGTATTAAGTATCTGACCTTTATAACCTCAGGAAGTGAAATCTTTCCACTAAATATCTCTAAGTCTTAACTACCTCTCAAAGTGCACCCTTCTGAAAGAGCAAAACTTTTAACCATAGTGTTCAGCAAATTTTCATTTAGTTTAGGCACAAATACAAATCAGGTGAAGAGGGATCTCCAGCTGAGCAGAGATAGGCTGTGAATGAGTCATGCTTCAGCTCCCATCTGACTTGTCATCAGAACATTGGGAACTGTGGGTCTGATCTGTACTGCTGTGGAACCAAACTGACCCAGTTCCAGGGCTGAAAGAAATGAATAACTTGTGGCCGAAATAAGCGATTCTCAAATGAAGGCAAAAACATAATTCTGTGTATTTTATCTTTGAGTTCTAGTTCAGTTTCTTTTTAATTCATCCTCTCTGTTAGGATTTCTTCTTTGTTCACCAAAAGCATATTTTTCTTTACTAAAGATAGTTAAATAATTACTTTAAGAATCCTTTTCCTTGGAGGGGTGGGTAGGGGATTTAGCCCAATGGTAGAACACTTCACACTGAGTAAGTAGTAAGGTCCTGAGCATTATAAGGATGTTTTTATTACTTACTACTTAGGTTTTTTGAGACAAGATCTCACTGTATTGCGTAGGTGGGCCTCAAGCCCCCAACGTTACCTTAATCTACCAAGTACTAGGACTGCAGATACGTACCAGCATGTCTGGTTTCATAACTGCTTCACGTAGTAGGCTCTGCTACATTCCTCTGAAGAATTCTGCTGCTGCTGCTGCTCCTAATGATGATGATGATGATGATGCTTGCAGGAGCATAGTTTTAAACATTATTGAGCTCTGCTTATAAACTGTCTTGGGTAGCATCTCAAATTTTATTTTAGTTCATTTATCTTTCCCGGCATTTGTCGTGCATATATTTCAGGGCTTAGTTAAAAACAAACAAACAAACTGGGCAGAAATTATGCACAGAATTTAAGGTACTACCTTTTTTGCTTTTGTTTCTTTCTTTTGAGATTTCCCTCTCACTTCCAACAACTACAGTTGTTGACTCTGTAGTGTGCTCAGTTTCTTTGTCCAGAAAGACTGCAGTTTTTTGGTTTTTTTTTTTTTTTCGTTTTGTTTTTTTGGGTTTTGTTTTGGTAGGGGTGAGGAGGGTGGGGCATTAAAAACAGGGTTTCTCTGTTTAAGAGCCCTAGCTGTCCTGGAACTTGTTTTGTAGACCAGGTTAGCCTCAAAGTCACAGAGATCCACCTGCCTTTGCCTCCCAAGTGCAGAGATTAAATGCATGCACCATAAATGTGTGCACCACCATGCCCGGCAAGACTGCAGGTCTCTGTCAACTCAAAAGTCCTAAGAATAGGACATTCTCTGGTACTGTTACCTTCCTCCATATTTCAGTCTGCCTCTGGAAGTTTGTCTTCTGCTCTGTGCATTTGAGTATTCTCATATATGTTTTGAAACCTCGCAGTTGATCGGTAGAAAGTGCATTCATAAGGTGCTCACTCCACCACACATGAGTATAACTCTGAGAGACTTCAGTGGAAAAGATAACAATAAGGGACTAAGCAACGCTGGTGACCATATCCAGAAAAGCTTTCCAGGGGTGTTATGTCATATGCCATCATGTGCAGGATAGTGATTCCTTTTATACACACTGCCTTCTTGGTAAGGCTAACATTTCTTCATCACCCGGCGTGTGATCCATGAGGACCTGGTACTTAGAAACCCTCTGTTAGGGTTAGAGTAGAAGTATTTGGATCTTTTCCTTTTGGGGTGACTCATTTTTCAAAAGACTTACCCGGAACCACATTACTACCCCTAGATTATTAACTGTGGATAGTAGATTCTGCATATTGGTAGCAAAGCAGTTAACCGTTGTATCAAAGCTTTTCTGATCCTTCACTCAAGACTATATGTTGACTTAGATTCTGATTCTGAAAGAGTTTAGGCCTATTGTGAAAGGGCTCCAAACCAAGATTTTTGTTGGGCTCCAAATAAATAAGGCCAGTTGCTTCCTTCTGTGAATTTTAGTTTTCCATTTTCTTTTTAGTCAAGCCTGTTTTCTAGATCCCATTAAATAAAGAACAACTCCAGTGTGGAAGTTGAGGGTTAAGGGACAAAAAGGGAACCCTTTGGCCACAATTCACTGCCCAGTATGTCCTTTGTGCTTCCAGGAAACTACAGAGGGCTCAGTAGACTTTTGCAGAATAGATGGGAGTCTTAGAGATTGGTGAGTTTGCAAACTTGGCTATGACACCTCAATTTATGCAGATACAAGCTCAGGGAATTTTTTTTAAAGGAAATTATATACTTACTAGTGCCTGGCAGCATTTTCCCTTATAGAAATATGAAGGCGCTGTTCCAAGGCAGAAAAGAAATAGATTTAAAAGTCCTCTTGTTCTCTACGTTATACATGCTTGATGACATGTTCTTTGGCTGAGTTGTTTCTACAAATCAAAACCTCTGACTGTTGTCCTCCTGAGCTATTCAGAGTACCACTTCCAGTTCAGATGTCACTTGCTCTTTCTGTCTTCAAGAGTACCTTGGTTTTCTGTTGCTGCCACCTTAGTGGAAGAAGATCTCATGAAAATGGTTCCCTTGTACTAGTCCATTCTTCATGGCATTCATATGCCTACTTACTTACAGAGACCACAGTTTTGTTGTTGGCATCTGTAAGAAAATGTGATTAAACAGCTCCTTGGAGAGTTACAGGTAGGTAATTTGTGGATCTGAGACATAGTAAAGCTGGGTCCCCTGTATTCATGTCTGTTTAAACTCAACATGCCCAAGAGTTTTACAAATCAATGTCACTACCCTTGATAGGAACATTATATGTAAAAGTATGCTGTTCTAGACAGACCCGGCACCTTTTTAAAAAACAATCTATTGAAGACTCTGACCATGGGCCACTTAATGTTTTAGGAAGAGTTCAGATCTCCTGTTGACCTCCTGCCACAAGGGACTTTGTTGTCAGTAACTGTTCTCAGTAATCTCTCCTCCCACATCACTGTCCTTTAGAGGCTGCTGTTTCTTAACTGCCTGTGTGGGGAGAAAAGGCCGTTGACAAAAGCTTGTTGATTCATAACCCAGCTGGGTATGAGAGCATCTGTGGAGGCGGGAATGTGCATCACTTTATAATGTACCCAGGGCACAAATGTTTTAGTCCGTGGGTGTGGTCAGCAGCCTGAGGAATGATGGGCTTTGTGTTCCTAGCTAGTATTCCATAGAGGCTGACAGCCACTAAGAATTTCTGAAGGAAATGGAAGGAAGTGGGGCAAAGATAAATGATCAATAGTGGTGTTTCCCATTCAGAGCACCTACAAGTGCGGGCCATATCCTTGAACCTCAGAACTCTAAGAGCAAGCCTTCAGTGCTCACCATTGTCCCTAAATTAGACTTGTGGTTTCAAATGTGAGTGGGCAAAACTTCTTCAGAACTTTATAGTCTTCATGTATGGAATAAATTGGTTAGTCCTGTTCAAGGTCTGCAAATTGTCCAGTTGGATCTCACATGTCTAAATGAAGCAGTAATGATTCAGCATCAGCTGATAGTTTTCTCAAGGGCATAATGTGACCACATCTTTGTCTTCCCAGGCAAACCAGATCTATTGTGTACAATCTTCAGATATTTTAAACTGCAGCAGGATAATTTACAAAACAAAACAAACAAAAAGACAGAAAAACACATGAAGTCAGGTGGTGGTGGTGCATACCTTTAATCCCAGCACTCAGGAGGCAAAGATAGGTAGATCTCTGTGAGTTCAAAGCCAGCTTACTTTACAAAGCGAGTTTTAGGAGAGTCAGGATTGTTCACAGAAAAACCCCATCGCAAAACAAAACAAAAACAAAACACCAAAAACCGAAAAACATGAAATATATAAAACCCAAACAAAACAAAACAAAAAACACAAAATGTGACTGTTTGGACTGTTGATAGTCTCTAAACTAGACTGAGGAAGTTCTGAGTCCCTTCTGGTCTTTTCACTGTTTCCTAAGTTCGAGCCACAAGCAGTGGAAATCGTTCACAAATGGACCTCATAGCTGGTGTTGATAGGTTACAAGGCAGGAATGGGAGTGTGTGTCTGTTGTTAAAGGTGAAGAGCAAGTGGTTCAAAATAAGATTGCTCTAGTTGCAGCCTTGGCTTCATATCCATTGCCTCAGCAGGTTCCATCTGAGGCTACTCTTTCAAGAAACTCATATGTCAAATAATCAGAATTCTGCAAGTCAGGAGTTGGCATGCTATGCCCACTTCTTGTTTTTGTAAGTAAAGTTTTATTGGCACACAGAATGCCCACTTACTTATGCTAAGTCTACACTTTGTTTCCAACTGCAGCAGCAGAGTGGAATTGTGACCAAGACTGACTATAGGGGCCACAAAACCTAAAATACTCAGGCTTTTTACAGCAAAAGCTCACTGACCCCTGCTATAACTTGTCATATTATTTAAATTAGAATTCATAATTCAAAGGGCTGGAAATCCCAAAATACTGAGTCATCAAAGTCAAAATTAAAGTATAGTGGTGGTGTATCATGGCCTTTGCTGATGAATGTGCTGGTAAAGGCGCCTCTCAACATAAATATTAGAATAGGCAGAAGCCTTACTGCTGTCTACTAGGAAACTGCTTAATAAACAGATCTACAACGCCTACAACATATGTCACATTCCTCCCAAATGCAAGCACTCCACTGTAGTGTGTCTGGTGAGATGAGGCTGGACTTGAAATCTGTACTGCTGACACCTTGGCAAGCCTCACGCTCTGGCTAGGTCTTAGTTTACTTGCTTTTGTGATGACGGGCATACACGGTTTTTGTGGGGAGTTTTACTGTAGTTTTGTTTAGAGACAGTCTTGAGTGTCCTAAATTGGCCTTGAACTCACTATGTAGCCAAAATGGACCTCCTTCTGATCCTTCTCCTTCCGTTTTCCTAGTGTTGGAATTACGGGTGTGCACCACTACCCCTGCTTTTATTAGAGGCTGGGACTGAACCCAGGGCTTCATGCACACTAACCAAGCACTTCTAACTGAGCTACACCCCAGACTGCAAGTTGTTTTGAGAAAGTAGACTTGGAAATGCTTTGGAAAGGCTAACAGCTCTGCAGAACCACTTACCACTTGGGGTTTGGCATGGTTTCGGCAGTCCTAAAACTGCAGTAGTGCTGAAGAGAAGAACACACTTTAGGCACCCTTCAGAAGGATTCTAACGATGTGCACATACGACCTGCCCTGGAAAGGGAAGATCAACTGCACGAGTGATGCACATTTGAGCTCGCTGGAGACTGACAGTTCTCCCAGACCTCCTGCTATGTGCCAGACACGCTTAGCAAGCATGACCTCAGTGCGTCAGCCTCAATCAAAGCCCTGCCAGGAGTGTTACTATCTCCATCCTGTATAGAAGAGAAAAGGAATCTGCTTTTATGTATTCACTGTATTCCAATGATTTACATAATTACCTCATAATACTCAATACGTATATTTATTCTAATTTTCCAGGTGACATTTACTCACAGAAATTAAGTATGTTTCACATGACAAAATATTCTACTATCTGGCAACATGGGGGAAATGAGGGGACTTGGGGCATGTACATGGGATGGTAAATGTTTCCGTACTCTCTTTTTAATTTGATTAAGGTGATCAGGAAGGGAAGAGTGAATGTCACCCAGATTGCTCCTACAATGGATACTAGATATAAAAAGTATTATGCAACAAAATAGCAAATGCTATAGTCAAGAAGTCTCCATGGGAGTCACGTACTGTTCAAATGTAGTTCAATCTTACAGAATATAGTATCATTATAATTGCTTTAACTATTATTAAAACTTATGGCCAGCAGCATTTTATGGCACACTCCCAATCTATTCATGACTAGGGAGATCTGAGCTAAATTATATGCAAGATAAATACTTAATAAGTGGTCAATTGGAATTAAGCCTGCATCAAAACTGCCTGATTTTGAAGTCTGTTCTTGCAGCTTTGAAACAGTCTTGTCTTCCTTGTTGAGTAAAAATACCATTCATTTAAGGTATTTGATCAATTGAAGTTTGATCAATCAATCTCACTGTATGGGTGAACATCTTTTTAACAAAGTTTTCAAATTATTTTACCTCCTGCCCCATTCTTTAAACATTTTGGAACAGAATTTTATGCTTTTTTTTTCCTGCTTACTTTAACCATCCTAATAGAAACCAGGTAGGTGGTTAGAAAAACTGAAGGTTCTGAGTTGATAGGCTCACGAGGCGTGCCTGGGCTCAACCCCTCTGGGTCTCTGCTTGCCTACAATTGCCTACCTGTATCTTTCAATGCCCACTCCCAGCTCAGCCTCTGCCCTACATAGAGATGCTAAATTGTTAGGGCCACTCAAGTTGTTTCTTACCCAGTTGCTAAATGCGGAAAGAACTCTAGGTGTGATTCCATTCCCCTTAACAAGATAGATCTCGGAGCAGAAACTATTTCCCTGTGCGTGCTTCAGAGAATGGAAGTGCTCTGTAACTGAAGTTGGTGCAGGAATGACATGTGTTTATGGGCACACTCTTCCTGGATGAGGTGTTAGTTGTATCTAGTGACCGCTTGTCTCATGCCCAAGCCCACACTCCAGACTTTACGGTGAAGAGACTGAAGGGGTGGAAAATGCAGACAGTGATTTATCCTGGCTTTGTCTGCCTAGCTGTGATAGTGGTGATATATAACACAGCATCTTGGGCAAGTTTAGTGACCCATTAAGTTGTCCTGAGCTCCATTTAGAGAAAACTTGAAGCCGGCAGAGCTGTCAACACTCAGTTTCATTTTTATTAAGATTCTGCCTCTTCACCCTTAGAGACCACTTATCATTCCTACTCCCAAGAAAAGACAGAGGTAAGCCTGAACTCATCGCCTCGTGGACACCCTTAGAGCTCTCTAGGCCAGGAAGGGCCTCTTGGCCTCTGTCAGCAGCCATTCCGTTATCACATTCCTCCATGAACAAGCGAGCCCACGCACCATACCACACGGAGCTCCTGAGCTAGCACGACGCTCAGGGCAGCTGTGCACAGAGTCAAGATGCTCGGGCGTCTGGTAAGATAGGGAGGTCATGAAAAGCGAGACCATCAGTTATTATCACCAGCTGTTTTCAGGGTAATTTTTTATTACATTTTGTTTATGTGGGCAGGGTGACATGCCGCCTCACACGGATGGAGTTAAAGGGTAATCCGCGTGAACTGATTTTCTCCACCGTGTAGATGGCAGAGATTGAACTCGGCACCTTTACTCCACTGAGCAATCTCATTACCACAATGATGATTGTTTTCTTAAAATCCACACTGGAAATCAAGATATTATCCAACCAAACAAGAAAAGAAATGCTGCTTTCTATTCTCACCATGATTTAACCCCAATAAACCTTGTTTTGTAAGCCACTTACTTGGCTGCGGCTTAAGAACAAAAAAATGTATTTAATTGTGTTCTTGTACAGTGATTGGCACATAGCAAATTCTATAAAAGCAGTGTGCTGAAATAATTAAAAACCTTATGATCCTGGGTCTTAGATTTGCTTTAAAGCAAGATAGGAGGAAGACAGAATTAGATGGAAGTGCAGATGAAATAAGACCGTTTCAGCTGGAAATGGCAGTGGGAAATGTCATGGAAGTTTGTCACAGTGTTTTCTCTACGGTTTTAGTCACTGTTCCAAAACAAAGCGCGTTTAGTAGTATCTAAATTAAGCATGGCAAAATATTGAAAGAGTGGCAAAGCCTGGCATCAACCCAGCTAAGCAGTGTCTTTTTTCCTACGTTGTGTTTTGTGGCCAGACCATGTGACGTCAGTTCTAACCATGAAGAGTCCTTGCTGCCTCTAGGCTGGGTGGGAAAAATGCAGTGAAGACCCCCAAACCAAAGCTCCTCTGGAGTGCTGGAGTCTGCGTGAAAGAGCTGGGACTTCAGAATTCTATCAAGGGGCAGAACAAGCCCCTCCTGCACCCCCTCCCGGCTACTGAGGGACGGGTAGTAGACGATGACATTCCTGAGAGATTGACTATTAATGGTCACTGTTATTACGTACAGTGTTTAATTGCCCACAATCTTCAAACAAGACTTTAAGCATATGTACTTCCGAAGCAGGAGGAGACCCTGAGTAGTTGTTTGACTTTTTAGGGACTCCAAAGCTTTAACAAACCACCTCTGAGGATAGTAATGCCATGAGAACAGAAGTAGCATTTCTCGAGTGGTCATTATACGCGAGGCGCTGTTGTAAGTGCTTTGCCTGCCTTAGTTAATTCCAGCCTCACAAAACAAGGAGGAGACTCCTCTTGTTCCAGTGTTGAAGAAGAGGAAAGTAAGAAAAGTAGTAACTTGCCTAAGTTCAACAGTTACAAGCAACAGAGCCCAAATTCAAATCCAAGCCTCCTGTCTCCTGAGCCATCTCTTCTCAGTCTTCAGTATTGGCTCAGTGAGACCCCCTCGCCGTGAGGGCTGAGGATGTGTCACTAGCGAAAATGCGGACCTCCCTCTCCTTGGAGGAGCGCACTGTACAGGAAAAGCTGCGAAGTCTGTATGTCCCCTGCCCACGTAAAGCACTATCTAGAGAGCAGAGTTAACAGTGGTACCCTCGATCTACTGAATGACTTTTCTCTTATTCCTTCCCTCGACAGGGCCTCCGTCTGTCCTGCACTTGGCTCGCTCCACCTGCACCTCCCATTGCTATGCTCTCTCTCCTCAGACTACTCTTCCCGATCCCTCTTCCTGACTCCAAGCCAGGTGTATTAGGGCAGGGAGTCGGCATAAATGTGTACCCATCTTCACATGTCTTCTGGCTTTTTGATCCTTCTTGCCTGCCGTAGGTGCTACCTGCAGCACTTCAGGAGAGAGTTTTGCCAATTCTCTACCTAGGTCGGGGCTTTCCCACCGCCTTCTTAGGGATGTTTTAAGAGCTATGTGAGATGATTGGGGGGATAAAGAGAACATTGGTTGTGCGGGGCTCTAAACTCCTAATCCCTCTTCTGAGTCCAATCCTACTTTATTTACTCTGTATAAAAAGAGGGCAGTAGAGAAGGCTTCCAATCCTGAGGAAAAGGGAGAGAAGCTTCCGACTACTTTATGTCATGACCCTCCCAGCGCCCACCCTCCTGTCTATGAGGATTAGAGGTGATAAGGAAGCCCAGGGGGCTCTCCTTGCTCCCACCATTCCACTTTCTAGGCTTCAAAACCAAAGACAGTCCTAACAAAACAGCTCCTAGGCAGAGTAAACGGCCGTGTTTGCGGCTCCTTCAGGTCCTGTGGTTCTGACTCTTACAAAGTCTCACACAAAATAGACACAGAAAGAAAGTGGCATGGCTGGCTGGGTGACATAATGTCTATTAGTCTCCTGCGGGAGGAGGCTGTCCACAGTATTCCTCCTTCAAGATTCAGAGAGGACTTCGGGATTGAGAACAAGGAGTCTAGACTCACACTCGAGCCCTGCCACTCCAAACCACATGACCTCATCCTTAAATCTACGGATATCCTGCACCATGAGCAATACTCTTTCCTCACAGGGTTTCTGTGAGGATCTGGATGAGTTCATACTTGCAAAATACTCAGAACCTGACTTTGAGTGCTTGGTAAATGTGACTTCGCATTAGTTCTTGCCCTTGCTGTGGCCTCTGGTGAGATACATCCCTGTGACTGACACTTCGAAGCAGAATGCTTCTTTCTTCTCTGTCCTCTGCCAGTATTTTGCTTAGACCTCTGGCAAAACTGATGATGCCCTTCCCAAACCACACCCCAGTCTGATTAGTTACTAGTAGTAAGTAGTCTGTGAGATCCGGATAGAGTTCCTACTGTAGGCTGATTCACCACTATGGTGATGGTAATTGCAGCTGTCTCTCCCTCTCAACTTCGGGTCCCACATGTCATTCATCTTTGCTTTCCCTGGGCCTGGCCTATCACAGGTGTTTCCCCACAACATCACCATCGTCCTCTCTTAAATCTAAGATGAGGATGAGGCGGAATCTAGGCTAGATGCAGAGGATCTCTGATAGTCTAGACTGCGAGGCTCTGGGAATTCAGGACATGAAAAAGAAGATGAAATCTTCAGTGTGCCTGCTGCGTTCCTGGCACAGTCCTGGCTCTCCGCAACACCTCGCTCGCACCGCAATTTGATGGTGGTATATTCTTGTTTGCTAGCCACATTTTTACCACGTGGAAACCAGGTGTAAACCACTTTCATATGTCCAAGGCAGAATTTGAACCTGGGAGTGCCTCCTAAGTGTGTGTTCTTTCCGCTGCTCAAGGTAGTGAAGGAAGCTAAGACTCGAACCTGCCCTGTTTGCCCACCCTTTTCCACACTGCCTCTCTTGTCTATCTTGCAGGCTGTTCTTTCATCAGCATTTTTCCTAGTTTTCTCCTGAGCTGACTTATTTATCAGCCAGCCATTTCTCTTTATTAATGGGACGACGTGACTTAGTGCCATTTCCTGCGCTGTGATGAACGCCCTGTCGAGAGTAATGTATCGGAGAAAAGATTTATTTCAGCTCACAGTTCTAGGATACAGCGCATCACCGTAAGGAAAGCACCATGGCAGGGGCTTGCACAGAACAGCACAGCACACCTGCAATCAGGAACGGGGGGGGGGGGGGGGGGATAATAAATAAGCGTGTGCACATTAGTGTTTGGTTTGCTGTCTCAGCTCTTAACAGTTCAGGATCCCCTGCCTAGGGAATGAGGCCACCTACAGTGGGCAGGCTTTTCAACCTTGGTCAATGTAATCAAGATAATTACCCAAAGACAGTGCCTCCATGCCAGCCTGACCCTCATGAAGACTCTGTGCTGGCTAATTTTACGTCGGATTTGGACCATTCCGTGGAGTTCAGGAAAGTCTCTTCCAAGCACGCCATGGTAGCAGCCACTAAGGAAAAGGCAAAAGCCTTTGACAGAACAATTGGGCTTTTAAAACAATTTCAAAAGCATAATCCATTAGTGTGGTTAACAAGGCAGGTCGCAGTAGCTCCAGTTGAGAAGGGCTGTGTCCAGCTGCCCAGAGCACCCAACTCCTCACCCCAGCTTTCTTCTCTTCTCCCATCCTTGCTCCCTTTTCTTCACAAGCTGTTAGCTGGTGGTTCTCATTGCCTATAGTTTTCCCAGGCGCAAAGTAGCTCTCGTTACTAGGAATAGCAAAGGGCATGGGAAGCCAACAGATATTTTTTAAGCAGGTGCCATATATACCAGACACAACTGGAACACTTAAAGATCGTGCGGAAGAAAGGGAAATATTTCTGTCCTCCTGAAACTTATGATCAAGGAGAAAGACAGATAATAAATAAATGCATGGTACTATAGTGTATGAAATGATAAGAATTACGCAGCAGAGAGGGCCACAGAGAACACTGTGCTGTGATTGAGGGTGGACGTCTTAAACAAGCTAGTCAGCCATGGCCTCTCTTACAGAACAATGTGTGAGCAAAAACCCCCAGAGTCTGCACAATGAAGAGGCTGAGAAGACAAAGAGCATCCGATGAAGAACAGTAGCAGATGCAGAGGATCTGAGGCCAGGGCATGCCTGGGCTGTTGAAGGACCACAAGGCTGTTCTGGCTGGGAAGGAGCGCAGCTAGTAAAGAGAGGAAAGAGGTTGTGATGGTGTACAGTCTTGCACACCAGCAGGTGGGCTTGACCTATAGGGGGTATGAGCAGTTAAATGCATGCTCTGACCCATATAGTACTTACATAGGGATGGTTGCTGGGGAGGTGACTATGGGGGTAAAGCACTCCCTTGCAGACAGGAACTCCCAGCACCCATGCAAACGCTGAGTGTGGCAGTACACATCTACATATACCAGGCACAACAGTTGTGCCTACATAACCCCACTACTCCTGAGGTGTGGGCCAGCACGCGTGGGTCCTAGAGCATGGCTGGCCAGCATCCTAGCCAGAACAGGATGATACAGATTCAGTGAGAGATTCCATGTAGAAAAAAATAAAGGTGGGATAACATGCCCCACCACACACACACACACACACACACACACACACACACACACACACACCACAGAGTACTTATACTATGGACAGAGGTAGAAATGGGGAGATTTCTTGGAGAATACTGCACTCATCTGGGAATGGGCATAGAGTTCAAGGATTAAGGGCAGAGTTTAAGCCAAAAAATAGGAAACGCATCCTAACTGTGCCTCTCACTGGTTGCATGGACAGTAAGCAAATGACATCATTTCTTTGAGTCTCTGTTTCCTCATCTCTGCAGCGGAAACAAAGCGCACACATCTCACTAAGTTTTATCATGACCAGCAAAATGAAAAACCGAATGCAGTTCTGGCATGAGCTACACATAATAGAATGCCGTCTGTGTCTGTGTCTGAGGCTATTGAAGTTACCATGGATTTGTTGTCTGAGTAAGAGATCCCGGTGTGCCGGCTCAGAGTGATCATGGTGGAACACAAAGGGTCCTATTTGTTAAATGTTTTGAAGATAAAGCCAGATTTGCTGACAGTATATGTGTGGGATGAAAAGGGAGAGGAATTTAGCATCAAATCACCTATGAGGAAACAAAGAAATGATGCTATCAAGATTCAAGCAATTTTTAAAACAATAACTATGGGTAAAAAGTTTATCACTTACAAAAGTGAAAAGAACAAGATTACTTATGGCCAAAAATAAAAACAATCCATATGTACTTAACTTTTCCTTTTATCTCTTCCCTTTAATCCTCATCTTTATGCATACACACATACATATATACATATATATACACCTATATATATATATATACATACTTATAATCTGCTTACATTTTGCAGCTTTATTGGTGATACTAATAACAAAAATTGAGTATGTGACCTTAGGCAAAGGACAGCTCTCCACATCTCCATTCCCTCCTCTCTGCAGAGGGGGAGGTAACCATTCTCAGATGCATAGGTTTCATTCATGACTAAAAGGCATGAGTGTATGTAAGGTGAGCAGCATGGTGCCTTGATAATTATTTACACTGTAAAATAATTACTGCAATAAAGTAATGTATGTTATTCCAGTTATCTTCTTACTACTTACCACACTTTGTTTTTATGTGTCAGAAACATGGGATTTACTCTCTCAGCAAATTGCAGCCATTATTAGCAGCAGTCACTGAGCTACACCTTAGAGATTCTAAACTTGTTCATATGATCTTTTTTCCCACTAAAATCCTATCTTTTAAGTCCTTCAGCACCTTCAGAAAATGCTATTCTCTGTTCCCATGAGTTTCACTTTCTGAAGTTCCACCCATAAGTGAGCTCTTGCAGTATCTGTTTCATTTTGGCTTCTTTCACTTAGCGTGATGGCCTAGGTTCATCCATGCTGTCAGAATGGCAGGACTCCATCTTTCGCCTGTGAGAAGGATCCTGCAACGAGTTTTTGTACAGCAGAAGAAACGGTCAACAAATTGGAAAGGCAGGCTACACAGGGAAAGACAGTATTTGCAAACTACGTATCTGCTAGGGGCATGAAATCCAAAATAGACCAGAGGGAACTCGTCGAACTCAATGAAAATGAGTGAAATGAAATTTATGCCCTGGCAATGCTGAAACGTGCATGGGCAGCCTGCAGATGGCAGTTCTGTTGAACTTGTCCATAATGGGTTTCATGGTCTTAGAGGATAGCATATAACCCAATAGCAAAACAAAAATTAAGAGAAGCAAATGGCATTTTCCAAAGAAGACAGTGGGAGAGGTATAAACATGTTTCCAGTACCACTAAGTATGACAAAAACAGAAATTAAATTAAGGCCACAATCAGATGTCACCCCATACCTTTAAGACGACTTAAAATTATCAAAAATTCAAAAGATCCGTGTTGAAGGGAATGTGGAGAAAAGGGAGCCCTTTTGCTCTGTAGGTGGGCTTACAAACTATGAAGGGAATCCCCCCCCCATTTAAAAGCAGAATTACTGTAAGATCCAACAATCCTAATTCTGGGCATATATCCAAAAGACATGAAATCAGCATCTCATGGAAATATATGCTCTCCTGTGATTATCGCGGCATCATTCACAATAGCAGGTGTGATCCTTAAATAATCATAATTGCTGCTGCACAGTTTTACATTCTATAAAAGAGAAGTATGTGGCACTTCGTGACCCTAGCCAGGGCTCATTGGCTAAATGTTAAGGAAATTAATGTGCTCAATACAATTTACCCTCCAGGATATAAACAGAACTCAGAATTCCCATTTTCAGTTGGAAAAAAAAAAGTACAATCCTGAAATCAGCCACTAAAAACAGAGTCGTGGGGAACATAAAGTCATTCATTTCATTTACTCAGTAGCAAACCTCTATTAATTGATCCCATGTATAAGCACCTCCATGAGGAGACTGGTGAGCAGGTCCCACATCACTTTGAGGAGATAACGGTATGGTGGGGCAGCTCCAGTTACTGTAATGGGTTTTTGTGTCTGAGGGCTGTAGTGTAATAAGTGTACATGTCACCATGGACGCACCATGGAGGAATAACTCTCAGAGGGAGGGAGACATCCTCAGAGGGGCGACCATCTTCTTTTCCATATTTTAGATGAGGCACAGGAGAGACTTAGCTGGGTGATTCTTGGTGCACTGGCGACTTGTGCTGTTGCTTATTCTGGCTGCCTTTCTGAAGGCACAGAAGGCTGCACAGCCAATGCATGTTTAGACAACACGGCACTGGTACAGGTGTCCAGTGTGGTCCAAAATAGCTAAGATTGGAGATGGGTGGGGCTCTGAGGCAGAAAAAAACAAAACAAACCCCTGACTGACACTGGATGTTCATCGAAGCCAAAAGCAAATGGTGATATAACCAATTATATGACGATTCCTAGCAAAATGCTACTTTTGTGTGATTCCGTATAAATACGGCCCTGAGATCGGGGTGAAGCCTTCACCACGCCATCTGCATGAATCTACCTTTAGGCTTATATGACTACATCTATGTAGCCTGTGTGCTGATCTCTCTCTGTGTGTACCTACCTGTGTGTGGTCTGTGAATACTGTCATGTGCCTGGATGCCTGCTGGCATCTCTCCTCATAAGAATTTGTGTGTCAGTGAATGAAGGATGTCTTACCGCCTGTCACTCCTCACGCTCTCTTCAGCCTCCAGCCTCCTGCCACCCTCCCCCACTCCTGGCTTTGGGGATTTGATCTTACACTTTCTGAGGACACTGCGTTGTCCGTGATTCTTGGAACCATCCAGGCACCATCAAAGCCTGCTGGATAAGAGTAATGTAAACAGAAAATGATTCAGACCGAGGCAGGTGGAGACTCTGAACTGACATGGAAATCTTTTGCTGTGGAAGGAGAGGTAATGGGTAGTTTTCCTGATACTCACCAAGTTCCTCGTTTAAAGGGGATGGTCAGGAGATGGAAGATGTCCTTGGTATTCCAAAAGATAAAGATTTCAAAAAAGACAAAGACTAGGGCAAGCTTTGGCTAAGCTGATGAAAAGCAGGTCTAGTCATTGCTTGACGTTGCAAAGTGCAAATGTGCTGGGATCCCCACTGCTTTGGTTTCCTTTCCTCTTACCATGATAAAGAGCTCTGAAGAAAGCAAGTGAAGGGAGAACGGGTTTATCCTGGCTCAGGGTTTAACACTGTCTTGGCAGGGAAGTCAGGTGGCCAGAGCTTGAGTAACTGACTACATTGCATCCACAGCCAGGAAACAGCCATGAGCACAGAGGCCGGGACCCCTTGCCCAGGGAGGGTCCTGTCCTCAATTGAGATGAGTCTTCCAATTTCAATTAGCACAATCAAGATGACCCCCTGTGGACACTCAGAGACCTCGCTCCCAGGTGAATCTCGGTTCTGTTAAGTTGATAGTTAATGCCAGCCTTACATACCAAGGAAGCTTCTTCGGCTTAGCTGTTTGCACAACCAAAGCAGCAGATTTTCAGGAGCTCCTCGAGACACCAGAGGAAACCTCAGTTGCTATCCACCTGTCCATTTGTTCTACTTATCACCAGGGGGGAGATGGATTTCTGCTTCCAGTCTTGAGTAAGTGCTTTCTATTGACATAATACAACTCTGACCCACAGAGAAGAGAGATCCTCAGGAATGTGATGCCAGCTTCTTTCCTGGCATAGAGAGGTCAGCTCAGGGTAGGCGGCAGGCTAGTGCCGTAGAATTGACCACAATGTCTTCCGGTCAGCTCTGAGATGTCACTTGCCCACTCTAGTGACACTAAGCTTTTCTGTTTTCACCTCTAGGACACTGTGGTGTGGTCTGACACCTTCACACTTGAGCTATTCAAAACACTGATACCATCCTATCCAACCCCATCAGAGAGCCTGCTTTACAGCGAGCTGACCCAGCCAGGGTGGGAAGAGGGGAGTGGACTCCAGTTTTAGAGGCAGACTTACTGAGAGCTAACAGCTATTCTGTGTGCTATCGTGTGAACGTGAGTAATAATCCTCCTGGGAAAAGACAGAAATTATAAAGTAATTATATATACATATGTATGCCATGAACATTATATATAATTTAAAAGAGCGGCTTCGCTTAAAAGTTGTGGTACGTCCATATGAAACAGTGCCTTGCAATCGCTCAGAATTATTTCTTAGATGAACAGTGTGGGCATGAGAGAGTGTTCGTGGTGTGATGAGAGGCACCAGAAACAAGCAAGGAAGCAGCGGGGATAATGCAGTACTGTTTTTTTTTTTTTTTATTTTTTTAAAAATAAAAACAGCTCTCTAAATGAAAGACTTTACACCAAAGTTTCAACTGTCACTTTCTCTGAAAGTAGTTGAGATTATAGGTGGCATTTTTCTTCTGCACGTTTCCTTTGTGTTTCTCAGACTTCTTATATATGGTTTTCTAAGTTCAAAAATTATGTAAAAGTAAAAATAACAGGCAAAGGGACTGATACAATTTCAATAAATGGTCGCTCCCTCCCACATTCGCTTCAAGTGATTTGATTTCATTTCACATTTTGAATACAGAAGTCACATTCAACATCTTACAAATATTAAAGTGAGAATTCTCCCCTCAATCTGAGACTTCCAGCCATCTTCCTGTTTCTCTTAGGCAGCTGGCATCATTTCTCACATATCCTCCGGGGATGTGGGTGCTTGGGAGAGCGCAGGCATAAAACCATGCTCCTTTCCCTGCTTATGTAGACACCACCTGCCAGGCCCCTTGGTATTTTTCTCCCACACTAGGTGGACCCTAAGTGTCCTCCAAAGGTCCCAGTGATAAAGGCTGGGTCCTCAGTCCAGGCACTGTGGGCGTGTGGGAACATCAGGAGGTAAAGCCTAGTGGAGGGAGGGTCTTTAATTCCTCGGAGTGTGCTTGGAGGCAACTGTGAGGCTGTGGACACTCTCTCCTCCTCTCTCACTCTCAGATTCTGAAACAAACTTTTTGTTGTATGGTGTGTTCCCCTACAGGGTGATGCCTCACCCCAGGCCAACTACCCTGAACTAGAAGTTCTGACCCTGTCAGCTGCAATAACCCTTTTCTCAAGTATTTGTTAGAGCACCAACATGAAAGTGGCTAGCATGTGTATATAGAGATATTAGAAAAATGTTTGGTTACCAGCATTGACTTAGCCAGTCTCCTACTGGTTGAGAGTTAGAAAGAAATCAGCTAAAGATCCAAGGAACATCTACCCATTCCTGGTCTCCTCTTCACAGGCTCCTGGCAGACTTATGCCCCAGCAGCTGAAGCTGAGAAACTAGAATCATACCTGCATCAAATCTTTTTATCTATTTCCCCCCCAGTGCCAGGGTCAGGTTCATTCTGAAGAATATTCTTGTCTAGACCCTAAGACTCATAAGTCATGTGTTTACCAATCTGCTCCGCCGGGGCTCTTTCTGTCTTCGTGTTTATTTTATCTCTGTCTCCCACCAGGAGCCTTCTCTGGAGAAATTCACACCTTGTACATTCCATAGTTCACGCCCCTGTCTTAACCTTCCTGCATTCATTTTCCCATCTTGGGGAGCCTGACAGTGTGAGGACTCTGGTGCTGTTACTCAGTCTTATATCTGGGTGGCAAGCAAGGTTCAGTGGGTGACAACCAGGGACCAAGTCACAGGTCTGTGTGCTAGTTAGTTTTTATCAACATCACATTGACCTGGGGGCATGCCTGTGGGGCATTTTCTCAGTTGCTCTTTGAGGGAGGAGGGTCCAACCCCATGGGCAGTGCTATCCCTGGGGATGTGGTCCTGGGTTGCAGGAGAAAGCAAGACAAGCAAGGCATGAAATACAGCAAACCAGCAAAGCATCGTATTGTCATAGTCTGCTTCAGTTCCTGCCTCCAGGTTCCTGCCCTGAGTTCCTGCCTTAGCTTCGCTCATGAAGGACTGTCACCTCTTAGTGATTTGCCCCTCTCTTCCCAGGTTGACTGTGGCCGTGGTGTTTGCCACATCAACAGAAGTCTACCAGGGACAGCCTGGGAACCCGGGGCAGATGCTTAGCAATATGGATGTGAGGGGCTGGATTGAAGAAAACCTAGCAGAGAGTTGCTCTTCGGGGTGGAAACTCTTTGCTTGGGGGAGGTAGTTAAAACCTAAACCATTTGGGAGTGGTTGAATCTTGTTCTCATGTGGGGCCCGAAAGAGAGATTCCTCGGGTAGTGGGGCATCTTAATGAAACAGAGGCAGCGTGAACACTTGCTGGACATGAAGCATTCAGCCGGGTTCCGTTGTCTTTTCAGTTACATTATGGTCACGCCTCTGTGGCTGGGGTCACTATGTCACGCAGAACTCTTCATCTCTACCACCACCAATGTAGGTGGTTTTTTTCCAAACCTGTGAGGTTTTCAGTCCACCCCCCCCACCACCACACATAGTACTCAGCCTGTAAACCAAGCAAAGGGTAAGTCCTTGAAAGTCAACAGTTTAAACTGGGGTACAGCCACAGAGGCAGACATCTGGTTGGACTGACACACAAGAAATGTTTAATCAATGTTGTCTAAACGAGCTGCTCAGGGTCAATGAGAGCCCTCTGCCGAACCACAAGGGGTGCCGCGAGCCCTCACTCGCTGGAGATAATGGCCTTGGGAACAATTATCAGCCTGATTTCTTTTCACATCAATGCAGATTTGATGCCTGGTAATATATGTGCTGTACCTTTAATGGCCTTTTAATGATGAAGAGGAACAGAAGCATTTTAGATCTGAACCTGCACCATTAGTCTCCATTCCAGAAATTCACTATAATTATTGCAGCTGCTTCGCCGAGCCCCGCAAGAGTGACGAGGCTCTGCGAAAGTGTCTGCTCCGTTAGTCTCGGCCAGCCCGGAGCCCGAGCTGGTGTAGGTTCCGGGAGGTGCTTGCTGAAGGTGGAGGAGGACAGGGTAGGATGATGGAAGGGCGGATAATAGGAAAGGCTGAAGGGCTGAGTCATTCTGGGCTGAGTGTCAGGATCTTCAGCCTTGGTCCTCTCCTCTCTCTTCACTAAATATTCCAGTCTCTGAGTGAAATATAAGTTGCTACAGAACCTTTGGATTCGATTTTGGAGATAGGGGGAAAAGGTTATATTGGGAATGCTAAGGACTTATGGTACATTTGCATCCTATTCCATTACATTTTGCATGTTCATCAGAGTCGGTAAGGATATGGGGCACATGACTAACACGGGGTGCTTCCTGTGACCAACAGGTGAATGCAGATAGGCATCAGCGTGTAGCTCACACAAGCCTAGTGTCAAGGGAGAGTGACGTTTGCTGGGAGTGGAGGTGTTTGGATGGTTGATAGGTGAGCTACCCGATCTCTGGACCCTTAGCCCAGCATCCCCTGTCTCCCCGTCCTGTCCTTGGGAGATAGATCACTGTACCTATCGCCCAGTCTCTTGCATCCTGGCTTCCAGTTGGCTTTAGTCATAGGAAGGCTAGGCAGCAGATTCAAAGCATCATGAGGAAGGTGAAGCGAAGGTATTTCTTTCCCAGCCTCCTTCCCGCTCTGGTGAAGGCCCTCTGGTAGGAGACAGGGTCCCCTGTCACAACAGGTCCTCTTAGGAGGCACTGTCCTGGCTCTAGCTCTGTCCGGATTCTGCAAACATAGTTTCTTCTCTTTGTTTCAGGACTAGGGGTCGTGGAGAGTCTGCTATTGCTGATCCCTAGATTCTTCAAATGGTATTCCTTAACATATTCTAATGTAATCCCTGTCAAATTCAAACCCCTATCTGGATGCACCTCCTTTGGGAATCAAGGTTACTACAAGGGGTGTGTAAGAGGCTGATAATGCAATCTGTCTTGTTTCTTTTTGCTGTACACACAGGAAGAAACCCTCACCCCTCAACCCCATTCACGAGCTCACTTGTTGAAGGCGCTGGTTCAGGTTCCTGAGGCTGTTCCTGAAGGTGACAGGAATTTACAGAGCTAAGAACTTGAGGACGTGGCCAGCAGGGGCTTGTCTTTGAAGCACTTAGACCGCCTGTGTCTTCTTCCTGTTTCTCTCTGTTTCTAGGCGACCACAGATAAGTAGAAGCTCTGTGATAGGCTGCTCAGCCCAGACCAAAGCAATGGATCTGACCAGCTATGGATCAAACCTCTGAAACAATGAGTCAATATAAATTCACCCTCTCCTTCAGCTGTTTTTAGTGGGTGTTCGTCACAATGAAAGGTCTGACTAATCCATTGTCCTTTGTAGTCAGGTTAAGGCTCTGCTACTCAGCTCTGACCAGCACGGTAATGTGCGATGCTTCTACATTTCACCATGAAACTTCCAATGCTTCTTCCAGCTGTGCTCAAAGTTGAACCAGCAGAGACTGGACAAGTCTTGGATCCCCAAGTCACTGATTGGAGGAGAATTGCTCAATAGCATTTAATGGTCATAATGGTGAGAAGCACACATTTAGGGTGTTCTATCACTGACATTCTGAGGGTGTTTTGTTACGGCAACTGTGGTTAATTACCCCGACTCTACAGTTAGGGTGTTGAATGAAAGACCCCCTAGAGCAGCAAAGTCCTTGAGAAATGAATACAAGGAAGCATATAGTCTCCAGCAGGGAGAGTTTACCAACAGAGCGGCTTTACTGCACTGTGAACTACCTAGGATCTAAATGTCAGAGTCTCAGTTCCTCGTTTCTTGCTGTGTGGTCTTGAAGTCTTTACTGGTGAAAGAGGGATGGGTCCTCAGTGGGCAGATGATTTGGTAGGAGAAAGCTCCCTCTTTTTCCTCTTAGCTCTAAGTCCCAAGCCCAGCTCCTCCAGCAGCTGGCAGACAATTTCTGTGTAGGAGGGATTTAACTTTCTAATGGCCTCACCTAAACTCCCATGCAGAAGACGGTTCATGTCACTCTTGACATCCTGGCAGGTAGACCGAGTACTGGCAGGGAAGAGAGGCTGTCTTTAGGTCTTGGGCTTGGACATCATTCTTCCCACTTCTCTGCCAGCACAGATTGCACAGAGTCTGCCATCTACCCTGAAACCCTTCACAGCACACGTTCAGTTATGTGCACTATTCTAAGAGCTTTATCAACCCTACATCATTTTCTGGGCATAGCTATGTGCCTATGCTGTAAGGACATAAAAGAGAAGAGTTTAGAGAGGACAAATCTTCCTTGACTATTCCTTCACCCATGGAGAATGTTGATGAACCCCCAGCACTGTTCACACCCCGCGGCCCCTGGCCTAGCCGAGCATGGGCATTACCATAGTCTTCCCTCCATCAAGTGTGTGAAATGATTTGCATACAATGGAGAATAAGCTTTGCCATCCGGGTTCCAAACACCTCTTCTCATGCCTGAAATCCCAGGACTCAGGAGGCTGAGGCAGAAGGATCACTTCAAGAGGGAGCCTACCCAAATAATAATAATAACAACAAACTTCCATCACCATAAATCCACTGAACCATCTTGCTGGCCCTGGACTGTACTTTCTAAACTGCATCAAGACAAGCCTCTCCTCTCTTCTTTCAAGCATCCTGGTAGAGTGACGAGAAAAGGAACACACTTGGGCATAAATAATCTTCCTGTGTGTTGTGTCGTAAGATAGAACCAAACCATGTTTACACAGGGGACTGTGAACCAAAGTGTCTGGGCTTAATTCTTAGCTCTGCCTTCTATTATCTGGACAGTAACTTCATTGCGGGACCGAAGGCATCCAGGGAAAGCTAACTAGTATCTTTGGCTATCGCTAATACATTCGTTTTCTTCTAGAAAGGAAGGGTGGGTGTATTCTCCTTCATTAGAGGGGAGAGATAACTCCTAAAATCCAGGAAGTTTCAGCAGACCTTGATGGTGGGAACTTCTCTCCATCTCTACAATGACCAGGAAATGGGAGAGAAACCCACCAATTCTGAGATTACAATCCTTGACTGTCAGCCTAACACCAAGACTACCCTAACCACAGGCAGCCAAGCTGAGACATGGCCACAAAAAGGCAAGGGGAGGAGGGAAAACACCCCTTCCGGAGGCTGCTGGGGCCTCTGTGGAAAACGCTGCCTCTCCTTGGTCTTCCTTGGAAACATCAGGGAGGCTGAGCTTGGCATAGCCTTTCTTCCTCACTCAGATTGGAAGGCTCTCTCCGGAAACCCTTCCATTCTAGGCAAGGGGAGATGGAGATGCTGTAACACATGGCAGCATGTGTCACATGACCAAGAGGGACTGTGGGGCAACTGGCAAGGCACGACTTAGGTAACTAACCTCACCTAGCTGGGCACTAGTTTGCTCCTCTGTTCCTGACCCTTCACCCCAATGTTCTCTGCACTGGATTATCTCAGAGTCTTCCCCCAGCTCAGTGATGCCAGTGTGTGGGGGGGACAGTAGTTTCATGAGAAGTCCCAAGCAGGGACAGATCAAAGGGGAATGGTCAGGAGGGAAGAGGTGAACCTAGGAGGATTTGGTAGACAAAAGGAGGCGTCAGTGCTCTTGCTTCCATGACCCTTCAGCCCTTCGGACAGCTGGCAACCATTCATCAAGCCTGAAGAATTTCTCTCCAGGCAGCCCTTCTCATGACGCCAACAGCCACACCAGCAGGGGCCCAGGGTCACACCTGGCTGAAATGCCACCTGCCTGGAGGACCAGTCTTCTATTTTCTCCCGAAGCTGCCTTCTGCCTGTCTTTACCAGCTAAGCCATTGTGCAGGTCCGTGGGAACAGATGGCTCCCATGTTAGAATTGTCTTTAAAACAAGACCAAGGCTCTCTGAAGAAGGCTGTGAATAGGACTGAGGTGGGAGCTGGAGGGACCCAGAGGACTTCCCTTCCTGGTTACCTTCATCACCACAAAGGCCCAGCAAGGCCAGTGTCCATGTATTTATCACCTTAGTGTCCCATCCCCCTAAACGGCTCCTCGCTGAGCGCCTCTGCCGCCCCCCTCCCCCCAAATTCAGCTTAGCATCTTTCTAAGCCAGTAAACTGTCTGGGACAGGCTGGAAGGGAAACATTGGAAGAGGGAAATCAAGATCCCGAGATGTGGGCCTTGCAAGCGTGTCCCATTCTGGCTAGCCTGTGGGGATTAAACTGGACGTGGTGTGTCTTTGCGTTGACCTCAATTTTTCAGTCCCAGCCCTGCCCAGAGCCTTTCTCCACCTCCTGGGGAAGTGGTACTGTGAGGTCATCTCTCATTGAAGAGGCCATCTTCCCATCATCTGTGTTAGGGAGGTGACATATTTCCCTTTCCTCCTAAAGGTCAAACCAATTTACTGCGTGTGAGGGAGCCCAGTGTGCTTGTCACGAACGGCAGTTGGGATTTGATGGATGTCAGGCATGGCAGTCACTTCCAGGCAGAGGCCCGGCTCTTTTAGAACAGCAGTCGGGGCTTCAGGCAAAAAGGGTGAGTCCAAGTGGAGGGTCAGAGGTCTGTGGTAGTCACTGGCCTCCATAAACTCTCCTGATTATGGTACACGGCAACTCCATCCTTCAGCCCTCAGCCCTCCTGTAAGCCCGCTCACCCGGGACAACCCTGCTTTGCTAGCTGCAGTTTTGGGGTACCTGGTGCTGGCGCTGCCCTAGGTATTTTCAGGCTGGTGGTGGGGAGCACCATCATTTCCACACACACAGAGGGCTCATCGGCATCTTTCCTTCCTCTGACACCAGAGTAGGCTGCAACAGGGAACATGGGTCTCCTTCTGTGGTGGTTCTGCTTGTTTACATTTTTCTAAACTATTATATCCTACAAGATCTTAGTTCTTTCATTGTTGCATTATTTTCTAAAACAATGCTGATGTTAAAGTAACAGCACCTACCCCCCCCACACACAGTTCTATGATGAGAAAGATTGTTCCATGACTTTATGTCTCCTTAAAGAAAGGGCCCACAGCCATAGAATGACAAACCCAGAAAGGACCTTAGGGATCTTTTGTTGGTTAAACACTAGAAAGAATGGCCTTGCATGAGTCTGATTCTTCCCTACGGCCAAAAGAGAGTTTGATGATCTTCCCCTTTGTATTTGGGGGATCAGACTCCCTTATCAAAAACAACAGATGCTCTCAGTGTGGTGGTGTATGCCACCACTGTCAGCACTCAAGATGCTAAGGCAGGAGGATGGTGAACAGCCTGAGCCACACCACCACCATCACCACCACCACCACCACTACCACCACCACCACCACCACCACCACCACTACCACCACCACCACCACCACCACCACCACCACCACCACCATCACCACCACCACCACCACCACCAACAACAACAACAACAACAACAACAATGACAGTAAAACAATTCAGATGATTTTTTTTAAGTAATATTTCCACTATAGAATTTCATACTTCTCTCTACACCGAGGTGCCACAACCTTCCCCCTTAACTCCTCAACTTTTTGGCCATCCATTTCAGTCTGCCCTCGATCTCTGTGTGTGTGAGATGCACAGACGGTGTACGCCTACAGACTCCAGTCCCAGCAGTTAGGAGCTGGAAGGAGACAGTTGACGCTCAGATGCCCATTCATGGGCTGGTCACTACCAATAGCCTGGTTCCAAAAATAGAACTGAAGGATACAGAAGTTGTGCTGGTCCTGAAAGGCCACGGATCTAGGGACTATGGTGGCTGTGTTGGACCTTAAGGAGGAGGAGCAAGCAGAACAGGGTGACTTTTGAAGAAGAAGGACAGTGGACTCAGGCAGAGTGATCTGGCCACAGGCTCTCACGTTCTCAAAAGGAAAGGGGAGCTTTGGTGTTTTGCAGATTCTGGTACCTGAGGCTTTGCCTGGCCACCATCCACCCCTGGGCAGGTGCACCTTTTCAGCCTCTCCTGTTTGTCCTTGTTTTTGTTTTTTTTGTTTTTCGAGACAGGGTTTCTCTGTAGCTTTGGAGCCTGTCCTGGATCTAGCTCTTGTAGACCAGGTTGGCTTCGAACTCACTGAGATCCTCCTGCCTCTGCCTCCTGAGTGCTGGGATTAAAGGTGTGCGCCATCACCGCCCGGCTCCTGTCTGTCTTGTTAGCACTGACCTTCATCCCTTGGGCTCACCACTTCCTGTTCAGAACTTTATCTAGAATGGTCCCCACGTCTGAGCCTTATTTTCAAACCAGGAACAAACTCTCAAATGTCAGAGATTAATGTTGGAGTTCTTTGAAAAATCTTCCCAGGTAACTTGTGCAGATGACAGCCATTAAAAGGCTGCACTCAAAAGTTGAGTGGGAACCCTTTTAAGTTGGCTCCGGAGAAGCCCTTTCCGAGCCTTCTACATAAAGCTATTTAGCATTAATGGTAATTGGGACTGTCAGGGAAATTCACTCCCAGACCTCTTCAGCTGGCAGGCAGAGATGGGATCTCAGAGACTGCAATAACAGCAGCATCACTGGTCCATGTCCAGCCTTGGTCAACCTGGTGAGCATCATTTCCACCCAGAAGCTTGGCATTCTGTCTCTGGAGTTCACCTTCTTTAGAGATGGCTCGAGCTTTTCCCAGAACTGTGATTATTTATTTTGTCCAGCTGGAATCCAGCATAGTCATGAGCACTGATATTTATTCCTCAGCCTCCTGGTAGTTTTCAGGGGCTTGGAAGAGAGCTGGAAGAGAGATGAGCTGCCGGGTCTCAGTCATAACCAAAGAAAGCAGGATGCCAGCCACGGAGGTACTGAGATTTTGTTCAGTGGCTGCCATGGTATAGGCAGGAGTAAAAGCTACAGGAAATGCCAACTGCCTGGCTCACTTTTCCCTCGCGTAGTCCAGAGGCTCTAGCTGATGCAGTCAGCATAGATGAGAAGGGACAGCTCCCTGAGGAGCAGATCTGAGCGAGGGCTCTGGAGGTTCCACAGGCAAGGAAGGCAAGGCTGAGAGCTAGGAGTAGAAAAGTACCTGGGGCAGAGCTTGCTCCTGAGGTGTGTGTGTGTGCGTGCGCACACATACACGCACCCTGGCAGGGGCTGGGGGAATCCTCTCCTTCCTCTATCATGGACCATGCTGAGCAAAGCCTTTGTAATTGCCCATTGTCAAGCTGAAAAATCACCCGTGGGTTTTTAAGGGAACCAAAACCTGTCATCCCAAACAGATCTCTTTACCACAGGAATTACTCTGTGCTGAAGGCAATTCAGAAAGACCAAACAGCAAAAGCTCTCGCCTGCCCCCAATTTACCCAAAATACAGGACATATTTTACACAAGTGTCCCGGCTTTCTCTCTTTGGGGAAGGGCCAAAGTTATCATTGGAGACAGAACCATTATTAACAATAATAATGTGGGACAATGGAATCTGTACACCTAGCTTGACTAAGCAGCCCTGCTCTTCCATTAGTATCCTGTGCATTTACCTCACGCAGCTTATCACCCTTGGAAACTAAAACCACTCTCTGTACCTCTTCATTTCTCTACAGATTTAGTGTTCTTTGATTAAGAAAAGTCCTTCTTTCTCAGCCATCTCTTTGAGTCACTCATCTCTAGGTGTCCCCGTATTCCCATGTGATACATGTACAATACACATGTCTCTAAATGTGTTTGTTTTTCTCTCCCTAATCCATCTTTTATCCAGACAAGAGCTTATGGTGGGTGAAGGAGAAAGCATCTTTCTTATCTGTTCTATTTTTTTTGCTGCACACCCAACAACCCTTTAAGCCTAACCATCATTCTTGGCTACTCTTGTTACTTTTACTTATGTTGCCTAGCAAGCAACAGTCAAATTTAGTATGATAAACATTTATTCTCTGACGGTATCTGGGGGTCAGCAAAAAAGGAACAGAATCACTAGATGCCTGTGAATAAGGTCTGTCACGTGTTTGGAAGGAGTCGGGCAGGGTTGCGGCCTCATGCCCAGCAGCAGGGATGATTCCAAGCTCACTGTGGCTGGTAGTCATCCGTGTTCAGCTTTCTTCTGGCTATGGTGAGGGGACCTAGCTGCCATTGAGCCACTGCACAGGGCTCCTCTTAACATGGCAACTGGCTTCCTCAGAGCAGTGAACGAAAAAGAGAAGGCATACAAGCGAGAAAACCCACGAAGGAAGAAAGCATCATTCCATAACCTATAATGGAAGTGACGTCTTGAGATTTCTCTATGATTCTGTTTATTAGAAGAAAGTAAGTCCAGGCTGGGCTGCAATGGAAAGGCAAGGGTAGGATACCAGAGGGCGGAGTCACTGGGCCATGAGGACACCCACTAGAGAAGCCGAGCCAGCATCTGACCCTTTCCTTACTGCAGGTTTACTGTGAGTCTGTCTCCCTTTCACTGTGTGTTTCTCAGCCCCACTCTGCCCAGTTGCCTTAGTCTGTTGCTTTTTGAGGTTCCTCTCCTGACAGCATCCCGCCTCCTACACACAAAACCAATCAGGCTTATCTTCCACATCTGTCTTCACTGCCGCCATCCCAAACTTGAGTCACAATGAGCATTTACTGGTTGTAATCAGCTTCAACTTACTTAAACCATTTCCCTTTCAGGCCCAGCTGCTGGGGCTCTGGGATTTCCTTGGGAACCCTTCTGCTGAGAAACAGTCCTTGTCTGGGTTGGTAGTGCTAGTTAGGTGTGGACTGTTGCTTCATAACATCAACTGCCTTCAACATCGGTGTTGAGCAACCGTAAGAGAGGAAGATGGTATTTTACACTGTGCGCAAGTACTCCCCCAACAAACAGAGTTGCTCGCACTTCCCTGATACAAAGTTGGGGGACCCAAACTAAGCAAGCAGTCGAGCCAGAGCCTGAGCCTGAGTCCAGTGTCTCTCTGGCCCTGCTGCTTGTGTCTCAGTGTGGCTGATTTGGCTTCCTGTGAATCAGGTCCTTGATGGTGACGTTCCGGACACCTGTGATCTCTGTGGCTCACTAACGTGTCCCGAGAGGAGATAAATGCCTAGTGAATGAATGAGTGCTCCATCCTGTGGAGGCCAGGGACCTTTCATAGAGCCAGGAACCATGCCAGATATACTCAGCCCATGCACTTAGTCCCTCAGAGCATGCCAAAAAGGATGGGGGGCAGTGAGAGAAACTGGGGGAGAGGCAATGCAGCAAGACTATCATAAGGAGGTTCTAACACCCCAAGGAACATGGCTTGGAGTGAATGAATCAGTGATGTTACCATACAGATAGATCTGTTTGCCCTTTCCTGGCTCTCTCTCTCTCTCTCTCTCTCTCTCTCTCTCTCTCTCTCTCTCTGTGTGTGTGTGTGTGTGTGTGTGTGTGTGTGTGTGTGTGTGTGTTGGTTATACTTCACTGTCAGTTTGACTGGATTTCGAATCATTTAGGGGACACACTTGCCCATGTTTGGGTGTAGATTGAGAGAGATTTAACTGAGGACACAAAGCTCACCCTCATTGTGGGTCTGGGACCCTTTGGCTTGGAAAGGGGGGTCCAGACATAACATAGACAAAGGAGAAAGCCAGCAGAATTCCAGCGTTTATCTCAGCTTCTTGATCTGCTCAGATGTGTGCAAGCAAGCTCTCAGTTCCACAACCACAGCCAAGGTTCTTCCACAGTCAAGCCTTCCCCACTGTGGTGGAATATAGTCTCAAAAATGTGAACTAAAATAAACCTTTTGTCTCATGAGTTAAAGTAACTAATACAGGACTGCAAACCCCGGGAAGTAGTTGGCGGGAAGTTTCATGGCACACTGAACAGACGCCGACAAGCAGAAAGAGCCTATCGGGTGAAGATGCTGTCCCTGGAAAGCCCTGTGTATAAGGTTGGCCACTGGTTGGCTTCTGGGAACTTGGGTTTCAGGAAGGGCTTCCATCACCCTGATTGATAAGTGACTCCCAGCACATGCTGGTATGAGCAATGCTGAGTGACTCTGTGCCTGCTGGGATCCTGGCATTTGGTAGGTGCTAGACAGAGGATGCTTATGAGAGCAGCCCCACTAAGAAGTCTGGGGACCAAGTGTCTAGCGCGTTTCCCTGGTAGCAGCCTATCACACACAGGCTCAGGATGTGTTGCTGAGGAACCTAGTAGGCCTGTCTGACTCCACAGGGAGAGGGCTCATGGAAACAGCTGCCTCGTTTCCCTCTGCAGATCTATAAAAGACTTCAGTAAGGGAAAAAGCCTGGGGTGGTCTTGTAGACCTCAGGACTCCTTAGGGAAGAAAAGGGTGGGTTTGGGTAAGCCGTTCTTCACCTAGCTCTCTTGAAGGCCTCCTAACTTGACAGTTGCCCATGCTTCCTTCTGCCTTCTTTTCAAGAACACCGTCTTCCCAGTCATCTTCTCCCTTCTCCCACTGGTCTCATTGTTCAAACCAGATGCATGTGTGTGTGTCCCTCTGTGACCAAATGAGTCAAAACTCTGATATGGGAGAATGAGTTAAGGGTATATTAATATGAAAAAAAATCACGTGTTCATCAACTACTAAGTAAAATGCTGAGAAAGTATAGCCACGCCTCTTATGGCTCCTATTTTCTCCACACTATCTGAAGCACTGTCTTTCTTCTCTGAGATAGTCATCAGGTGTTCAATTCATGATTTTCAGATTGACCCTGTGGGGTGTCACACAGTGGGAGAAATGTCACTTGGCAGACAGTAGTCATGCCTCTGGTGTGATTAATGCCACGAGGATTTGAGTCTCAAGCCCTAGCTCTTTAGGTGTTGGGAATGTGGAAGGTGTGAGGTTTTCTCCTAAAACCTGTAAGGAGACCAGCTGGGGTGTGGGGCCTGGATTCTATAGCAGTGGAGGCCTTTGAAGAACTTTGAGTTTTGACTTAGATGAAGAGCTGCAAATACTTGGAGGGCATTGAACCCAGGTCTGAGATCTCGAATATGTTAGGAGTGCAAAACTATATCTACTAACCAAATGTCTCCAACAATTCATGGAGAATTGGTGACCACTCTGGAGAAATTTGTTCTGCTGATTTCATAGAGCCCCTGTGCCATTATGAGTGACCCTGCCTGGCTGTGCACATCAGTGACCCTGCCTGGTTGTGCACATCAGTGACCCTGCCTGGCTATGCACTGTAGCGGGTGTGGTCGGCCGGCAATGGGAAATAACCAAACTAGCCTTATATGAAATACTCAGCTTTAAAAAAAGGAGAAAATGGGAGAAACTTACAGAGCCAGAGTTCCAGCGAAGAGCAGGGAACCAAGAGGGCCAAACAAAACAAACACAGATCTTTTAAAGGTATTTTGTGCCCCGGGAGGGGTCATGCCCCTCAGACAAGGGATTGGTTAAATAAGACAGATTCAAAACCAAATACAACTATATACAGTGGAAACAGATAATAAATATAAAATTACAAGCAGCAAACAATATTAAGCAAGAAACATATAACAAAAGTTTTACTAAGCATTCTACTTCAAGGAGTCTAAATAATGTAGAGGGTAGCTACAATTATCTAATCCTCAACCCCATGAAAGATCTGAGAAGGGAAGTAATATTACTTAAGCAACCAGGAAGTACAAACGAGAAACTTCCAAAATGTGCAACAGATGACAGAGACAACTGACTACCTGGGCAATCACCCAAAGCAGTGACCCTGCCTGGCTGTGCACATCAATGACCCTGCCTGGCCCCACACACCACTTGCTTCCTTTTCCTCCTTCCTTTGAGAAACAGAAGTCCTGTCTCTGATTTTAAAAAAAAGCAAGCAAACAAAGAAAAACAAACACCATGAGTTTTATTTTCTTTTTTGCAATGCCGCCATTTAAAGCAACCCACATAGTGAATAGGTCTATGATCCCTTCTTAGAAATAAGAAAGAAATCTCCTCCTTGACGGTCTTTGAAATGGGGTGTTGATCTTCGGTCTTTGGACTGAGACTTGGATGAACTTTCGTTACCTCTACTGCTCTTCAGGCCTTCGGGTTTGACTGGATCTACAGAGGCACTCCTCTGGGGCCCCCTGCCTGTGCTGACCACAAATCTGGGACCTCTCACTTTCCATAATGAAGTGAACTGCTTCTCTCTGTGGAAAATTCTCTCTGTCTCTCTCTCTCTGTCTTTCTTTCCTTCCCTTCCCCTCTCCTCCCACCTGACTGTGTAGCCTGAGATTAGCACGGTTGATACAAATATAGCACCATCCAATCATTGTCTTCCATTCTTGTCTTCTCCATGCCTTGTCCCCAAATTTGGTCAAGAGCTCTTCCTTTCCCCTTTACTAAGCTAAAATATAGTCAGGAAGTGAGAAAGGGAAAATGTGAAGGAATAGGAAATTATAAGCAGAGGAGCCAGTGCCCTCTGTGGTACCAGGTATAATGGTAAAACACTGCCACACAGGTCCCCAAGGGGCACAGCAAGCCATGAGGGTGGCTTAGGGCAGCAGCAGGTGTTGGGTGGGAGACCACTGTGAGCCACGAGGGCAGCTGGTTCCATAAGGAGCAGCAAGAGGTGAGAGACAGAGGTGGATAGGCACGCCATACGGTGAAAATGGGCATTTATTTAGTGGGTTATAGAGGGGAAAGGGAAAGAGGGGAAGGGAAGAAAGGGGAAGAGCAGAGAGAGAGAGACGGAGAGGGAGGGAAAGAGGAGAGGAGAAGCTACGTCTTTGGGAAAGAGACAGAAAAGAGAGAGCTCAGGCTGAAAGCAGAAGGAAGATCCACTTGCCTTGGCAGGCAGGGGAGGGAATGGGCAGGGCTTGTCTCTTAAAAGGACAGGACAGACCATTGCATTCCTATCTCTTTTTTATATAAAAGGTGGGAAGTTAAGCATAACAGGTTAAAGGAATTGGGATGGTTGATTTTTCAAGACTGCTTTCCTCTTATTTGTGGGTGTTGTCTTTGCGAGGAGGACTTGAGAAAGCTGGGTGCTGGTCACATTCTAGAGTAGCTATTCTCTTTGCTCCTGTCTGGTGTTTGTGGTATGGAAATGTCTGGTGTTTTTTACACCGGTTTAAGGTATTGGCAGAACAGAGGACAAAGTTAAGTTTAGGGAAAAAAAGTTTTAGGACCAGGAAATTGAGCGGGGTGTGTCTAACCTGTTTAAGGTAAATCCTTTAATTCAGCTCCCTGGAACTCACAAGAATTCTTTTGGTTTGTGAAAACGTAAGTTTTAAACAGGAGCAGAACGATTGTGACAGATATTTTTGTATAATGAAAAGTATCTTTAAGACTATGAAAGGCAGAGTGAGAGAGAATTTTGTTAACTTGTAGCTTATTGGAATTTGTTTGGTGAGGCTGACTTTTAAACACCAAAAACTTTTAGCTGTCAAACTGCATCAGAGATTTTTGAGAAGGATAAAATTTTACTTGAGTTATTAGTTAAAAAACGATAGAAAACTTACTTGGTTGGCACCTAGAGCTACTCCTCAGGGTTCTCCATGGTCACTGAGGGTTGTATTTGCCTTTTGCTGTTTAGCACAGGGCCTGCCAGGCTCCAGAAGATCCTGTGGGCTAAGAAATCTGTAGAAAGGCAAGCCTACCTTGACTTGAGCAGCTAGACTATAGATTCCAGTGATTCTGTCCACTGTCTGGAGATCTTCAGTTTAGATGAAAGGCAGTTTTCCCCAGTGGTCAGTGCTTGGCAGTTGAAGCAAATTGCGGATGGACATTGTTCTGTGTCCATTTGTCTTCTGTCTTCTTGGGAGGAAGTAGAGTGCTGCTGCTTGGAGCCAACCTGTCTCTTTTTGTTATGCAAAGTCTTTTAATAATTAAGCATTTAAATGCCACATTCCCCAGATCTCTGAGCAGTTGAGGGCTGTTTACTGGGTGTGGATTAATTATAACTGCAGTATAGAATCTGCCTGGAGAGCTGGGTCTGAACTCGACTGTATCGGCTCTCAACTTAATAGGTAAGATTTATACTTGCAAAAGGACAGAAAGAAGAAAAAACTGCTTGCAATAGAAGCTTAACAGCAGAACTGACAATAGTAGAGAACAGCTTAATATATTTTAAAGCAGGTTTGGATTAAATATATAGTATTTTTGTAAGAGACTTAAAAGTACATACCAGTTTAAAACATGAGCCTTATTGCTTTGTTAGCCTGGAATGAGATATAATGGGGAGATAATTACAACATTTAACAGTGAACACAGGTGTATTTAAGTTACATGTATGCACATACACATACAGAGTGAACAGGAATTGGGAGAAGTGGATGCTTTTGGTGGGCCCGACCAAAAGCAGGTCACTGCACAAAACACACATGTAACAAAATCAGCACTGGGGAACAAGGAAGAAATAAAGGAAGAAATTAAACACTTTCTAAAATTCCATGAAAATGACCACACAGCATACCCAATGTATGGGACACAATGAAAGCTGTGTTAAGAGGAAAGTTCATAGCCCTAAATGCCTACATAAAGAAGCTGGGAAAATCACACACTATTGAGTTAACAGAACATTTGAAAACTCTAGATCAAAAAAAAGCAAATTCACTCAGGAGGACTAGACAGTAGGAAATAATCAAATCAGAGCTGAAATCAGCAAAATAGAAACAAATACAAAGAATCAATGAGACAAAGAGTTGGTTCTTTGAGAAAATCAACAAAATAGGCAAACCTTTATCCAAACTAACCAAAAGGCAGAGAGAGAATATCCAAATTAACAAAACCAGAAATGAAAAGTGGGACATATCAACAGACACAAAGGAAATTCAGAGAATCAACAGGTTATACTTCAAAAACCTGTACTCCACAAACTTGGTAAACTTAAAAGAAATGTACAATTTTCTTGACAAATATCACTTACCAAAATTAAATCGAGACAAGATAAGCAAATTAAATAGACGTATAAACTTCTAAAGAAATAGAAACAGTCATCAGAAGTCTCCCAACCAAAAAAAGCCCAGGGCCAGGTGGTTTCAGCTCAGAAATCTACAAGATTTTCAAAGAAGAACTAATACCAATACTCCTCAAATTATTCCACACAATAGAAACTGAAGGAACTTTGCTAAACTGGTTTTATGAGGCTACAATTACCCTGACACCCAAACCACACAAAGACATTAATAAGTAAGAGAATTACAGACCAGTCTTACTCATGGACATTGATGCAAAAATACTCAATAAAATACTGGCAAACAGAATCCAAGAACACATCAGAAAAATCATCACCATGACCATGAACCAAGTGGTTCAACATACAAAAATTTGTATCCAGATTACATACAAGTTACATACAGATTACATACAAAATGTAATCCACCATATAAATAAACTGGAAACAAAACATGATCATCTCATTAAATGATGAAAAAGGCAGTGGTCATGTCGCCTTTAATCCCAGCACTCGGGAGGAAGAGGCAAATGAATCTCTTAAGTTCAAGGACAGCCTGGTCTACAAGAGCTAGATCCAGGACAGGCTTCAAAGCTACAGAGAAACCCTGCCTTGAAAAAAAAAAGCCTTTGAAAAAAATACAACATCCCTTCATAATAAAGGTCTTGAAGATATCAGGGATAACTCAAGAAATTGGTCATCAAAAGAATAAATAATCCAATAAAATAAATGTAGTATAGACCTAAACAGAGAACTCTCAACAGAGGAATCTAAAATGACTTAAAGACACTAAAGGAAATGGTCAATGTCCTTAGCCGTCAGAGAAATGCAAATCAAAACAACTCTGAGATTCCATTTTACACCTGTAAGAATGGCCAAGATAAAAAAACATTGATGACAACTTATGCTGGAGAGGTTGCGGGGTAAAGGGAACACTCTTGTATTGATGGTGGGAATGCAAGCTGGTACAACCCCTTTGGATGTCAGTGTGGTGATTTCTCAGAAAATTAGGAAATAACCCACCTCAAGACCCAGCAGGACCACTATATATTCAAAGAATGCTCAGTCATACCACAAGGACATGTTCTCAACTATGTTCATAACAGCATAGTTTATCATAGTCAGAACCTGGAAACAACCAAAATGCTCCTCGACTGAAAATGAATAAAGAAGATGTGGTACATTTACACAATGAAGTACTACACAGCAGAAAAAAATAATGACGTCTTGACATTTGCAGGTAAATGGATGGATCTAGAAAACATCTTGTTGAGTGGGGTAACCCAGACCCGGAAAGACAATTATAATATGTACTCACTCATAAGTGTCTTTTAGACATATAGCAAAGAAAAACCAGTCTACAAATCACAATCCCAGAGAATCTAGATAACAATGAGGACCCTAAGAGAGACATACATGCATCTAATCTACATGGGAAGTAGAAAAAGACAAGATCTCCTGAGTGAATTGGGAGCATGGAGACCATGGGAGAAGGTAGAAGGAGAAGGAAGAAGGGAGGGGAGCGAAGAAAAATATATAGCTCAATGAAAACAATTTAAAAAAATAAAATTTGATTTGAGAGTTAAAAAAAGAAAAGAAAATTATAAGCAGAAACAGAACCTGAGCCTTTCTTTGATTAAATACAAGATGGAGCATCTAAGCATGTGACTCTCCCTTGAGACTGTTGCCTGTAGCATACCTCGGACTGGGATGTGTGTGTTCTCAGTCCTGATAGCACTGATCTGAAAGATTTATTGTTTCAGCTGTCATTGTCTCAGACAGATCATCCCTCAAGGACTGTGACCTCAGACTTCTGTACCCTGTGGTGGCTTCCACAGATGTATTCTAATTCTTGACAGTTAGCCTCACGTGTCATTCCTACTGCTGTGGTTCTCCCTGGGTGGGGCGGCGTGCTTTTCCAGGGGCTGTTTGAGAAGTGGGTTCCCTGCTGCAGACCTAGAGGGTGAGGCAGGGGTCCTAAGTGTGGGTTGGAATTCCTGAGCAGGCCACACGAAGTTAAATGGAGTGACTCTAAATGGTTGTTGGAAATCTGAACATTCAACATGTAAGTGCCATGATTCTAAATATGCAAATCAAGTGTGTAAGCTAAAATATCAGGAAAATTGAGAGCCAAAGCCACCTCCCCAGCCTCCTACTCTCCCCACAATCCCCAGCCTCCCCAGCCTCCCCAGCCTCCCCAGCCTCCCACCCTCTGGTTTATGAGCACAACTTTCTGAGTCTTTCATCTTCATTAGCTAACTTAACTGCTCCAGAGGGCTCATGTTCAGGAAGATAAAAACCACAGAAATCTCTTCTGAGCAAGTGATGGCTAATTTCTTATGTCAGTGGGGCTGGGTTGCAGTACCCAGCTGTCTGATCAAGCGCAGAGCAAGTATCTCTATGAAGGTACTCTTTGGATGTATGGAACATTCACCCACACCACCGTGAGCACAGATTAAATGAAGATATCTTGGCAATCTGAGTTTCCTCCTGTCATGTCTGAGGTGGACTTATTCCTAGTCATCTTCAGTTTCCTTCCCTGGGGGGAGATGTCTCAAAATGACGGCTGATTGAGTTGTTAGGACAGAGGCTTGCTGCTTGAAAGGGGAAACGGAAATTAGGGTGCCATTTCTCTCTTTATTATTGTGCTTCCATTTTGAGCCATTTAGAAATTTTGCTTATTAAAGAGGCCTTTCATCTCTGTCTTCAGAAAATTACAGGGCTAAGTAGTTGTATCATTTGGTGCCGCGGATTTCCCCACTCTCTTCCCGTTCACAATGGTTTAGGAAAAAGGAACTGGGAATCTCGCTTCCACTCACTGCGGCTTCCAGCAGAATTTTTGAAGCTCTAAAAAAGCTATGACTGAGTCAGACAAGGTGACGCACACTTGTAATCCCAGCACTCAGGAGTCTGGGGCAAATCAGTTACAAATTTCACCTAGGCTGGGCAAGGAGGTTTCAGGTCATCCTATGCTACTGAGAAAAACAGAGAGAGAGAGGGGGGGGAGAGACAGAGAGAGGGGGAGACCCCATCTTAAACAACAGCAACAATAATAACCCCCAAGTCCAATCAAAATAAAACCAATAACAAATAAGGAAGCTGTGACTTGGTCAACTGTTATAGCCCACAGCAATGACGTGTGAAAGACGACTGAGCTCTAAAAAATGATTTTAATTAGGTTATTTGAGTAAAAACAACAACAACAACAAAACCCTCAACGCAGCAGTCAGTTTGGGTGACTGTTACTTTTCAGATGTTCGCATCTTGAAAATCAGAATATGCAAGAGGACTTAAACCAGTGAAGAACGCTGCATTTATTTGAGTCTCAAATGCCTATGTGTGGTATAGGCATGGCCATCAGCTTGTGATACTATTAGAACTTCCGGAGGCAGGGTTTAGTAGGACGAAATTAGGTCATTGCAGGGATAATGAGTTTCAGTGAGACAGAGAGCCTCTCTCTTTCCTATCTCTCTTTTCTTCTCAGCTCCCATGAGAAGAATAGTCTCTTCCACCACGCACTCCCTCCTTCCTGATGTGACATCACATGTAGGCCCAAAACAACAAAGTCAAGCACTTGTGGACCAAAACCTCTGAAATCAGCCAAACAAACCTTTCTTCAAGCTGCTTTGGTATCTGTTTCAATGATGGAGGCTGACCAGGACAAACGCAGTGAGCTTCCACTAGGAAAATTTTGGAATCACCATGATTTAAATAAATGAGACTGTGTTTTCTAAACAAGAGGTCTCAAGTTGTGATGTGGGAGTCCTCTCTGTGTGCTGTGATTACCATTAATGAATAAAGAAACTGCTTTGGACCTATAGCAGGGCAGAACTTAGCTAGGCAGGGAAAACTAAACTGAATATTGGTAGAAAGAAGGGCAGATTCAGAGAGACACCATGGAGCCCTGCGGGAGACAGACACCAGAACTTTACCCGGTAAGCCACAGCCATGTGGCGATACACAGATTAATAGAAATGGGTTAAATTCATATGTAAAAGTTAGCCAATCAGAAGCCAGAGCTAATGGGCCAAGGAGTGATTTAATTAATACAGTTTCTGTGTGATTATTTCAGGGCTAAGTGGCCAGGAACAAACAAGCCACCCTCCTTACTACAAAGCTGGACCATTCTCAAGTCTGTCCAGAGGTTGGGTAATGCCAGGGTGGATGCTCAAGCAGTCCTAGGCACTTTCCTCGTGGCTGTCATATGGCTGCTGTGGTACAAGCTATCACGCCTTCTTTCTGTGTTGAGAGACAGATCACACTGTAGAGACCAGGCTAGCTGTGAGCTCATTGTCTTTCTGCCCAGCTTTTTAAGTGCCTGGATTTCAGGCATGAGGCACTATGCCTTGCTTACTGCAAGCATCATGTCGATGACGGACGCAGACAGAGAGAACATAATGTCTTGTTTTTAAATTAGGGGGACCCAATATTTCCAGGAGGGCCTGGAGACATCGTTGGTTAGAATGGCATTTCGTGACTGTCTCTGCAGCTGGGAAACAAGAATTTAGACTTTCATTAGAAGAACCTGTCAGGATGAAGGAGCTGGGATGTGCATTATCAGAGTCACCAATCTCAGTCCTGTCCTGGGCCCCATAGTCTGGGACTGTGGACATTCTTTGCCCCTTGTCTTGGTGGCATTCTCTTCTACCTGCCTTGCCTCTTAGCTGAGTTAGCACGAGCTGGTTAGTTTTTAGATCCTGTGAATTTTTTCTAATGGACCTCACAAACCTCTTGCAAAACTAGAAAAGCATGTAATTGTGTTGGGGACAGAGGCGTACAAGGAAGGCTGGGCTGGAACCGGCTTTAGATGGGAGCTATAGAGTGCATTTAGACTTTGAACTGCATCGGCCTAAAAGGCCTGATTGTCCCTCCCCAAATAGCTGAAAGCCAGTCCTGGAGTGAAGCAGGCTCAGAAGCTTCTGGCTTTGAGGGCACAGTAGGAAAAACAGTCCCCCAGGAATCCATCAGAGGAGAAATTGGGCTCCACTCAGAATCAGCAGAGCTCTGAGCTCTCAGAGTGAATTGCTCACTCCTTCAGAGCGCCCTTGTGCGACCCATTAGAGTATAATGGAAAAGAACTCCCCCCAGGGCATGCTGGGGGTTGCTGAGGAGTGCCAGAGTATTTCATCTGAGTTTGGAGTGGCTGACTTCCATCAGAAGGCTTTGGGGGAGTGAGGCGTGCCGGCTGAACGTGCAGGCCAGTCATTTTCTCAGGCCAGGAGGCCCTCTGGGGCTTTCTCTGCACCCTCTGTCCTCAACTTGGTAACCCAATGACTGCAACACAGTGGCTCCTTGCACCCTGATGGCCAGAATTGCCCATCACCATAGCAACCTCAAGAATGGTTTCAAATGAGATATTTTTGATCATGGAGGATGCAGGTGTGATGTTTCTTTTCTCCCTTTCTTCTTTCACCCCATGAGGTGGGGGCAGAGCAGGGGTGAAAGGGGATGATAAAAGATAGGGCTGAAATTAGCTGTTGAAGCCACCACGCCATCAAAAGTGGCGCATGCCCAGAAGCAGAGGTGAGCAGATGGCATGAACTTGCACCGTCAGCTTCTTGGAGCATCTGGTCTTGGACCCTGAGGTCTTCCGACAAGGAAAAGGGCATCCGAATCATGGTCACGGGAAATAAGAGAAATGGGATTGCTCCCGAAGGTAGAAATTCAACCCAGAAATGTGGAAAAGCAGTAGGATTCCCCCAGTTACCACCCTCTCTCAGCCTCGCTCTGTTTTCAGAAGCTCTGTGGTTTATGTGAAAAGATCCAGCAATTCAATAAATTCAGCAACATTTTATGGAGTGTCTTGTCTTTATTTTTATTGTTTATATCCCACCTCTTTGAACGGGAATTCCAGGCAGCTTACAAGTGGGGACATAAAAGAGAAGAGCAATAACACGGAGAGTCAAGACCAGGAGGAACAGAAAAGAAAATATCCTAGCATGTGGATCAACACAGCAGGAAACAAGGACTAAAATTTCACTTTGCAAATCCTGGATACAGGGACCAAAACTCAAAGACACACTTCTACCAGCTTTCTTTGGAGGAATAGGCTTTTGCTCCTGTTAAATTCTTTAAATATATGTGTGTGTGTGTGTGTGCGTGCGCGCATGTGTGTATTATGTATGTATGTATGTATGTATGTATATACATACATATATGTGTGCATGTATGTATATACACGTATATGCATGTATATACTCGTTAAACATATATGTATGTATATATTTCATTTGTTTGCTTATGGTGTGTGAGTGAGGTATGTTCATGCCATGACTGGCATGTGGCAGTCAGAGGACAGTTCCCAGGAGTGGGTTCTCTCCCTCCACTGGGTAGGTCCTGGGAATAAAGCTCAGGCCACTAGGTTTGGTGGCGAATGTCTTTATTCCCTAAACCATTTTGTTAACTCCTTTCTTACTGAATTCTTAAAAAATGACTCTCTTGAGGAATTTGGGTTTAGTTCCATTGAGAGACATCTCTTCCTTTCTCCTCATTATCACACTCTATGACCCTGAGTGCTATTTATGTATAAAAGATAGATATTACATATAAAAAGATTCTCACTTAGTCCTGGAGTCACGTGAGGCATGACTATTAGTAACCTTTGTGGCTAGCTAGGAAAACTAGGCACGGGTGGAGCCTTCCAGGCCTTGGGCCTGGTGGACTTGGCTCCTTTGTTATTGTTGCTTCCATGAAACCACGCTCGACATCTATGCTGAACACTAGAGGTGTCCTGACAGACTAGGAGCAACTTGTAACTGGGATCTTTTTGGCCCATGCCCTAGGAAGCCACATGTATTCAAAGCAGGTGAATTTGCCTCAGTGACATGACTTGATCCTGGCTTGACTGGTGCAGAGACCACCAACTTCTTTAACTGGTTCCTGATTCCTGATTATTGGTCTTCAGCTACCTCAGTCTTGTAGACAGTGATGGCCCTGCCACTCTCTCTTCTCCTCCCCTTTCCCACCTGTCCTTTCCCCCTTCAAACTCTCCCACGTGTTCCTCTTTGCTCTCTTTCAAATTCACAGCCTCTTTTTACATTGCTATCACATGCATATATGTGTATATATGTATTTGTACATAAACATTCCCAACTATAACCTGCTCAGTCTATAGAATGTTACACACACACACACACACACACACACACATATACTTTCATACACACACACACACACACACACACACACACACATATATATACTTTCATACACACACACACACAAATACACATATATTTTTTTTCAGGGCTGGCTATTTGGTATTGAATAATAAGCTGGTGTGCTCTTCCTTGAGGAAGACTATTTCTCCCAGCATTCTTCAGCTGTGCCTAGTTCTTTGCTTGGGGTCGAGGCTTTGTGAACTTTTCCCTTTCCCTTTTGGCATACCCATTGGTGTCATCCATGTTTAACTCAGATTTGGGCAGTCACATGGGTGATATTTTATGGGTGTCGCTTCTTGTAAAAGGAGACACAATCTCACCACAGTGAACTCCCTGATCCCCTGGCTCTTATACTCGTTCTGTCCCATCTTCTACAGCGTTCCTGAGCCTTGGGCGCAGGAGTGTTTTGTAGACTATTCACTGGGGCTGGGTTCCGTAACTCTGCAGTTTGATTGGTCGTAGTTTTCTGTCTGTTGCAACTAGAAATTTCCTTGACGAGGGGTGAAGACTACACTTGTCTGCAAGCATAAGGACAGATGTTTAGATGGTTGTCATGGATTCTGCTGATTTAGTGAAGCAGTGGTTGTAGGTGCTCTTCCTACAAACCTGACTTCAACCAGCAACAACTAGCTAGGTTTCCAGTGCCAGGTAGGGTTTCCCTCTTGCTGAGCAAAAGTTGAAGACTTGAAGGCAAATGGTGAGATCACGGGCTAAGCTATGTCTAGTCAAGAGACACCTATGACTCCGCAGCACTTGGAAGCTCCAGTTTAAGAAAGGATGTGTGAGCAGTTTGGAGCCCCATTGCCCTAGCAGCAAAGCCCCTCAGTGAAGAGGAATTAATAAAAAAGCTCCTCAATCCTCAGCCTGTAAGGTCCACTTGGTAGAAGGAAGGAAGCTGTTAGCATCTGATTGTTAAGTGTCTCCCAAAGTCCCACATTCTAAGGCTCATTTGCACGGCAGCCTATAGTGCTGCTGAGGGGAGTGGTGGTGGCTGGAGCCCTTTGCAGGTAAGGGCGGAAGGAAATGAGGTCAGTGAGGATGTCTTCTTGAAAAGATGATAGACCCCAATTTCTTCCTCTTCCGCTTTGTCTCCTAGCCCCCAGGAGGAAGTGGTTTCTTCCACCCTGTGTCTGCTCTGTGGTGCTCTGGTTCAGCACAGGCCCAGACACATGGGCTGAAACTCTTGGAACTTAAGCCAAAATGAAGCTGTCGTCCTTTGACTTTTCCATCTCCTGTGTTTCCACATTGCTGGGAATCAGACTGAGCCTCTGAGCAATGCAAGAACTGTTGCTGACAGGGTTTCTCTGTGTAGCTCTGACTGGCCTGGAACTCTCTCCATAGATCAGGTTGGCCTGGAACTCATGGAGATCCTCTTGCCCTCTCCTAAGTGCTATGGTTAAAGGTGTGCACCACCACACAATTACTGTTTTTCTCAAGACATTCAGAATACATAATAGCTTGGGCTACTAAAGAATTGGATCTGAGCTCCTTTCAGCAGGAGAGCCTACATAGTTTTAAAAATCATGGATTTATCATGAGAATACATTTCCTTTCCACTTTTGTAGGTTTATATCTGACTTAAATGTTTTAGTTTTCTTTCCTTCATCCTAACTCATTCTTCATAGGTCTTTCTGTTTCCTCTCAAGGCCTTGACATCTCTGCCTGCAGTCCTTCAGGTAGCTTCATACTTCATCCTGTTTCAAAATCTATGTCTGTGTTGCCAGAAAGCTGGGGCAGCGTGTGTGCATGTGTGTGTGTGCGTGCATGCGTGTGTGAACACGTGTGTATGTGCTCGTACATGTGTGCATATGTGCGTGTGAGTGCATGAGTGCATGTGTGTGCACACATGTGTGTGCGTGCGTGCATGCACATGTGTGTGTATGTGTGTGTGTGTGTGTGTGAAGACAGTGGGGGTGGGGAGAAGGAGAGAGAGAATTTGGAGCTGCAAGAACTTTTTTCTTTGTGCTATAAAAATAAGAAAAATTAGGTTTTCACTGAGAGTTAATTTTAAATTGATGCATAATGGAATATCATGAGATACATTAAAAAAAATCCATTAGCTCTCAGGTCCACAAGACTCAATGGCAATATGATTAAAGATACTAATGTAGCCTGGTAAAGAGGGTTACTTATTCATGGAGCACAGAGAAGCTACTGGAAGCATAAGAGGGCAAAGTCAACATAGACATCATCCTGGGGGAAGGGGAGTCAACTGATAATGAACTGCCCGTGCTCTGCTCCTGTTGTTTAAATGGTTCCTGTTGTGGGAAAGGTGCAGGAGTTGATTCGTCTGAGGTCCATGCTGCAGCTGGGATGTATATGGTTCCACCTCATAGAGACTCAGCACCCATGATCCGCTCCACCAGCGAGGTGACCTTCTCTACACACTTCCGTTTCTGTGGAGCACATTGTCTTGATTCACTTGCGGACTAGGAGTGATACAGTGATGACTCAGAAGGTCCTCTGCATGAAGACTTAGCAGACACCCAGCTCTAACTAAGCCTGGCTGGGCAATCTGGTGGAGTCTGTCCATATGTATTATTGCTCTAGCCGAAATACTAGTCCAGATGGCCACTGTGGCTTATTCAAAACACTGAACAGGTCTCAGGGATGTTCTGTAGCCTCTAGTGGACAGGGAAAGTTCTAGAATACAAAGACTCAGGCACAGTTGTTGGCAGCAGTGATTAGAGCAAATGTCTACATTTTTTTTCTTCTCTCACTTTTCCACAATTACAACCCTCTCTGTAGGTCTAGTTGTGTTGTCAAAGAGTTTGTCCACCTGCCTTTCTCACCCTGCTGAATGGCTCTCCTAAGTCAACGGCAAACACCCACCGTCCTCTTATATTGCCCAGCCTCCCAGATAAATGTGCCTCCTCCCACAGTAGTGGCTAAGGATTGCTACTGACCTTTGGCCTCTAGCTACTCCAGTGCCCACTCTCCACCCTGTGGACATACTTGAAATTTGTGGCATTCCTCTTCATAAAATAGCAGTGCTGTTTTCTGAGCGCTTATTTATTATGTAGTACCCACGAAACTAAGAGGCTTATATAAGTGAAACTCATGCAAAAGTCCTCTCATAGAGAAGAGGGAAGGTTATTACTGCTCTCTCTCTCTCTCTCTCTCTCTCTCTCTCTCTCTCTATATATATATATATATATATATATATATATATATATATACCCTCAAGGTTCAGAAAAGCCATATTGCTGTCCAGGGCCCCGTTACTAATAAGTGGCAGGCTTGGGATTTGATCCCACGAAACTGATTCCTGATTCCAGAGGCTGGACTTATACCATTTCCCTGAGCTGCCCTTTATCTCCCATCATGTATGTAACTGCAATGACAAACTTCAACAAATGGAATACAGAAGCAATTTCGCACATACCACTCCACACTGCTTACACGCACCAAAAGAGCAACTTAAAAAAGTAACATTGTACTCCATTTTAATTATAAATATTAGGATGTATTTATATATTCTGTCTCTTAACTGTTTGTGAGTAGATATCTACTCCAAAAAAATAAATTTCTCAGGATTTAGCATAAAAATTCTTGTTAAATATTTTATTAAAAATCATTTTGTGTTGCTGCCAAAGTAACAGAAAATAATTAAATTCCTTTCCATTTTATGATATAATTTACATAAACAGCCATGCTCTTCCCGTGTGTAAATGCCAAATGTCCTAGTGCGGGCTCCCTGTAGTAGTATATGTGGCTGTAATTCTGAGTGTGGTACTGTGAGCCAAGACTTGGCTCAGCCCCGTACAGGGGGTCTGCAACCACGTCTAGAAACTGGCCGTGTAGATCTGGACCTGGAAAGGGTTCTGTTAGTCCTACGTGTCCCCGAGCAAGTTCAAAGCCTAGAAGATTCTGAGGCTGGCTTTCACTGACTGCCCACCCCTGCACATTCTACAGTGATTGGTCATTACATAACTGTCACTAGTGCCCCCAACAGCAAAATTTGGGGAAGATCAGAGTCCATTTCTCATCCTCCTGATCACCCCCAAATCTGACCTTAGGTTGTCTTAGCTTCTGTGTATAATTTGGCTTTTACAGGTTGTTGTCTATCCACTTCCCCCATAATAGGACAAGGCGGTTTTCTAAGAGGTTCTGCATTCACTAGAGTTAGGACGGGCTCCAAATAAAAACTACAGGAGCCAGATCTGTCTTTCTCTTCGGTGTTAGTTGCAGAATTCTGGCAATAGTGCCTTCCGTTCTCTGTGATCTGGTAGGGTGTATGGAGTGGTGGGAGGGAGCCACCTCCATATGGTACAAAGACATGGAGAAGAGAAATCTCCTCCTCCTCCTTCTTGGAAATTTAATGAAGCAGAAGGGTCTGTCTTTGGGTTAAGAGGCCCCTGGGTCAGCCATGCAGATCTGCAAATGGCCATGGCCTTCCTCAACTGTGTCAAAGTTGGTCATATCAATCTGTACCTTATAGTCTGGAGCGGTGGCTGGATTAAAAAAAATTCCAGGAATTTTGCCCATCAGCTGATGGTGACCTGGATGCTGTGGTCACAGGTCACCACCAACACAGAGTCTAATAGTAGATTGCTTGTTGTGGTTTAACTAGTGCTCTCTGTTGGGAGACCAGGACAGTGTCTAAGAGATTCTTAAATCACAGGAAAAGAAATTTTATGGTTTGGCAAAAAGGCAACACAACCACTGTAAACCTGCTGCTTTCTATTAGGAAGGAGCTGACCCGAGCTCGGGAGCCACAGGGAAGCTCCAGTACCAATGACTGTGGACTGGGAGGGTTCAGCGGGAGGGGAAACAATTTCAACATCCCCAGCCCCAGGAGGAACGGAGAAAAAGGAGACTAAAAGAAACCTTAAAAGTAGGAGGAAAATTGGAAAAAGAAAGTTCCCTGGGCGATTCATTAAAGCGGAGAATTAATTTCAGGTCAGCCCTGAGCAGCTGCCGTCTTCTCCGATGAAATGAGGTGGAGGCGCAGGAGCACCTATCCATTTCCTTCTGCGATTCGGGGAGGTGACTCCGTGCTGATGAGGTCACAGACATGCCAAGCTGCCTGGGCTCCGAACCTCATTGCCAAGCCCTCAGCCACAGAGAGGGCCGGGGGCTTCGGAGGCACGCACGGAAACAGGACAGCATCTCACTGTTGTGTTCTCATACTAAGGGAGTCCGAGCAGGGTCCCATTACCGACCTCCAGGATGTGCTAGGGAGCCAGAGTCCCCGTGGGACAGCCTACGATCTCCGCCCAGTTCTGACTTTGTGGCTGAGCACGCAGAACTCAGGGACGCTGGAGAGGAGACTGTAACACTGCTGACCTTTCCGGCAAAGCTTTTCATTCTCTGTGCTCTGATGGAGTGTGTGGGCTGGGCTGAGAGGAGGAAGATTTGGAACAGACTTGTAATTCTTTACATTGCGTATTTATTTATTTTTTATTTATTTTATTTTTTTGCATTCCACGAGGATTGGAGACTAATTCATGCCTGTATCACGAGATTTACTAAATTCCTATTTGAGGTCATTTAGGGAACTTGGACATTTCAGGCCACCATGCTGCTGAAAAGCTATTTGCTAGTGAAGGGCTATCGACCTTCTCTTTTTCTCTTGAAGGGTTCTAGGATGAACTCACCATGCAGAGATAATCAGGACCAGGGCACTTCAAAGCCTGGGTGATAAGGCAGGATATGGGGGAGATACACTTGTTTATAGTTTTTCTTCCCAGGAGAGCAATCTGTGGCACTTTCTCAGTCAAAGACAAGTTGGAAGAGTTTAAATGGTTTACAATATATTAAAGCGTGCATGAAGATGCTTAAAAACACATCAGTGTAGCTCAGTATATCCTGAGGCCATATGCCATTAAACACAACCAAAATTGTCTAATAAGATACAGTTAAGGCATTTAAAAAAGAATAGCCGGCCGTTACAGAAAGGATAAAGGAATATTTAAATGATTGGAACTCATGTAAACAAATGACTCATCTTGCATCCTTGGATGACAATAAACTAGACAATACGCTGCAGGATTGGAGAATCGCTGTGGTTGCGCAGGACCCAGGGAGGGGAAGGGGAATTTGGCTTCGACGGGCAATGTTATTGGTGAGGGTTAAGACTGAGGAATGTCACTGCAGACAGTTGAGTGAAGCAAAGCAGTCAATGGCAGCTGCTGTGAGGAAATGGAACCGACGTTGGACGGAGCAGGACTGGGGAAGGGGCGCTGATGAGGAAAGCAGGAAGGTGCGTCATTTAAGCTGAGATCCAAGGTTCACTTGCAAATCCCGAAGAGGACACTAGAGAAGGAATGGCACGTGCTAAAGTGCTGAGCAGGCGCGGGGGCATAGGTCTGAGAGGGCCTTGTACACAGGATTGACAGAAACGGAGCCTATTCTGGCTGTGGCGGGACCAGTGTCGGCTGGGAGGGATGCGATCTGACTGAAGCTGAGGGTCTAGGCAGCAGGCTCACCGCTGGTGTTGGCGGGGCGGAAGACCCCATATATGGAGAAGGACTATGGAAAGAGGATGAAGTATGAGGGTCATGAGCAGCCCTTGTTTACCAAGCCTCTTCCCCTGTAGCGCTGCAAGGGAAGGTCAGGACCTAGGCTGGCCAAAGGGATGGATGGCTCTAGCCACTGCAAGCTGCCAAGAAGAGATCCGTCCAAAGGCTGCTCTTACAGCTAGGCTTTGGACACACTATGCCGTGTTGCACCTGTGTTCTCGACTGACAGGCAAAGGCAGGCGAATGAGCCTAACGCTGACCCTCCGCGGGCCAGTGCTCCTCTGCACCCTTCTAAAGGCGTCGGAGATGCGAACTCAGCTACCTTCTCGGGGACATCTTATCTCCACTTACAGGAAGGACCCTGGGAAGCGCAGAGAGGTGAAGTAACTTGAAATCGTACAGGAACTGCAGGTAGCCAGAGGGGAGCAGCTGCACAGAGATAAGGCAGAGCAAGTCTCCTTGATCACCTGCCATTGATACTATATACTTTTACCTCCTTGAAGTCCCGCTTCTGGCTCAGGAGACACCCTCTCCCTTGGCCTGCATCGCTCATGTTCCTACAGGTTGACAAGTCCAAGATCAGGTCTGCTGAGGCCCTGTGTTCTGGACCACAGGGGGCTGGCTTCTCACAGTTGCCCTCACACAGGGAGTGAGAAACAAGCTGTCTCCAGAATTCTAGATTGATTTGTTTGCTTATTTGTTTTGGAGACAGGATCTTGCTTTGTAGTCCAGGCTATTCTTGAACTTGTGATCCTCCTGCCTCAGACTTCTGAGTGTAATCAGAGGTGTTTGTCACCACACTCAGCCTTCTGGGATCCCTTTCGATAAGGCCACTAATCCCATTCATGAAGGCTTTACTCTCAGGACTAATTAATTATCCCCTAAAGTTTGCGTCCATATACCATTACCTTGGATATTAAGGTTCAACACATGCATTTTTAGGGATCATCAACATTTAGTATTGACCTTTCTTCTTTTTTTTTAACCAGTGTTGGCCCAAGTATATTTTGTTTCCATACAACCAAAGGTTCTATGTACTGAATATTTAAATATCTAGTCACATTGCTTCTCTATGAAGCAGCTTATTCAGGGCATCTCAGAAAGAAAGGGCTTATGCCTCCCTTATATAGACAAGCCAAGGAACCCGCCACAGCAGGGAAGAAGCCTGGGGCAGATTCTTCCTCAGAGTCCTAAGAATGCACTGGTTTCAAGCCTCCTCCTGACTATGAGATAACCTTCTGCCATTTGTGCTTCTTTGAAAGGACAGTAGATATGATAGACAGTTTGGCCACAGTACCATGGCAGTTAGTGGTGGGGAGCAGATGTCCCTGAAGGGCTCCCTGCTTCTCTTTACTTCCTCACTTCCTGAGAGAGGGTGAGGATCCACAGCCAATGCATGCAGAACAATCCGGACAGACAGCGCGGCTGGAGTCCTTCTGCACACAGGGGAAGGAGCGCTTGCCACAGTGTTGCAGACAGATGGTCACCCGGCACCTGCCTCTGTCCCTGCCAGGAACAGTGCTGTTCCCTGTGTGGGCAAGGGTTTGAGAGCTGGACTTGAAATCCTGACTTTGCTTCCCATAGCTGAATGACCTTGGCCAGGGAGCTCATTTTTCCTATGCCTCAGTTTTCTTCCTAATGAAACGAGGACAAGTCCCACCTTCTAATGCCATCATGGCAAACGAGACCTCACCTGGGATGAAGCAGGACCCTAAGGACAAGAGAGTACCGACTGTCAACCTGCACTCTGTCAGGCCCCATAACAAGGACCACAGGGGAAAGCCATATGCTTGTCCTCCTCCCTTTCTTCCCCATGGCTCTGGCTAAGCCTGGCCAACTGTGGCACCTCCAGCTTGGCTCTTTCCTAAGCTTCCAAGTGGGAAAATCAACATGAAAAATTAATCTTGCTCCCCCCCTTTTCTTCTTTTCAAGTGGAGAAATTATTTAGGGCTTTGGGGAAGAGGGCCAGTTATTTGCTATGCATCAGCTCATCCCCTTACCACCACCCCTGCCATGTTCAGCAAATGATTCTTCTATTCTCTTCCCGGCAGGTGGTCTTACAGCTACATGTGTTCCTGCATCCAACCGGGTGTTCAGAGGGGGCGGGGGGATGCAGTGTGGTGATGGCTGCTGTTTCTAATTACTGCCATATCAGGAGGCAAAGGGACAAGCTGCCAGCAGCCTGTGGGCCACTGTGGGAACACCGAGGAGCCTTGTTGTCAGGTTGCTGTGACTGGTGATTGCCTGACTGGTCACCTGGGAGTGAGCAGCCACCGTTCCCCAGACAAACTCTATAGCAGACAGACTGACAGGGACAGAGCAAGCCATCAGTCTTTGGGCAGGAAGCGCCCAGGGTACCCCTGGTTCTGTGTTAAGCACAAGGGCGGAGGATGGGAGGTACAGGTAACAACAGCACACAGCCGCATCCTTCTGGAAGAGGAAAGGGAGCTCTACTCATCCGTACAATGAAGGTTATTGAGACCTACCCTGCTGGAGTGTGTGGTCTAATGGGAAAGAGAGAGATTAATCAAATTCTGTCACAGATGTGTAGTTACAAACCATAACCAATGCTGTACAAGAAAATACAGGAGTTGTTGGAATGAACGTGGGGACCTGGCTTGCTCTGGGGTCAGAATCCACTCGATGAATGTGATGGGCACAAGGACTGTAGATGAATGGCGAAGGTTGACTCCAGGAAGTGTTTGGAAAGAACCAACAAGCTGTCTGCACATGTGGTATGGAAGCTGCTTGTTTGTCGGCTGCCCAGACTCCTGAAATAATCACACAGAAACTGTATTACTTAAATCACTGCTTGACCAATCACTTAAGTGTATTGCTAGCTAGCTCTTACATCTAGTATTAACCCATTTCCAGTATTTTATATTTTACCATGAGGCTCATGGCCTACCGGTAAGGTTTCAGCATGTCTGTTTCTGGCACCGGCTCCATGGCTTCTTCCTGACTCCGCCTCTTTTCTCCCAGCATTCAGTTTAGTTTTCCCCACCTAGCTAAGTTCTGCCTTGCTATAGGTCCAAAGCAGTTTCTTTATTAATCAATGATATTCACAGCATACAGAGGGGAAGCCCACATCATGCACAGATGGAGGGTGATGGAGAGGAACTGGAAATTGAAGGTGTGGCCGTCAATCATAACAAGTTGAAATAAGGAGTCACTTGAGCAGGACAATCAGCGTGGGGCTGACCAACTTCATTGGACAGATGAGTGACCGCAATGCCACACAAAAACTCCAAGTTGTCCCTAGTCAGAGCACTAGGTACGAGAGAAGCATCAGAGGATGCCTAGAGTGTGCTGGCTTTGTGTGAGGGAATCACACTGCTGTTTTGTGTTACAACTCAGAAACCTCCTTTGTGAAGAGAAGTGTGTATATATAGCGTGTAATTTATGTGTGAGGTGTACTTTATGCACACATGCATGGTGGTGTGTGTGTGTATATGTGTGTTGTGGTATGTATGATGTATGTCTGAGGTATGTCATGTATGCTATATGTATGTGTATGTCTGATGTATATATAGGCACCGTGTGTGTGTGTGTGTGTAGGTAGTGTGTGTTTGAGGATTGTATATATGTATATGTATATGCATGTGTGTTATGTGGTATGTGTGTGTGTGTGTATGTGTGTGTGTTGCATTATTATACCAGAAGGCAGGAAACAGATGCCTACTTGGGACTTGACTGTGGCCATCAGGAACGGTGTCTCCTTCTTTACTCTCAGCCGCATAGCCTCTCCATCTCTGCCCCTCTGTTTTTGCTGTTCCCTCCTGACTTCCATGCTGAGTGCTGCTGCTTTCCTTGATTCCTCAGGGCCTCCCTAGTGGCTTTTAAATTCAAGACTTCAACATTGCCCACCCAAACAGTCATTCAGCAGAAACATGTTGAACACCTACTACGTGTTGGGAAGTATGGGAAGCACTGGAGATGAGGCAGGGATCAGAACGGAGCCCCCACTTTCATGGGCAGATACCCTTATTCTGGAGACAGTGGCGCAACACACAAAGCTCTAACATTTCAGGTGACATATGCAGGGCAGAACAGAGATGGTGGTACAGGCTGCGGCTGTCTTAGTGACACTTAACCAGGAGGCCTTTCTCTGGCTAGGGGCTTCTGAGGAGAACTGTAAGCAAGTGGGCAGTAATCCGTGAAGGTCTTCAGAATTGAGGAAGAGTTTTATGGGGGAGGCCACAGCCAGCAGGAGGCTGGTGTGACATGGTGAGGGAGCCATGGAGATGCGTTCTCAGAGGCAGGTGACTAACCCATGGGGGTGAGACTGGAGCAGAGTGAATGCCTGCAGTGTAGCAGGTATGTTCCCGCAGCAGGTGGAGGCCGGGACTGCAGGGTGGTGGAGTCCAGGGGAGCAGATAGGAAGCCACCATAGTGTTCTCCATGAAAGATGATGGATGTGAACCATCCAGAGCCCTAGGAGAAGCAAAGGTCAGAATTTGGGAAGATTGGAAGGTTGAACTAAGACAATCAGCAGCTGATTTATCCAAGGACACCTCTGAAGCATGAGGAAGTGGCTAAGAGTGCCCAGGCAACGAGCAAGACACAAAAGAAGAACCTGGAAGGCTATTTTGTCCTCAGCTAAGGTGAAGTGCTACAGCCAGAAAGATGCAAGGATAGCAAAGGAGCAAGGGAGGTAGCCCCAGTGGCTCCCGCGGCCTCCCCTGTTGGAAGACACTGCCATCTGCTGGCAGCATAATTTTGGGTAATTGCCCTTCCGGAAGGAACCTCTTCTTAGTAGAATGACCTTGAGCTTCTCATCTTCCTCTGCCTCCCAATTACTGGAATTGCAAGCGTGAACTACCTTGCCCAATTTTTGTGCCAGGGATAGAACCCAGGTCTTTGCTCATGCCAGGCAAGCCCTCTCTCTACAAATGAGCCCTAGCTCCAGCCCTGTAGGTTTTATCACTCATGTTCTGTGTTGTCATGCATCAGCCACACCAGCCTGGTTGACAGGGTAGCCCCTGTCTGGTCCCTTGGTGTTTAGAGGTAAACAGTCGGGATCATTGATGATGGGAGAAAGGGCAATTCATGTTCAAGGAGCAAAGTCGTTCCCTTAGATTTGCCTCTTGATGTTTAGGAGTATCTGCCTTGGCCAGTGTCAGGGACCAACATCCACAAAAGAACTCTTTCCAGGGTAGGGGCATGGTGATTTAGAAATGTAAGTAAAGAATATAAAGACACATGAAAAATAAGGAGACAGAAACCATAGAATAGTACCAGAAGGGCGTTCCAGTGAATACTGAAATCCCCACGTTTAATTTTCCATATACTTACATACCCCAATACAAAAGGAGGAAGAAGGCAACAAGAGACTTCTTTAACATAATACAAAGGACAACTCGAACAGTTAATTGCTTTAACACTTTGAGGCATCAAGTCATTAGCATTCTGTTGTTTAGGCAGTGAAGCTACCCTAGACCAAGCATCCTGAAGGCAGCCACTCCCCAGGTAACCTCATATTACAAAAGAAGGAGCAGAAGTACGCTTTCATATCCTGACCATCTGTCAGGATGGAGTGGATCTACTTGTATGAGCCATATTAATGTCAAAAGAACCAAGTAATCACATCCTGTGTGGATGCACAGCTATGCTTGCCAACCATTTTGAGCAACCTCCAAACTCTGACTAATAGACAAGGTGGCAATAGGCTCACATTTTGGGGCCTCCACAGGCCAGAAAAGCTCAAAATGGGCAACAGAAATGCTGGAAAGATATCTTCGAAGTTAAGAGCACTGGTTACTCTTCCGGAGGACCTGGGTTCAGCCACATGGTGACTCACAACCATCTACAATTCCAGTTCCCAGGTATTTAACCCTTGCTTCTGTCGTGCATAGGCACTGCACACACATGGTATACAGGCACACATGCAGGCAAAAGATCCATACTCACAAAACAAAACCAAATACATCTTAAAAATGAAAAGGAAAATAGATTGCTAACAGGCTCCAGTGCCTCAGGAGACAGTTCAGCAGTGGCACCTGGACCGGACTGCTGGTTTGGTCCCGGGGTACTTTGCTGGTATAAGGCAGAAGAGGCAGAGGCTTTTGGGGCTGTGTCTTCATCTCCCTGAGTCCCCGGCATTTGGTGAATACAGGTTCCCCTCTGTTTCCTTCCTCCCAGGTGCTTCCTGACTCTCAGCATCTGCTCCTCTGCCTCGAGGAGCACATCTTTCCTTCTATCTCAATGCCCTCATCCTCCAGTTGCTTTTCTCCTCCTTCTGCAAAGTTGCTTTGCTTTTACTCAAACAGCAATTTTAGTGCAAACCATCCATAATTACAAAATTGGGTGGAGGCCTCCACCTTCCTCGGGTGGCCTGATGTAGTCTTTGCTCTCTGTGGGAATTCATGGTAGAAGCACCATAACCTTGGGGCATATAAAAAAGGAACGAAGATGCATTATGGAAAAGATACTTATGGGTGGTTAAGACTGCTTATGTTTTTTTTCCAGTTCATTTATATGATGGTTACATTGATAGATTTTCGTATGTTGAACCAGCCCTGCATCTCTCGATGAAGCCAACTTGATCATGGTGGATGATTTTTTTGACGTGTTCTTGGATTCGGTTTGTCAGTATTTTATTGAGTATTTTTTGTATTCATGTTCATGAGTGAGATTGGTCTGTAATTCTCTTTCTTGGTTGAGTCTTTGTATGGTTTTGGTATCAGGGTAACTGTAGCCTCATAAAAAGAGTTTGACAATGTCCCTTCTGCTTCTATTATGTGGAACACTTTGAAGAGTATAGGTATTAGCTCTTCTTGGAAGTTCCGGTAGAATTCTGCACTAAAACCATCCAGCCCTGGGCTTTTGTGTGTGGGAGGGAGTTTTTGATGACAGCTTTTTATCTCCTTGCAGTCTATTGGTCTATTTAAATTGCTCACCTGGTCTTGATTTAATTTTGGTATATGGTATCTATTTAAAAAATTGCCCATTTCTTTTATATTTTCCAATTTTGTGAATACAGGTTTTTGTAGTATGACCTAATGATTCTCTGAATTTTCTCAGTGTCTGTTGTCATGTCCCCCTTTTCATTTCTGATTTTGTTAATTTGGATGTTCTCTCTTTGCCTTTTGATTAGTTTGAATAAGGGTTTGTCAGTTTTGTTGATTTTCTCAAAGAACCAGCTCTTTGTTTCATTGATTCTTTGTATTGTTTTCTTTGTTTCTATTTTGTTAATTTTAGCCCTCAATTTGATTATTTCTTGTCTTCTACTCCTCCTGAGTGAATCTGCCTCTTTTTGTTCTAGAGCTTTCAGGTGTGTTGTTAAGTCACTAATGTGAGCTTTCTCCATTTTCTTTATGTAGGCACTTAGTGCTATGAACTTTCCTCCTAGCACTGCTTTCATAGTGTCCCATAGGTTTCAATATGTTGTGCCTCCATTTTGAATTCAAGGAAGACTTTAATTTCTTTCTTTATTTCTTCCTTGACCCAGGGGTGGTTCAGTAGTTCACTGTTCAATTTCCATGAGTTTGTAGGCTTTCTGAGAATAGTATTGTTGTTCAATTCTAACTTTAATCCATGGTGATCCAATAAGAACCAGGGAATACTCCATTTTTTTTCTATCTGTGGAAGTTTGATTTGTTACTGAGTATGTGATCAGTTTTAGAGAAGGTTCCATGAGGTGCTGAGAAGAAGGTATATTCTTTTGTGTTTGGGTGGAATGTTCTATAGATGTCTGTAAGTCCATTTGATTCATGACATCTGTTAGTTCTCTTATTTCTCTGTTAAGTTTCTGTCTGGTTGACCTGTCCATTGGTGAGAGAGGAGTGTTGAAATCTCCTACTATTAGTTTGTGGGGTTTGATGTGCGATTTAAGTTTTAGTAATGTTTCTTTTGCACATGTGGGTGCTCTTGTATTAGGGGAATAGATGTTCAGGATTAAGACTGCATCTTGATGAATTGTTCCTGTTATGAGTATAAAATGTTCTTCTCCATCTCTTCTGACTGAAATCAATTTTGTTAGATATTAGGATAGCTACACCCACTTGTTTCTTAGGTCCGTTTGATTGGAAAACCTTTTCCCAACCCTTTACTCCGAGGTAGTGTTTGTCTTTGAAGTTGAGGTGTGTTTCTTGTAAACAGCAGAATTCTGGATCTTGTTTCCATATCCATTCTCTTAGCCTGTGTCTTTTTATAGGTGAATTGAGTCCATTGATATTAAGTGATATTAATGACCAGTGGTTGTTAATTCCAGTTAGTTTTTGGTAGTAGAGTTTGTGTGTTTCCCTTCTTTGGGTTATGCTGGTGAGGGGTTATCAGATGCCTGTGTTTTTGTGGGTGCAGTTAGCTTCCTTAGGTTGGGGTTTTCCTTCTAGTTCTTTCTGTAAGGCTAGGTTTATGGATACCTATTGTTTAAATCTGTTTTTGTCATGGAATATCTTGTTTTCTCCATCAATGGTGAATGAAAGCTTTGCTGGTTATATAGTAGTCTGGGCTTACATCCATGGTCTCTTAGTGTCTGCCTCACATCTATCCAGGACCTTCTGGCTTTTCATGGTTTCCATTGAGAAGTTAAGTGTAATTCTGATAGGTTTCCCTTTATATGTTACTTGACCTTTTTCTTTTGTAGCTCTTAATATTCTTTCTTTATTCTGTATGTTTTGTGTTTTGATTGTTATATGGCAAGAGGATTTTTTTGATCAAATCCATTTGGTGTTCTGTAAGCTTCCTGTACCTTCAAAGTGATATCCTTCTTTAAGTCGAGAAAGTTTTCTTCTGTGATTTTTGCTGAATGTATTTTCTGTGCCTTTGAGCTGGAGTTTCTCTCTCTTCTACCCTTATTATTCTCAGGTTTGGTCTTTTCATGGTTTCCCAGATTTCCTAGATGTTTTGTGTTAAGAATTTGTTGGATTTAATTTTTTCTTTGACAAATGAGTCTATTTCCTCTATAGTATCTTCAGCACCTGAGATTCTTCTATCTCTTGTATTCTGTTGGTTATACTTGTCTCTGTAGTTTCTGTTCATTTACCCAGAGTTTCCATATCCAGAATTCCCTCGGTTTATGTTTTCTTATTACCTTTATTTCAGTCTTCAAATCTTGAACTGTTTCCTTCACCTGTTTGATTGTTTTTTTTCTTGATTTTCTTTGAGGGATTTATTAATTTCTTCCATTTTTTTTGTTTGTCTTCTCCATTTCTTTAAGGGAGTTTTTCACTTCCTCTTTAAAGTTCTCCATCATTTTCATAAAGTTAAATTTAAAGTCATTTTCTTCTACTTCTTCTGGGTTAGGATGATCAAGTCTTCCTGTTGTGTGACTGCTGGGTTCTGGTATTAACCATGTTGCTTTTTAGGTTGTTGGAGGAATTCTTGCATTGGTGCCTACCCATCTCTTCCTTCAAATGAGGCCAGCAGTGTCTTTGCATCTTGGGCCAATCCTTGCAGTGGCTTTCTGAGTATTTGAGAGTTTTTCTTGGTCTTCTCTGTACTGTCAATGTCTGTCTCAGAAAGCCTCTGAGGTCTTTCTAAGCCTGCTGTCTTGGTCTTCTCTCCCAGTTTGCTCTCTCTTAATCCCCTCAGTATCTTAGCAAGCTCTTGGTCCCCTCAGTATTACAGCAAGCTCTCAGCTCTTAGGCAGGGTGTGGCTAATAGGTCCATTGGACGGGTTGGGGTCCATTGGACGGGTTGGGTTTTGGGGGAACCTAGCCACAGGAAACTCCCTGATGGCAGGCTAGAAAAGCCAAGGGAGTTGGGGAAGGGGCCCAGGGTTTTGTCCTACTGGGGAGATCCTGGAGAGTTGGGCATCCTGCCATGTGGCTGTTCACTCACCTCTTAAGTCCCCTCAGTATTGGAGCAATGACAGCTTATGTTTTTTTTGCACAATTTAAGATAGTCTACATGAACAAACTCATGACTTCCCCCAAACAATTGTATTTGTTAAGTATTTCTATACTTAACGTGGATGAGGAGACAATCAAGAGTAGTAGGGCAAGGACACATCTCAGGTTTGTGCCTGGAGGCCAGGGATGGAGATATAAAATCAGAGAACTGAGTGGCAGGAAATCGCAGAGATGGGGGAAGGAGACTTTATGGGCATCAAAAGAGGGAGGAAGAGCATGCTTTTTGGTCATAGGACTCAAGAACCTGGGAGAAACTGCCTGGTAGAGTTGATATTTGATATGCACTTTGAAGAATGGGAGAATTTAGTTGGCAGAAACTAGAGCAGCAGGGCAGTGTGTACCAAGGAGGACTGTGTGGCAAACCAGGGAGTCAGGTGCTGCTTGTTTTAGCAGCTGTCTGGGACACCACTGAGCTTCAGCTACTACAGAGGGCTTTCCACTTTTGGGGGGTTGGCGTTGACTCTGATAGTCATTGGAAGGGAGGTTGGCTCAGGCCTGGGTTCCTGCCTTACAAACAGCCTGGTTGAGCATGGTCCTTCCACGGGTGTTCTAGAAGCCTGAGTGTGGGGTTCTGTAGGACAGCACAGCCAAGTAGCGGCCATGCCAGGCCTGCATGCGGCCAAGCGGTTTGGTTTCTGAAGTAGGAGATGGCCGAGAAGTAGCACAATCTGAGGCAGGCCCCAGAGGGTCAGTCTGGTCTCCAGCGAGAAGCTCTTTGTGGATGACAAGCAGAAGGCATGGAGACTAGCTACTGGTTAGCTCATTGTTCGCACAGGGATACAGTGCCAGCAGGTAAGCGTGACTATGTCACTTGGGCAAAGTTTGCAGGATCTGGTACAGAAGTGATCAGGGAGGAGATGGTGAATGCCTGGGTAGTACCATCCCAGGACCCTCCCTAAAGCTGGGCCAGCCAGACCCAGTGTTCTTAGGGAGTAAACCTCTATTTCACAAGGGAAGGTGAGGGATAGGCTGTTGCCTGCAGCCTGACTTCTTCAGGGGACCATAGCTGGTGTGAATCTTTTCTCCACGGGAGGCACTTTCTAAAGCACTTACACTTAAACAGCATTCCACAAATCGGGCAAATGGGAGGGTTGTTTGGCTGTCAAAATAACAAGGAAAGGTAGACAAAGAAATGCTGATGTGAAGATCAAGACTGAAGACAGGCACTTGGGAAGTGCTTAGCTTTGGCTCAGAGAGCCATAAGACCAACAATGTTACCTGCAACAGCTCCTGAGTACCTTACTATAGGGAACCCCCATGCCAGCTTCACTCAGATCCATGATGGCTCGTGCCTGGAGGCATTCTGAACACTAGTTAACCCATGAAGAAATGGAAACTTAGAAAGATGACATCATGGGCTCCGTCTCACCTTTCCTGGATGCCAGGGCCAACCTTCTGTCTACAAACAGCAGGTAACTGTACCTGTGGTGAGGTAGGATTTGAGACAGACGTGAGGACCAGATAGTGAGGAGAGGAGTGAGGAGAGGGTCTCCTTCCAGCTCCGTCACCTCCAGTCATTCAAAACAAAAAGATATTCAAGGTCCATCATCTCCTTGACCTCCAAGCCAAAGAGGTCAGATGGGAAGCTCAAACGGGAAGCAGAGAAAGTGTTGGCAATACAAGTCCAGAGAGAAGGGCAAAGTCTCAACAGAAAGGACTTTGCCTGCCTGTCATGTTTGGAACACAGAAGGTTGCATGCCTCCTTGTCCATACGGTACCTACCGCAGTGTTGATAGTTTGGGTGTTGGTGTCATGTTACTCATTTACCCAGCATCTAGTGGGCTCATGGCAAGAGCCATGCGCTGTTCTAGAAGCTGCTTGTGTGAGAGTAATTAAAGCCAAAGTGAAGATGAACTCACAAACCCTGAGAACCAGCTTAGTGTCTGAGGGCATCGCCACATTATTGGTGACTGGTCCTCATCTGAAGGGGAAGCAAATGTTCTTAAAATGTGACTGCCGATGCTTGTTTCTGCCCTGCGGCGAGACAGCAACAGGGACTAACAATACAGTGGCCGTGTCCTTTTCCATGGACTCAAGACCCAGAGACAACTGGGTCAATAGACTGTCATTTTGAAAACAACTAATGGACAGGAATGTCATGATAATCAGCAGGGTGTATGGATTTCCTGGAGATGAGCCAGACAAAAGGAAAACATTTTCTTTCCATCAGAAGGTGCTTAGGGCCATAGAACGTGTCTTTGGAAGAATATCGTGGGTCAATGGGACTTGATTCTTACTTTGTCTGTTTTCCTGACTTCTAACTTGGGAAATTGGAAAGATGCATTAGGTCTCCTTAAGCCAGAAAGGAACGAAAGTGCAAGTCGGCTGAGGTCTGTTCACCTGGAGAGCATGGTTGAGTCACCTCCAATGGCAAAATTCTTCCATTTGAAGCAAGCTTGTCCTGGGGCTTCCAAGCTGTGGAAGCATGTTTATTGATTGAGTTCATGCATTTTACAAGGGGAGAAATGGATTGTTCTAAACCTGTTTTATGGTGTGACTGTTTCTTACAGCAGAGACCACTGTCGTGAAATACCAGCTTCAGGCAGTCTGAAGTCATTTCAGGAGCAGCAAACATTTTGGGTTTTTTTTTTTTTTGAAACCCAATGCCACAAAAATTTATGGCAGATGTGCAATCCTCATCCTCTCTAAGGTCTTGAATTCAACCCATCTCTGAGCCAGGGCAAGACCCAGAGGACCATTCCAGTTCTGGAGGGAAAGCTTTCTTACCTGGGTTCTTAGCCTGACCTTGGGGGGTGATTTCAAGTGTCTGCCAGGATGACTGATTAATCTTTCATTATTTGCCTATATGTGACCAGAAAGATCTATCAGATGGGGTTCATCTGGCCTCACCAGTAACTACAAGTAGGTCTCCAGGTACCTTGACAAAGTCAAGTTGACAAAGTTGAAGACATCCCAGTGTTAAAGGCCAATATGAAAAGGAAGACAGGTCCATAAACACACAGCTGCCACTAGTGTGACAAATGCAGAAGGAGCAGAAGGGGTTGGCAGGAGCTCAGTAAATGCAGTTCAGAGTCTCAAAGGGCGTATTAGAAAAGGAAGGAGAGTTTATTGGGGCTCACAGGACTCCACTGGTGCTCTTCAGATGGTCTAGCTTTTTAAGCCCTTAGAGCTAAGTACTGGCTATGGGGACTCAACAGCGATTTTTCTTTGGGGAATTGATATTTGCCCCAGCTAGAGAGGCCAACAATGGACCAGGGGTGACTTATAGGAACAGGGGTGACTGGGGTTCCCCAGCATGGGTGATTATATACAAAAACTGTATCCTTGGAGTTCTCTGTACAACTTACTGGCAGTTACACCATGGAAAACTCTTCTCTTCCCCGGTCATTTACTGCTCATATCGCCTAAAGTAAGCGCCTTTGTGGTCCTGTGAGTTCTGTGAGCTGAGTCTTACAAGTTTCCTGAGCCTCTGAGCTCTCCCAGTCCCCCCCATGAAGGAACAATTCAATCTCAATGGCTAGGGAGAGGCATCACAAGGAAGGTTCACGTCCTGTCCCCTGGAGAAAGGAAGTAGGTGCCAGGCAGGTAGGAGCAAATGATAGCAGGGCCCTTCTGCCTTGAGTGTCTAGGCATATCCGAATTTCTTGGGCTGGAAACCTGGATCACGGAGTCCTCCAGATTCCCATAGAAAGTGTGCACCACAATAAACACTGTCCATTCAAATGCAGCTGTCAACAGACAGAGTCAGCCAAGTGGCCAAGGTGCTGGCTGTCAAGTCCGGCCGACTTTGTAGCCCCCCTCTCACCACCACCACCAGCAGCACCAGGTTTCTCTTCTATGCTCAAGGACATCAAGTATTTTCCGTCTGTGGAGCTCCTTACTGTCCTTCTGTAGGGGTGCCTCTCCCTGGAGGCCTCACTGGGTCTCCAGCCTGATGACTTCCAGATCCCCAGTGCTGCTCCAGTCAAATAGGGCTGCATAATGATTCACATCACTTAGAGCTAAAACATCTTCCAACAAATGGGAATTGCTGCTGTAGGGAGCTTCAGACAACGTACTTTTCATTAATTAAAATGACAGGGAGCTATTCAGCCCTCAGCTCAAAACTGTCTCTAACAGATGATTAGGTATTCAGGTTTGTCACACGATATGCCTCAAGGCAGCCTGGGAAGCAGAGGAGGCTGGGAGTGGAGCAGAGCCAGCAAGCACTAGGAAAAGAGACAACGCTCTGAACAGAAAAACCTTCAGTAGCAGTGCCATAAGCCAAGGTCAGATGCAATGTCATGGGTGGTCCGGCTTATTCGTTCCCTCCTAGGATGCTCATCCCGTGTTCCTTGGCCAAAGGAGAGAGCCGGTGACTAAGTGGAAAAGACACCAGACCTTGAGCTGGGAAGCTGGAAGTCTAGATTTAGCTCTGGTCTATGATAGAGGGATCCCTCACCTGGGTTAAGTCAATGCAGTGCCCCAATTTCTTCACCTGTAAAATGGGTCGCTCCATGTCTGCAGCTGAGAGGGCTGCTCAGGATGTTATGTGCTCTGAGCATTATCTACTGCCTCATCTATAAGTGAGAATGCGCTCAATCTCTAGGCCATTTCCAGCCTGAAAATCAAGAAACTGTTTTGAAAAAAATGAGAAATTGCGACCCCCAATACTTGGTATTAGTATTGTAGCATGACTAATGACCCAGAGACAGATATTGGGGTTCAAGCTGAAGATCAGAAAAGCAAAGCAGCCATGCCATTAGAGAGTTCTTACTTCTACCAAGGCTCAGACAAACAGAAGGGTTACCCTGTCCTTAGAGTGACTGCACGCTGCAACGCTCTCTCATTCTTCACGGTAAACTAGTAAGGTGCTTAAAAAGTCGCTGTTCTCCATTGGTCCCTTAGCAAAAGGGAGCAAGGCAACCCAAAACTTGTGACTGGTCAGGATGTCTTCTCTTGGGATCAGTGGTATGACCACCGTCTTGAAAAGGAAGACTCTATGGCAAAGTAAATCCCTGTACTGGCTGGTTTTGTGTGTTAACTTGACACAAGCTGGAGTCATCAGAGAGGAAGGAGCCTCAGTTGAGGAAATGCCTCCATGAGATCCCGCTGTAAGGCATTTCCTCAATTAGTGATCAGTGTGGGAGGGACCAGTCCCGGGCTGGTGTTCCTGGGTTCTATAAGAAGGTGGGCTGAGCATGCCAGGGGGAAGCAAGCCAGTAAACAGCACTTACTGATGGCTTTGGCATCAGCTCTTGCCTCCAGGTCCCCGCCCTGTTTGAGTTCCTGTCCCGACTTCCTTCAACGATGCAATGTGGAAATGTAAGTCAAATAAGCCCTTTCCGCCCCAGCTTGCTCTTCAATCCTGGTGCTTCATCGCAGCAATAGAAAGCCCAAAGAAGACAATCCCAAAGGACATGGCCACCATCTCCCTCTAGCAAGTGACTGAAGCTCATCCAACTGAGATGAGTATTTTACCTTGTAAATAGATTCTACAGTGGAAAAAATAATGGGCTTTCAGCCAGATCACATTTCAAAGACCTTCTAGTTGTGGGTGCTACGAAGAGGAGTAAGACACTCCCTTCCATTCACATGGAACAGGCAAGACGCATGAGCAGGAAGTGTACGACGCAAAGACACAAGATCTTAGGGGTATTCTGTGGACATGTTGGAAAATGGCAGAATGAGGCCTGTGATGCGGAGAAGAGATGTAGGGACCAAATTTATGGCTTGACTTTTTGTGAAATCTTATATTGAAGTTTAATGTTCATGGAGAGAAGTAAGAGGAGAAGGTAACCCAGGCGAAGTGTTTGGAAATAGAATCCTTGGGAGGTGACTCAGATTAAATGAGGCTAGCAGGCTGAGATCCTATCCCAAAGGGACAGTGGTTTTGTAAGCAAACGAGAGACCTGAGCTGGGATGTTGTATCTCCGTGGGCCCCAGCACCTTGGGAGACTGCAGATGAGTCCCTGCCAGCAAGGATGACTTATCACATGTGGTTGCCCAATCTAGAACTTTCCAGACTTCCTTATGCTTCAAATTATATTTTATATTTTCATTTTATTCATTGTTATGTGTGCATGCACATACCCGTGTGCGTGCATCGGTGTCACAGTGTGTGTGTGTGTGTGTGTGTGTGTGTGCGTGTGTGTGTGTGTATGTGTGTGTGTGTAGATAAGAGAACAATTTCATGGAGTTTGGTTCTCTAATTTCCCTATGTGGGACCAAGGGGTCAGACTCAGGTCATCAGGCTTGGGGGGTGGGTGTCATTGCCTGCTGAGGCATCTCATTGGCCTATCGATATTCTTTATGAATAAGTCAGCCTGTGGTACTTACATAATCCAACAGAAAACCATGAAGACATGGAGTGTGAAGTTTTAGAGCACACAGCGAGCAGCCAGGGTAGTGCCCTGCTGGCTTCTATGTAAGCTGATCTACTGGAGAGCAGGTGGAGAAGGTAGGTACATGGTCTGCACTCTGATGCTTCTAGATCGGAAGGCCAAGCCTTCCTTAAACAGAGTGACCATGCCCCCACACCGATGTCCATCTGGAATTTCTACTCCGTAGAGTTGTCCAGGAGACCTCCGGTTTAGGGAACTCTTTTTCAGGGGCAGGAATTTGCCTGTCTGTCCTCTCAGGCTTGCTCTTGGGGGACAGGCTGAAAGTTGACTGATCTTGGAGGCCTGGTGGCCCAAACTTTGAATTTTGAGCAAGGGAAGGAAACTGCGAGGGTCTGTTAACACGGGCTGGATTCTCAGTCTGTCTACAAATCACCAGGGATCATTACAGGGGGAAGGGCTTTGTGAACGCCCAAGTTGTCATTGCAAACTGAAAGTGTGATGTTTGTCTGGACTGTGTGTTTCTAGATTCTTAGTGTCTTGTTCAAAGAATTGGGAACACACACACATGAGAGAGAGAGAGAGAGAGAGAGAGAGAGAGAGAGAGAGAGAGAGAGGCATAAGCTCCTTTCAGGAATAAAGCTGCAGGGCACGGTGGGGAAGAGCAGGCTCTTAGTAAGCGTGACACCCAGAAGTGTGGGGTGGTTGCTTGGGTTTTCCTTTTAGGAGTCCTAGAGGAAGATGTTGTTTGCTAGGGACAGAGTGTGGGCGGTTTTCTGTTTTGATTGACAGGCTTGGGTTATGTAAGCCTTTCTTCCTTGTGGTGTTCTTTCCCTAATGCATCTGGTTTTGATCAGACGTATCCCTAATTAAGCACAGCACAAGGTGGAAGCTGGGCAGGGGCTCCCTAGTCGCTCAGAAGATGCAGCGTGCTGTACAGTGCGTGAACCTGAGGCCAGTCTGGTCTGAACTGGCCCCAGCTGCCACCAGTTTCAGGATGTTTGGCCTTTACAGGAGGATTCTAAGAGTTGCCTGGTGCTGCTATAGGTTGAAATGATCAGTTGGCTTTTTTTTTTTTTTTTTTTTGAGAAAGGTGTGCACGGAGCTTGATGTGGTGGGTCCCCAGGTTGCTAAGTACATTGCTGGGAAAGGGGTGTGGATGTAGCCTAAGCCGAGTGAGGTTCTAGGCTGCTGTGTTATCCCCACTCTTCCCTGCTTGCTATGACTTCTACACTTTCACGTTTCCTTGTGCGTTAAGTGGATGTCATTTATACCAAGATCCATCACACAGGGTGGCTCTGAATGTGAAATGAGGGCCATGTGTGGCGTGTCTCCTATGGTGCCAGGTTAAGGGCATGGAGAGTCCTTGTTTGTGCCTTCTCTTTGTCCAGCGGTTCAACTAAGTTATAATGAGTGATCACAAGAAGACTCCTAAGGCTTGCTAACAAATGCCTCCATTGTCAACACCCCAGTGCCGTTCCCCTCTGCAGAGGATGTGAGACTTAAAGCAGCTCCAGGTCACCCATCCAACCCAGCACTTTCCAAGTGAATACATATTTTTACTGATCCAGCTCCTTGCTGTAAGGAAACCGCAGGGCACAGACAGCCCACCCTAACCGTCTCTTCTTTTCTGGGACTCCGATGAAAGAAATGAACAGCGTGGTAATAAAAGTTCCGAGGCCAGCAAAGGTGCCTTGAGGCTCTGCCTTTGTAAGTGGCTCTGCCAAGCTATGGCTCTCCCCTCTGTGGCCAAGTAGATCCATCAGGAGGGAGGTAAGAGCTCCCACCAGGCCTGAGTTCCATGATGGATGAACAATTGAGTGCCGTGAGACCTTGGCCAAGCAGGCAGCAAGTCTGTTAGATTCACTTGAATGAGGGCTAGTGGCTCATTCAAGTTTTTGCACTGGCTCAGGAACCCCGAGTCCAGTTTTGTCTTGGAGGCTCTTGTTTGGAGCCTTTGAGATCTTACTTTCTTGATTCCACCTCCCTGTCCCATTTCTCTATTGTTCAGCTGGGTGGGTTGTGCTGAGTTCCACCCACAATCCTTTCTCTCCTCACCCGTGGAATCCCACAGTCAGTCTCTGTGTCTGCCATGAATTGTCACATCCCAGTATATGGAAGCCACTTCAGTCCCTGCCTCCCACCCCAGCCTGTGTTCTGAGCCTCTCAGCAAATACTCTCAGATGTCCAGAATGGATCACCCACTAAAGTATCCTGGCAGGAGCAATGGTTTGCCCCTCTCCTGTTTCCTAACTGATGTACAGCATCTCAGCTCAACTTCAGATTAGTGCTGACACCTTTCCTCATTCCAGGGCTCATCAGTTTGAAGGCAAAAAGCTGCCTAATGTATTTCTTCACGATCGATCACTAACACAGCCGCGGGAGCACATTGTTAGAGGTCAGATTTGGTCACACCTCTGCTATGCTCTGTTGACTTCCTGTCATTTACACAGTGCCCAAGCTCTCCGGGGTATCTGCCACAGTTTGACCTTCATTTCCCACCTGTACCACGTGGGCTTCTTTTTGTCCAAACATAGCAGAGGGGCCACTGTTTCAGGTTTGCACTTATTGAAGAAGGCGGGAGAACTTCCTCGATGACCTTTCAGAGTCTGGGTTGGAGACAAGGCTTGTCAGCACCCTTTGGCCTGGTCCTGATGACAGTTTCCTCATTGTCCTGCTCCACCCTAGACTGTGCCACCCTAGACTTCAGCCACGTGTTGTCTCAGGGTGGGCTCTTCTTTCTGTTTGTGGCCAGACCTGGGGACTACATTGACATCTTCTATAACATCAGGAACCCTCCTGAGACCCAAACTACCCAATTAAAGCCCTCTGGAAAGCAGAGCCTATGACTTGCTGGTAAGAGAGAGAGAGAGAGAGAGAGAGAGAGAGAGAGAGAGAGAGAGAGAGAGAGAGAGAGAGAGAGAGTAGCCTGAGGCAAGTGGGAGGGGGGAACGCCACCCAGCTGCCTTGACCTTGCTTCAGCGCAGCCTCAGACACCTCCAGTTACCTGACAGGTAGAAGAGGAAGGGCAATACCATGTGAGGATGAGTGAGGAAATTTGTCTTGCCAACTCTCTTTCTTTTCCACCTGATCATTTGTAATGTTCGTGCTACTACATGCACTATGGTCCTGTAGCGCCTGTACTATGTATACTACGGTACTATGCATGTAGAGACCACCTGTAGTGCTTATTGCTTCTCCCCCACTTTCTTCTAACTTGGTTTATGATTACCAACACCTTCTGATTAATGTTGACTCCCCAGGGGCAGTGATTGGCCCCACCACACTCTCCTGGGCTTTTCCTACTCAAGCAATAGTGGGTTTATTTCCTTTAGATTAGGAAGTAGATGGTTTGCTGACTTGATGGTTTGGTCACTGTGAACCTGGTTCCTCAGAGAGGGTGGAAATCAGGTTTCTGGCTGAGAGATGGTGGGTCATATTCAGAATTGTAGGAAATCAGTCTTGTCCCCGAAAGAGTGACCTGGGGCTAATGTGCAGCAATGTGACCGTTGGAAGCATTCGTCAGAAACATTTGAGTCCATTGTCGCCTTCTGAACTGTCTCCTCCATCTCCTCCCAGATTGAGTGGTTTCATCACAAACAATCATTTACTAGACCCTGGGTTCACATAGTGAAAAATTCTCACCGCCTTGGTCTTATCATCTAGGGAGGAGATACATGCACAACAAGATAAATATGTAAGATAGCTGATAACCATCTTTTGAGGGAACTGAGACTTTTAGCAAGGTAATCAGGGTTTTGTCTCCTGACCAGAGACTAAGGGTAAGCAGCCGAGTACTCATCTACCCAACAGGGGCACCATGCAGAGGAGCAGTAGCGCTAAGGCTCTGGGAAGGAGTGGTGTCTTAGTTGGGATTTCTGTAGGAAGATGAGGCCTACAAGGCTGAGAGATGAGCCAATCTGGAGTCTGCCGGAGAGCCTAGGAGGGCCTAGCAACAGGCGCTGTCAGAGGTCCTGATCATGCGTAGCCTATAAGGGGCAACCACACGATGTCAATGGATCAGAAAGCAGTCTGGGTGATGAAGGGAGAGCATATAAGGTTCTCCTCACTGCTGAATACACGAGGCTGATATTTGCCTCTTGCCTGACTCCTGGGGTCTGTGCCATTGACCTCATGCCTTCTTCCCTCCCCCCATGGGAGCTGTTTGCACCCAGTGACAGATTTCTAATGCTGTGAAGAGACACCATGACCACGGCAGCTCTTATAAGTGAAAATTTAATTGCGGAGGCTCACTTACAGTGTCAGAGGTTCCATCCATTATCATCATGGAGGGGAGAACTGTCACATACAGGCAGACATCATGCAGGAGGAGGAGCTGAGAGTTCTACATTTTACAGACAACAGGAAGTCAACTGAGACACTGGGAGGTATCCTGAGCATAAGAAACCTCGAAGCCCACCACCTCCTCCACACTTCCTCCAACAAGGCCATACCCATTCCAACAAAGTCACATCTCCTAATAGTGCCATTCCCTATGAGATTATGGGAGGGGGCAGTTACATTCGAACCACGGCAAGTGAGTCTGGACATCCAGAGTGAGCAGTAGGGAGGCCAGTGTGACTCACAGTGAGTGAGGGGGGAACAACTGGAAATGAGGATGAACACAAGGAGACCAAGGACACAGGGACACATGGAGTTCAAGTGAGGATGGGGACTTGGGGTTAAAGGGAAGATATGATGTGTGGGCACAGAGGGCTCTGAGTTTAGGAATTTCTAGACTTACATTTGGACATGACTCCTCTGACCTCCATACTGATGGTCAGGGCAGAGGAGGGCAGGAGGTGATGATGACTTGGACAGGAAGGAAGGGAGGGAAGGCAGAATTCACTGAGAGACTAAAGGGCAGCGCTGAGATTCTGTTGATGCCTAAGAACCAAGGCGTCAATTTGATTTACTCTAGACCAGACTCTTGCTTAGTAGCGTGGCCGGTCATCTAGACATCTGCTTCTTCTATTAAACATTGATGTTCTTTAGCCTCTGGTCCTTTCATCTCTGTATCTTCATCTCTCCAACAGGGACACTTCTAAAGAGAAGCTTGTGTAACAAAGCTGAAAGAACTGTGTCACCTGGAACCTGAGCAGCGTTCACCCTCTGAGAAGGTCAGGCAGGATGTCTACACAGGACGCAGGTCTACACAGGCTGGGGAGAATGAGGAGCACCAGGCAAGGACCACGAATGGGGATAATAGAGTGACAGTGGCCATTGGAAGAGAGTCAGGGGCAGAGTTTGGGACACGCTAAGAGACTCTGTAGATGGAAATTTCCCTGCATAGCTTTGAAGAGCCATCGTGAAAGGGTGGATTCTGTTATTCGGAGACTTGGGAAGTAAAGGAAATTGACGGAGGTTGTATTGAGCGTAGTAAAGTGATTGGGGAGGACCTCGGGAAATGTTTGGTTTCTAACTGCTGTCCCTCTAGAGAAGGTCTCTGGGGGAATCACTAGTGCTGTGGTGGCTTGCTTCTGGACCTTAACCCCTTATTTGTCTTCTCTTGTCACGGTTGAAACAGTGTTGTTTACTAATGTCCCAAACGGGCCATGTCCCTTGCTGGTCAATGCAAATCATTGCTGCTCTCCTTCTTCAAAGTTTGTAAATGACCTTAAGGTACAGTGGTAGTGCGTCTGACTCCAAAGTTTGTAAATGGGTCACTGTGTCCTCTTAGCTGGTCTGTCATTAATACTGCGAAGATTAGGAGTTACTGTGCTCTAATTTTCTGCCTCAACAGTATCCACTTAAAAAGTCTGATTCCTTCCATCCGTCCGTCTGTCCATCCCTCGCTCCTTCCTTTCTCTGTGAGTTCTAATGTGGTTTTTTTTAAAATTATTATTACAAAAGAAATAGATATCACATACAGAAAGCAATCGGTTCTTCAAGCTTTTCTTTGGGATTTTCATTCCTTATGAATGCCGGCCGGGTAGTTTGGGAGCTGCTTAGTGGAAAGCACTGCTGAACACGAAAGCATCCTCAGCAGCTTGACTGAAGAGAGCGCTTCCCTGGATGAGGCTCAGTGCTGCGAGGGCAGCTGCTTTTTACTGTACAAACATCCCAGCCCCCTCATTTCCCTCTACCTTTTAAACGTGTTTAACAGCGACAGCTGGAATTACATGGCTTTTGCTTACTAGAAAGCACAACCTTGAGAGGCTTTGTTGAGGACCCGCATGTTCTCCTCTTAGCTGTGTAAGTCTGATTGGAGTGCTAACTCACTTATGTAAAAATTTGCAGTCTGTTCTTGTGCTGATTTTTCCAAGATTCACTGTAGATTTCTGAGTACTCCCGGGTGGTACGCTTAAAACCATTTGGTCAGAGTAGGAGGAATTAAGTAGTTAATAAAACCTATTGCATGCTGCATAGCCTCTGATACCTAGTCCTCTCAAACTCATTATGTTTTATGGGTAATATACATGAAAATTACCCGTTCCCATAAATGCTAGGGAAAGAAATAATGTTTGTGGTCCATCAGTCTGTGTCATGCATCACCAATGACTCATGCTTCTCATGAGAGCCTTCTGTAAGGCTCGTCTTGTTCCCATCTTCCTAATGTTCCAGTCAGACAGATGGAGCAAGTGGAACTCTGAGAGGCTAAAGACTTGTCCAGGATTTTAGAGCTGTTCCCTTGGGACCTCGGTGATTTCAGGTAAATCCTTAAATGTCATCTTGGGGTTAAGACTAGAAAAAAAATCTCACCTTTAGTAAAACAAGTTCAATTTTTAAATTGTAGAGACCAAAGGTGTTCATTCTCTGTCCAGACTGTTTCTTTATAGCTCTTCTTCAAGCTGACTTCTCTTTTTAAAAGAACCCAGCCAGTCAGTTGCCTAGGGATTGACAGACATCCTACCAAGCACAGGTCTGAACGTGGATGGGGATGACATGAAAAACCCACTGGTTTGGCTGACGGGGGCGACAGCTTGGTAATGGAGTTTGGAAAGTATACATATGAATTAAGCACCTTTCATTTCCTTTGCTGCAAAAACATCAATTAAAGTTGAGTAATCCATGGCTTTCTCCCATTTTCAGTCAGAAGAAAACCAGCAGAAATTGTCTGGAGTGTCTCTTCCCCTGGGCTCTGATCATTAATCCTCTTTAGCCCTTCCTGGCTTGCCCGCCCCTGCTAAGCCAGTACCCACACACTCCCAGTTCTGTCACCCTGCGCACATTTACTCGGCGATTTGTTCAGCCCCTGGCATAATGAAGATATGCATTGTGTTTTGGAAGTTGGTTCTATTAAGAAGGTGCCCCATCTGTTCTGCTTAAGGCAAGAGAAGGGCTTTTTCAGAGCTCTTCTACAGGTTGGTCAATTGACTTTGACCTCACACTTGGTCCCTAGCCAGTGCTGCCCCGTGTTTTAGCCAAACAGATGTGTCTTTGCCAGTCCGCCATCTGATACAAGCCAGACAAAGCCTCATTTGTCTTTGTCAGCTCCCCCAGAACCCAGACTCTGTTGTTGAAATGGTCCTGGAAAAGCTATGTTCCAAGAATGGCTCTCAGGACGGACCCTTGCATCATCCAGGAGCCCAGTGTTCTGGTGGCACTGGTGGTTCGGGGCCAGCCCAACAGGAACCTGGCTGTCTGGGGTGAGGAGGTCTCGGGAGGTCACCTAGCTCTCTGCCTTTGTTTCTTGCCTGAGATACTCCCAAAGTTTGTGGAACACTTTTTCTTTCCTACAAAAAGTTTATTGTAATGGGGCCCACACTCTGCCTGGGGGAAGTGATGGTCAACTGGCAAAGTTGCCAGCATGCCAGTGAATTTTCCAGGCAATTAGGATTCAGCCTGCCCGGCATTATCAGCTCCATTTCCCAGATGAAGCAGCTGAGGCACAGAGCTGTTTAACGTGGTTATCCTGGTTGGTAGAATCCAAGTTTCTACCTGGGTATGAATGATTCCAAGGACAAATCTTTCTTTAGTTTTTTTTTTTTCTTTTTAATTGTGCAATATTTCAAGTACACAACGAAACATCTTTCTCTCCACATATGTTTCGCGTATAATCATACCCTTCCTTCAATGTCTTCTCTCTTTCCTAAGGGGCGGTGGCATCTTGATGAAGGCATGCATCATCCCACATGCGATTGCATTCTCATGTCAGGTGAGTGTAGCCGTGGATGTGTGGCTGCATTGTTCTGCGTTTAAGTTTTCTATTTAATTGCCATCAGCTTGCGGTTTTCTTTCCTTCTGTGAATTGTTTTTGACTCAGTGCTGATATCTCATGCACTAGCCATGTTGCTAGTGTAGTTCTGTTTCATTTGGGACCGCTGAATGGGTTTTTATCACTCTTATTATTTGGTAAGCCCAGTTTCTTCATCCATTCTCTGGTTGATGTGCATTTTGGTCATTTCCAATTTTCCAGCATTACAAACAGCGATGCTCTGACATTCGTTATTGTGGCTCCGTATAAACGTTTAGGATTGTCCCCCAGGAGCCAGACTTCTGGGTCATTGATCATGGGCCTTTTCAAGTTGTTGGCTATTTCTGGATCGGGAAGCAAAAGATTTGGGCCAACCCAGCTCTGAGAAGCTTGTTTTCTCTCTGCGTGCTCTTTGGTGCCTGGTATGTTTAGACAAAGACATTTTTCAGAACCGATGATGTAAAATGCTGTTTTCCCCAACCCAATTTTCATTTTCATAATCAACTCGGGAAAAGAGATGTAAAGGTCAAGGGGGCTCTTGGTTGGCCCTGATTTGCTTTCTTAGGAGTGAGAAAGACGAGCATTGGGTATAGCCTGGGGTGTCCAGTCATGTGGAATTTTATTCTGTGTCTTGGATGTTTGAGATATGGCATCCATCACTGAGAACCACCCTTTCTATGCACAGAAAAACAAAGCCCTATTATGTGTCTTGCCCACTTGGGTGGGAGTCAGAAGCCTGGGAGCCAAGACTTAGGGGGTGTTTATGATATCTGTCAGTCAGATGTACCCACATAAACATGTGTGGGATTTGACAAATGGGTGCCATGTGGGGTCTAGTCTGATAGAGAGGTTGAGAGGTACCCTGCTTTTGGAGTCCACACTGGTGGCTCTGCCTAGGGTGTTGTCCTCTGCCACACTCAGCTGAAATTCTGTTTTCTCCGGAACAGTTAATCTGGAGGTGCAATCGTGCTAGGCTGGACACCAGAATTTTCACTTCGGTGCTTTGAGAACTAGCAGAGTAGATTTCTGGTTTCTACGGGGTGGGCTGGAGGTGCAATGTGGGAAGATTTTCAAGCATAGGAAGGTCTTTGGCAGCACTGGGTTCTGTGCATCCCAATAGTACAAAGGACTGTGGGAAACAATCCACTATTCTGGAACAGAATCCAACTTTTCTGTCCCCCTGTGTGTGCTCAGAGCTCCTTAACTCCCTGAGGTGAATCCTGATGTCTGTGATCAAGAATGTCTTTATTCCTCTTGCTATCTACTTGCCAATGCTTTGTGCAACTATATTGAACTCTCTCTCAAGCACTCTGCAAAAAAAAAGTACTGTCAGTCGGGGTTTAGATATGAAGACACCCAAGCAGGGCTGACTGCCCAGGACTATCTGGCTGCAGAGCCTATCACACGAAACCTGCCTCCTTCCATCTCTGGATTCTCAACTGTCCATCACCAGAGCTATATCATTTCTATATCTATCTATCTGCCTACCTATCTGCCTGTCCATCCATCTATCTATCTATCTATCTATCTATCTATCTATCTATCTATCTATGACACACACACATATCACTTTTCACATCTTGGAGTTTTTTTTTTTATTTACTTCTGTTGTTCACAAGAAGCATAGCCATTACATAAAAACCAAGGACTGTCCTCCTTCCCCATTGCATCTCTGGCCCCAAGCAGAGCTGATACTCTGAGAGGGATTGTGAGTAAAAAAGTGCACCTGACTAACCTACTGTGGATTTTGTAGGGGAGACAACCTACTAGACTTCTGCCTGCTTAGCAATGCTTCTCAATACTTCTTTGCATGTCCTGTTTCATCCAGTAGTCACACGTTATGACATCTCATGACTCAGAATCAGAAGCTCTATCAAAAGCATGCTTTTCCAAAAGTCCTTGCACATTTAAAATCTTTCCAATGTTGAGTCAAATATGCTACAGTTTCTGTGCCCTAGGTCCACACAACCAAGAAAGTTCCAGGATTTCTTTAGGTAAATGGCAAGCCTTGTGTCAGAGACAGACACAAGCCAAGTGGAAAGATGAGATGCCTTTGTCATCATGCACTGCCTGCCTTCTACAGTGTGGCTGAGTCAGTCTTTGCCAAGAGTCAGTCATAGAGCCAAATAGCCTCAGCTGTTCACCTGCGAGGAACTGGAGGCCAAATGGCTTTTCTGAGGCATTTGGAAGATGTCTGTCACTTGGTAGCAATTCCCATTCATTCATTTTAGCTTAGATATTCTGCCCTTGTATACTTTCCCATAGGTTCTCGATTCTATGTTCTCTCAGGTTAACATTTCATGACTGTTGCATTTATAAAAATGTCACCACCAAACCCCACAGCCTTTGAACCACTCAGTGAACTCCTTTTCACTTAAATGAGGTATTTCATGACTTTTGTTTAGCATATTTAAATTGCTCTTGCAATTTGGGGATATTTGCTAAGTAGAGTTAGAGTGTTTTGTTGCAAGGAGGGCTGCTTGTTAGTTTCCAGCCGCTTAGCCCCAAAATAATCACATAGAAACTGTATTAATTAAATCACTGTTTGGCCCATTAGCTCTAGCTTCTTATTGGCTAACTCTTACATATTAATTTAACCCATTTCTATTAATCTGTGTATCACCACATGGCAGTGGCTTACCAGCTAAAGTCTGGCATCTGTCTCCAGTGGGGCTACATGACATTTCTCTGACTCCACCCTTCTTTTTCCCAGCATTCAGTTTAGTTTTCCCTACCTAGTTAAGTAGTGCCCTGCTATAGGTCCAAAGCAGTTTCTTTATTCATTAATGGTAATAGCAGCACACAGAGGGAAATCCCATATCAGTTCTTGAACAAGTTACCATTACAGTCCGGCTGATGACCAAGAGGACTACTCAGTGTCTAGTGGCTGGGTAGTGTCCATGTGTGGGTACACTAGACAAGGGGAGAGTCGCAGCCTGGGTAGGATGGAGCTGGCCAGGCTGTCTAGAGCTTTCCTTGAGGTACTCATACAGGTTTGCAATTTCAACTCATGAATTGCTACTTCTATTGTTAAATATTCCAGCCTGCAGATCACTAGTCAGGGAATGCAAAACCTCAGGCAAGGGTGCTATGTCAGTACCTGATGTGAGCGATGTGTGTATGGAATTATCCAGACGGCCCTGAATCCAAGTTTCGCTCTGTTTACTAGCCTTGTGGCCTTAGGAAAAGTCCTGAGTTTAAGTTCTCTAACAACCACTTTTCCCATTTGCAAACAACCCTATGGGGCATTATACAGTTTAGAGAGAATGATAATGTATGTGAATCTCTCAAAGAGCAGACACTGCTCTTACCAAGGCAAGGTCAGGGCCTAGCTTAGTCACATTCTCCATTCCTGGTTCATTTGCCTAGTGTATGTGTGTGTGTGTGTGATTCTATGCCACATAGATATATAGAACCATACACACAGGCACACATAAATATATACCTCAACATACACACACATACCACATACCCATACGCCGCACACAGACATGTACTATTCAACACGAATATAGGCATATATGCCCACATATCTCATATACACAAATACCACACTGCAAATACACAGAGCAATGCAACACATATCATACACAGCACACACACACACGTGTGTATGCAGACATGCAATATTGTACCACACCATGCAAACACACACCCTATACACGTTCTGCACACACAGGCACCCATACCCACAGCATTTGTAACACAATACCTTATATACATTGTAGGTTCCATTCCCACCCACTCAGCTGGCTTGCTGAGAGAAGAATCTCTTCTATGACTTGAACATACTGAAGGCCCATTTGATTTCACTGGTAGAAAAAGGATGAAATTTGGCCACTCTTCCTGACAGTGTCAAGGAAGCGAATGAGGAAAAGAACAAAGCTTGGTTCAGGAAATGGGGTAGGAAGAGAATAGCATCTAACAAGCTTGCTGCTGTTCAGTTGTGGTTCATGCAAACACCCTTTGGGAGCGCAGGTCAACAGGAACCCCAAGAGCCAGGGTTTGGGAAGCTTCATCTCCTTTTTGCAGGGAACAGAGTTGTCCTCCCGTGCCGTGAAGGAGCACGTGTCGCTGTGGAGCATCTCTTGGGACATGTCAAAACGACATCCAGCTGCTCCCACTGAGCCCTATAAACTTCAGCAACAGAGCAACTGCTTTAGGTTCCATTTTACAGATGACAAAACTGAGTCAAATAACCTACTTGGGGAACACTGGGAGCATCAGAGTCAGGGTTCAAAGCCAGGCTGTCTGTCTCCCACATACTAAGCTACATGGGATGCCTTGCAGGACAAGGAGAAGGCCAGAGACACACTATCAGGAATGAAAAGCCTTCCCCATGGTAGAATAGGCAATGCTTCCTATAAATAACATTATGCTCAGTCAGTGCTGAAGCTGGATACATATGCTTGCACCTTGGATAAAGAAGTGAGCACAACCGTGGTGGGCATGACCTGGGTCAGGTCTGATCTCCGCCCTCGTTCCTAGCACCATGTAACTGGCAGGCAGACGGAGTAAGATCACTCTGGTCATATCAGATGTATAACATCCTGGTCCTCGAGCAAGCAATGTCAAAATGCGCCTCAGTCACTGTGACTGTCCCCGTCCTGCATCACCTGAACATCCTCCCACCCTGCTTGAGAACTAAGAAGGAGTCTTTTTTTGTTTTGTTTTGTTTTAAGATATCTGTTTATTTGGTTTTTTTTCTTTCTCATGGTTTATTTTTTTTTATATATTTAAAAATTTCCATCTCCTTCCCTCCTCCTCCCCCTCCCTCCGCTCCTCCTCCCGCTTCCCGGAGTCTTTTAAAGCCTGGGGTTCTGGAGTCTGAAGAGTGTGGAAAGATTTGGAGGGGGCAAAGGGGACAGTATCCTTCTGAGGAGAGCAGGATGGGGGGTGTTCCCATTGTTTAGAGGAGAACAAAGATGAGAAGGAGGGGTGTCCTGCGGACCAAGAAGGAGGGTGCTGTACAGAAGGGGGTGGGGCTTGAGAAACTCCATGTGGAAGCTGCGTTCTGGGAAGCCTCTGCTGGAGTAGGTTAAAGCACCAACCTTGGCCTTCCTACAGCTTCAGCTTCCTGACACTGTGATCCACTTGGACTTGATCTGTGTGAGGTGGACTGGAGACACCCCTTTCACCTGGCGGCAGCGTCTCGTCTTCAAAGCTCTAGGACCTTTACATAGCCCAGAACACCTCTCTGAGAGACAAGGAGGTATAGTTGTTGAAATGAATGTAACATTGACACAAGATTTTAGAAGAGTCGGGTGGTGGTGGCACACGCTTTTTTTTAATCCCAGCACTTAGGAGGCAGAGGCAGGCAGATCTCTGTGAGTTCGAAGCCAGCTTGGTCTACCCAGAGCTAGTTCCAGGACAGGCTTCAAAGCTACACAGAGAAACCTGGTCTCGAGAAAATAAAACAAAACAAAAAAATATTTTAGGAGAATACTTTCTTCAATGATTAAACTAGGTAGGTTCCACACTTTCCAACCGCCTGCAGCTCTGGTTTAATAGAACAGCTATTATTGGTTGTGATGTCCTGGAGACAAAATCTAGGAGGGAGGACGGGAGGGAAGAAGGGAGGGAGGGCGGGAGAGACAGTTAGTCATAGCCTTACTGTCTGTGTTAGTTCTATATCTCTATAACAAAAATGCCTGATATATCAATTTATAAATAGAAGAGGTGTATTTGGGTCACAGTTCTGGAGGTCCCAGTGCATGACATGCTAGCTCTGTGCTGTGGGCCTGTGGGAGACATTACACAGTGGGACACATGTAGATAATCAAAACTCCTTTCATCAAGGCCAGGGAGAGCCAGGAGAGACAAGGGGCTCACAGTTCCCTCTAAGGGCACAGCTCAAATGACCCAAAGCCTACATTTCTTGAATTTCAATTGGTGGCTACTCTTTGATCTGGGTACCAATTACCTTTGGGCCTTCTTTCTTACATCTTGTGTGCTGGCTAGTTTTTGTTGGCTTGACACAAGCTGAGTTATCTAGGAAGATGAACCTCAATTGAGAAAATGCCTGCACTCTCATCTGCAATGTGGTGACTGCCTGTGGCAGGCAGTAGCGCTGACCCTGTCGGCAGGGGTGCTGGTGAGCTGGACGGGAGGATGTGAGAGCAGCAGAACTGGTCTCACCTGTCTGCCTCATCTGCCATGGGTGGCATGGGCCCAGGTGAGATGCTCCCCCTGATCACTACCTCAGCTGGTCTCAGTGCCCTGAGAGTAGAAGAGCTGGCCCTGCCCCTCACCATCTGCAGCCTTTGGGAGAGCAGGCCCTGCGCTTTGCCTGGGCAGCACAGTAGAGCTGGCCCTGGTGGTGTGGGTGTAGGTGAGCTGGCCCTGAGGGTGTGAGGGCAGGAGAACTGGCCACACTCCTCGCTGCCTGGGACATTGGGGGAGCTTGCCAGGGTAGTGCTGGAGAACTCCTGCCCCTGGGGGTGAGGATGTAGGAGAACTGGCAGGCTGACCAACTCAGCTGCCACCCAGGTCCAGATCCAGGGCTATGAACTGGCCCACCCCATCTATGAACAGCTGGAGCATGTGAAAGGGGCAGTCGGCAGATCCAAAGCTGCAGGATCTTGATGGCACAGGGCAACTGGATATCCAAGAGGAGTACCGGTGAGGGTGCAATATTGATGGTGTATCAGAAGCCAGAGGCCTTGAACCAGACCAGTGTCTCACTACAACGAACATTTGCATGTAAAGCTGTGCGGACTAATGGGTGTATTGTGTGACTCACACACTGCAGCTTCCACAACAAGATTTTTTTTCTTTAGATGTGGTGGCACATATCTTTAATCCCAGTATGGGAGGCAGTGTATCTC